>NW_003852430.1:5796153-5855639 GCF_000181295.1 Otolemur garnettii | reverse complement strand
TGGCAAAAAAAAATAAAATTATCTCTATTCAGAGACTCCGTCTCAAAAAAAAAAAAAAAAAAAAAAAAACTAGACCCAGTACTACCCAGAATTCCCTATCATCTCTCTGAAAAAGGTTATTTATAACACTTATCTCTAACTAATAAAGCATGTAATTCACTTGTTTACTATCTCTTCCCCACCAGAATGTAAGCTCCAGAGTATTGACATTTTTGTCTATATTGTTCACCACTTTACCTCTTATTCCTAAAAGACTGCCTGGGGCACAGTAGATACTCAATTAATATTTTTTGAATGAATGAATGAAATACACTCTTTAAATAACCCACTCAGAAAAGACACGTCAGGTTAGGTATATCTCAGATAGTACAAGAGAAAGTAACAAGCTTATTCTAGGGATCAAATTCTAAAGGAAATCTATTTCTTAGGGTACCTCACCAGTATCATCCTGATCACTCAAATTTATTTAACCTGAGTTTCTGTAGGTAATTCTCTGAATCTATTCTGACTTAAAGGTCTTGCTTCACTTAAAAGATGACATTCTTATCACTACAAACAGCAATCATCCAGACTTCCCCTTAAGTAAACATCCCTCTAATCCTTACCTGGTTAGGATTTCTGCTTTTCAGATTGAGTTGTGTACAACAGCAATCACATCATTATGGCACAACTATTCTCTAAGTGCCCACACCATGGAAATTCACATTCTCTTACTCTTACTATAGGACATAGTGCACCTGCATACAGGCAAGTGTAAAATAGTTGTTTTGGTTTTTTTTAATCCTACTTTATACAGAAGTAAACTATTGGAAAGATAATGCAAAGTAATTTTTTTAAAGTAAGAAAAAAATTCAAAAAAGATTTATAGGCAAGTGATAGGTGATAAAAATATGGTAAGTTTTTACAGACAGCCAAGAATATACCTTCCCCACTATTCAAGCCCCCAATATTTCAAAATTTAATATATCTCCAAGGAAAAAGCCCTCAGTATCAGAAGTCTGACCCATTTTGGAATTTATGCATACCCAATCATCCAGAGACAATTTAACACCAATGTCTTATGGCCAATTAAGACATACTCTTGAAATCTTAAACTGGCATCTTCTTAAGAAGATACATAGTCTATTTTCACTTTCCCCAAAGAGCACCACACTTATATATTAGCAATTAAAATCTGACCATCTTTTAAAATGTTGGATACATTGTCACTTTAATATATCAACACAATCCGTAAGGTATCAGTGGCAAATGATACCTATAAACGAATGATTAAAGTTGAAGTCTTCTCCTTTTTATCTTATTTCTATAATTTAAGAACTGAAAAATGTTTGGAGTAGAAGACCAAAAGTAATTAAATTTATTAAAGCTAATTTTTAGCAGAATAGCATTAGGAGGAGGACAATAACACCTGTTTTATGCTAATGATAGGCTTAACTCAATACATAATTTAATTGAAAATTTGAATAGCTAGCCTCCTGACAATTCATAAAAGCTAGTCCAACCTGCTCGAGTCAATGTTTAAATATTAATTCTTATACTGTGAAATCTAGAATTAGTATTCTAAATGCCACGGAAGGTATGCAGAGAAGAGATAAACTCTTCACACACATACATCTTTATTACACATTAAAATATTTAGAAGCAAGGATTTAACAGAAATTTTATTACAAAAACTTAAAAATGTATATTCTAGATGATTTAAGAACTGTAAAGCTTACCTTTAAAATTGCTGCCCAAGACCAATAATGACCAAGATTCAACTATTTTTGTAAGAAACTATGTCTTAAACATTCAAATTACATTCCCAGGATACTGCTAACATGAACTTGCAAGCAAAACAAAGTTTTCCTTGAAAGAAAAACCAAAACATAAGCAATTTGTAAACTGGGGATTGTGTGTACAAGTTGGATAAATACTTTTTAAGTTAATTAATATTGGTTGAATACTTTATAGATTACATGGTATTTCACACACATACTTAATTCTTTGCAACATATTAGTAGACATCACTATTGTCCCCGAGAACTGAAAACCTCTAGTCTACATTGTGTCCTCTCAAGTTGACCCAGTTATCCTATCAGTGTAAACCTAAACGACATGCCTAGTGCTCCTTCTGAGAGCACAGGGGAAAGCACAGGGTTTGGAATAAAACAGGCCTGGATCTGAACCCTGGTGTGACCATGTGCAGTGTTTGCTGCCTGAGGAAAATTCATTAAACTCTCCGTAAAAGAGTTAATATATTGACCTCATGGTAGAGGTGTGAGATTAAATTAAATAAGAACCACAGAAGGATTTAAAGCAGCACGCTTGCTTTGCCAGTTCCTAAACATGAAGAAACCTCACCTCATGCTCTGTTTGCTTTTGCTCCAAGGCCGTAAGACCTTACTAGAGAAAGCAGTATCATAGTGCCGATGTAGCCCATTACATTATTTATGGCCCTGTACTTTTTTCTCATTAGTATCGGTATGAATAATGCTTATCTGCTAGGACTGTTTTAAGAATTCGGTAAGATGGTGTATGTAAAGGATTCATTACAGTGCCTGGCACACACTAGGCACTCTATAAGATGAAAAGGTACCATTCCGTAGCGTAGGGATCTTTCTATTTATCACCAGTTAACACCTTAGCAAGCTCATGGCACTTGTTATTCTACATTCTCTTACGCTTTCCTTAAGCCTTCATTGTACCAAATCCTTCTGTAGGCGATCTCCCTGCCTACTTTACTGGAAAGATGAGCAGTTGGCATCAGCTTCACAGCCCTTCCTTGTCCCTTTAAACATTCCTTCACCAATTCATAATCTCTTACGTATCTGTCAGGTGTTAAGACAAACAAGGATGTTGACTAAATGCCTTACGCGATTCATTCACTCATTCAACAAATATTATTAAACATCTATGACCTATCACGTACCTTGTCAAGTGCTGAGTGTATGACGATAAGAAAAAAACAAATACTGTAGTATCATTATCACATCAGATAATAATTACACCATAATTGTATGTTTTAAATTATCTGTCCATCGCTCAGGCCTTGATTTCTCAAATATCCCCATGAGTTCTACGGCTTCTGCCTACACCAGCTTGAAAATGATCCTGAAATGATCTTAGGCTCCCCCTAAGAGCAGGACCAGGCCAAACAGCTATTTCTGTCCTTCCTGTCTTCACAAACTCCTGGAACAAATACTCTGTTCTCATTGTCTCCATCTGTTTGTGTGGTAAGACTAGGAAATCTGGCGTCTGTTCTAACCTTTCCTTAAAAGTGACTTCCTAAAAACAACATCCAGGCCTTTCTCGGTTCTGGAAGTCCCAATCACCTCCTACATTTGCAATGTTACTCTTTGTTGGTGCCCAGGAACCCAGGCTGTTGTTTTCTCTCTTGCCTAATTTTTCTGATAATTTTGTTTTCACTTTAGGTGCCTCCATATTTCTATTCCAAATAGTGAGTATTCCTTAAAATGGGAACTAAAGCGAGACCAGATTCACGATCCGTCTCACCTCCACTCCAATGCCAGGCAATTCGCTCCCTGCCCATCACCTGTGCTGATGGAGTTTCCAAGCTTCCTGTCACTCAGGCACCACTTGAGTCAGATTTAACACTTTCTCTACGCTGCCTTACATCATTCTTCAACACGTTTGTTGAATCCATGCTGTCCCCTTTGTTGACCTAACCTGGTCAACTATTTATCCCATTTCTAGTCTCTCCCCATTTCAATCCTTCACACAGCTTCCATACTAATCTTCTGAAAACAGAATTCTCCCTGGTTTACAATTCACTACTGGCTTTCTCCTAACTGAAAGACAAAGTTCACTTAAAACCACTATATTCTGGCACTAATCTATCTCTCTCTCTCTCCTCTTTCTACTTTCCTGTACTCTGCACTACAAATAAATCAGAATAGCATTTTTTTTGGTAGAGACAGAGTCTCACTTGATCACCCTCAGTAGAGTGCCATGGTGTTACACAGCTCACAGTAACCTCCAACTCCTGGACTTAGGCGATTCTCTTGCCTCAGTCTCCCAAGTAGCTGGGACTATAGGTGCCGCCACAATGCCCGGCTTTTTTGTTGTTATTGTTGCTATTATTGTTGCAATTTGGCCAGGGCTGGGTTTGAACCCACCACCCTTGGTATATGGGGCTGGCGCCCTACCCGCTTAGCCACAGGTGCTGCCCCAGAATAGCATTTTTTAAACATTTTTAAGTAGCAAAATCCCTGTAAGTGAAACCTTACACAGAATTCCCAACACATAAACGCAAATGGAGATACAATTACAAACTTGTTAAAGGGAGGCCAGAAACCAGAAATTCAATCTCCCCTGTCAATTCCTGTCCCCTTTGCTGTGAAATTCAAGAGCTCCCAAGAACAGCCTGGAAACCATTCCATTATATCATACCCCTTGAACATTTTCCCCCAAACAAAATATCTATGCTGAAATTCAGTCATTTCCCTTCTTTGCCCTTAAACTTCTTCTCCATTCTTAGGTTATATGAAACCCCTTAAGGAGTCAGCACATTCTGACTTGTGGAAATTTTACTGATTACTTATTCTACTTGTGGAAATTTTACTGATTACTACATGCCAAGCCAACCTCTCATCCCTATGAACACCTACAGTAAGAACAGTATTTACTATTACATATACAATAGAATCTGTAAAAGGAGACAGATGGATAGATAAAAAGAGACATCTACATATGTATACGTAATTATCCACATTCTGCCTAGGGTCACACAGCTTGTACAGAATGGAACCAAATCTGAACTGTCTGACTCCAAGCCTGTACTCTGCATTGGTTCTTTCCATCCTTTCTCGTGTCACTGAGCAAATAGAACGTGTATGTATCAAGTGTTGCAGGATGAATGGAGGAAGCTGCTCACCACTGAAGAGCAGGCCCAGCCTGCCTTCCAAGAGGGCTTATGGGATCACTATTGGAGAACACCAGAAATTCATTAGCAGGACCCCAACTCTGTTGTACATACTCACTTAGTAATTTACTAGTATCTGGCATATAGCAGGGGCTCATATAGATGTGTGAGTTATTGACAAAGAACAACACCTTATGCTCAGGTTGCCAATAGAAATGAAACGGAACAAGAAAGAACCGAAGAATTTCAATGCCTAAACTCTGGTAAGCCAGAAAACAATTTCGATTTCTATAAGGGTACTATGGTATGAATGTCTGTCCCCTCCAAAAATCATGTTGAAATTTAATCCCCAATGTAGCAGTATGGAGAGTTGGTGCCTTTAAGAGGCAATTGGATTATGAGGGCAAAGCTTTCAAGAATGGATTAATCAATTTGTGGACTAATGGGTTATCATGGGAAGGGAACTAGTAATGTAATAAAATGAGAAAGAGAGACCTGCACTAGCGTGTGGCACCTTTAACCCCCTTGCCATGTGGCAGCCAGCACTACCTCGGGGCTTTGCAGAGAGTTCCCTACCAGCCAAAAGGCCCTCGCTAGACGCAGCCCCTCAAGCTGGAACTTCTTAGCCTCTATAATTATAAAAAATAAATTCTTATTTTCTTTATAAATTACCCAACCTCAAATATTCTGTCATAAACAGAATAAACAATAGAAAATGGACTGAAGCAGGTTAAGAGCTGGAACGGTGGTTCTCAATCTGTAGCGTGCCTCAGTTTCATCTGGAAGACTTGTTAAAACACGAACTGCAGGTCCTACCCCCAGAACTTGATTCAGAGAATCTGCACTTCTAACAAATTCCCAAGTGATGCTGAAGCTGAGATCCACTGGTCTGTGGGGGAAAGTTGCAATGATAAATATGTTCCATGTACTCACACCCCATCAAATATTCAATCCTTCGGTAGCCAATTTTTAACAACCTAACTCTGTTCTAAGTCATGATGCAAGCTGGATTCTGGGAGGAAACACAAACTTTTTAAACAGTACTAAACGTTCCTTGATCCAATCCAATTATAACAACACATAGCAGACCTTAAGTACGCTATCATCAGGAATAGAAATTCCAGCTATATAAAATGGACACGATATATGTTGTGCTTAATATCCAATAAAGCCAGGTAAAAGCAATTCAGAACAACAACATTATAAGCAAGCTGATTGAGAGAACGCACTGCTTTGAATTTATTACAAGAATTATCCAGTTCAATCGAATTCTTAACAAAACTAGTGGCTGAAGTGATTGAATATCCAACTACCAAGTAAAAGAATACTTTAGTGGTGTATTTTTTTATGCTTTAAATTAAGGTTTGAGAAAGTTTATCTCCTGCATACTGGGTGAGGCTTTTTTCAAAGCAGACTGGCATGTAAATTAGAATTAAGAAAATGTGTGTAAAACTTTTTTAATCATTAATTAAATACATTTTATTTGCATATAGCACAGAGGCATTTATTTTAGGAATTAGGAAATTATTTAAGAAATAAGAATTCAAAACTGAATACTTCTTGCAGAATCATTCACAAACCCAAAGAATCCTATTTGACAACCTATGTGTAATTTTCAAATGCCCCTACCCTCCACTGTCAAGGATTAAATGAAAGGGCTTTATTTTTTAATTTTTAATATATCATAAATATTCATACTCAACAATTAAATCTAAGAATAAAAACCTTACATTATGAAACCAGTATTTTGGGAGTGAAGCATACTGCATAAAACAATTGGTTCACTACAAGATCATTCATAACAACAAAATGTTTTCTTGGAAATAGTTGATGTTTTAATACTAAAATCCCTTATCCTCAAGTATAATATGCATCTAAATAAAATAGCATTCAAATATCCTGAGAATGTAAAATCCAAGGAGAAGTCTGGAAATAGATTTCTAAATGACAACAACCAAAACCATAACAATCCCCAAGCCAGCTAAACAAAGAAGCCTCCATGAATGAATAATAAATAATGGAAGAATTATAAAAGAAAGGCAAATAATAGAAAACAATGTTTTCTCTCATTCCTTATTCACTGTGTTTTCTTGTTCTCCGCTCTCTCTCTGCTAATCCATGTCATTCACTTCCTTCAAATCCTACTTTAAGATTGATTTTTCTCTAACATGATACATCCTAATAATTTTCTAACTCTACATTACCTCAGCAGTACTTTCCATTCCCAGCTTGGGCTGTAATTGTTTTGTTATCATGTTTTGTTACTTCCTCTGTCTCTCTCACTTTAACCTATCACCAAGTCGATTAAAATATTCAAGCAAGGATGTTTTTTAAAAAATCAGTTTTATAGAAATTTAAAAAAAAAATCAACATTGGCTTATAGGATCAGAAATTCATAGTTAGAGAAGCCAAATTAATTTGAACCAAGTGGAAACCTTATTTATATAATTTTCCTTTTTTCAGCATACCTTCACAACATCCCAGATTCACAATTAAAAATATAGTAAAGATTTAACGTTGTAAATTAGGTATGTTTAAATTACAGTTACCAATTGACCCTATATAGCTGACCTGATCCCAGTGGGCAGCTACCTACTTGTCAAGTCCAGTTCCTATTGAACTACTGAGCCTTCTAATCTTTGGTAATTATACAAAAACAAAACAAAAAACTCTATAATTCTGGACTCTTCTCTTGCCACGATTACACTGATATTCTTCAAGTTCTTCACCCCCCTATAGGAAGGGCTGCACTTTTAGGCCGTTTGAAATGCTGCCCCTTAACATGGAATTTCCTTCTTCTCTGGCTATATATAAATTTCTGCTTTTTCCAGGAGACAGTAAAGCCTTCTAAATAAGGGCTATATCATTTATTGCAGTACATTCAGAATAGCACCTCTCCTTGATGAATACTCAATGAGAACCTGCTGAATGACCTATACCAAGCAGGTGAAGTATGCAGACCTGTATGTCTGCACCTACACACACACACATGTATATTTCTCTGCACTTTTTATAGAGACACTGTATTAAATACTTGCATAATCATATAGTCTTCCAATCCATATTTTGATTTAGAAAATACATGCAAGATAACAAATTAGGCTAGCAATTATAATTATCTAATACTCTATACCTTGTTAGATATATAGTTTTATTTTAAAAGAACCAAAACTGATTAAGATATTTTCTCACATCGAAAGCCAATTTTTAAAGCTTTGGTAGAATTTGCCACATATAGATAAATACATAAATATCTATGAAAATTTCTATGACGAGCTCAGCGCCCATAGCACAGTGGTTATGGCGCTAGCCACATGCACCAAGGCTGGCGGGTTTGAGCCTGGCCCAGGCCAGCTAAACAACAATGATGACTGAAACAAGGAAATACCAGGCAACTGTAATCCCAGCTACTTGGGAGGCTAAGGCAAGAGGATTACTCAAGCCCAAGAGTTTGAGGTTGCTGTGAGCTGTGATGCCACAGCACTCTACCAAGGATGACATAGTAAGACTCTGTCTCAAAAAAAAATTCTATGATGATTTAAATAATATGACAATGTCCATGTATTAGTTTATTCAATAAATATTGAGTCCTACTATAAGTCAGGTGCCATTCTAGATGTCGGAACATGCAGCAGTGAACAAAAAAGATAAGATAACTGCTTTTAGTTTATGTTGTAGTTGTAGAATATCGTTAATGAATAAACAAACAACAAATATATGGTAGTATTAAGTGCCCCAAACTCTAAGAGCATAATCTGATATCAAGTAACTGGGAGCTACAAAAAGTGGTACTTCTGTATATTATTATCATTTACTGCAGTATATATGCTAGTCTGAAAATAAGTTTTTAAAAACTAGAAAAATAACTAATCTAAACTAACAACTCCAAATAAGCACTTTATCAACAGTTGGTTACTTTTTATATCTATGGGGGAACTGACTTAATACGTCAAATTTGTCATTAAAAAATAACTAACTGTGACCATTAGAACCACAATCACATTATTACTATTCATAAATGTTTAAAAAGAAAACAGAAATTTTGTATGCTATAATACAAAAAAACTTCTTAATCTTAGTAGGAGGTATCCAGAGACCGTATACTTTAACTGGATGACAATTACAGGTAACAACACATACAGTTTTAGATTATTTTAGGATACAAACAACAAATTCCCTTCCAACATTAAGTATACCATTAGATTAATAAGTATTTCAAAAACGCCTGCAACAAGCACAAGTCAAGGTAGACGGGAGGAGACATACACTGGTTAGGCCATCAATTCAAGAGCGGGAGTTGAGGTAAAGAAGTAGTTGGTTCTAGGTGTCTATGGAAGGTAGCTGTATCGTGGAGTTACAGGTAGAAAGTTCTGGAGATACTTATCCTTCTCTGTTGCCATGTGAGGACTAAGCAAGAAGGCCCTCTACAAGCTAAGGAGACAGTCCTCAGGAGAAAGGAAATCTGCCAACACCTTAACCTTGAACTTCTAGCCTCCAGAAATGGGAGGAAATAAATTTCTGTTGTTAAGCTAACCAGTCTGGCATTTTGTTATGACAACCCTAGCAAAATAATATAAATGTTAAAAATTTATTTGGTAAATATTTTTTGTTCTAATTGACCTTTTTTTTAGAAGAAAATAAATTAAGAAATAAGTAATAAAAAATTTACTTTATATCACTAGTGCCATGGCATAAAAGGGGCAAGAAACTATATATTTTTTTAAGAAACTATATTTTTAAATAAAATGTTTTTGGCTAACACTATTTTTTAAAAAATAAGGAGTGAATTGGGATTCTGAGTAATAATATAGGTTAAAGCAGTTGCTAGGGTTAATGTGATTACTGGCCATCTAAAAATGCTCTATGAAAGATTCTGCATAATAGAAAATATTTATCCCCTAGTCCTGGAACATCCCTATGTGTGTATATATGTATTCGTGCATATGCAAATACATATACATTCCTACAGAAATGTAACTCCAAAAGCAATTTCTGTCTGCAGTATACCTACAAATGTCTTTTCTGATAGTGTTTTTAGTACACTGGAGATTAATACATGAGTTTTTTTCCTAAACTAAACTGTAAACACATTTATCTTTTAGAATTTTCACCTACATTTCAGAGACCACATTAAAAAAAACAAGACTTTTAGTTTTCAGACCAACTTAAAAGATTAGTTACCACTCTGATTTTTCAAAATTACCTTGTCTGGATCCATCTTTCCTCTGATAAATTCTTGCTTCCAGAACTGCAAGGCCTGTTCCAATGTCAAACCAATGCCCTTCAGGAAAAGGCCATACTGCATTCGGCCTCCATGACGAAGATGGTGATTTTCCCGCAAGGCTTTATGTAGCTGACGCATGCAAGGTGGAAAGGATTTGGTAGAAAGCTACAAGAAAAAACAGTTTTTAATTCTGGAGAAGATGTAGATCTTCCATAATATCTGCTGCAGTTACAAATTCACTCTAATTGGAATAAAAACAAAAACCATAAGAAAATAATACCATACTACTGTGATTATAGTATAAGCTTTTTCTTATTAATTTTTATATTTATTACATGTTAACAAGCTACTATTTTGAATACTTTGGGTTAAATAAGATATTTAGGTTTATTTTCACTTGTTTCTTTAAAAACAATTTTTTGATTAAACTGTTTCTTTGAACATAACTGTAGATTCACATCCAGTTATAAAAAAAAAAAAAATACAAAGAGATATTATTTCCCCCAAAGATACAATCTTGTAAAACTATACCACATTCTCACAAAAAGGTCACTGACATTGACACAATCCACTGGTCTTATTTGAATTTCCTTGGTTTACACGCCTATACTAACTTCTTGTGTGTTTGATTTTACACAGTTTTATCCCATGTATGGGTTCATTCACCTACCACCGCAGTCAAGATGCAGAACAGTTCCATCAGCACAAAAATTCCTTATGCTTCCCTACCTACCTTCTGCACCCCACCCTCCCCTGCTCCCTAACCACTGGCTACCACTAATCTGCTTTTCATCTCGATAATGTGGCCATTTCAAGAGTATTATATAATAGAATCATATAGTATGTAATGCTTTTTGACTGGCTTTTTTTAGTCAGCATAATTTCCTTATCTAAGTTTTGAATCGAAGTTTATGTCTTTTTTATTACCAAGCAGTATTGCACAGTAGGGATGTACCACAGATTTTTTAACCATTCACTCACTGAATGGTTTACACTCACTGTTTTACGGTTTGGTGCAACTTCAAATAAAGCTGTTATGAACATTCTTGAAGAGGTATTTATG
This sequence comes from Otolemur garnettii, assembly GCF_000181295.1. Taxonomy (NCBI): domain Eukaryota; kingdom Metazoa; phylum Chordata; class Mammalia; order Primates; family Galagidae; genus Otolemur; species Otolemur garnettii. The sequence continues at coordinate 5,844,488 of NW_003852430.1, read as the reverse complement.
TGAACGTAAGATTTCATTTCCCTGAGATAAATGTCCAAAAGTACAATTGCTTAATGGCAGATAAACTTTTAAGATAACTCAAATACAAAGGAGAGTATAAAAATAAAAGAAAATGTTCTCAAAAGAGAAATTCAAATAAATCTGTTAAAGAAATCAATAGTTGAAAGGAAAACAGTGAAGGTGTTTCCCTTAGTGTCAAAAATGAAATATCATTGCCCACTTTTAATTCAACCTTTTTACTTATGGTCTCAAATGTATTCTCTCAGCACTTCCTCAAATTCTCACGGCCTCACATATTCCTTGGCAAATTCACTTTGTCTATAAGAAAAAGCATTTCGTACTTTGCTCAACTTTGCGGCTCCCTCTAGTGACCATCCAGTTTAGGTTCTAAAATTTTCCATTCCCAGCCTTGTTCATTGAGATTTATATCCCCCCTCGGCAAGACTACCTGGAAAGCGATCCAGTTCGTCTTCACCTGACCATTTCCGTTCCTTCATATTGTCACCTGATTATTTTTCCTTAAACATGGTTCTAATCCAAACAAATCAATGAATATCTGACATCCTTACTGTGATCATGCAGAGTTCCCTCATTAAGTACTTTTTAATTATACATAACAACAAACATTTATTAGATGTTTTGGAAAATAAGAAAATGAATAAGATATAATTTGTTCCATTAATATAGTTAAACAAAGGAAAAATACACAGCAATCATTATATTCACTGTAATAAATGATTATCGTGCAGGCTCCAATCAGGGCATAAACATGTGGTACAATGGACACACTGTGTCAGGGAGTGGGGTACACCCCAGTCATACTACACCAGTATGACCCCTCTGCACCACTCAGCTGGTTATTCACTGTCCCATGAACACAGAGGCATATTTTGTACCTTCTCATTTTTCTCACTTTGCTGGCCCTGTCTGCTGCACCCCTCTCACCTCCGTGCCATCTACCCAAAACTGAGCCATTCTTCAAGACCCAATTCAACTTCAACTTTCTTTGGCACATTCCTTGGTGAATTTCCACTCATTCAATCACCAAATAGTTACTGAATATTTACTATGTGTATAGTTCTGGTGAACCATCAGTGAACAAAGAAGTCAAAAATCCTGTCTTTAAAACTCTTACAAGGGAGAAAATAGACAATGAACAGAGACAAAGATAAATAAATAAATAAACCTGTAACTCCAGCACTTGGGAGGCTGAGGCAAGTGGGTTGCCTGAACTCACAAATTTGAGACCAGCCTGAGCCAGAGCGAGACCTCATCTCTAAAAACAGCCTGATGTTGTGGCAGGTGCCTGTAATCCCAGCTACTTGGGAGTCTGAGGCAAAAGGATCACTTGAGCCCGAGAGCTAGAGGTTGCTGTGAGCTGTGACACCACAGCACTCTACCAAGAGTGACAAAGTGAGACTCTGTCTCAAAAAAAAAATCAAAGCACTGGGGGAAAATATAGAGGAATGGAATCAAGTATAATGAGGGAAGAGGTACTTTAATCTGGGTGGCCAGTGAACCACTCTGAGAAGATAGCATTTTAGCTAAGAAATAAATCTCAAGTCGAATTCCAGGCAAATGAAGATCCAAGAGTACTGGTCATGTACAGAAAACAAAAATAGAGACCCTGGGAAGGAATGAACTTGGTTTGCTATGAGACAGGAAAAGGTCCATATGGCCGGAGCTCAGTGAGTGAGCCAAACGGAGCAGAAGACAAAACTGAAATGATGAGCACGTACGGCTTTCCAGGCCATAAAGTGAGTTTGGATTTTTCTCTAAATATGATGGAAACCCACTAGAGGCTTTGACCAGAAGACTATTATGATCTGATACATAAAAGAACTCTGACTGTTATGAAGTGAAAATACTATTATGAAAGCAAGAAAGGAAGCAGGAAGAATACTCATGAGGCTTTGGCTGTCGTCCAAACAATAGAAATAAAAAAGATGGGGTACAGGGCTGGCCATAAGGAGATAGAAAAGTGATTGTGGGAATTCTAAGGCCAGGATGAAGAATGAATTACCAATATGGACCTTGTAGAGGCCAAGAACAGTAACAGGGGTACTGATAAGACCACTAAGTGGGTGCTAAAATCATCAACGAATAAGGGTGGCAGCAGGAAGCAAGGTATCAGGCCATACGCAGTATAACGTGGTCCACAGGGCTTTAAGGAGCCAGTGCTCTAACAGTAGAAGGTAGAGAAATAACTTGCAAGTGGTAATGTGAACCAGAGAAGATACTTACCCCACATCTACATAGAATGTGGGAGGGAAGCAGCCTCTCCTTGGGGAGAACCGCAGGAAAACATACTGGGGAGGGAGCCAATTTCACTTAGAAGAAAAATCTGAAGTAAACATTTGGAGAAAAGACACAACAACTATCAAGGGATATGCAAATGGTATGCTGTTGTGGAGATCAGGCAATACAGACGCAGAGTTAGGAAACAGTCCAAATAAAAAATACATCTTTTCACTTCGCCCAGGGTCTCAGGCACAGGCCCACACTAGGATCATCATCGTAATACTGAACACAATTCAGCATTACACTGTCCATCCATTATTTACAATGCTGTCTATCTCCCCTAAGTAAGACCCATGAAGGCTGGGATACTGTCTGCTTTCTTTTCCACTGTATTCACAGCACAGCAGTTGGTACATAATTGATGGGCTCAATATATATTTACTAAATGAAGTAATGATTATATTTCTATATAGTCCCAGCACATCCAACCAAGTTTACATTAGCTTGTGTGTGGGAAAATATCTAGCTAGAACCAGTAATAGAATTAACCTCTAATTATTTGCATAATATAAACACAAAACTGTATGGGGGCAGAAATTCTATAAATTCAAGTACAGCACAGCATACTACTCCTCCATTCTGTTATGAAACCACAAAGAAAAATTATACTGAAATGAGCTGTTAATCTAGTGGCAACCCAAATATGGAAGCCTATTCATATTATAAGACAATCTATATCTCACCTAAGTTCATAAGTTTTAAGTCCTAACCCCCAACACCTCAACACAGAGATAGGGCCTTAAAGAGGTAATAACGGTTAAATGAGGCCACAAGGGTGGAGCCCTGGTCCAATGCAACCAGTGACCTAATCAGAAGAGGTAGGCACAGCGGGGATGTATATGCAAGCACTGGAAAAATCAGATGAGGACAGACCAAGAAGACAGCCTTTTGTAGGAGAAATACTGCCCCAGATGAAATCAAACTTGCTGTTATGTTGATCCTGGATTTCTAGCCTAGACTGGGAGAAAATAAATTTCTGTTGACCAAGCCACCCATCTGTGCTGGTTTACTATAGCAGCCCTAATAAACACCCTTAGTATTTTCATTTCCTCCTTTACTAAATGTATGTGGCATTTACGAATAAACACATGAACTCCATTTAGCTATGATTACTTAAAAGAATTTCCTTTTGGAATAACTGATTAAATTCTGCTATTCTCAAAGTACAGACAATTTTCTGCTGAAGTTCAATTTTCCTATGATTTAAAAAAATCATATGTATAGGACACAGGATTGATTTTCTTTATTTAAGATTAATATGAGGGCACAAAGAATTAGGTTACAATGTTTGCGTTTGTTAGGTAAGGCCCCTGTTGTAGTAGCATCCTGCACCCACATGTGCCATATACCCTTACACTGTGCTCCTTCGGTGGGAGCACACCAATCCCCTCCCACCTGCCATCTCCCCCTCCCCCAGCTTGAATTGAGTTTTTCTCTTGTGTGGGAGTGTATTAGTTCATCTACTGGCTTTGTATTAGTACTGAGTACACTGGATACTTGCTTTTCCACTTTCGTGATACTTTACTAAGAAGAATGTGTTTTTTTAGGACATAGGATTTAAAAAAAAAAATGAACAGGAAGCAATGAACATTCTCTCCCATCTTCTTACCCCAAAATCTTTGATTGTAGAAAATTTGTGTTTACTCCATCAATAAAGTTATAAGTTTAAAAAGATGTGATGCTTACCGAATCAATCTGATCCAAAGAAATCTTTCCAACACTTCTCTGTATACTGTAATCTTGGCCAGTATAGGAATGACTATTTAAAAAAAGAGAAAAGGGAATAAATCATTAACATGGGATTTCTAAGATCCTTTTAATTGCTTCAAAGAAATTATTTTTCTGAAAACAATGAAAGTCAGAATAAAAAACCATTTTACATATAAATCTTAGCAGTACTTTAAGTGTATTTATTATTCTATTCAATACATTATGTAACTTACTCTAAAATAATAACAAAACCATAGTGACAGTTTGGATCTCCGGATTCCTAGTCTAGAGCATCTCCATTTCACAGAAGCATAATCCAAATTGTTGTTATAGTTCAAATCTCTACTACTTAATTCCTTTATTAACAACATAACAACATAGCAAAAAAGAAACTGGAACTTAAATCAAGAACTATCACTTAATAGTAATAGGTCACTGAGCAAGTTCCTTGAACTCTGTATCCCAGGTTCCTCATCTGTCAAATGGAGATAAAACACCGGCTTTGCAGTGTTGATGGGAGGTCTGAATTGAAATAATTTTTGTTAAAAAGCCTGACATACAGTTATAATCACTGTTTATTAAAATAAATAATATCCAAATAGTACTTTACAGTGTACAAAGAGTCTTTACCTATAGCTGCCTCCAATTAGATCCTCAAAACCCCTCTGAGAGTGCATTTTAATTTTACATTCGACAAATGAGAAAACGGAGGCTCAGAGCAGTGAGACACCTGTCAGGGTCAGAAAGCAAGTCAGCAGTGCAGTGGGAACCGAAACTTTTGACTCCTAATTCCCTGTTTCTTCATTATACTGTCCCATCACATCCCTATAATAAACTTTGCTGTATTGTTATTTACAAATTATAAAACATAACTTGGTGGATGCTACCCAAAGCCATCCACCTTTGCAATCTTCATCTCCTTGATGCAAAACTACTATCCCTGCCAACTCCATAAACACAGATTCAGGTGTGACACAGCAAAATGAACAAACAAAATCAAAATGCACCATCTACGCTAGATTATACAGAAAACCATAATCAAACCAAGATTTATACAGACACCACAATTAAAGGGGAAATCCTGGCAGGAAGTATCATTATGATCATGAAGAATTACAGACTTTCTATTTTCCACCTGCTCAGTATGGATTCTTCCTGCTGACCCACGCATGCACTCAAGATGCCTTACAGAGGGGTGACATTCCCATAGCCAGCAATGGGTATAGATTATAAAGCAAAACTAGGATGCTGCAGCCCAGGATGCTGCAGTCACTGGCCAGGAACTGTGAGATGTAAATACACATACACATTTCCCCTCCCCTAGTCCTCCATCCCCCATCCTCAGGCCTGAGAATTACTCTGAAAGCCAGACAAATAGGATACTGAGGGAGACCAGAAGACGCCACCCCAGGATACAAAGGACTGCAGGCTGAAGGTAACTTAAATAGAAGCAGATTCAGAAAACCTCTGCCTACTCCCTACTTGACTAAAAGCAAGACATACCTAGATTTATAAAGACAAAAAGTATATGTTGTACCCCTTCTACCAGGGAGAACAAAGGTTACTCAGTGAAGACAATTTTAGGCCCTTTGTGTCTTGGGATGATACCAGAAGAATCTACATGAACAAGCTTTACTGGTTAGCCTTTATCTGACACTTATTTGCCTTCCCACAAGTTGCTGCCCCTAGAGACTCTAAGTCCTTATCCTTTCTCTTTTCACTACTCTAAAAATTCACGGTTCCCAGTTGAAGATTCTATTTGAACTGGAATTCAAAGCTACCTCTTGGAGGAACTACTCATTCCCTAGTATCTTCCATTATATATGAAATATACATGTCTATGAGTATCTGTTCCTCCAAAACTCATGCTGGAACTTAATCTCCAATGTGGTAGTATGGAGACTTTTAAGAGTGATCATGAGGGCTCTGTCTTCTTGAATGGATTAGTCCATTCATAGATTAATGGATTAATGTGTTATCAAAGGAGGGAACCGGTGGCTTCAAAAGGTGAGGATGAGAAACCTGAGCCGGCACCTTAGCCTGCTCAGCCTCTCTGCCACCTGCACCCTGCACTGCCTCAGGACTCTTCAAACCATCTCCACCAGCAAGAAGGCTCTCCCCAGACACGCCCCCTCCACCTTGGACTTCCCAGCCTCCATAACTGTAAGACAGAAATTCCTTTTCTTTAATATATTAACTAGATTCAAGTATTATAAGCAAAAGAAACTGAACTAATACAACATGTTAATAAACTTCTGTTTCTTACTCTCTTACTAATCCACCTTTCATTACCAGAGTCCATCCCAACTAAGAACGTATGGAGGTTGAAGAAAAAACGTATTATTTTTGCCTATAATCCCATATTCTGAAATGTATCTCTTTGCCGCTTGTATTATTTTTCCCTTGAGCAATAAATTTCTAATAATTAATGTATCACTGGACTCTATGCATTCCATTAATTATAGAACTATGGCATTCAAAACTCATGCAAAGTTAAACCAACAGCTGCCATCTAACTTTAATGTTTTACCTTTGATAGAGCACAGCCAGAGAGTTGTTTCTGGAACAATAGTGGAATTTTTTCCCATATTTCACTTTTCAGTATGTCTTATAGTACAGCAAAGAGGCAGTAAGGACCAGTGAGATTAGCAGTGGCTAGAAGTCTGAACATCTCTACTGGGTTTTTGTTTTTCAAATCACTAGTTCTGCAAACTGGGGCAAGTCACTTAACCTTCCTGATTTGCACCATCCTCATTTGTAAAATGGCGCTAATAATGTCAGGCCTGCCTAATTAACAGAAATGCTGGGGAAATCAAATGAAATAATTTGTTCAAAGTGCTAATTAAAATCAGTAATGCATACTCCAGTACACAAAGCAACTGCAGCCTGACCAGTAGGTACAAAAATAACCGGACAGTAAGGAAGATGCGTGTGTTAGTAGAAGAGTCTTCACCCAAGTGGGAGGCGCTAGGTCATGACCTTGACCCTCTAAGGTGGTGATTTCAATTATCTAACAGGATTGTTCAGATAAAACAGATTAACAAATATGAAAGTCTTCTATAAAATATTTAAAGGATGTACAAACATGATGATAGTTACGGAATAAATGGAGCCAAATGATTACTATGCCACAAGAAAGCTGTTGTCAGCCAAGATTAACGTAGTATTCAAGTACAAAGAAAAGACATGTAAAGAGGCTACACACATCTACCTGTACGACAGTATAAACTGCTTGCTCCTCAATACTTGGACAGAGTACACAGAAGGGCTAAATTTCAAGGGAAAAAGTGAAAAAGCAAAAGAATAGTAGCAATGATTAATTTGAAGACTTTATTAGATATAAATACCTATACAGAGACTATAAGGAAACTGAATAGACTTCAAACTTCTAAAATCATTATTAATAAAGGAAGAAGGCCACCAGCCCAGGGCGAGCAAGAATGGAACCCATGGGGCAGGGGGTAGAAAAGGGGGAGCAGGCTAAAAACGAAGGTGTTACCATCAGGATTAGGGATGGGATTTCCACTCTACCATCTATGATCAGAAGGGCTTACTTATGTCTTTGTTAGAGGAGTTGATAATTAATAAACATCCCAGCTAATTAATACATATTTGAACTAGTTATGAATGGATATAGCTTGGGGTACGGGGCCAAGAGGGATTATCAGAAACAACACAAGAAAGGTAGGCCTGAGATGCCTTGAATCCTGCACTCTCCAGGCAATAAAAACTGAAAACATTTGAGGCAAGAACTAACATAATCAGGTTTACACTTGAGAAAGAAAGCAATGTGGAGAAATCACAAGAAAGGAGAAGAACATTATTGTAGTCAGTATTATATCCAGGCAAGAGAAAGTCGGATCCAGCGTAAAGTACTGGCAACAAATGGAGAAAGAGGCGATAGATGAGTTTGGATTTTCTGGAAAGGACTGGATACACCTGATGAAGGAGGTGGAAGAGTCAAGAGTAACACACGAGTTTCTAGCCTAACTGCCAGAATGCTCCGAAACCACTATTCTACTTCCACAAGATAAAACCGATTTAGCTAAACAATAAAACTTTGATTCCAAAATGAACTTCCAGGGAAATTATGAAAATATAAACTTCTTAAGTCATTAGAATGTTTCCAGGTGATACCGGAAAAGTGGCACCCCAGCCAGTTCAGCCGAGCAGGGCCTGGGGGACCTGTCACCTCTGTCTTGGTGGCAGCAGCCAGCAAAGGAACTGGCAGGTTGGAGCAAAGGGGGGAGCCTCCCTCCCCCACCAGAGGCTCCAGTAGAGCGGCGCTAGAGGACCTGCCGGCTCTGCCTTGGCAGCAGCTGGCACAGAAACTGGCACGCTGGAGCCAAAGGGGGAGCTTTCCTCTCCCACCAGAGGCTCCAGTAACAAAAAAGACCAAGCCAATCAGGGGAAAACGCTGGCAATTCCTCCAGTGCATCCCTGATTGGTCCATTTTCAATCCTGCTCCTGACTGGTCTATTTTATAGACCTATCAGCTAAGCTCTCAGCTCATTGGACAATTACCCCTTTATAAGACCCCTGAGCAGAGAGCCTGAGAGCAGATCATAGCTGACCTTCCAGAGAGGAAGAGAGCAGAAGGGCAGATCATAGCAGATCGTGGTAGACCTTCGAGGAAGATAGAGCAGAAGAATAAGACTTCAGTGAGCTGTTGCAGAACTTTGAGGAAGAAAGGGCAAGAGCTGTAACACTTCTGATCCTGCTCTACAAAGAGGCTTGGCTCTTTGTAGGAGCTGTAACACTTCTACTGCTGACCCTCCTCTGCAAAGAGGCTTGGTCCTTTGTAGGAGCTGTAGCACTTCTACTGCTGATCCCACTCTACAAAGAGGTGTGGCTCTTTCTAAGAGTTGTTTTCATAAGAGTTGTAACACTTGCATCCTGCCCTGCAAGGCGGTTTGGTTCTTTGAGCTGTAAATAAAACCTCACTGTTCATTCTATGGTCCGTCAATTCATTCATCGAATCGTCGAGACCAAGAGCCTGGAAATCTAAAGTCAAAAATCCGGTATCACAGGCAGATTTATCTTCCCCTCATAATAATGAAACATTGACAGAAGCTCAAGAATCAAGATAGAAGAAAAAGGAACAAATGCTGCTGCCACACAGGAAAATAAAAATGCTTAAGAACAATTCACAGTAGCTCATGAAACTGGGCCGTTGGCCTTTACTTGGGAGCAGTAAGGGATGTTTCTAAAAGAGTTTCATGACACAGGAAAAGGAAGCACCTCTATACGAGCTCAGGACCAACTTTTTACCATACTACTTCCAAATGAATGCGGCTGCTACGTTAAGGAATTGTCAAACTATATATTTATTTGCATGTGAACGCTTCTTGGTTATTAATTTTATCAGCAAAAACCATTTTTAATTGGTTTAAGATATGTGTGTGTATATACATATGTACATATGTATGTGTATGTGTCAAATCCAGCAGAAAATACTGATTTCTGGCCATTTAAAATAATCACAGTTTTAATTTGAGAGACACTCACTCTCACCAACGTACATTTTTTTAACAAGGGAGACTCAATACGCAGAAAAGCTTTTCTACTCCTACTAACCTTTCTTGAGATATGCCACAGATGCCATGTTTTTGTTACAGCAGACCGAAAGAACACTTCAGTGGGTCACAAGCTGCCCTGGGATGAAGGCAAGATGACAAGCAGTGGGAATGAGGGACTGGGGAGTGAAGAGGAGGGATGAGAGAACGGAGGCAGAAAAAGTTGATCACAAAAACACCAGAAGCCTGTTTTTTCAGTAATTTGCCATTTGTAAATTAACAATTCTGTGTTCATTAAAATATTGAGAGTTTTCACCAGGTTCAACACAATATGTGATTTAAATTGATGAAGGATGTTGCAGGGGGTTTTAAGGAAGCATGTGATAAGGAGGTGGCACTGTAGAAGACAACAGTGTGATTTTTCTCAGGATCTGACGCGTTCGTACCTATCAGATGAGAGAGACAAGCAACACCCAGGACATTTCTAAATGGCAGTTTGTGGATGCGATTAGATTAGACAAAGAGACAAGCAAAGGCAAGAGGGGAGAAGAACTGCAATGAGGTAGGTCCTGAAACGGGTCTAAATAGAGACCAGTAAAATAAACGGACTTTATCCTATTTCCTTTCGTAATGACACAGTGCTGTGTCTGTCTTTTAATAAAAATTTGAGGGTTTTGTCAAGTTTTTAAAAACCTAACCATATGGGGCGCGCCTGTGGCTCAGGGAGTAGGGCACGGCCCCATATACCGGGGATGGCGGGTTCAAACCCAGCCCCTGACCAAAAACTGCAAAAAAAAAAAAACCTAACCATACGTATGATATTATTTTCTAAGAAAACAGAATTTAGCAATTGTATATAAAAACTTTACTTAGAAGTAATTTCAGCTCGGCGCCTGTGGCTCAAGCGGCTAAGGCGCCAGCCACATACACCTAAGGTGGCGGGTTCGAATCCCCAGCCCGGGCCTGCCAAACAACAATGACGGCTGTAACCAAAAAATGGCCAGGCGTTGTGGCGGACGCCTGTGGTCCCAGCTACTTGAGAGGCTGAGGCAGGAGACTCGCTTGAGCCCAGGAGTTGGAGGTTGCTGTGAGCATGATGCCATGGCACTCTACCCAGGGGGATAGCTTGAGGCTCCGTCTCAAAAAAAAAAAGAAGTAATTCCATGATGGTCTGAAATTATCTAATCTACTAGAAGAGAACTAATGATACACAAGATATATGAAAATGTGTTTTTAACTGTAGCATTTGTTCAATAAACTTACATATAACTTAATTAAAACTCAGTCACATCTGAAGAACCTCTCCCTCTCATGTTATTTCGTTCATTAAACAGTAAGAGGTAAGCACAGCTAGTTTTCCAATACAGCTTGAAATCACAGTAAACAGTTAATTGTAAGGCTAACAGAGTTTCAATAATTTATAAGCTGGAAGAAGGGAAGAGTTTCAAAATATCCAAACACATACTTATGTAACCAAATCTAAATGTGCCTGCTTTCAATTCAATTAAATCAGTCCAATCTTGGGGGAGGACCAAGAGAGGAAGGCACAATCGATCACACGCACAGTGAGCTACAGTTTCCCCAAACACTATCACACAAACATTTAATGCACAGAATAAAATAAAAATGCCGGGCGTATGTAAAAAGATAAACCTGAAACAGATACATCTGCACACATCTGATCTGTGAATTTAAGTGCAAGGCAGCCCCACTTCTGGACTTTGTGGCAATGACAGAAATTCAAGTCGTGTTCAATGCACCATGAATATCAATAAGAGCACTTAGGTGCTCCGCAGGGAATCGTTTTTGAGTGTTGAAACTGAGAGTTGAAAACAAAAAGCAGAAATCACATGAAAGCAGACCGTGGATCTTAAGGCAAGATTAGCTGGTTAAGAAAAAATAATAATCTCTCCATGCTGTGGCACTGATCCTTAGCCAAGCTGGTTCGTCACACCTCAGCTCCAACAGTGGTATTCCTGAGCCCCAGTACAGGTGACAGAAAGGCCACAGGGCATAACTGACAACAGGAGAAGGCAGAAGTCAGCTTTTCCAGGGTGATTACATCTGCGATTCCACCTTGCCAGATAATCACAAGAAAACTTAAGGGAGTAAACAGGAAATAGTGGAATAGTTTCAATAGTTTGGTTTAACTACAACTCCTCTTCATTTGCATAATTTTTCCAAGTTCATTTTGCCCAAGGCAATAATGAGGTCATAAAAGAACAAGGAAATAAGCAGAAAAGAGTGATGAAGAGGGCAGGTTTCAGAATCAATCAACAGTCCTGGGGTTGCCTACCCCACTATCTGTGTGACTTTGCAACTCTGGTAATCGCTTTCAGTTTAATCATCGGTAAATCAGGCATTATAAAAAAGATCACAAAGTACTGCCCTCTGAGGGTTACTGGGGAGACAAATGAAATGTCTACTGCCCATTCCTCACTAAAACTGTCATATCGTCATCTAGGCCTAACTTCATTAGACTTAGACAGTTTGGAGATGATTTTTCCCTATTCTTAACATTCACCAATTTCTTCCTGTGAATATTAGAAAAAATAATAATTTCTTTCTTACCTTCGTTATACTATCACATGAAATATTTAACCTTGAAGTGGGAGAATTTCAATATCCTCGAATAACCTCGTATCTGGAAGGTTTTTAGAATCTATCATCATAGACGATACTTACACCTTTTGAAAGTTTCCCAAGTACAAAAATTCAACTTAAACACTGGAGATTTAAATGGAATTCGATTTTGCGGAGCAGTACTGCTCAATATGGTATCCACTAGCCAAATGTGACTATTGAGCAGGTGACGTGTAGCGAGGCCTGAACTGAGAGGTTCAATAAGTATAAAGTATACAATGGATTTCAAAGACTTAGAACAAAAAAAAAAAAAGTAAAAGGCAGGTGATCATAAAGTTCGTGTGCAATTGCACACTATTTGAAATTGCACACAAACTTTATGGGCACCCCATCTTTCACTAATAATTTTTCATCAAGTGCATGTTAAAATATTTTGAATATGAGTGAAACTGGCATGTTATTAAAATTAATCGCTTACTTTTTGAATTACACACATGGCTCACACTTGTTGTCCTCACTATGATTCTACTGGACAGCACTGTGTACAGTGCAGACACAATGACACAGACTCTTGATTCTCTGGAGGGCTGGAATAACTGTAGAATAGGCAACTGACCTACCCCGATTGCTATTTGCCAAATTAAGATCAATCTCTGCCACTGATAAGCAGAATATAAGCTGCAATTGGGCACACTAAAGGAAGTGCCTTAAGTCTACTGTAAATGTGCTTGTTTTCACATTCTACTTTGGAATCAAGTTTTTAAATGTAGACCACAGTTTGCCTCTAATACTAGTAGGGAAGCAATCTTAAATTCTGATTTGTTTGGAGGTAACATGAATTATCCTTAGGGACAAATAAAGCTGTGACACATTTCTATTTGGGAATCTCTGGGCTGCCTGGCCCACCTCAACACCTAACTGCACCTGTCCATTCCTCTATCACTTTCAGGAGGCCATGCAGGGCAGGATGTGAATGGGGATTACAGCAGGATCCTAAGCCACAGCAGCAAGAACTCCCCCGTCCTCAGGGAGGGCCATTCCACCCTCTCTCCCCACCAACAGATAGAAATTCTGAGGTTCATAGAACAATAACATATAAAATATATTTCCTTTCTTTGTCGAGCATTTCCCTGTACTCTTAAACCTAAAGAGGTTAACACTATTTACTCCTTTATATCTGGCAGGCTATAGTTTACCATATTTTTTCAACTGGCATAAAATAAAAAAGCAGTGAAGAAAGCCTCGCAAGTAATCAAAACTGATCTCTGCATCAAGGAAACATATTTATTTGGACCATTAAAAAGTAAGCTAATACATCATTCAAAGTGAACTATAATCCCCTACATCATTCTATAAAAGTATACCAAGTTCCAATACAATCTTTTCATATAAAGCCAAGTGTAATCATGGTACAAATGGAAAAACAATTTCAGGAAGAGGAAACAAATGCTTCTGTACATTACCCATATATCTATTTGTGCAATCACAATTTTGCCCACTTTGGACGTTAAAAAAAAAATGCTCTGTCTACATAAACTAGGCCACTCAGACATTTAGAAAGCACAATCCCTGCAGTTTGGATTTGTTGGGTGGGTAGGAAATTAAGGGAGCTAAAGTAACAATATATCATTTCCTGCTGAGAAGGATATCACAGGAAAATTCACTCAACAGCTGTCACCACTGAAATTGAAATGAGGTTTTTCCTCCAGCTAAATCCCCAGTAAATGGTATCCAACTTGTAGTAGCCCAGGTGATTTTTCCTGCAGTTATTCCAAATGAGAACCCAATCAATAAAATTCTGCTTTAAATTGGTTGGATATAAATTATTTTTCCACAAGCATGAATTTTACTCAATTTTGTTTAAAAAAAAAATCTCCCCAGAAAACTACCATCACACAATGTGCAGTATGATGATCTGTATTTCTGTATAACTGGGGGAAATGGTATGATTTCAACAGGAATAAAAATCAGGACCACTTGGCTTTTCATATCCAGTAAGAACTACAAATAGAACAAATGCTATTTGATTTTACATTCGCCTCATCTCTCCCGAGATGGTCCATATTTTCCTATATATTCTAATTTATAACCTTGACAATCCAATGAACTTCAAGAGCCTATGGACATATCACCGTGAACGTGCCCGATGTCCAATGAACTGCAAGAGAACTGAAAGGTGCACCTCATATTTCTACCAAAAATATCTGTTCCTCACATTTGTCAGAAGTCATCAAACTGTAGCATACAAAAATGGGCAGATTTCTTTACTTTTTTTTTTTTAGAGACAGAATCTCACGTTATCGCTCTCAGTGGAGTGCTGTGACATCACAGCTCACAGCAACCTCCAGCTCCTGGGCTTAGGTGATTCTTTTGCCTCAGCCTCCTGAGTAGCTGGGACTACACATGCTCACCACAATACCCGGCTATTTTTTGTTGCAGTTTGGCCGGGGCTGGGTTTGAACCCGCCACCCTCAGTATGTGGCGCCGGCGTCCTACCTACCGAGCCACAGGTGCCACCCTGGGTGGATTTCTTTGTGTATAAATTATACCTCAACAAAATTGATTTTAAAAGTAAAATATACACACAGACAGCCTCATGATACGTATTCAAACTATAGCCCTATGTAGCTATTTTCACCATACACAGTTAAGGGCCCCAACAAATATCTTCTATTTTCATGAGTAAATTTTTTATATCCTTTCATTCTACATTGTTCGTGTGTATTGTGATAATATGATGGACCCTGATAGAGGAGGCTGTTTTGTTTCTGGCTTGGGCCTACGATAGTCAAATGATTGCAATAAAGAAAGGATGCCTGGGAGAGTAGTAATGAAAATGTGAAGGACGGAGGAAATAAAGTTCCAACATTCCGCAGAATTAATGCATTAAAATGATGGATAACACCTTCCCATTCCTCCACACATAATTTACAGAGTGTGGAATGCTTCTGAGATTGGCTATCACATGTTTATGGCATTCTAAGATTACACCCCTCACATTTGCTCCCCAGTAACAGTGGAGGACCAGGGACACAGTTTGGGAAGTTTGGATGTAAGAAGAGGGGGATAATGGGACGGCTACTGAGGATTATCACTAAAAGTCACAGTCCAGCAATCCCATTACAGACCTTTCCTATACACCCTTTAGTCTTACACAGCCATTGAAGATACCTTATAATGTTTAAAAGTTTCATTTCATAAATCAAAAGATATATAATGGCCTTGTTTTTGTTCTTTTTTAAATACAAGTCTTCAACATCTGAATAAGTCATTGGGGAGGAAGGGGGGGGGGCATTTCTCTTCCCACAGAGGAATAGAAGTACTTCCTCAGACCTCCATCATTGGCTCCTGATTCCATGAAGAGTGCCATGTCCCAAAACAAAAGACAAAAACAGCACTAAGATTTCTACAAAAGGGTATTTCTTTCTCAGAATTTTCCTCTAAAGTGACAGAAAATCTATCAGCTTTTTGTCCAAATTACCATCTCATTCGGTCTCACCATTTAGCAGCCTAAAAAATGAATTACAGGTAAAATGTTTCAAGTGTTTTCTATCATTCACTTTTTCATTCATCCAAGTGTTTCCTGAGGTGCCCTCATGCTAGCCATGGTTTTAGATAATGAGTTAGTGGTAAACAAGATGTACAGATGATTCCTTGCTTTCATGGAGCTTACATTCTAGGCAAAAACATCAAACAAATGAATAAATCAAAATGACTATTTCAGTTAGTGACTACTCTATGAAGAGAGAATAATGAGATAATATTATACAGTGGTGGTCCCCAACCTTTTTGGCACTAGGGACTGGTTTCATGGAGGCAATTTTTCCCATGACAAGGTGGGGGTTGGGTACGAGGGGATTAGATTCTCCTACCCAACACTCTACTTAGATCCATTGCATTCTGGTTTACAGCAGGGTTCATGCTCCTAGGAGAATTTGATGCCCTGCCAGGATCTGACAGGAGGCGGGGCCCAGGCAAGGCTGTGAGCCATGGGTGGGGAGCAGCTCTAAGTAGAGATGAAGCTTCACTCCCTGTCCCTGCTGCTCACCTCTGGCTGTGCGGACAGGTTCCTAACACGCCACAGTCTAGCAGGGGTCCTCAAATTTTTTAAACAGGGGGCCAGTTCACTGTCCCTCAGACCATTGGAGGACTGGACTGTGGGCCCCGGGATGAGTTGGCTGCTAAGCAGGACAGGCAGCGGGGGCAAAAATACCCAGCGGGCCAGATAAATGTCCTAGGTGGGCCGCATGTGGCCCACAGGCCATAGTTTGAGGATGCCTGGCCTAGGGGTTGAGGCCCCCAGTTATAAAGCACTTGGGAGGTGACTTAAAATTGGGTGATTAGGGGGCAGGCCTCAATCTAAGAAGATCCACTGCCATGCATATTTGATGGCTGTTCCAAGTAACCACTTTTAGACTGCATGTCTATAGTAAGTCAAGAACCAAGGTAGCACTATTAAAAGTGGGCTTTCCCACTCTAAGAGGCCAAGATGGGTGGATTACCTGAGCTTGGGCCTTCAAGACCAGCCTGAGCAAAAGCAAGACCCTGTCCGTGAAAAAAACAGCTGGGCACTGTGGCGAGCACCTGTAGTCCAGCTACCAGAGGCTCAGCTTGAGCCCAGGAGTTTGAGATTGCTCTGTGTTATGACACTAGGGCACACTACCAAGGGCTACAAAGTGAGACTCTGTCTTAAAAAAAAAAAAAAAAAAGTGGGCTTTTCTAGTTCATCTTTTATTATCTTTTTCAAGCACTACTTTCTAAGTAGCAATTAGAAACAATTTGTTAAACAATTAACAAACTTTTGCTGAGTCCTGCTAGTCTGTCTTTCCTCAGCCTAGTTTATCCTATTTTGTTTCATTTTTACTCTAAGTAAAGGTTAATTGGTTCTGGACCACCAAGGGGTGTTCTTAGGCTAAACATTTAGACTCACAGGACTCCACAGGACACTGTGGCATCAGTTTACCAAAAAAAGACCCAGCCATGTTTTTTTGTATCACAGCTTGTCTGTGGGAAGGTGGAAAGAGGCAAAATTCACACCAGTATGTATGAGAGCAGCCCCGATTTAGGAGCCTCACATACCTCAGTAGCCACATTTTCTTAGAACAACACTAGTAGCTCTCCAGGGCCACCAAATTTGGAACTCTAGGCCCCAGTCTTATGATTTGTAAAAATATACAATTATTTAAGTGTATTTCAAATGTGCTATGGAGCTACACAGTCCAATCTGGTAACAATGAGTTATAACTGGCTATAGAAATTCAGTTTTTCAGTCACACTAGCCATGTTTCAAGCACTCAACAGCCATATGCGGCTCTTGGCTACTGGATTAAACAGCACAGATACAGAACATTTCTATCAGCGCAGAAAGTTCTAGTGCATAGCACTTAGCAAGTACTTTTTAGCTGCTAATATGTCACAGTAACAATGTGCTATTACAAACCTTCCTCTGGTTTTTAAGAAGATTCTTTCCCATAACATAATTATCATTTTATACTTTGTTAGTGCTTTATGACCAACACAGTGTAAAACAACTAAGTTTCTTTACTACTTAACTAGAAGGCAATCCGTGTTCAAAAAAAAAAAAAATCCATTGAGTAAAGAATAGGAAATTTAATAACTGCAGAAAAGGATCAAAAATCATAAAATTTGCTTTCCAGGAAGACTACTAGTATTAACAATCCCAAAATGCCTAAGAAACTTTGGAGTCACAGGGCTCGCTGGGGACAAAGATTCACTGGTGTGAATTTTGCCTCTTTCCATGCAAAGCAACTTCGTCATTTTCACAAGGCCGTATGCTGCCACAAACTCACACATCTCTTCTCTGCCCGCCGTCATAACAGTTTACTATAATCACTTTAGTTAAAATTCTCTTTTTTCTAATAAATATTAAGTCCTTATACAGCAGAAATAAATAGGTATTCCCAGAGCCTAACACTATGCCAGACACCTAGTAAGAGTGATACCAGATTTTTGACTTTGGATTTCCAGGTCTCGATGATTTGATGAATGAATCGATGGACCACAGGATGGGCAGTAAGTTAGGTTTTATTTACAGAGGTATTATTATAGCTCTTACAAAGAGCCAAACCTTGCAGAACAGGATAAGATAGATTTTATAGTGTCACAGCTCTTACAAAGAGCCAAACCTCCTTGCAGAGCAGGGTATAAGTGTCACAGCTCTTACAAAAAGCCAAACCTCCTTGTAGAGCAGGAAGCAAGTGTTACAGCTCTTACAAAGAGCCAAACTTCCTTGTAGAACAGGATCCAAGTGTTACAACTCTTCCTCTTCTGCTCTTTCTCTCCCTCAGCGGTCTGCAACAGTCTGCTAAAGTCTTGCTCTTCTGTTCTATCTTCCTCGAAGGACGATCTGCAATGATCTGCCCCTAGGCTCTCTGCTCAGGGGTTTATTTAGGGGCAGTTGTCCAGTGAGCTGAGAGCTTAGCTGATTGGTCTATAAAATAAGCCAGTCAGGAGCAGGATTGAAAATGGACCAATCAGGGATGCACTGGAGGAATCGCCAGTGTTTTCCCCTGATGGGCCTGGGCTTTTTTGTTACTGGAGCCTCCGGTGGGAGAGGAAAGCTCCCCCTTTGGCTCCAGCCTGCAGGTTTCTGTGCCAGCTGCTGCCAAGGCAGAGCCAGCAGGTCCTCTAGCGCTGCTCTACTGGAGCCTCTGGTGGAGGAGGGAAGCTCCCCACCGCTTGCTCCAATCTGCCGGTTCCTCTACCGGCTGCTGCCACCAAGACAGTTGGCAGGTCCCCCAGCCCTGTTCAGCTGAGCTAGCTGGGGTGCCACTTTTCCAGTATCATTAGTTCCCTTAACGTGTTCAATAAACAATAAATAAAACAGACTCTCAGAATGCTAAAAGGTACGTGCATGTATTACCAGTTACCTCTCACACAAAATACTGCCCCAAGTCACAGCCACTATGTACAACCTCATTATAATGTCTGCTATTGACAAAGGCATGTATCTGCCTTTGCTAGGTAGTTGGTTAATGAAGTAGGAAAGGTTTTTCTATCTTCCTTATAAATCATTAAAAAGAAAATCAGTAACTTATTTAAATGAAAGTATCCAGCCAGCTATGTGTCTCTTTTTTATATTACACGGCTGGATACTTTCCAGACAGCCCTCATATTTCTGTTAAGAAATCATTCTTAACCTTTTTCCAACTTGAAGACATATTAAGCAAGCAAAGTAAATTAACTAAAAACTCCAGGAAACTTTAGTATTCTGTATAAATTAAGAGTAGTGAATTACTTGTAAAACTGATGAAAAGTGATTTGAAAAACTATTTTCACTGCTCACCTCCATGTCCAAAGAAAAAAGCCCCACTGTAATAAGATAAAATGATGGCCTCCAAATATGTCCATATTCTAAGCCCTGGAACCTATGGACAGATCAGGTTATGGCAAGCGGGCTTTGCAATTAAAGTTAAGGATCTTGAGATGATAGAGCGAGTGTCCTGGAAATCCCTATGGGATGCTCCAATCCTATGGGCCCTTAAAAGCAGAAAACTTACTGAGGCTGGAGGTGGAGTGATGCAGCAGCAGGAGAAGTTAGAGACAAGTGAAGCACTGGATGGCTCTGAGGTGGGTCCCCTGTGCAAGGACCACAGAGGCCTCTAGGAGCTCATGCAAGTGTGAGAAGGAATACAGGCAGCCTTTGGAAACAAAAACCAGCCCCCAGCAGATATGAAAACGAAGATCTGTCCTACAACCGCAAGGTACTAAACTGGTCCAGCAAGATAAACAAGCTTGGAAGCAGATTCCTCCCTTGAGCCTCCAGTGAGGAACACAAGGCCTCCTGACACCTTGATTTTGGCCTGGTGAGCCTTGTGTCAGATTTCTAACCTACCGAACTGAGATAATAAATGAGCACTGTTTTAATCCATTACTTTGCGGTGATTTGTTATGGCTGCAACAGAAAACAAATACACTTGCCACTTCTTATTTTACCCATATAAAAAATGCTAGAGTCATTTCTAAATGCCAGAGATATAAATACACGCATGTATTTATTATACGCACACACAGAGTATTAATGCATGTGTGTGATTTTAAAAAATACTGTAAAGGAAGGTTGGATCAGAAAGCTATACAGATTCCAATCTAGACACATAATAAGGTTAGGAGTTCGGCCACTTTCTCACCAGGGCAGCGTGGCCCCTTCAGACTAATGAACGCTCTGCACCTTCAAAGCTGTGACCACCTAGTTTGCGGCTGTCCCTTGTTCTTACCTCCATCTGCTGGAAAACATCTACACTGCAATCCTTCTTCAGAAAATCAGCACACTTTCCTAGTTCACTGTGCTGGATCACATCACAATTGCTTACATTCTACATTTTTTATTCACAGGCTTAGTCAACCAAAAACGTTTATAAATAGCCAATCAAATGGGAGTGGTTAAGTAAAAATAGATATATCTACCCTTGATTGAATATTACATAGACATTTAGAGTCATACAAATCAACCTCCTCTATTACATAGCTATGACTTACTAAGTTAAAGATAATTGTAATTACACAAAAACATGCATAGAGATTATAACAAAAGCTTGGCAGGTCTGCCCCTGGTTCAGGCAGGATTCTTGCCTGGCATGCAGGAGGCGCAGGTTCGATTCCTGGCCCACAGCAGCCCAAAACAAACAAACAACAAAAAAAATCTTAACAGTTGTTGTATCAGGGAGGTAGGATTTGTTTCTTTTCTTCTTACAAATTTTATAATTATGATTATATTTTTACCAAAAACATTTACTGATGTTAACTGTACCACGACCCATAGCAGCTGCTCCTCTCCTACGACTTTCTCCTCTTTGCTGCCCACACAACTAAGCTGCATCACATCCTCCCGAGCAGCCTTGGGAGTGTGCGAGGGGAGGGCAGGCGTGGGGTGGGGTGTTAATAAATTTTGGTCCTCTTTCTCCTGAAAATAAAAACTTCTTGAGTTACGGGACCAGATCTATTAGACCTTTGCATATAATCTGAGTATCTATCATAGTTTCCTTAACAAAATGGGCTGATTCTAACAAAACGCTGACTCCTGGCAAGCACACCTCTAAGAAGGCATAAACGCTTTCCACACAGACGTGGAAAAAATTATAATTCAAAGGTGATAAATAGTGGAAAGAACATATTCTAATTTGCTAATATCTTACTCGGCACCTGGAAAACCTTCCCAATAATCACTGAACTAAAAGCTTGTGCTGCTGCATGTAGAAAAGGAAAGAAACAGTTCCAGAGACTGGAAACAGGGGACGGGAAAGAAGGAACAAACGCCCGAGCGTGTGCACCATGGTAATGAGGCCTTCCCGCCAGCCCTGCACCGATGGAGGCCGCTATCTCCTAAACCACTGCCTGACATTTAGTTTCATATTTACCACAATAGACACATGAATGCCCACACAATTTTCTACTTTCAAAATGAGTGCTAATGTAAAAAGAAAACACCGAGCACCGCACCACCATGGATACTAGGAAAAGTTTTCTTACAGAGGTTGTGTGTCTCACATAAAATCTGTGACAGCATACTTTAGAGGATTAAATAGAGACATGTACATAGTAATCAAATGGACTGCACTGGGAAAAGGAATTTTACAAAAGCCGCTTGTAATAATACCAGCTGAAGGAAAATGCTTCCATCATTTTAAATGATTTTAAAATCAAGGTCACTATCCACAGAGCTGCTTACAAATTCAGACTGCATTAGCACGCTGAACCATGCTAATAAAATGGGACAGAAAGGGTAACAGTTACATGTTAGTAATTAAAACAAAACGTGATTTCTAACATGCTGTCCGCCATGCACTTCACATGCCGAAGTGAGGGATGGAGGAGGAAGAGGCAGACTGTGGAGACAGGAATTATCTTCACTGGAAAAAAACAACCTAGCCACACAATTCAAGTTACCAAGTTATCACAGGTAGAGTGGAGGCTACAAGTTTTCTCCTCTAGTCTCACCTCTTTATACTTTACATTTATAAGTGACTTAACAAATAAAAATAAGCATCTTAACATACTACTCTTGCTAGCCAAATGTCATTTTATAAGCTTATCCCCTGAGTACCATCATGAGGATAGCAAAGATACTAATTTACAGTAAACTGACATTCACGGGAACACATTCCTAGACCTTTATACATTTCCAAACTAAAATCAGTACATTGTATAATTCACCCGAGGAAGCACAATGACACACACCGTGAGGATAACAGTAAAGTCACAATGAGATGCAAGCTTGCTGTGTGACATACCCGACAACAGGAAACTTGAGGAAGATAAAATGATGACTGATCCAAATTCTCTCCGGCTTTCTGGAATTTTACATGCTTTCGTAAGTCTGAGCAAATTTATTTCTTCCAATTGAAGAGTTCCTAGTTATCAATTTTGAAAAATTGTAAAGGCTTATGAAAAACTTCATTCATCTCTTTTGAAAGGAGGGAAGGGCAGTATTTTTCACCATAAAAATCAGATTTTCTTAATGAGAACTTCATGAGGCTCCACCTTTCAGTAAGGATAATGATAAGTGACCATGTACCATCCTCACTGAATTCCTCTGAGTAAGAACCGGGCTAGGCTGGAAAGTACTTTATAAACTCCAACCAGTTTGATTTCTTGGTCCATCCCTTCCTATCCCTTCTCAAATCTGGCCCCTTCAAATTATTTCCTTTTACTCCCATATCCTCAGTTCCTCCCCTTAACCTGTAAACATGCTCATCTTTCCAATCTTAAGGAAAGACGAAACACATTCTTGAATCACGCAGCTCAGAGATGAAGTTGTCTTCCCTTCCTCGCCCTTGGAGTTAAGCTCTACCAACAGGAGCCACACTCACTGTATCTCCACAGTCCCATTTTTTATGTATTCCGCAAGTCCTCACAGGACTCACACTCAAACCTCCACCTGCCACGTGGAGGCTCAGCCCCCAGGGGCACCTGGAGCCTAATCCTGGGTTGTGCGGTTCTGACCTGACTGCCCCAGTGCGGACGGGCTACCATCCCTTTATGAAATCTCTCCCTTAGCATCTGATGCCCTATCTTTTTGTTGCATTCCTTTTTCATTCAAGATTCCTCCTTGGTTTTACACTGGTTTCTCTTCTAACTCATCACCCACTTTCTCCACCGCCTATCACAAGTCACTCAAACACTGATACCCTGTGGGTTCCATTGAGGGCCTTTCCCCTTTTTCTTGTCTCTCTATCCTCTCTCCCAGAGTGATGTTAACATTTACCTGATTTTAACCACCACCTATACAGCAATCATTATTAGCAAATGTCTCCCTGGTATAAATCTCACTCTTCCATTACTTACTAAACATTCCCCACATATATCCCACAGGCATCTTAAGCTTAAAATTGCTGAAACTAAAAACCACCTAAGTGACCATATTCATTCCCTAATCCCCTTGTTTCCTTCCGTAGTTCTCCTTGTCAGTTAATGACCACATCACTCCCCATGTGAGACTGAAGTTCAGTCTAACCTGTGCACCCACTGAAAGCCACCACTGTGCCAGAATGACAACCAAAACGAGTAAATCACGACCTCATTACATAGGGAAATAATTCCACGTGGGAAAACATTCAATACAATTATGTACATTGTGTTTAATGCTGATTGAAAGTTTACAGATTTTAACTTGTTCAAGTGCCTCTCAAATGAAATAAAGCCTGTTAACTCCTTGAGAACAGAGATTGTG
Organism: Otolemur garnettii; assembly: GCF_000181295.1. Taxonomy (NCBI): domain Eukaryota; kingdom Metazoa; phylum Chordata; class Mammalia; order Primates; family Galagidae; genus Otolemur; species Otolemur garnettii. The sequence goes on along the minus strand of NW_003852430.1, from coordinate 5,820,689 downwards.
TCTTATTTCTTTATTCCAAGTACATAATGGGTACTCAGTAACTTATGATGGATGGATGCTACCAATGAATAAAAATAAGTTTGTACTGCCTGCAGATACTGAAGCAGAATGTCTTTCTGTGCTTAATTAACTTTTAACTAGAGAACTGGGTTTAACTAAGGAAATCTGGACACATTATTTCTGCATTCTCAAAATAATATATATTGTTATTCTACATTACTAGGTTGGCAACACATTATGCTAATTCTCTTGGAGTACATCACTCCTATAAATACTTGAGAATATCTCTGTATTGCTATTTCAATGTTTTGTTCTTTCAGTCAGACTTGTGGCTGAGCTATTTCAATTTTTACAGGTATTTCCATCATCTCCCAAATTAATTTTATTGACAAATACAATTAAAATGCTACTCATCATTTCTCTTTCACTATTAGAGGCACTAAACCTAATAATGATCTCAGTCTCTATCTCCTAATGTCCATCGCCCTCAGAGTAACATTTAAATTATATAGTTCATCCAAATCAATGATGACTTGTTCTAACAAGATTATCATTAGAATCTCTCAAGCCAAACAATACTCTCTCATACTCTGGCCAAAGCAAGAGGAAAACAGAAGATAAATACTATATGTTTAGACAGTCAAAAGAGATCATTCAATATGCTTGAAAGGTATCACAAGGTTACTTTGTAGAAGTGTCAAACTATGCACATCAGCTGCCACCTACATACAGATGTCTCTGACATGGTAATACAATGAGAAACCATTTAGTTTAATAATAATAAAAAAGCAACATCAGTTGGTGCATATTACATGTAGCATCTAGCCCTGGTTCCCTAGCAACCAGTCATGAGTGAACTCCACAGAGAATAAAAGCCCTAAACGAATGAACAGTTTGTGCAAGTTTCAAGGACTTGAAGAGATGTGTCAGTGGTTAATCTAAATTCTAGTTGGCAATTACCATACTGAGACGGAGGAAGGAAAATCCATCATTATCTCACAGAATCAACGGTGAGATTAACTAGAGTTGAGCTTCCGCCCTTTAGTTTTGGACCTTTTGAACCAGCAGTTTTATAGGGAAAAAAACTGTGACAATATGATTTATAAATTACGAAAACTTTATACAGACATATACAACAAAATATCACTAATATAACTTGCATTCATGCATTCAGGAAATATACAAATGAATACAAATCACATGCTAGACATTGCCCCAGCAACTGGAAATACAAATATGAAAGTCACTTTATAGGTTCTCAAGTAGTTCGTAGCTTAGTGGAGAAATCAGACAGTAAACAAACAAGAACAATACCATTAATTCTGTAATACAGAGGTAGGCATTGGATATTATGAAAGCACCTATAAAGGCATTTAATTCAGACTGGTGAGAGGGGCCTAAATAGTCAGGGGCCTAAATATCAGAGACATAACACTAGAGCTGAGTCTTAAAGGACACACAAAAGTTAGTCAAATAATAGGAGATGAGGAGGACATAAAAATATATTTTATTTATATGTGTAGATAAAAACACATAGGCATATTTATATACATTTAAAATAGTAGGTGTTCCTAAAGTCACCATACATAGAGAAAATGGAAAATTGTAGCTAAGGGTGCCTTTATTTACAAAATACTCATCACAAAACATTCTCTACATGTTGGCCACCTCTTGTAAAATTTTGTAGTGAATATTTTATAAATAGAAGTACAATTTCCCATTTTCCCTATTTATGGCAGTTTTAGGGGCAACTTTTGGGATGGACTGCATATTTTAAATATACATTTTGAAAATATTAATATATAATATGTTCATATTAAATACATTTAAAATCTGTATGTAAGCTTGTAGATATAAAAATAGTAGTGGCAAGAGGAAAAATATTTTCAAGGATGCAGAAGTGAGCAAACAAAAACACATAGTAGAGGAACTTCCTGGCATTTAGTGAAGTTAGGGTCCCAGTGATGAAAGAGGAATCAAAGAGAGAGAGAGACCAGGTTCCTTCCAGAAGTACATCATGCTAGAATGAAACTGGAGATGGGTTTTGAGGCCAAGGAATAATATAACCACATAAGACAATGGTGTGAAATGTATTAGAAAGGGCAAAGCAGGAGTCAAGGAGAACAGACAAGATATTATTGTGATAGGTGAGATACTCAAAAGATAATACCCCAACAGATTTGAATGGGTGTGGAGGAAGGATAGGGCAAGAGACGCAAACGGGATTTCTGAGGTTCCTAACTCGCTAACAGCTCTAGGAAATTTAATGGCTACATACATAATATGTATGCTACCTGGTCTCTGCTAAAATATTATTCTGGACCCCTTCTTACATCCTATCCCAACAAAGCAATTATACAGAAGTTAAAAAGCAGCTGTCCTGAAGAAAAATTGACAGGGAAAGGAAGGGGGAGAAAAGGAGGGAGGGGGAGGAAAAGAAGACAAGAGGAAGTAAAAAAGGAAAAATAAATAAACTAAAAAAATACCAGAAAGTAAACTCTATCCAAACTTCTAAATGAGAAGCAATATGTCTAAGTGTAAAAAGAAATTTTAAAAAGTATACACGAAAAACACTATTGGCGCTTGACTACGTAAAACTTGAAAATGCAGGTATGTTCACTAATACAACATAGTAAAAAAAATTTAGGAAAAAGGTTTGTAACAAAGAGTTACAGTCCTTTGCATCTAAAATACATACAACCAAATAAAATCAGGAGATAGTGCCAACAAGTAAGGAAAAAGTACAGATAATTAATTCCATTCCCAAATAAAAATGGGTAACAAAATGTCTAAAAATCATTCTTAATAATAATCAGTGAAATATATATAATCACAATAGCATTTCTATAACTAGCCTATCAGCAACTGATTTGGCTGGCCTACCTCGTTAAGGGTATAATACCTTGTAACATGACAGTCTTACATGTGTCATAAATTAGAATAAGGTTTTCTAATTTAAGTGTGTCTATGTGTATATATGTACACATACCCACATACACACACACACAAACCCATAAAATGGGTCACATCCTTTGACAAATTCTGAAAATCTATCCTAAGGAAATGATCTAAAATACAGATTAAGGTTTACATAAAACATTATTTATAGTAGGGAAAAGAACTAGAAATGGTGTAGAAGCCTCCCAAATGGAGATGTTGTACTATATAGTTTGTACGACCACACAAGAAACTATCATATAGACACTAACAGTAATGTTTTTAGAAAGATTTTATACAGGGAAAAAAAAATCTTATAATGTTTATAAAAAAGGCAAAAGTAGTAAATCATATAATGAAAAAAAAATCTTATAATGTTTACTAAAAAGGCAAAAGTAATAAATCATATAATGTGTAATTTCTACACTGGGTTGTAAAAGCATAGAGGGGAGAAATATTACTTCTGAGTAGTAATGACTAATTACTGTATTTTCTAAGTTTTTTTTTTTCCAATAACCAGGCTATATTATTGTTGCATTTAGAAAACAAAGTCAACCTATTTCACCTATCCCCAATAAAATACCTTAGCTTTGTATTTAATAGCTCATTCGTTTAAGATCTTTCTGTAAAGTCTGACATCTCTACTAATTTTAACTTAAACTTAACAAGTAGTTCTGCACGTTGCTCTTGAATTAAAAGAGCTTTTTGCCATATGTGATATGTTGCCCTAATGCTAATAATGTATTAAGAGCTTCGATTTGAATAACAGAATTAAAGCAAGAAAAAAATTTAAGTTTTCAGTAATAAAAGAGATTTTAACCACTTTATATATTTTAATCACTTAAATGCATTTGGAATTATATGCATAACAAGGCTGTGCCTTTGTGTTACCTGAGGTGGCTGAGCAGAGGCTGAAGTCTTTCATCAGACTGCACAGTCGGCAGGGACCTGGCTGTTAACTAAAAGCAGAGAACAAAGTTAATAGAAACGGCAAAGGCCAAGCGCTGAACATACTTAAATACTAAGTGCAAAACAGGGACAGGGGAGAGACAAGGAGGCAGTACTTACAATGTGAGAAAATGTTTCTCTTGCTTTGAATCAAAAAGTATATAAAAAGCTGATATATTATGTGATTAAAGTTAACTGCATGGCTCGAAGGACAGATGGTATGTCATGGAGTTTAGAAGAAAAAGATCGGCCAAATAAAGAGTAGGAAGAAGAAGAGGGAGCATCCATCCAAGTCTCTGCTCACGAAAATATTATCTTTGTAAATAAAAATGAAAATTTTCTAAATGATAAAATGTGTAACAACTTATAGCACTGAATCCTACGATGATGGAAGAAATTTAGGTGAGGAAATTTCATTTATAGCTAAGCCACCACGACCCTGCTTATATGAAGGGGTGCGTGTGTGTGTGTCTGTACGTATTCCTACATTTTAACAACCACGTGACTATAAGAAACCAAGAACATCCATTAGGTATACATCAGCAACCTAAAGTATTTAATATAGAGATATGACTTCAAACTGACCTAGGAAATAAAAAGTGAGAGCCAAGACCTTAAGTGTTGAATACTATGGATCAAGTTGACACTCCATCATGAAAATGCGAACTTCAGATACATTTTATCGCAATAATATTATCTCTATATATCTCTATTTTTCTCTCAGTTCTTACGAGAATGGCCTCTTATAAGAATTTGAAAAAAAATAAACACATTCAAAGTAATCAGATAGGCTGAAGTAAACTTAAAAGTATCAAACAAAAATAAAAGATAAATGTCTCTGGATTCAATTATGATCAAAATAGTTCTAGTATTCTACCAATCGATCATTTAACAATTCACAAAGAAACTTTTTTTTCCTTGAGACAGAGTCTCAAGAGTCACCGTGGGTAGAGTGCCACAGCATCATAGCTACCGCAACGTCCAATTCTTGAGCTGAAGCCATCCTCTTGCCTCAGTTTTTCCATTTTAATGGAGACAGGGGTTTTGCTTTTGCTCAGGCTGGTCTCGAACTTGTGAGCTCAAACAATCCACCCCCCTCAGCCTCCCAGAGTGCTACAAAAAAGAACCTTTAAGAACAAATTTAAAAAGATCCTTTTGTTATATATAGGGTATCCTCTCTCATTTTTTATATTATTTAAAATTTCCTGATGAGGGGAAACCAAACATTTAACTCATCAAACTTAATTTTGGATACTACGCAAATAAAGATAAAATTATAATTTATAAATATCTAATAAGTATTATATTTGTGGGAGGAAAGTTCACCAAAATGCCAGATATCAAGTCTTTTTTTTTATAGCTAATGGTACTAGAGAAATTTTCCCTCTTTTTTACAAGAGTCAACACACATCAATAAAGTTATTGACTAATTTAAAATACGATAAAGTGGGGCAATTAGTCTTTTGCAATTTTAGCACCACCACATTTCAGTGTCCCTGAGACATGGTAAGTCTAGTATTTTATAACACATAAAATGTTATCAAGGTTTTCAAGTTCTATAAGCAAAACACTTTAATACCTTAACACTCCCTGTATCTGTTAATGTCAAATCGTGTTACAAAATGTCATTTTCATTGTTCAAAAGATTTCATGTGTTAGAACCAATGCTATGCTCTAAAAAAGATTAAAGTGATTCATCTTCCTATCCCCAAAGTCAAGTCTTTGAAAACAGAACAGACAGACTGGGGTTTTCAGTCACTTCTGTCAATCTATAGAGCATGTTTTCTAATCAAACTGACTTTTCTAAACAAAAGCAAACAAACAAAACACCTCAGTAATAGCAAAAGACTTCTGGACATCTGTTCATTCCATACGGGAAACACTTTTCAGATCTACCCCTTCATCTTAACCTCTCTTCATCTCCTATTTCCTAAACTATTAATATCTCTCCATTCACTGTTGTTCCTGCCTCCATTCCAGCCCCTTCCCTACCAGGGGTGTCCAACCTTTTCGCTTCTCTATACCACTTTGGAAGAAGCAACATTGTCTTGGGCCACACATTAAATATACAAACACTAACAAAAGTTAATGAGCCAAAAACAAAAATAAATTATTTTTTTAAAGTTCATGCACAGTGTTCAAGATATACACCACCACAAATGAACAAAAAAAGTCCTTGCATAATCTACATGTGGCCCACAGGCTGCAAGCTAGACACCCTTGCGACAAAGTCAAGAGTAAAATTGTCAAAATGAGGGGTAATCACTCCCTAATTAAAATCATCTAACAGTTCTCTTAGTCGCTCAGCCTAAAGTTATCACATGGGTCTTTCATCACACGTGTTGCGGCTGCATTACTGAAACACTAGGCTTAGAAAGAGAACCAGCCTGCACAGCTGCTGCCAATTCCACAAGACACAGTGGAGGCATCATCAGATGGGGGGCTGCCACGGCTCAGTTTCTGAAACATGTGTGCACGCCACCGTGCGAAGCGCTCCACACGACACGTGTGAGCTGGCCAGAAGCCTTTGTTAATTAAAGTGCCTCCTTTCACTCCCTCGCCTCTCAAAACAAGACAGTGCTTTTCAGGATTCATTTCACCCACAAACTTTTTCAAGATTCCCAAATTTTTGCAGAAAGGGTTCCTCCACATCATTAGAGATTTGGCTCAAATGTCACCTCCTCGTGGAGGCTTTGCCTAACCACCCTCCACAAAGCAGCTGGGATTCTTATCTGACGACATGTGTCATCACCTGAAGTTATCCTACTAATTTCTCACTTGTGTGTTTCTTTCCCTTCAAGAAGACGAGCTCCGTCAGAGCAGGAACCTTTCCCACCACTTCCCCCCACTGTTTTGAGCGGCCTGTGGCATAGCTCGCAGCAGGCTCTCAGCAGCACTGTAGAGTGAGTGGAAGGTTCACCTCTCTCAAATGTTTTCAACAGAATCATGGATTTTAAAAAGTCTGGCCTAGACACTGATCATTCTGGTCACTGTCATTTGTAAATGTGGCCGATCATCTAGAGGGGCCAAGCACATTTCTCCTTTCATTTACAGTTAACTGGGAATCCCCAGATCTTTCCTTTAAAAGGAGGGCGAGTGCTCCACCATGGAATGAGGCTGAAACTGGGACTCCCTGACTCAAGGGAAACAAGTAGCCCAAAACTAACAGTCCAAAACACTATATTTTATAATGGCACTTCCAAAAAAGTAACCGTGATGTTGTTTCTTTCCAATCTGTGTCTTTTTGGTGGCGGATACAGAGTTGGTCACTAAACGAAAGCTACAAATAAAGCAGGAGTAGCAACAAAATACATGTATTTATTTTTCCAACATTATTAAAAAATTTAAACACACAAAGTTCAAAGTCTTTTACCATAAACACCCATTAAAAAAACCAAGTCTGCCAAGATTGAGAGTGTTTCAAAAATTTATATAAGAAATAGTCATAAATGTCATTCTATTCAAATAAGTCTCAGGAAAATGCAAAGCAACAGCCTTTGTCATTTAAATCACAATGCTAGAATTAAAGCATGTATTTAAACACCTTCCAAGATATTATTTCCAAATAAATAAGGTGCAATTTCTGGTAGGTTCGTTATTTTGAAAGACAGTTCAATTATTTTTCTCAAAACACCCCTCACCCCATAAGGACATACAATTTAAAGAAATTTGAAATCTAAATAGTAATTAGAACATTGAACTTATGCAAGAATAGAAAAATCTGGACAGAAAGCATATTTGGTTCTTTTATGTTTTCAAGAGTAAAGGAAACACATAAAATATTTTCTTCTTAGACTTTCCACTTAAACTAGATCTCTTTAATCTAGCTAAAAATAAACTTGACAGCATGAGAAAAGTAATTTTTTAGAATTATGTTCTCTATCCAATATTATTTTAAAAATTGGGGTGAAAAATCAGCTTTAGTTGAATCTAGAAAAAGCAAAGGGAAAGAGAACTAAGAACAGTGAACATTTCAGTTTTATCAGAGATGGTCTCTCCCTTTTCTTAAATTGAAACAAGAAACGCTCTGAAGCAAGTATGACGATCTGCTAACAGTGGTTAATTCCTGGAGGGATACACTTGCATGTATGTTATACTATTTTGCAAACACTTGTGTCTAACGTAGTTCAAGAGAAGAAGGGAGGGAGGACTAACTGACTCTCTAGTAGGGTAAGAAATGGCTTGAAGGGGAGCGAGCTAAAATAGAGACAAGAAGATCAACTAAGAGGATGGTCCATGCAGTGATCCAGGGATCCAAGATGAAGAACCAAATTATGGTAGAGGCAGAAATGGAAGAAAGGAAGACATGAACATAAGAAATATGAAGGAGGTGGAGTCCACAGAACGTTGTGACTGAAAGAGCAGCATATGCAGGTAGATGGCTCTGCTAATTGTAAGACAGTGACTTAGTTTTAAGCATGCTGAATTGAGGGGTTTTTGAATATTCAAAAGGCAACTGAATATATGTGTGTCTAGAGTCCATAAAGGGCTGAAGATTTAGATTTAAGAGTTATCAGGAAATAAGTAGCAGAAAAGGCATGCACTGGTTAAACTTCCCATATTGTACACACAAATCAAAAATTAGGAGTAAAGCATGGTTACCCAATTGTCAGGGACTGGTAGTAGCTTATTAGAGCACTATGCTGAGAGTTCATTCTGGAGAAGGGGGAAAAATGTGCCATCTTTCTTTCCCATCACTAGTTTCATGACTGAGACTCATTATAACAAAAGATAGATTTAAAAAAGAAAAGGATAAAAATGTATTTAATGTAAGTTTTACACAATATGGAAGCCCTCAGAAATGAAGACTCCAAGAAGCAGAGAAACTTGCATATTTTTATGGACAGTCGCGCAGAAGGGCAGCCAGGTTTCATGGGCTGCTTCAGGGAGAAGGGGGTGAGGTGGGCAGGCGAGAGTGCCATGGTCCATACTGTGGAGGAGCATGGCCCCATCAGTTCCAAGCCACATCCAAGAAACAGTACAGCCTTGATTATCATTGCTCCCCGATAAACAATGGGAAATTAAAGATAGTAGGTGCCATCCTTAGTCGCAGCAAGATAATACAAAATAAGGGATTTTGCCAATAGAGTTAAAAGGTTTTTTTTTTTTTTTACACTTCTGAACCTTCCAAGCAATAGAGTTCAAAGTTTTGTAACACTAATTTTAAACAGGTACAGATTTAAAAGAGAGCACAACCACTATCCCTTAATTTAACTCTTTGTTGCATACCTGGAATAAATGAATTTCATTTTGTGAAAAAACGTTCCCTGAGGAAAGCATTCTGCCTTCAGCTACGAAGCTGACTGTGGCACTTTAAACCCCTCAAGGAGGTTTTGCTGTCAGCCAGTTACTATTTTGAAGGAGAATTTTTTAAAAGGGATTGATAAGGGGCCTGTAGGAAGAAATATTTTTCATGATTTTCTTCCTCAAATGATGGGCAGGAAGGGAGGGAACAAGAATACTCGAGGAGGTAAAGACATCACCAAATACCGGGGAGATGGCTCTTCAAGAGTCACAGACATTTTGAAAACAAAGGTGGCTCAATGCTCAATCAGTTGAAAATGAAGAATAGGGTGGCTTCATTCTAAAATAATAAATCCCTTCTCTCTGAACTGCTCACCCAACACTGGCTAAATTAAAACACATAAAAATGACAGGCAAACAATGCTGACTTGGAAAATATTGCTCAATTGTGTTCTCTGGTGTTTTTACACTCTACCCCTCACTGCAGCTCCCTTGCAAAACTCAAGAGGAATGACAGTATCAGAGTTGTACCTTAAAGAAGATCCAAGGCAGGTGATCAGCACAGTTTAGTTCCCTTCTTCTCATTTAATATTGTTACTCAAAGAAGCACAACAATATTCTCTTTCGGGGATTTTAAGGCAATGGTGCTTATTATTTACAAATGACAGAGATAAATAAACAAATACTATTTATTCTTTAAAATAACAAAGAATCAACTTCAGGTTGTTTTTAAAGGAAAACAAACAAGGAATATTTTTCAAAATGTCTTAATATTCTCCATATTTCATAAAAGATTTAAGATGGCCCCTATGGCATCTTTTAACTCCCTGAGAGCACCAATTCAAAACCTAGAATGCCAACCCTTTCCTAATAAGATAAAAATGCACAGATTATGTTTATGTCTATGTTCTAAGAGACAAACAATTTATAGAGTGAGAAAATAATTTCTGAAAGCCAAAAGGCAACAATTTATTTAAACAGACCTCACAGTAACAAAAAGATACAGCGTTAGAGAAAACAGGTTGTTCAACAGAACTACCTCTTTTATTACTGGGACCACGGCAGATGTCAAATAAAATTAACTTTTACAAGCAGCTGCTCTTTTAACTTCATTGATTTTAACAACAGCAAATCCTGTGTCTTTTTGAACTACATTTTCTTATAATAGCAACGGATCCCAATTACAAACCCCAAGCTGTGAGATTCCACATTCCATTTCCCCTCGCTCCTGACACCCAACGCACTCTCCAGCTTCGCGTTGGCTTTTGGCAGACTGAGATGCCGTCTATCACTAATCCTAACAGTCTGGTCCTCAGATGCACACAGCCCTTTCTGGTTTTCACAGGGTCCTCGCACACATTATCTTCACAATGGAGATGCTTTCATCAGGACAATGCCTCAGTACAGGGAAATTTCTCTCTCAGCTGGCCACAAACATGATTTTCAACATGTACGCTTTAAAAACTGACCAAGGACCTTCTCAAGCAAAACGCATAGATTCCATTTGGGCTCTAAACATGCCCAAGTCGTTTAATTTCCAAAGAATATTAAACAGTGCAGAGTTAACAAGATATTTCCAGTTCAGGGGTCTGGATGATATGAGAACTGAGGCAACAACCCTGGGAATAGTGAAAGCAGACATGCAGGTGATGATTTTTGATTATGAAACCTGTGATGTGAAAAGAAGCTTGTTATTCAAAGGCTAACCTGAGTACCTTACTGAGGCTCGACATCATTTAGAAATGTAAAACAACTGCTTGAGCAAGAAAATAAAAAGGTATTAAGAGCTATGCATTGATAAATGCACATGGATCACTGACTTTGCTCCCATAGAGTAAAACACCCATAAAATCACTTTACTTCTAGAATACTCTGACAATTTTGTTCAAAATTCCTAAGCTACAGTAGCGTGCAATTTCACAATTAGATTTATCATAAACAAAACAAAGATTTGGCAAGTGGAATTCAGCATGTTTTTTTGTTTTTCATGTTGGCTCCCAGGAGACTGAACCGCCAACCCTTTGTGTGGCCTCTTAAAGGATTATTCTTATGGCGGGTCTCATGTTTTTTTACTACATGCAGGAGTTTGAAATAGACTCTAATGCTTCCAATATTCCCAACTGTGACACTATCCCTGAGGCTCCCCTGGGTTTATTAAACTGTTCATCTCAAGGTACCTGCAACGTCCCAAGGAGAGCAGACAGGTGACTTTTATGTCCTGATCCCCAACTTCCTTTAGTCTTTTGTAATTATCTAAAAAATGTATACAAATGTGTTCTTGGTTTCAAGATAAAAATGTTTAATAATTTTACCATTGAGTAAATGCCATTGTTATCCTATGAGTTTACGTATTCCCTAGTGTATGTAACCCTACACATCTGGCCATCTTTTACTTCTTTAGAAAACATATTACTACATTTTTACACCTTACAGCCCCCCTGAGAGATGTATCTGGTGGCGTCGTCAGGGTTGGGAGTTGGCTGAGATGATTCTGGGTCTTTTTACCACCATGCCATTTCATGTAACTACCACAATTCAGAAAGACAACCGAACATTTGCTTCAGCTAAAAATCTTTATAAGCAAAGACTCTTAAAGCCATTTATTTATGTTTCCAGATTTTTCATTCATTTAATAAGTCTGTGAGGCAATAACAGAAGTTCTAAAATTTCTTATTCATTATTTTTATATTTTCATTTGTCACTTTTGTCTCCTAAAACATCTATATCATATTACCTAAATAGACACTTGTCAATTTCTTATCTAATGTAAGGGAAAAAACCCCTTATCTGGGTTTTCCAGAACCAAACGGTTCCTTTACTGTTTTTTATACACATGAATCTTGAGCAAAATCTTATGATGTGGGAAGCTTCTCATAAAACTTCCTAAATATGCACATAAATTCTGTTATGTACACTGGAGTTGCCAACTATATCTACAGGCTTCTAGTAAATGCTCAAAAGACTGCCTAGACAGAATAGTGGCCTTCACAGTGCATGCTGTTTGTCTTCTGTAAGCTGTATGGACCATGAGTCCTTTCACTTCCTGCTCAATCTATTAGCTCTTATAAATGCCAGACATGGAAACTGCCCATGACACTAGCAATCTTATCACTTTCCTGGCTATTACCAAACAGTATACCACTTGTGATGCTAGAAGCTTCAAACACAATTTATTCTGCACTACACTGAAGTGCATTCTTTCTTAAATACTCTGAAAGCAATATCAGAGGATCCACAATAATATTTAATTACCAAAGTGAAGAGACCCAGAAGGGGTAAGTGTATGTAAGTGCACACTTTTTCATTTCTCTGCAAGAACTCTTTCCCCCAATGTGGACTTCCATTAACATAAGAGAGTGGACATGGAGCAATGGGAGGTGAAGAGGCAGACAAGATGCCTGGGTGACAGCTGCATAAAGCAGCATAGCCCTTAAAATTGATGTGAATAATTAAAGGGCTTTAGGTTGATTAAAAACAAGTAATAAACAAGAATACATAGAGATTTCCATTCCTCCCACGATGAACCTCTATCCCTAATCCCATGTATAAAGTTAGTATGGTAGCCGCAGATGGCTGACAACATACCTCTAATGTTCATGTTAACAGATGCTACAGAAAATGTCATTTGCTTAGTACTTCAGCTCCTTTTCCTTGCCTCTGTGACTTAATTTTCCCTGCTATCTCAGAGCACAGTAATGTCTTCCTTGACAGAGACTTGCCTTTGTAGAAAATGTTTTTAGTTAAGTGGGAAACAGTCCAGTGTGGCTCTGTACCTCACTGTTTCTCTAATCTGAAATAATTATATACTGACTACTTGGGGATTCTTTCAGTTTAGTTGAAATGTAAGCTATTTTATATATATATGAAGTAATCCTACAGTTTTTCTGTAAAAATAAATATGATCACATATTAGGTCATTAAATATAAAATATCTGATTTCGAATCAAATGTTTAGTCTATTACATCTCAAACAAGAAGCAGGGGGCCAGGCGTGGTGGCTCATGCCTGTAATCCGAGCACTTTGGGAGGCCAAGGCGGGTGGAATACTTGAGCTCAGGAGTTCCAGAGCAGCCCAAGCAAGAACGAGACCCACCTCTCTACTAAAAAAATAGAAAAACTAGCTGGGCGTTTGTAGCAGATGCCTGTAGTCCCAACTACTCAGGAGGCTGAGGCAATAGGATTGCTCAAGCCCAAAAGTTTGAGGTTGCTGTGAGCTATGATCCACAGTCTTCCACACAGGGCACAGAGTAAAACTCTGTCTCAAAAAGAAAAAGAAAAAAAAAAAAAAAGAACAGTATGATCAACCAAAGTATGTGCCTAAACTCTTGACACATTTTGCCATCATAACAGTAGCTTGTAGTGAAGCAGTAAAGAAGCCTGGAGAGTCAGTGACAATGAAATTGCAAAAGGCCTTTTCTCCAGCTTGTTAAGAATTGAATATTTTTTTGGCATGTAGCAGCCCAAAGCCTGGAAGAAGTGGTAGTGAGATGGTGCAAGGTCTGGTGAATACGTGGATGACAGAAAGTTTCCAAGTCCAGCTTCTGTGGTTTGAGCAGAGTTGTTCACGTGACGTGGTCAACCATTGTCATGTAAGAGGACTAGCCTGCCTCTATTGACCAATCTCAGCTACCTAATCACAAACATCCTTATCATTTCATCCATTTGGTTGCAGGAGAAATCTGCTATAAATGACTGACCAAGTTCCATCAAGCTGTAGCAGATAATACCAACACTGGACCACCAAACACTGACACTATTAGCTTTTTTTTATGAGTGTTCAGTTTTGAGTTGCATTTTAACACTTCAACTTTATCCAACCATTTATTGAGCCGAAGGCTTGTGATTGTCAAAAAGAATCCATTTCATCACTTGTAACAATACAGTGTAGAAATGCTTTGCCTGTGTTTCGTGACAGCAAAGGAAGGTAGGTGTAAGATGGTTTCTCTTCTAACACTTATCTAATTCACATAGAGCCCATTTACCCAGCTTTTTTACCTTGCCGATTTGTTTCTAATGGCCCAATATCATTGGAATGGGATCTAACAGTAGATAAGATGTATTTTCACAAAGGTTTTAATTTATCACAAATTTAATATGACTGCAGAAAAAAATGAAACAGACATATTTTGAAATGTTTCAACAAACACATCAGGGTTACCCCAAATCCTTTTCTTTCTTCATCTTATTCTTTAAAGCAAAATTACAAATTATCACGAGTAGGAACCTGGATTGCTAATGTCTTGTCATTTCTAAATTCAGAGAAGTCTCAAATAACATTTCGTATCTTTAAGAACACAGACTCAAGCAGGCCCCTGAATTTAATATATTAATATTAGTAAAAGAATAAATCGGTTCACTGTTAATTAAGGTTACCTAGTAAGTCAAAATTACATGTAAAAAAACATTTTCTTTAGAAAAGTAAATATTTTTCATATTCCTTCTTTCCTTTCTGGTTATGACCTTTCTCTGTTATTTTTAAGGTTAGAGACAATAACTAGATTCCCTAGTAAAGAGGAAATGCCAGTGTGAAGTGAAAAATCCTTACCTAAACAACCAGTGTTCTGACTGCGTAAAATGAGGAGCTGCCGTTTTAGTGATGGAACGGACTCTAGCCAAGACCTTACTGCAGACAAGAGGGTCTGGCCCCAGACCACTCTAACATACCATTACCTGCACCTACCCCAGCTGACTCAAAGCACGGAGGTATAAAATCAAGAGGGGGCACAGCAAGCCTGTTTAGAGATATTCTTCCTAACAGTATCATTTTAGCATATTGTATTGGTAAAACATCTTTTGATACCAGAACAGCTAGTTGAGACTTTTAAAAGACCTTGACGTACAGTTGACTGATTGCTTTCCAATGACATTATTTCATACTTTCTGGCACAATTGGGCTGATAGGGTTTGATGGATAACCCGACAAGCAAAGGACACGTCTGAGCAATCGCTATCTTTTATATCTGACGTCTTCATGTTTTATTACCTAGCTTAGGAAATGGGAAAGGGAACAAAAACCCACAGGCAATGTTAGTTCAGAAAGGTCTCACTACCAACAGGAAGCCCCCAAATCAGCTTACTCTGAAGAAGCCATTATCTTTAAATTAAAATGTGCTTTGTTGCAAATACAGAATCATCACCAGTTAACAAATTTGGAAGAGGGAGAGATTTGCCCCTTGCATTTCTTAGGTAAATTGTGTTGTCCCTAATAAAATGTTTTGAGTAAATGATCACAAGATCCTCTGTATAAAGCACAGGACACCAAGTGCAAATCTCGATTTTTCCTGTTCTGCTACTTGTGCCTAATGCATTTCCACCTCAGTGTGCTCATTTTAATCACGTGTGAGGAATGCCAACGTGAACTAAAATCTGTCCTAAGCTGCTTCAACAAGGTTTTCATGTGAACTGTCAGACAGTTCACAGAATTTAAAGTCAACTACTGAAAAAACATATATTTGCCATAAATCACCACTGAAGGTTTTTTTTTTTTAATTACATTAACATTACCTTAAAGTTCAGTAGACATTTTTAATTAAAGACACATCACAGTAACATATGGGCAACTACGGACTTAAGGAGACTGGACATTTGCAACAGCAGACTGTGGCTTTTCACCAACATTTTAGCTGGAAATCAAAGACAGATGCGTTTTTGCCCCTGTGTAAGGCAAGGATGAAGATGCTAGTCACTGATATGAGCAAGAACAAATTCGGAAGGAAAACCGTTTTGTCCATGTTAAGTCCGAACTGCCTATTAGACATCCAGACAGAACTATCTGGACTTAGGAAATAAAACTATGAAAATCAATCAACCTCAGACCTTTTTGTAGATTTATGTACTTTAGCATAATTTCTACACTGAAACTAATGCCAACAAGTACCTGCAGTCTTGGTACTCTTTTTCATAATATTATAAGCTATAATTAACAAATACAAATATCACTTGCTACAGAACTATCCGGTTCTGTCATACCTTAAGCTGCCCAAAATTCTCAGAATACTGAATAAACATTTACCTTAGGTATGTGCTGAGAATACAGTAGCTACTGGCCAGATGGGGCTACTGAATTCTTGGAAATGTGGCCAGTCCAAATAGAGATAGGCTGTAAAATATCTACAAAATTTCAAAGGCATGGAATAGAGAAACAAACATAGAATATCTCAACAATCTTGTATGCTAGTTATACATTAAAATTATAATATTTTTGCATATATTGAGTTAAATCAAACACATAAAATAAATCTAATCTTTAACTTTTTCAAATGTGGATACCAGGAAATTTTAAATTATATATATAGCGCACTCTATATTTCTATGAGATAGGATTTCTGAACCAAAGCTGTTCTTCTGTCTGGTACGCAAGCAGTAATAACAGGCTATTTAAATCAATTAAAATCTATGACCATAAAGAAATGCAATTAACAATGTCGTATGTTATTGTTAGAAACAGGAAATCATCTATTTCATGTCTGTGGCTATAAAAACCTATCTCTAAAGAACCCATACTACCATATAAGGTCAAGAGAACAGCAAACACACCCCCTTAAAAGGAAGAAGAAATCTACATCTTTAATGAAAATGATAATGACTTTTCCCAAATATTCATATAAGGTTATAAAATTATGTAACATGACTATCACCCTGCATGGTTTTTTAATCAGGAAGATTATAAAGAAAACAGATCCCTTATTACACTCAGAAATACCTTATCAAATGCAGTATGAATCTGTGGATTTATTTTACAAATTTTGGATTACACATCATTTTCCTCACCTCAAATATGCAGAATAACTGAGAATTCTCAGAGCTAAAAAGATAATTTAGTTTGACTCATGTTCCTTGTGGATAATCTCTTCTTTTATTCCAGAATTTTTTAGATTTCTTTGGTTTTGATATTGCCGTCTAGGAGGACGTGAGGTTATCTTGCCTTTCCTGCTGGGACTCAATTAGTCCTTTCAGTCTTAAGTCTTAATTCTGAGTAACTGACCACCATTATTTCATCAAATGTTTTTCATTCCTCTAATTTCTTTTCTTTCTTCTGGGAATTATCATTTGAATGCTGGCACTACTATTTCTCTCCTCCATATTCCTTAGCTTTGTTCAATATTTTCTATTTCCACTTTTTCTCCTGCCTTCAGAGGTCCTCAATGTTAGATTCAAGTTCAGTAATTGATTTTTACCTATATCCACCCTATTTGTGGTTTATTAAATTCTTTACTTAATAAACTCACAGCTAATATTCCCACTTTGTTCTTTTTATGATTCTTGTTCCTTAACACCACTGTATCGTCCTCTACCCCCGTGTTTATTCATCATGTTCATTCTAACTTACTGACCTCTCAGTTCTAATAATCCTGCTTCACAAGGTCTACACTACTCAGTGTCTCTTTGTGTTTCCAACAGCAGCTGTACTCTCCTTATCTCTAATTATTTTGGCCTATGAGACCATCTTCACCAAAAACTGTGGGACACTAGGTCTCGAAACATGTATGCAAAAAAAAAAAAAAATAGCCAAAACAAAAGTCCCTCTTGGTGAATCTGAGAAGGATGGTGAGAGAGGGTCACCACTGGCACCAAGTCACCCTCTTGACCACTTCTGTCTGCTGCCTACTACCAGGTAACGCCTTTAGAAGGTAAATCCTTTAAAAAAGAAGTTTTCCAGGGATTTCCCTGGGAAGTCTTAGAAAGTAGCAGCCCTAGAAGAACGCACTCTCAGTCGGGTATGACCTGCAAGATCTGGGAGGAGTGAGTGCCCTGGGGTGGCAGGGGGCTTGTGCCTGTTTGCATCAGCTCCTCAGCCGAGCAGCCTTTTGAGCTGCCCTGACATGACCCTACTGATGCCAACTTTTATAGCAGAGGGCAGGCAATTAATGTCTCAAAGCAAAGGAGAAAGTCAGATCAAAAACAAAACTATAAAAAAGTTACTTTTGCTTCTCCTGATGCCTCGGGCCACCCTGCACCATAGGCTAAACCACCTACACACACACACACACCAATTTGCAACAGCCTCGGTCACCCCTAGAATGGTTCACGGTTATTTAGGTATTTCCTCAAATCCCTGCTTGCCTATCTGCAGTTTCTCCATGAAGAAGGAGCCAATAGGCCCATTAACTCTCCCAAAGAACAAAAGAGTAGTTCTCTGTGCTACAGTTTAGGAAACTGGAAATAGGATGTGAGGACTAAGTGATGACACTGACTGTAAGTAAACTAACACTTTTGAAAACACTACACATATTCTTAAAAATATAAACAAATCTCTAATCCAATTGTTGGACTGATAACAATAATTAAGAATAATTCTTCAAATAGAGTAGAACTCTGTTACACAACTCCCAACCATGGGTTATTTCCGATACAACTCAAGTAGGTAGCATCGAAATGGACCATCGTGCACAACTTGTCACCCCTTGCACAGCCACGTAAGTGTATTGCTTGGGGCCTCACATTTCCTTGCAAAGGGATAAAGAGATCTCACAGCCTGCTCAGCCTGCACTGGGCATATCTTTCAGGGAATTTTTTCCTTGTTCAGGCTTAGTGCTTGTTCCTTTGTTCTGCTGAAGTATGTGTATCCCATGGTACCTGACAGCCTCACTGCTGTGTCTGCAGAGAGGGAACAGGGTCTTTCACGGGCAGTACGAAGGGGCATGGGCAGACCACCTCCCCACGCCAGCTGCAGGATGACCATGGGAACCAACTCTCACTACTGAAGCCGAGTTTCTTCCCGCTTGTCCATGTGAGTAAGTTGCTCCACCAGTGCCTATGTGAGTCACACCCTCGTTGATGGTCCAAACGCAGCAAACTACGCTGCCTGCAGTGCCAACTGGAAGGTCAGCTGTCATGCTCCCTGCCAGCCACACACACACACACACACACACACACACACACACGACTCCTCCTCTCAAGGTGGGAACAGATCTCACCTGCTTAACAAGTACAAAAACATTCTCAGAACCACAGATTCCTCAGTGAAATTCCAAGCGACTGGTTAACCCACATTCTCCTTCTGAACTAATGACACAGCTTCAACTGCCAAAAAGGCCGTTTGAAATTCTGGTTTATAAAGTCTGCAGTTCTCCCAGGAATGCTGCCCTAGTGCACTGATGGGGACAGAAGCAGGAAATGTGGCCAAGGAAATAATCCTGGGAGGTCTTCATTCCCCAGATTCCAAGCAACACCATCAGGAAACCCGATGCCCTTATTAGCCTCCTATTTACTCTGTTGGGATTCTCCTTTTCCAACTACTTCCAACACAAAAATCAATATTACACATGTTCCAACTGTAGTCAGGGATTGCATACTAGGACTTTAATATATGTGAGACTGAAAGGAGCCAGAAATCAGATGGAAAGAATACAATAACAAAGGCTGCAAACCTGAACCTGACCTTAAAGTCAGACATGCCCAGATGCAAATCCTAGCCCTTACTGATGATCTTGAAGGAATTAATTACTCAGTGCCTCAACTTCCCCATCTGTAAACAGGGTACTAGTCCCTCTTTTTATATGGCCACTATAAAAACTAAAATTAATAAATGAAAGCAATGTACAGACAATATGTGCAAAACAATGGACTGTGCTAAAAGCTAGCGGCTGCCAGCAGTAGTACCCACCACCAAAACTACCACCAGTGCCTTTAGTATCACTTCTACCAATTCAAATCAATTGACTGACCTTCACTCACAATTAAAATGCCTACCTTTGAGACAATTACCCTAAGGGTACACGTCCAGAATTCTTACATTATTTCAATGCCCAATGTGTGTAATTTTTTCTTTAAAAAAAAATCAAAATCAAGCTATTTATTACCATATGGTTTTTAGCAAAATGTTCCTTCTGCAAATTTTATGTGTTTGCCGTTTATAATGTAGAAAATAATTTTCCGTTCCATATTCCATTGATCAGATAAATTCATCCCCAAACTTGACATGTACTACTACATTCTTACCATAATATTATCCCAAAAGTAGACAGTCCTTAAAGAAACATAAGAAACATACAACATACACGTTATGTATAAAAATGCACCCCTGGAAACCCAGAGTGAGATGCCTGTTTCACACGCTTCCTCCTTTTTGTCCGTTTCTCCCTGCAAGAATATTTCATACGAGAAGGCAGACTTGAAGACACTGATTCAAAATCAAGCTAAGTGTTTAGTCCAATTAAAATTTAATATTAAACAAGCTTATCAGAAGTAATTTCTTTGTTGTAACTTTCTAGGGGAATTGTTAAAACTTGACTAGTGATCTTTTTCCTGATTTAACAGTGACTACAAAAATTCAAGGGCTATATAAAAATCACCGAAAATAAACATTAAATCCATATGTCACTCTGCACACAAGTTTTTTTTTCCTGAACTGCTTTATTTTTTTATAATGAAAATCCTTATGCTTCACACTAGAAGAAGTCAAATGGATACTTTATGTAAGAAGACGAAGAGATTAAGGCTTTTATATAAATGACCAACCACAGAAACCATCTGTTGATTGTGCACCCAATTTTCATCCATTTTCCCAAGACATCCATCTCACCAAGCCAAGTTGTTTCACAATAAATACTACACCAGTGCTAATCATCTAGTTGTTTTCCAAGATGTCATGTCTGATGCATAGGTTTATTGTTTAATGTGAAACATGACTGGCTGAGTTATGAAGATATATGCCTATTAAAGGAGTTGAACATGCCATACGTATATGCTGGACATCCCAGGATGGCGTCCACTGTGCTCAGCACCCCCTTGACGCTGAACTAGAATCTCTAACGCCTCTGCTCTGGTAAGGTCTTTTCTTCCTTAGGGATCGGCCTATATCTAAGAACATAAGGTTTCACCTTACAAGGTCTCCACAGCCTTGCTCCCTCCAGTCTTAAATACCTCCAGCCCATTCTCCACTTAGTCATGCTGGGATCCTGCTAATGCAGGGTTATGTTCTGCCATTCCCTCCCTTGTATCTCTGAAGTGACACCCTACAGACCCAACCCACTCAGGCTATTCTCTGAGCCTCCTCCTCAGTCCCAACCCTTCTTCTACACAGGCTACCTGTTCCCATCATTCTGAAATGCAGTTCTTACCACTGGTCCAGCAGTGCCATGCCTCTGCTCGGGAATTTCAGTTGTCCATCCTCACACACCCCATCCTCCTCTGATAAACACCGATTCATCTTTCCTATCCATGATGAGACTTCTAAGAAACTTCTGTCTTCACCTCATGGCTGGTGAATCCCTCTTTGACATCCCTGCAGCACACACTCCTTTGCTGCTTTGCACAAATCTGTGTGCTTGTCATGCTCCCTCTCCTGGACGGCAGGGGCAGAGGCCAGGACTTGTTCATCTCTGACCCCATAAAGCCTAACATGGAGTCTTCACTCAAAGAATGTCTCTGTGAGTGGATTAATTAGCCTTTGTAGGTAAAGAAAATGTCCTACCCATGGTACACATTCACTAAGTATCTACTGAATAAATGAATACAGGGTATCCCAAAGGTCATCCCTAAAGTCACCATACACAGGGAAAATGGAAAATTGTAGCTAAATATTCATTTATAAAATTTTACAAAGAGGTAGCCAACATAGAATATTTTCAAAATATTTGGGTAACAATACACAGACTACTACAGGTATTTCCTACAACCTAAGGGCTATCAAAATATAGAAGTAGCATTTTTCCCCTAACATCTACTCTGTCTTAGAAACTTAAAAGAACAAGCAAACATAGCACTATACTCATCAGCTCTTTCAATAGACCAAAACCTGCTCAGGTCTAATGTTAATAGTTTCAAATAACAAACTGAACTAATTCTCATGACCTCCCACTGCCCACCAATATGAGGCAGAACTCTTACAGGAACAAGGAACAGAAACCAAACTCTTCCCACCCAAGGGGTAAAACTGTCAACTATTAAAAGCATTCCACATTGGAACAGCTCACAAAATCTAAGAAAGAGTTACAGTAAACAGGCAGTGGCATGGCCTCCCAATGTAAAGCCAGCTTCTTTGCCCTTCAGTTCAATTTGTGTTAAGATGTAAACCAGCAGTTCTCAACCTATGGGTCATGATCCACGGGAACTGTATTAAAGGGTTGTGGCATTAGGAAGGTTGAGAACCACTGTCCTAAACTAATCCCTATGGTCAGAAGGATACGAAACTGTGACTTCCCAGCCTGTCATGTGTTTGTAGAATCTCAACCTTCACCATGGATATTCACCCCTCTACTCCATACAGCTAACTCATTATTCAAATAGTTCCAAAATAACAGCCCTACAGGAACTTGTCTCTGCATCTTAATGAGACAAGTATTCATCCATTCATCACAACTTCTTTGACACCTGCTCCCTAGAGTCACTGTTCTAGATGCTCAAGATAGAGATGTGAACACGGCAAAGTTCCTGCTTTCTAATGGTGGAAATAAGTACAAAATTTCATGTCAAGTACCGTTAAGTCCTATAATGAAAACAATCTGGGAAGGGGTAGGGGTGTGATGACGGAGGGCTGGGAGCAAAAGGCTACTTTAGATAGGAAAGACTTCTCTGAGAGGATGACATTGAGGACAGAGAGCTGCGCAAAGTAAAGGGCACAGATCCTGCCACCCAGCCGAGGGGGAAACACTGCAGGAGGAGGGAAAAGCCAACACAGAGGCCTGAAGCGCGGGCGCTGGAGGGATCACTGATGAGGATGATAATAATAATATAAGAGGAATGGTCCGTGGGGAAGGAAGAACAAATGTAAAGACCCTGAAACGAACAAAATGAGAAGCATGAAGAAATAATAGTTTTAAAAATAAAATTACATTCACTCAGGGACCAGAGCATGCCTTTGGATTATGAATGGTGAGGAGCTTGGATTTTTTTTATCTTGAGTGTGACAATAAAAATCACATGAATTTCTTCTCATCTCAAGCAAACTGCTTTCAGTTAAAATTTTAGTCTGTGCCTTCTTATTCTACTCTGGGAGAAAAACAGACAGCAATTAAAATGGCTAATGGCAGCATAATCCCTACAAGAATCTCTATCTCTATAATTTACTTTTTGAGCATCTGTGTAAATACTATCATGTATCAGGCTTTAGAATCTGTTATAAAAAGATTCTGTGCAATCATTCAAGTGAAAAGCATGATTTTTACTTTCCATGTACCAAAGCTTTTAAAATCTATAAAGCTCTAAGCCAAGTCAAAATAATATTTGTGAATAAGCAGAACGAAGTAAATAAATTTGAACTATCATTAGTAACCAAAATCATAGAACCAAGTATACGAAATAGCATGCAGTATTATTAAATCAATGAGTAAAAGGATACAAAGTCCAGTATTATTTTAATGTCTTCAGAATTATTTAATGTCTTAATCATTTTAAGATAAAACTCAGGCCACTTTATTTTTTTAACTACCTTTCTACGTCATGGTTAAATAGCTTCCCGGTGCTTTTGTTTAGATTTAAATAGTGGCTCACATTTCACTGTAAGTTATGTAACCTTACATTTCAAAGAAAATAAATATCTCACTCTATAATAAAGGTACTTTTGTTAGATGAAATGCCAGGTCTTAGTGATTGATGATGCTATAGCAACACTAACAACTACCCCATCTCCTAATCAAAAACCCTACACACAACAGAAGACACCTTCCTTCACTATCCCCATTCTCTTCCTACCATACCATACACAAATCTTTGCTCCCTAAGCCTACTTCATAATCTACACGGAATTAGTAATCAGTATTAACTTGGCCAAGGATCCCTTTATCTATTCTGCATCACTAAAAAATACTAGCTATCTGAGATCCATAAATTTTGGTAAGGGTGGGTTTTTTATAATTATCTTGTATGACTAGTATGTTTTCTTGTTTGCCATCATATTTTTTAAAATAATAATTTCTGCCAAGATATATATGGGTACATACATGAATATCAATTTAAAACAACCACTGATAGAACCATGAGACAGATTGCTAATGCTGCTGGCATTTCCTATTTGCTGTGGCTGCTACTTAAAATATTTCAGTGAAAGATTGTATTGTGCTCATGTCATATCCTGAGGCTTTAATAAAGCCATAGTTTTAAATATAAATAATGAATCATCCAAAACATCTTACAATGAGCAATCTAATCCTCTTTCCTAAGAGGATCAAGGAGGCCATCTGATGCTGGTCCTCAGCGTCTTCCTCAAAAAAATTTAAAAAAAATAAAAATCTCGGTGTTTGGCACAACTTTCTCTTCCCTCCCTCTTTGGTCCACAAAATGTACATTAATCTCCCTGAGAAGGCTAACAATCTGTCCTATCTCTCAGCGCTGCCCCTAACACACTGCTCACACCTGTCCTATCTCTTAGCGCTGCCTGCCCCTAACACACTGCTCACATCTGTCCCATCTCTTAGCGCTGCCTGCTCCTAACACACTGCTCACATCTGTCCCATCTCTTAGCGCTG
>NW_003852430.1:5784756-5786084 GCF_000181295.1 Otolemur garnettii | reverse complement strand
CTGTCCCATCTCTTAGCGCTGTCCCTAACACACTGCTCATATCTGGCTTCCTTCTTTCAAGTACCTTTGCTCTGCAACTTTTGAGATAATCTGCTGTCACAAGCATCTTAAATCTTTCATGGTCCTACTGGTCTTCTCTCGTTATATAAACATGCTTATTTCTTCTGTGTTTAAAAAAAAATCCCGAAATACATTCACATTTACACCTTAATCCCTTCATATTTGGCTCTTACAAGTACGAATGGACTGAAACTCCCCTCAACACCCTCTCCTATCCTTCTCTTCCTCAATCTTCTACAGGAGGTAATTCTGCTGACCCCCAATGTCTATTAAATTGGTCTCTCCTAGGTTTTCTTCTAAATCTGATTTATATATTTCTTCTGCTTATTATTGCCCATCCCCAAGCAAAAATATGAAGTATCATCACCCTATATTTGATTTTCAAACAGTTCTATGTATAGACTTTCTAAGCTATAGACTCCGATTTATAACTTCTTTCTGGATACCTTGATCTAAATAACTCATTAGAATTCAAAAATGACTATACTACAAATCAAAGTCACCATTTTTCTATAAATTAAAAAGAAAAGTCTGAATTATTTATTTTTGTCAACAATATCCTGACCCTTCAGTCCCCAAGCATTGATACCCAAATTTTCACTTTACTCCTATCTCCATTACCCTTTCTATCAGCATCCCCATTATTCTTTCTATTTTCATGCTGGCAACAGAGGCCTTCTCAATCACCTAACCTCTTATTTATTGCCTCACCTCTACAAGCCAGAAAATAATCTTCCTGATTCCCGAAACATGTCCATTTCTAACTCAAAAAGTCTCTGATGGGGAAAAAAAAAAGTTCAACATCACTATCTGTTAGGGAAAAGCAAACCAAAACCATCATGAGATAGCACTACACATCTATCAGAGTGGCAGAAATAAAAATACTAAAATAACAAAGCCAGAGAAACGGAGAAGAGTTAGTGGCTGTTAGGCCCTGGTGTTGGGGGCTAGAGAGAGGGAGTGTAGACAATGGGACTGCTTGTGGTGATGGCACACGAATCTATATGTGTGATAGCGTCTCATATTCCTACACACACAAACTAGTGTGTGTAAAACTGATGAACTCTGCCTAGCTGTGTGTGTAACCGTCAGTTTCCTAGTTTTGATACTTGTACTGCAAGGTATCTCCATTGGAGAAAACTGAGTGAAGGATACGTGGACTCCTCTGTTCATTTCTTTTCAAACTTTCTGTGTATGCACAATTATTTCAAAGTAAAGTCTTTAAAATAATAAAAGGGAAGGGCTCGGCGCCTATAGCTCAACCCGGC
>NW_003852430.1:5783239-5784493 GCF_000181295.1 Otolemur garnettii | reverse complement strand
AATAATAATTTAAAAAGGGAAGAAACAACTAAATTTAAAAGTCATAGATGATTTCTACCGCCCACTGAATTGTGTACAATGTATTCTGACTTTGAGTTCTTTGCAGAGGCCCCTATTCTTCCCCTTCTCTCCTCCCCTCCAAGTGAACCTATACACACGTGAGGCATGCACGACTCAGGCTGGTGGCCCACAAGTTTTCCTCTGCCCAGAGCATCCGCCTAACTCCCTCTTTCCACTTCATCTCTGTTTTGAGAACCACTACTCATCCCGAGTACATTTCAAATTGCCTGTTCTGCTTCCTTCATCCAGACCTTATCACTCCCTTATCTGAACACCACAACTTCTTTTTCAATATGGAAACTGCCATGTTCTGCCTGATACTATAGTTACTGATTTTAGCTGCCCTGCAGACTTCATGGTTCTTCATGTTCGTAGCTATATTATTCTTTTCCTCTTGCATAGCTGCTAACCTCGCAATATATATGGCTGGATTTTCAACAGGCAAAGTGTTTTACAAATCAAAGAAAATTTTAAAAAAATATCACACACATCTGCTATGGGCCAGGTCTTTACCCACCATTCTCTTAGCTATCTGAGCCCCATAATGAGGACAGTGGTGCACTTGAATGTTCTTTAAAGGCCACATGTATATGGGACGATATATCCCACTGCGAAAGGGCAAGCGTTTTGTCCTCTGTAAGACAGTAATAAGAACATTTTAGATTATCCTTTCTAAAATGTAAAAGTCTCCAAGGAACAGCTGCAAATTATCCCCTACACAGAAAAAATCATTAGTTCTCTCTCTACTCAAGAAATGAGAAACAAGAATCACAAAAGACTATGAATAGGGCAGCACCTATAGCTCAGTGGGTAGGGCGCCAGCCACATCCACCGAGGCTGGCAGGTTCGAACTGGCCTGGGCCAGCTAAAGCAACAACGACAACTGCAACAAAAAATACCTGGGCATTATGGCTGGTGCCCGTAGTCCCCAGCTACTCAAGAGGCTGAGGCAAGAGAATCGCTTAAGTCTAAGAGTTTGAGGTTGCTGTGAGCTGTGACGCTACAGCATTCTACTGAGGGTGATATAGTGAAACTCTGTCTAAAAAAAAAAAAATTAGAATAATATACACAAACCTGGGTGGCGCCTGTGGCTCATATACCAATGAGCTGGCCCCATATACCAATGGGTGGCAGGTTCGAACCTGGCCCTGGCCAAACTATAACAGAAAATAGCCAGGCACTGTGGCAGGTGCC
>NW_003852430.1:5765179-5783219 GCF_000181295.1 Otolemur garnettii | reverse complement strand
AAAAAAAAAAAAAAAAAGACTATGATTAAAAAGCAGTCTACACGTAACTTGTCATATTCCTGTTATTCTTGAAAAAAAATTTTTTGATTCTTTTTTTAAGCAATCCACAATACATTAACCAAGTAATTATGGCCAATCAACAATCTCAAATGCATTACTATATAAAAAAAGCAACCAGTTAGTCCTCAGAATTATCATCAAATTGGTTCAGATGATCTCTTAATTCATGAGCTTTCTTTCAATTTTTAGGTCAGTGACCAAAAGTTATATGGAAGGACTGCAATAAATATTAACGTATAATACAGCTTAATTGATTTTCTTTATTCTCTAAGATAGTAACAGAACCAACAATAGAACACTAGAAGTAATGGTAACTAATTCATAGATGAGGAAGCTTAGACTCAGCGGTGTTAAGGAGCTTGTCTAAGGGAACCAGGAAGCTGGTAGGGCAAGATTCAACTCCAAAGTTAATAGAAATTCTAATGCACCTGTGAACCTAAATTCAATTGCAAATTTCCAGCTGAGCAAAAGTTACTGTTCATTAAATTACGTTATTATATTAATCTCTAAATATGTTTCTTTGTATATATCAAGAAAGGCACATGAAAGAGGCAAAATACCTCTTACTCAACTTGCTACAAAAAATATATAGTTCTTTCCTAAGAAAAGGAATCCAATGCAAGTAACAAGGAAAGGCTGTACAGCAGTGGTCAAGAAGACAGGTGCTGAGTGGGATCGATCTCATTTAAGAGATCACTGGCAAATATTTAACCTTTCTGTGCTTCAGTTTCTCCATCTATACAGTGAGAAACCCTATACCTCCTGAGATAGTGGGTGTTAAACATAATACATGTTCTGACCTATAAGTAAGCAATTGACTTTAGCTACTACTATTATCTCCTTATTTATTTATATTTTAGTATAACATATGATTCTGAATTATCACTGACCCACTATTATCTGTTATCAGCAAGGAATACTATGCCATATAAGATGCAAACAGCTTACAATACAAACGGAGGTTATCGTCCTCACTTTCATAGAACATTGCTTACAGTCGTATGTACACACTTTGCTTTATACAACACAGAGGTTATTTTCTGGTTTAAGCAACTACGTCTTTCCTCAGTAGGGTCTCCAATCCCCTACGACCACTCATTCCCCCTATCATAGCTTCCTGTCTCTTAGCCTACCCTTAATAATCTGTAGTCTTTTACTATTTAAGTAAAATATCTATTACTGGTGGTGGTGTTAATGGTAATAGTAGTCAGCCTAGAGATATGTGAGTGTGAAAAAATTGTTATCAAAATCACAAGATCACTGGATTTCAGCATAGATCCACTGCGCAACAACCCAATTACTGAGACAATAGGAATTGCCACAGAAAAGGGAATTTTTTTTTTTTTTTTACACAAAAGATGTCTCATGAGAACAGGAAGAAGCTGCCTTGAAACCATCTCCCCAAATAATGGAAAGTATGGGCTTTTTAAGAAGGGGCTACATCCTTTTGGGGAGGTTGTGTTGAAATTAACAGGAGGCTATGTGTCCTGGGGCAAATTAGGGAGGGGTGATGAGTCTTTGCTTCAGGTAGACTCAGGTAGTCTGCCAAGGGGCCTTCAGAATCTCCACT
Organism: Otolemur garnettii; assembly: GCF_000181295.1. Classification (NCBI taxonomy): domain Eukaryota; kingdom Metazoa; phylum Chordata; class Mammalia; order Primates; family Galagidae; genus Otolemur; species Otolemur garnettii. Next base: position 5,781,589 of record NW_003852430.1, on the reverse strand, counting down.
CTTTTGTCTTCCAGAAATTCTGTCATTTCTGGGAAATAGCTCAGAAAGATCATCAAGCCGTACTGGCCTGGAAAAACATGAGAGAGAAAGGCTTATAAAAAACATATAAGGGTCCCTGAAATATTTTCATAGAGCCAGTTACAAAATTACATGTGAATGTCTCGTAAAAACAAATGCTCTTTGTTGTTGTTGCCCAGGCTTTAGCACCATGGCCTCAGCCTAGCTCACAGCAACCTCAAACTCCTGGGCTCAAGCAATCTCCTGCCTCAGCCTCCCAAGTAGCTGAGACTACAAGCACACACCACCATGCCTGGCTAATTTTTTCTATTTTTAGTAGAGATGGCATTTCACTTTGCTCAGGCTGGTCTGAAACCCCTAATCTCAAGGAATCCATCCACTTCAGCCTACCCAAAGTGCTAGGATTAGAGGCAAGAGCCACAGCCCCAGTCTCATTTAAAATTTGTGAACAACAAATCTATAGAAATGGAAGGCATTTTAGTATGCTTTAAAGAGTGAGAGAAAGGTTATTTTCTATGGATTTTAAGTCTTAATAAAATACTTTGGATATTTTATGCTGCTAATTCTAAAGATATCTTTATACTACTTTTAAATGAATATATATAACTATTAAGTACTATTTGTAAGCAGTATCTAACTTATCTTCAAAAACTAGGAACTAAATTTCATATAATTTTTAATATCCAACTCATTCACAAAATCATTAAAATCTTTCCCACTTTCTTATATTTGTTATAAAGTTCTGAATCACATAATCAAATTACTCACACTATATGACATTTAAACCAATGAATCAGGGTGGCCTTCAGAATTTTTTTACAAAGTACCATAAGTAGCTGAACATTCATCTTTCACAGCTAATTGTGCTTTACTGCAAATACAATGATGATTACATTTTTTACACTTTTATATGGTACAAAATATTAAACAGCATTAATAAAAGAAAAGAATGACATGTTACCTAAAATATCTAACTGAAGCAGATGAATGGTATTTCAAAGTATGCTAAAGAGAATTTCTCCTGTGCGTCTGTAGTTCCCTCAAGTGCCTACACCCAGTATTCACGCAAAGCTTATCAGGGTATGCAGACACTATAAAGTTTCCCATCCATTAAACCTATCTTTAACTTAAATTCCAGCTGAATTAAACAAGATATCATCTCTGTGCAATTTTGGTGGCCAACTTATTTTACCATTTCTGAACATTTCTGTATAACCTGGTACTGACTGACATTTTAAGTTTTTAAATCCATTATGACCCATGACCTTCAAGAGTCTAATAAAAATTTTATTATTTATGCGTTTTAAATTAGAAAAATTTCCAAAATGACTCTTGTTTAATATTTAAGTTCATGGGAAGGAGTGTGTGAATGAACTTGCAGAATATCAAGTGTATCTAGGAGACCCAGAGCCACATCTATGAAAGGGAGGGATGGAAAACCCTGACCTAGGAGCCATGACAGCCACAGAAGGAAAAACAGAAGCAATTCTCTTCTTTCTCTGAACCTAACTTTTCTTCCAACACACTTAAAGCACAAAGATCAATTACTTCAGCTCTTAACAATCCTAGAAGATCTCAAGATTCTTAAGGACATAGGCCGTGTCTTTTGATTTTGTATATACCGTAAAATCTAGAACAGGGCTTTGCACACATTAGGTGCTCAGTAAAAATGTAGTGTGTACAAAAGAATGAAGGTCTCATTTTCACCCGTAGCTAGCTGTGCAACTTTGAAAAATCCTCTACATTTTCTGGGCCTGTTCTTTCCTGTTGCTCAGGCGTGTGGCCTTCACTCTCAGTCAAAACAACACTGAGAGTCAGAAGTGAGACACACAGGCCAGAATACATCATCATCTGGTGTGTGCAGGCAATGGACCATTATCCAGCAACACAAAGGACTGGAATACTGATACCTGCTACAACGCGAAGGAGCCCTGACAGCGTTATGCTAAAGGAAAGAAGCTAGACACAACGACCACATATGATCCCATTCATAGAAACGTCCAGAACAGGCAAGATTAGTGTTTGCCTGTGTCTGAGGGGATGGGTAGATTGTGGGTGAAAGCTGAACGTTAGAGGGTTTCTTTGGGGTGAATATGTAAAAACCACTGAATTGTATACTTTAAGTGGGTAAATTGTATGACATGTGAATTATACCTCAAAGCTGAAAGTGAGGAAAGGAGAGGGGAGGGAGGAGGAGGAAAGGTAAGGATACAGTCCCCAGCCAAACAGAGCTTAGGAGCATGTGGGAAACACAGAACGCTCCCCACAGGCCCTTCTGGCTCCCCTCACTCTGCCAAGCCCCAAGCATGACCGTCTTCCCCAGTGCCTAGTTTACTATTTGTGGATAAAAGATGCCAAAGAGCAGCCAGGTGCCTGATGACCACAGTTGGCAGGAAAAGAAAACAAAGAAGCTGAGGCAAATCAATTCAATGTGCTCCTCTGAAGAGAAGGGAGTCCTCTGCTAGAGCGTGTGGGCAGCAGAGAGCAGAGATGTAGCTCGGCTCGAGTGCCTGGAAAATCTGGCCTCTTCCACACGTTAGCCTCCATTTTCTCCTCACCTATAAAGTAGGGTCCTCAGACTGTGAACACTTGCCAGTGTTAGTGAGAGGCTGCAAACACCAAAGCCTGGGGAACACTTATAACTGGTCAGCAGCAAGCAAGCTTTCAAAAACCTGTAGCTGCTAAACCAGGATTAGTAAGTGTCTGATTCCACTTTGCACTGCTACAACACAATACCTGAAACTAAGTAATTTACAGAGAACAAAAATTTATTTCTCATAGTTCTGAAGACTGGAAGTCCAAGATCAAGGCACCAACATTTAGGGTCTAGTGAGAGCTGTATCCTCCAGAGGGGAGGAACACTGAGTTCTCACAGTGGAAGACAGAAAGGCAGGAGAGGACCCACTCCCTCCACCAAGCCCCTCCACCTAATCCCACTCACAGGGGAGGAGCCCTCCTGCCTTCTTAAAAAGCCTCACCTCGTCACAGTACCACATTGGCAACGCCTGAATTTTGGAAGGAACACATTCAAATCATAGCAGTAGTTGTATTTTTCTCCCTTCAGAACTCCTTACATCATTTATAAGATGTAAGGAAGATTCATAAGAAGATTATTACTTCCAAATATATTCAAATAAAAGGTAGCAGAGTAGCCAAAGTAGACAGCAAGATTTGCAATGCTTTGCAAGATTACTCTGTATTCACTGCGCTCCTTTCCTTTACCAATGAATGGATAATACCTATAAATTCCTCAGGCACGTGAAATTTCAACAAAATGAAGTTTAATGAAAATTTGCAGGAAAAAAAGATGTAATGGAAAACAGTATAATCCTAATTTTAGAACTTTCCTACGTCAAAGGGTGATTTTAAATATTTACAAAGGAAAAAAATGTGGCAATGGTCTGCTAGAAAGAAGTCTCTGATCATATTATAAAACAGTACAATTTCACAAAAAAACCTGAGACTGGACAGTCTTCAGATGACGAGGGAAAAAGTGAAGTCACAAAACTTAGAGGGGGCCAAGGAAACATTTGCCCCCTAACACAGAACGAGACTACCATAGCAGCCCAAGAGAAAAATAATAACACAGCCTCATTTTATTTGTTTTGCTCGGTCACTGGTCATCTTCCTCACTTGGGGAAGCCTGAAAACAAAGGGAAGAGGAAATCTAACTTTAGCTTTTCACATGAAAAGCCACCAGAAGGACTAAACACACTAGTGTTTTCAGTCTTGGCTGCACATTAGATTCACAAGAAGCCCTTTAAAAAGAGCCAGGCCTGGAGAGCCTGTGGCTCAGTGAGTAGGGCAACAGCCCAAGATACCAAGGGTGGCGGGTTCAAACTGGCACCAACCAAACTGCAACAAAAAATAGCCAGGCTTTGTGGCGGGTGCCTGTAGTCCCAGCTACTCAGGAGTCTGAGCAAGAGAATTGCCTTATGCCCAGGAGTTGAAGGTTGCTGTGAGCTATGATGCCACAGCACTTTACCCTACCAAGGGCGATAAAGTGAGACTCTATCTCTTTAAAAAAAAAAAAAAAAAATCCAGGCCTAGTATTTAATTCTTCTGGGGTGGAACTGAAGCACTTTTTTAAAAAGTTCCCCAGGTGACTCTAAAGCACAGCTGGGGCTGAGAAGCACTGAGCTGGCGAGAAAGAGTGTACAGCAAAGACAGCACAAAGTCTGGCATGGTGCTGCAGGGATGATAAACATCTGGTGGATAAATGCTTTTTGATTAATGCTTTGAGTCATGCTGTGTCCCGCCTCCTCATCACAAGACCAGATTCTCTTCCAGTTATCTCATCACCCTACAACGTTAAACAGCTTCAGCAAAGCACATTTAGGCCAACCAAGAAGTTCTCAGCTGCATCAAGTACCTTTGACACGATTCTGAAAGACGGGATTCACTGGTTAGCATAAGACCTAATGTAAGCAATTCTTCAAAAGGAGAATTTAGGTTTACTGAAGCAGAAAACTAAGAGCCTTTAATACAAAGCTGTAATTAATGGGTATTATAAATCATAGCAGTACACCTCTGATTTCAGGTTTGTGGGACGCACTGCATGCAACACGCAATAATTCAACAAAAAGTGGCCTCCCGCATATAATTGCCTTTCCTGGAGAAAACCAATTTGATCCCAAGGAGGTTGGAAAGGAATGCAGATAATTACACAGACTTACAATTGCTTCCTGCTCTCCAAAGGGATGCTTTTATTTTAAGCTAAATAATTTTCATCAGCTGTCTCTTTCTATATTCAATCTAATGAATAAGGTCAAACTTTCACAACTATCTATTATAATATATATTTAATTAGTGATTCTGACACGTGAACATTCTAAGATTTCATACTGATCAAGTTATTCCTCTATTCTCTGAACAGAATGATATATTAGGTGAAACTGCCCCACTGTAAAAATGCGTAATTGAAAAGGATTTGAAAGATATCATTCTTATGATGTAATAAGCAACAAGAAAGAGGGTCACCCTGCTAAGGCCCCCCTAAATGCTAACTAATTAGAATAGGAGAGTGATCTCTACTCCACACCAGATCTTCACTTAGATAGGATCAACCCCAGGCAGAACCTCGCTCTACAGAGGACCCTGTCTGCCCTCCCCTCCCTCCTTGGTAAATTGTAAACCTCAGAGGCTCCAGATACACATAGCCTGGAGGTCCCTCCTGCTACCCTACATCAGAATCATCTAAATGGCAGCTGACTCTAGAGCAACTCCAGGTGAAAAAGGCCTTGATACCAGTTTTTAAATACTACCCTGGTCAACAGTGACGTCTCCAGAAAACCAGCTATTTCAAAATCCATGCTACACAATAAATAAGTAAAAGCTGTTTTACAACCCCCTGCACCTTTTAAAAGCTTTAGCTTAAAAGTTTTCTTTCTTCTCCTATCTTGAATGAAATAAATATGTAAAATTCAACTTTTCACATATGTAATAAACCATTCTTGTTGCATAAAAACATTTTCTTTACAAGGTATATACTTCATTATTTTCAAAGAACAGTAACGTAGGTAGGATGATCTACCTAGTTCAGTTTCTAAGTCTACCTTATGACTCCTGGCAAAAGTAAAAAGATGTGAATCATTCATTGTTTGTCGGTTCACATTCAGGAACTCTGGAGCATTAAACAACAGCCCCACTCTGCTGTGATTTCACTTCCACGTAAACAGACCAAGTAGCCAACAGAAGAGACCACTACGTGAATGTGGAAGGCAACCCCTTTCTTCCTCACCATCTTTCTTTTCTTACCGTCCCTTCCTTGTGTCTCCTACTTTCTTTTAACTGCTCTTTTATTACTAATTTTCTGCCTTACTTTGAACCGATTATGCCTACGCTCTTTCTTCAGCACATATTTTTCTCTAGATTGTCTCCCTCTTCAATCCTTCTTCCTTTTCTCCTGCTATTTTCACCATCGAGTATCTCCTTTTTTTCTTCTTGTCCTATTAACTCTTTTCCCTTGGCTCTCTCACTCCTGCCTCTGCCTTAGCCATCCCTCCCCCTCTTTGTTTAGTGTGCTCGTAACCAGCTCTATGAACAAATTTCAATGATGCCTATATGTTTTTTATTATCCTCTCCCTCTCACGTTTTAGACTGTCAGGCTAATAGAGCTTGATGACCTTCCCGAGTCATCTTCCAGAAATGATGAAATTTCAGGAACAGAGATTCTGAAGGCCTCTGGGAGGACTTCCTGAGGCTAAGACTAACCATCCTCCACAACCTACCTCCAGTACACACAGCCTCCTGGGTACCCTCAGTCACACCACACCCTAATGCACCTGGCCTTTCCTTAAAAAGCCCCTCATCTCCATTATTCGGGGAGGTAGATTTGAAGCAGCTCCTCCTATTCTCTTGGACAAGATGTCTTACATATTTAAAAATTCCTTTCTTCTTTAGCAATTCTCTTTTTCTCAATAATCGGATCTTCGTGCAGTGAGTAACTGGACCTAAGCTGAAATCTCCTTACAGTTTCAAACCCTCCTGTCCTGGTCTCCTTTCCTCAATTCTCCAACCTCCACTCACTGTCCACGTATTTTTTCCAAACCAAATGCTCCCTGGAGAAAGGTGAGATATAAAATTCTAAGGAACTAGAAAAACCAGAGTGATGGAAAAAATAAATGTCCCTACTATATAACACTATAAATTTGTGTCACATGGGGCCAACTGAGCTATTGCTATGATTAGAATTTCCCATCGATATTTTCTTAAAAATGAAGCAGAGATGAATGAGATTCTAATCATACAGGACTGAATAACCGGTTTTACTCATTTCTGCAATTGTGCCTCAGAATCTATGACCAGACCTCTCTCTGGCTTGCTTCCTCTTGTTTAATCTTTGAAGTTTGTATGAGGAGCGGGTAGACAGAGAGGAACAACTGAAATGCCAAACACTGAGAAGAAAGTGTGGTTTTCATATCAATCTAGGGACCAGGCACTATATGAATTATAAAAATGAAGGCACAAGATAACTAACGCTAGCTGTAACTGAAATCCAGTAAGCTTTTAAAAGACAATGTATTTTAATTCTACCAAATTAAAATTAATGTTGCTAACAAAAGCCTACATACTATTACTTAATAAATACCTTTTTCAGTATAAAATCTCAATGGCATTTCAAAGATTAAAGCAGAATCCTGGGATTTCAGCTTTCCCAAAGTCATTCTGAAATGACAGTTCTTATTTACTCTTTACATATTATTTTACCAAAGCAGCAATGCCTAAGTCTTAAACTTTGCTAGAAATTGCCTGAAGATTAACCTTTGCCCCCAAAAAATAACTATCAAACAAAAATTTCCCCCTCATTTTACTTAAAGCAACTAGCACACTAAAAATCCAGGCCAAGTAACTCAGGATAGAATTTAAATGAAGAGCCAGCTACAGAATGCAGCACCAAGGAGAAAAGAAGGTCACGAGGACAAGAGCTTGCGGGGACAAAGGGTTATTCAGAGTGAGGAAGGAAGTGTCTTCCAATATTTGTAAGACGTGATTGAAGAGATTAAGAGAAAATTGAAATCGTTCTGATAAAATACCACAATGTTCAAAAATTAATCTACCTACATTATTGTTTTAGGAAGCAGAATTCATTGAACACTATTTGTCCAAAGATAATCTGTTTCTTAAGATGAATTTAAGTTAAAATGGAAGGCACCTTTCACAGGTCAGGGTAACTTCACCTACTGGATTTTTAGCCTCCAAAGTACTAGAAATTGAAAGATAAAAACTCCAAATGGGTGATTGTACAGAAGAGCAAAGTTTAAAAAGATAAAAGTACAAGAGAAGTATGTTCAAATGGGGGCAGGGGTAGTTTATAATCCTGTGTGGCTGACAGGTTTTTAAAATTTATAATTTAATATTGTATCTTTCTTAATAAGTTAATTTCATTTCAAAACAGAAATTAAAATAAAAACACAAGCAGTAATGTGTTTTAAATATGTAGCTATATTTACAGGAGAAAACTGATTATCCCCTCTATTAAAAAATTAAAAGTACATACTACTTAACATAAATTCAAACCTATCTCATAAGACCCTCATTCTCATTGCTTATTCTAAACCAAGGGCAAAAATATCTACTATTTTTATACCTTGCATACAAAAAAGCTTGGTCCTCTAAAAATCAATAAGTCAAATACTTGACTGATGTGTACACTCTGATTAGAGAATTCACATCATAAGGTCACAGTGTTCTAACGGCTTTTTCAAGTTTCCCACAGTAACAGTCAATATCAGGGGCTGAATTTTCTTAAGTTTAAATGTCACTATCTGTTCTCATTGTAATGGTGACAAAACCATAAATGTGATTCAGTAGTGTTTTTATACTGAGGATGGTAAGAATTTGCCTGCTGTGAAAATACCAATAGTTCACCTTGCGTGACATTTCCCCATTTGAAAGTACCTGCTTTCACAGACGGGAAGCTAATGTGCCAGGAGGTATTGTGCTCCTCAGCCGCATAAAGAGGGTTCCAGAGGGAAACGAAGGCTCTGGATAGCCCTTCATTTAGGATGAGAAATGAGTTAAACAGGCTCTTCACAGAGAATACCAACTATCAGCAATAAACGCATGCCAAGATAATCCCAATGGCGATGGTAAGAAAATCACAGCCTGACGCGAGCCAGTACACCGAACGTGAGGAGCTCTCTTCCCAGCTATTCTGGGCTCAGGGAGCATCTCTGTTTCAGGGTTTATAAACAAAAATCGCAATAAGCCTGGAGTCTAAGCCTAAGGTCAATCTAAAAGAGACCAGAGAGCAAATAAGCTGAGCATTTTAATACAAATAACTTATGACTTGGTCCTGAATGTATACAAAGAAATGGTTCTATAAATCCTCTCTCAAAAAAACCCAGGGGTGGCGCCTGTGGCTCAAAGGAATAAGGTGCTGGTCCCAAAAACCGGAGGTGGTGGGTTCAAAAACTGCAAAGAAAAGGCTCAGCACCTGTGGCTCAAGCGGCTAAGGCGCCAGCTACATACACCTAAGGTGGCAGGTTCGAATCTCCAGCCCAGGCCTGCCAAACAACAATGATGGCTGCAACCAAAAAATGGCCAGGCGTGGCAGGTGCCTGTAGTCCCAGCTACTTGGGAGGCTGAGGCAGGAGACTCGCTTGAGCCCAGGAGTTGGAGGTTGCTATGAGCGTGATGCCATGGCACTCTACCCAGGGGGACAGCTTGAGGCTCCGTCTCAAAAAAAAGAAAACAAACCCAGGATCTTACTATGCCCTGCACATAGTTTTCTTTCAATAAGCATGTGCTTCTATACATCAGTAAGGGTTCGAAGTTGAAATGCTGATATGCCCCAACTGAAAAACTTAATCAGAAAAAAATGTGCTAAAAAAATCCAAAAGATAAAAGTATGATAGAAAACACTGATGTGCATTCCAATAAATATCCCAGATACTGTCCTCAGAGCTCCACTTTAATTAACTCATCTAATCATTATGACAACCCTATCAAGTAAATGCTATTATTTTCCCTTTTTACATTTAAGGGAACAAAAGTACAGAGGTTAGTTAACTACACTCCTCAAGCAAGGTTACAAGACTGGTAAGTGGCAGAGCTGGATTCAAGGTGAGACTTGAACCCAGCCACTATCGCACCAGAGACAGGCTCTAGGCTGCCTTTCAGACACCCAAGTCAGGAACAAAGTTCAAAATCTGCCTTAAAACAGGTTCTACATGAGAACCACTTCCCTATTTCTATGCACAAACTAGTCCGTACTACTGATCGGTTAGTTTGCAGCACTAACTCTGAGCCGGGGATGCTGTCTCTAGAACAGACAGTGCTGCTTCTGGAAACCCAGTACAGCTACTTGCCTGCCTAATTCTCAGCAGAATGGATTATCTCCCTGGTACCTTCTTTGTGACATTAGGTCCCGATTCAGAAACTGGGATAAATGCATCATAAGCCCATACCCTAGCTACAAGAAAATCTTGGAAAGCAACTACCTGATATTTTCAGTTTCTTAATACCAGGTAGGTTCTGTCTTTGCGGGAGAGAAGGAGGTTTTCCACACACAGGAATTTCCCTGGGAATTAGATGCCTGGTAGCCAAAATAAGTGACACAACATCCACTCTACTGATGGTAGTGGTGGTCCCAACTGATGTCACATTGTGTTACACTGAACTGAGTAACAAATGCTACAGAAAATTTTTTCTTTTTCTTATACTATTTCCAGTTGTAAAGCACAACTGCCAAGGGTGTGGATTCTAAGACCCATGCATGAGTTAAAATTAACAGGCCAGTTAGTAAACTTCTGAGGTTCAACTTCTTTATCTAAAAAACAGAGACAACAGTACTTAACGTTACAGATAGACAACTGTACTATCTGATAGTACAGATAACGTATACTGTTTAAAAATTAAATGAAATAACACATGAAATACTTTGTCCAGTGTGTGGTACAGAATACTACTCTACAATGGTAGTAACGGTGATTTGGAAAACAATGATGACAAGGATAATAGGAGAACAGTGCCCAGTACACAGGAAGTACATGACAAACAGTGGCAGTTCCTGTGATGACTGGTGTCATTATTACCATTATGTTTTCTAAGTAACAAGACTGCATTACCTCTAGCTTCATTCTCCAACTATCACCTGAGCACCTACTATGTTCTAGGACTGGGTTAGGCAGTAGAAATACAAAGACAGCAAAGCAGGCATGATGTGCATTCTCGTGGAGCTTACAGCACACAGGACAAGAAACTGATTAACTGCATAATCATACAAAGAAATGTGGTGTTATTACATGACACTGAGCATGCGCATGATAAGGACAAGGGATCCAGCCAGGAAGGTCAGGAGAATACTCCTTCTTTTTTTTTTTTTTTTTTTTTGCAGCTTTTGGCCAGGGCCAGGTTTGAACCCACCACCTCCAGTATATGGTTTGAACCCACCACCTCCTTCAACCACAGACACAGCCCAGAATACCCCTTCTTAAGTGGTGCTTGAGAGAAGACCCAGAGCGTGAACAGGAGTTAGCTAACAGTGTTAACCCAGCAAAGAGCATCCCACCGAGGGAGTGGAGCAGCAAAGAGCATTCCTGGCAAAGAGAGTAGCAAGTATGAAGATGACTTTGTGTCAGGAGGAAGCAAGTTACGTTACAGGAACTAAAAGAAGGCCACTGTGACTAGAGAGTAAGAGGCAGGGACCAGATTAGGAAAGAACCTTCAAACCAGGGATAGGATGCTGATCTAATCCCCAAACCAGGGAGCACGGCAGCAGCCCCACACTTCTCTTCTTAACCTGCCAACGAACCCACTCTGGGATGATATCAGCACCCCCGGAAGATGGGAACCTCTTTGTGAAGAAGATAGCTGGTGTGGGCTTGAGATATTGTTAATATCTAGTTATCTCCATGTGTTTCAGTGCATTGATATAAAAAAAGGCCTGAACAGTTCTGAAATCGCTGAAGATGCTTTAAAAGACATTTGGTGGCCCTTCCCCTGCCTTCCATGACCTTAAAAAAAAGTAGAAGAGGGTTATCTTAAATTATAGAACCAAAGAAGGATAAAGTGAAGATAAGAAGAACCAGAGACATTATCTACCAAATCTCCCTCATTTTCTGGTTGAGGAAATCGTGCCAGTAGTCAATGACAAAGAAAAAAAAGAACGAAAACTCAGTTCTAGATTTCCAATCCAGTGCTTTTCCCATTACTCCTGTGCTGCTCAGATCTGATCTCTTTAATCTGCCCCAACGCCAAGACTGTCTTAACACCCTGAGATGGCTGGCTCCTCCTCACAGGCCTGCCTTGATATAAACAACACTAACATGCAGCATAATGAACAGAAAGTAAAGAGCAGCGCGTGGCAGGGGATGTCAGACTACATTTGTTTAACAGCTGTCAGCTTCTCTCCAAAGTAGTTAAATCTTGATTAACTGGAAATGTCTTCTTCTTTATTTCTTTTTTTTTTTTTCTGTTAGAGACTCCACTTTCAAGAGGAATCAAATAACAAGCAAAGAACTGACATCAGAGTTTTGCTAAAAATAATAATTAGGGAGACTAAAAACTTCCACAGCATGTGAGTGGCTCTCTTACATTAACTTCATCACACAAAGATGATGGTCAAGAGAACAGCTTGAACCCCAGGAAAACGGGCTTCTCCTATGGGGCAAAAGAAACATTCCCTATAACAGAGAGTTCCTTTATGACAGCGGTGTAAGACTGGGGTCACAGCCAGGCCACAGAGAACAAAACTGCATCCCCTCTGACTAATCCTACATCAGGGTTGGGTCAGACATATGAAAAGATTATTTACAATTCTTACAACGGATAACAAAGAGGCTAACTGATCTCATTTTTCTAACATCCATGAAGATCTTTGGAAGAGGATAAAACACTAGTGCATAATTACAGCATTAAAGATTTTAGGACAATGGTTTGGGGGAATCTAAAACCATATCCAAAAGGATAGAATTGAAAATGCTAACAAATAAGTTATTCTTAAAGTCCACAAATTATTTTTTCTTCATTCCCTTGATTTTCATAGAGATGGATTTCTTTTCCTTCTTTTTTTTTTTTGAGACAGAGTCTGACTCTGTCACCTTGGGGGTAGATTGCATTGTAACACCTAGATGGTGTTACAACTCACAGCAACCTCAAACTTCTGGATTCAAGAGATCCTCATGTCTCAGCCTCCTGAGTAGCTGGGATTAGAGGTGCCTGCCATAAGTAGCCTGGCTAGTTTTTCTATTTTCAGTAGAGACAGGGGTCTTGGTCTTCTCAGGCTGGTCCTAAACTCCTGACCTCAAAAGATCCACCTGTCTGGGCTCCTGGTGTTCTAGGACTACAGAGATGGATTCTGTGCCCGGCCACAGAGATGGATTTCTACTTCATTCACCCTTTTACTCCTTAGGCTACGTTTGCATCTTTTAACACACTCACCTCTCATTTTTTGCCAGAATGGTTGCAAACAATGTTTGCTCAGCTTTCTGCACTGATCTGAGCACAGAGAATGGAAGTTGTCATCTTCACCACCATGAAAAGACAACTAACAGGCACCAAATGGTACATGTGTCGAGCACCTTTGTACTTCCTATCTCAGAGAATCCTTCTGCCTATCTATTACTGTCCTCAGGATGCAGAAAAAGAACTGGCAGTTTGAAGGCTTAAATAGTAAAAGAGACCATAGAGCCAGGTCCCAGACCCACAGCTTTACACTATCGCTGTCTGTACACTATACCAACATTTTTTCATCCTTAATGTTTTAGTTCCTTCGTTATCTTTTTTTATTTTCTAGCTACTATTTATGTATATTGACTTTTGTTGTTAGACTGTTGTTTATATGCCATTCTAGAACTAGCTAACTCATTTCTTAAAAGAACTGAAGCATCTGAAATATACCAAGTTTTCTGCCCCCTAGGTGGAATGCTGTGGCGTCATCGTAGCTCATAGCAACATCAAACTCTTGGGCTCGTGATCCTCTTGCCTCAATCTCCCAAATAGTTGGGACTATATGCGCCCACCACTATGCCCAGCTAGTTTTTTAATTTTTAGTAGAGATGAGGTCTTGCTCTTGCTCAGGCTGGTCTCCAACTCTTGAACCCAAGCAATCCACTGGCCTCAGCCTCCCAGAGTGCTAGGATAACAGGCGTGAGCCACTGGCACCTGGCCCCAACATTTTTATATACAAATTCTTTTTGGAGCTTCAAGATAAAACATGAATTACTTATTACCTTATTAAAGGTATATATGCCCAAAATTACCCATAGTTGATCATGACTAGCAAAAGACAACAGAATACTTTGATTTCCAGAATATTTCCTGGTCTATAAACTGAATTCACTACTGGATTAAGCTCCCCAACATGTTGAGAGCTCTGCCGTATCTTCAGACACTCAGAAACACTGAAAATGCACTCACACATCTGCCAGAAGCTTCTGTTGCCAGAACTTGTCAGAGCGAGAATGATTTAGTACTAATTGCAGTGCCCTTGACAGTCCTGAACTGCACGGTTTATCCATCTCAGTAAGATGGAGCAGGTAAAGTAGCATGTGAGAGCAGATGGAGGAAGCATCGCAATCTTCTCTGACAGCTAAACAACACGACAATCAGGAACCATGCTCATCCTTCTACCATGTCAGCAAAGCCACTTACCTACCACGGTTTTATGTAATGTTTCACTGGCTGCTCAGATGACTGTCCCTCCCTCTCCTACCGGTTATTTTCAAAACTCCATCACTGCATGAGCTTTCTCTTGCCCTATCCCTCCTCTTATCTCCACGGTGCTTAACTAAACCCTGACTTTTCCTTCTCTTTCATGGATCATATCACCCTTAAATACAGACTTTCATCTGCCTTCAGATGAGGGACTTCTCTTAGTTTCCTTGACTCTAATCCCCCTGCAATAAGGTACATATTTCTTATCTGTGTCATTAATCAATAAAGGAGCTGACGAGAGAGTCACTCAATATTACGAGCCATTCAGTTAAGCTGGAACATTACTCAGGTAAAATTTAGAATAAGAAGTCGTCAGGCTTCATAAAATTGATCTTACCTCAATAAAACTTGGTTAAGGAGTCCTTCTTCATTTTGCAGGGGGAAAATCCAAGAGCAAGAAAAACACAGCTTAGAAACAGTCTTATAAAATTAATAATATCACTTTTGCCGTAAATCAAACCCATAGAGAGATTTCACAAGTTATAACTAGTAGTCAACCTTAAAGTTCAATTTAAAGGCATTTTTTTAAAAGTAAAACCATGCTGACAGCCAGGCCCACCAAAAGACTTAAATCAGTAAACTCTTTGAAGACTCTAAAATGGCAGAGGTCTAAAATCCAGCAGCTATCATATTTAACCTGCTCAAGATATAACTTAATGAGCATTTCAGAATAATCTCCTTTTGATGGTTTTCAGAACTATTGTCTTCTGTGAAACTCTACAGAATTCTCAATTCTCAAAGGAGTAGCTTACTGAGACTCGGGCATATTCCTAAATTCCTAGAAAAGCTCTACAAAAGCCCCCTAAACACCATCACTAAATTAAGTACTCCACCAAGCTACACATATTCCTAACTTTTCTGTTGGTAGCAACCAGCCAGCAGCAGCAGATTCTTCTCTAACCCCATCCTCCCCCTCTGACATGTGTCTAAAAAGCACTTGAAGCTGTATTAAAATGTTTAGCTTTTCTTTCAAAAGAAAGAAAATTGAAAAAATAAAACCTTCAAAAAGTTTGGAGCCTATGGCTCAGTGAGTAGGGCGCCAGCCCCATGTACCAAGGGTTGCAGATTCAAATCCAGTTCCAGCCAAACTGCAACAAAAAAATAGCCGGGCGTTGTGGCAGGCGCCCTGTAGTCCCAGCTGCTTGGGAGGCTGAGGCAGGAGAATCGCCTAAGCCCAAGAGCTGGAGGTTGCTGTGCGCTGTGACGCCTCAGCACTCTACCAAGAACGACAAAGTAAGACTCTGCATCAAAAAAAAAAAAAAGTTGGGGCAGCACCTGTGGCTCAGTGGGTACGGCGCCGGCCCCATATACCGAGGGTGACGGGTTCAAACCCGGCCCTGGCCAAACTGCAACCGAAAACAGCCGGGCGTTGTGGCGAGCGCCTGTAGCCCCAGCTACTCGGGAGGCTGAGGCAAGAGAATCACGTAAGCCCAGGAGTTGGGGGTTGCTGTGAGCTGTGTGATGCCATGGCACTCTACTGAGGGCCCCGAAGTGAGACTCTGTCTCTAAAAAAAAAAAAAAAAAAAAAAAAAAAAAGGGGCCTTCAGCTTGGGGCTGCTGTTGTTTAACTATAGGTGGGGGTTATGATACACCCCATCTCCAGCAAAGACAATCTCCCAATCTCTCGACCTCTGCTTGGACAATTCCACTGAGCCGTCTACTATGGTACAAAGGACAAAGGACCCTCCCCTTCTCCTCCGATTATTAGCCTTGTGTTGGCAAGCAGGTTTTAATTCCCCTCAAATGGGGGGGGGGGTTTAAAGAGGCAGCTCAAAAACATTTGTTTCAGGTCATTATCTCTGTTACCTTGTGATTTATTTGTTTGTTTATTTATTTTTGAGACAGAGTCTCACTCTGTTATCCCAGGCTAGAGTGCAGTGGCATTAGCCTAGCTCATAGCAACCTCAGGCTCCCGGGCTCAAGCAGTCCCCCTGGCTCATGCTCCCAAGTAGCTGGGAGCGGGGGGGGGGGGACTACAGGCAAGTGCTACCATACTCAGCTAATTCTTTTCGGTAGAGATGGTGTCTCACTGTACTGCTCAGAGTGATGTAGAACTCCTGGTCCTGGGTGATCCTCCTGCCTTGGCCTCCCCGAGTGCTGACCGTAGGCCTGAGCCATGTGCCCCACCTCTGTGTTTCAGGCATTCTCTTTCAGACACAGAGCAGGGAAACACCCTAACAAAGGGAGGTTTCCTTTCTGAATATACATTTCCCTTGCAAAAAGGTAAATAAG
>NW_003852430.1:5762990-5765159 GCF_000181295.1 Otolemur garnettii | reverse complement strand
CCCAGGAGTTGGGGGTTGCTGTGAGCTGTGTGATGCCATGGCACTCTACTGAGGGCCCCGAAGTGAGACTCTGTCTCTTTAAAAAAAAAAAAAAAAAAAGTTTGGTGACCACAATAAAAGCCATTTGCACTGGTTTATGCTCCTGCCCTCAGCACATGGCATCAAGTGTTCTGGAAAGGTATGCAAAACAAGGCTGTCACAAGCTCCAATATTTATTGACTAAGTGAAGGAGGATGTCTCTAGTCTCTATGCTCCTATACCTACTTCTGCCACAGGAATCTCTTTTCACCTGTATGATGATTAATTTTATGTGTCACTTTAGTTAGATTATGATACCCAGTTGTTTGGTCAAACTCAGATGGAGGTGTTGCTGTGAAGGTTATTTACCATCAACTGACTTTAAGAAAAGGAGAGTGCCCTTAATGATGTGGGTGGGCTTCATCCAATCAGGTGAAAGCCTTAAGAGCAAACACAACTTTCTTGAAGAAACTGATGATTGTAAGTATAGAAATTCCGGCTGAGTTTCCAGCATGAAGGCCTTTCCTACAAATTCCAGGCTTTGGACTAGAACTTCAACTCTTATCTCGGATTCCAGCTAACACTACAGTTTTCAGATTTCACACCCTCCTCCCTCATCGCATAAGCCAATTCTTCAAAAATCTTTTCTCTCTCTCCATATACATCTCTTACTAGTTCTGTTTCTCTGGAGCACCCTGACTGATACAACCTGTTTTGAATATTAAGCTCGGAAATATCTGGAAAATCACTGGAATAGAAAATCAAACAAGAAGAAACATCAACAATAAAAGTGTTTAGGCCGAGCTCAGTGATTTGTGCCTATATAATTACTGGCACTCCAGGAGGCCAAGTGGGTGATTGCTTGAGCTCAGAGTTTCGAGGTCAGCCTGAGCAAGAGCGAGACCCCCATGACCACTAAAAGTAGAAAATTTAGCTGGGCATTATAGCAGGCACGCATAGTCACACAGATGTTAGGGAGGTTGAGGCAAGAGAATCACTTCAGCCCAGGAGTCTGGGGTTGCTATGAGCTAGGCTGATGACATGGCACTCTGGCCCTGGCAATAAGTATGAGATTATGTCTCAAAAAAAGAAGGAAAAAACAAAGTTTAGATAAGAAAAAATATGTAACACTTTATACCTTTTTTTCCAAATTAGGACACACTTTTCCATCCCTATATCTCTTTTAGCATTTTACTAAAAAATATTGTGGGTTTTTTGGGGGGGGGGGTATTTTGTTTTCTGAGACAGAGTCTAACTGTCACCCCAAATTAGAGTGAGCTAGCTCACAGCTACCTCAAACTCTTGAGCTTCAGCAATCCTCTTGCTTCAGCCTCCCAAGTAGCTGAGACTATAGGTGCCCGCTGCTATGCCAGGCTAGTTTTTCTATTTTTAGTAGAGATGGGGTCTCAGTCTTGCTCAGGCTGTTCTCTAATTCCTAAACTAAAGCAATCCACCTGCCTCAGCCTCCCAGGGCCCTAGGATCACAGGCATGAGCCGCTGCAGCTGGCCTAAAATATTGTTTTTGACCAAGAACAAGTAAACATAAATAAAAGGCATAATAACTTTTGAGTCATTTTATCCAGTTGAAAGGCTATATTGAGGGTCCCTGAAAAATACTTTAAGATATTCAGAGATTTCACTGAGCATTAATTATCTATTGCTTTGTAACAGATTACTCTAAGATGTGCTATCTCATACAATTTCTGAGGATCAGGAATGCAGATTTGGCTTAGCTAGATGATTCTGGCTCAGGGTCTACCATTGAGCTATATGCAAGCTGGTAGCAAGGGCTGCAATCATCTGAAAACCTGACTTGAGCTGGGGGGCTGGAGGTCTGTGTCTAAGCTATCTCAATCATATTGGCGAGTAATTTCAGTTCCTCCAAGCTAGCGACGGGAGCAATCAGTTCTTCCCCCATACGTATCTCTAAAGAGCTGCTTGAGCTTCCTTACAACACTGTAGCTGGTCTCTCTCTAAGGGAGCTATCCAAGAGCAACAGCAAAGAGGATGTCACAACACCTCGCATGATCTCATGTGGGAATCAGGTGCCATCACTTCAGCCAGGCTCTGTTCACTAAACGTAAATTACTAGGTGCAGCCCACACTCCAACCATCACCTCAGCCAGGCTCTGTTCACTAAATATAAATTAC
>NW_003852430.1:5745232-5759053 GCF_000181295.1 Otolemur garnettii | reverse complement strand
AGCCCACACTCCAACCATCACCTCAGCCAGGCTCTGTTCACTAAATATAAATTACTAGGTGCAGCCCACACTCCAACCATCACCTCAGCCAGCTCTGTTCACTAAACGTAAATTACTAGGCGCAGCCCACACTCCAACTCCCTCCACCTTTTGAAGCAAACAGTACCAAAGAATTTTTAGACATATGTTAGCATGACTAAGTTGTGAAATCATACTCTTGATCTAATGCTTACCACAAGGCTGATCTTTTAATTGTCCAAAGCTTTATCCTTTGTCTCAGTTTTATCCTTATTACTGGGATTGAGAAGCAGTTTGTCTCTTACTACCTGCAAGTCTTTAAATGTGTGACCTCTCGGACACCTTTTCATTTGTACTTGTGAACCGGACAGTTCTCATTTTTAACAGCAACCAACATAAACACTACTAGCATTGTTTTGCCTTTTCTCTTCCCTACCCGTTCTTAGGTACTTATTAGGTACATGAGCTTTCCACAGATGTCTTGACTTTGGACAAATCACAGGTCACTGACCAGTTATTAAATTAACTGCTCTTGATTCCAGGGTAGTAGATCAGTCTTCATGGAGGAGACCTGGGGGTGATGGTAGAGCTCTTTACACAACTGATACTTCAAGAGGCAGAGGACTTTCTCTTAGACACACTGTGGGTTTAGCAGGCACAGTGCAGTGGGACCTGGTTAACTCAATTAAAAACCTAACTGAGTTATCCCTGTACGGGAATCTATTATTTGTGAAAAAAGATCAGTTATAAGAGCGTCTTGGATTCTCTTCAGAAGGAAATTCTTAAACTTGGAGAGAAAAGGTCCACCGAAGAAAATCATTTTATCCAATTCCTAATCTCACAGTTGATTTCTTTCTGTGGAATTTTTTGACAAGTAATTGTGCACTTCAATAACTCTACTAACAAGGACAACAACATGGAAGGTAAAGGGAAATGACATTTGCTGAACTCTTCTCTTGAGCCTACGTATTTAACAAAAGTCATCCAATTTAATCCTCACTGCGGAATTGTGAGGTAGGCATGATTACCTTCGTCTTTACAAATGAAGAAACCTAGCCTCCAGGAATTTAAATAACTGGTCACACAACTAGCAGAGTGAACTCTTGTGCTCAGCTTGCCTTACTCCAAAATTGATTGTGTTAAGTCAACTCCCAGTGTAGTAACAACTTCAAAATATTAGTGATGTACAACAACAAACAATCATTTTTTTGTTCATATTAAGTGAAAATTAAAGGCTGAGGCTTGGCATCTGTAGCTTAGTAGCTAGAGCACCGGCCACGTACACCAGAGCTGGCAGGTTCAAATCTATCCCAGGTCTGCTAAACAACAATGACAACTAAAGCCAAAAAATAGCCAGGTGTTGTGGCGGGCACCTGTAGTCCCAGCTACTTGGGAGGCTGAGGCAAGAGAATCGCTAAAGCCCAAGAGTTTGAGGTCGCTGTCAGCTATGACGCCATGGCACTCTACCCAAGGCGACACAGAGAGACAGTGTCTCAAAAAAAAAAAAAAAGAAAGAAAGAAAGAAAGAAAGAAAATTAAGGGCTGAATAAAGCTCTGCTCAATGCTGAAGGTCTGTTGCACATGCATTCTCACTCTAGATTCCAGCTAAAGGAGCAGTCCCTATCTGAGATGTGCCGTTCTTCCGGCAACGGGCTGAAATACAAGTATCCAAGCCGAAGCCCAGATAAAGCTTCCACTCACAGTTGGCACACATTGTGTGTTCACTCACATCCCATTTGCCAAAGCAAGTCACATAACCAAGCCTTACTTTGGGGAACCAGTACTCTGTTTACTTGGAATCACCAGAAGTCACATAGTGTAGGGATTTGTAAATTGTCTCCTATGAAGACAGAGTGTACCATCAATGTAGGAAGAAAGTGAGGGGAATATTGCCACCAAATAATTGTCATTTTCTTTCAAGGCACATGGAAGGACTGTACTTCCTTTTCCCATAATGTGGTCAATGAACCAAAGTGATACGTCTTTTTTGGATGGAAGTTGTAAAAGCCAGCACATGACTGGGTACCTTTTTTCTCCCTGGCAATCCTTCCAATGATGACGGTGGTCTGGGTCCTAGAGTGAAGACAATATGGAACAGAACCCCTAACCAACCCGTGATGAACAGGTAGCATGAATGAGAAATAACTACGGGGGTCATTTCTGTTACTGCAACATAAATTAGCTTATTCTGATTGATACAGAAGTCAAAGAGATTCTTACCCTCAGCAATGTGAACTAAGAAAGGGAAACAATTAGGTAATCGGATAACAAATGCCAAAGAATGTAAGACATTTTAGGACAAGCCAAAACTAAATTACGAGTAAGCAGAAACTACGAGACGGAAAAACAGAGAGACAAAGTAAAACTGGAAGAAGGTACGATGTGGGTAGAAAGGAACAGAGCAGACAGGACAGAAAGAAAGAAATCAAAAGGGGTGAGGACATCCACGAGCTTCCAAACTCTAGAGCTGCCTTCATCGCTACAGCTTTCTGGCCGTGTTCAGGCTTAATGAATCTTTAAAATTCCTTCCTTTACTTTAAATAGGCTAAATGAGCCATAAATGAAAAAGGTAGGACAAAATGAGACCTTTTAAATGATCTAAGTCAATCTTTTAGAAAAATTCTATGGTGAATCCAATTACACAGTAAAGATTCACTTTCCAAAATAAGAATTAAAATTTTACAATATCCAATTTAGTTAAGGTAACATTCATATATCATCAAAAAGATTAAGTGTATATAGATGTGTGTGTATATATATATCTATGAACTTACATAAACTCATTAAATATATCCTAAAATATTAAGTGTATACATGAACTTACATAAACTAATTAAATACAACCTAAAATATTAATTGTGTATATATATATATGTGTGTATATATATGAACTTCCATAAACTCATTAAATACATCCTACTAAATTATCATCTAGGTAAATTTCAGGAAAACAGAGAAGGCAAGAATAAGATTTTCCCAGAACAGAGAGACTAAAACAAAAGAGAAAGAGAATGTCATCTTCTTAAGAAGTTTTCTCATGTCCAAAGCTAAAGAAAGAAGCTGGTTATTTTACAAACACATGTAGATCCTGTACAATGCCCCAAGACAAGCCTTAAGGTCCACATAAAAGTAGCTATAACAACAACTGAACTCAAAACTGGAATTTGATAAATACTTTATTGACTGATCCTAAAAGTCATTAGAGAGTATGTGCTTTAACCAAATCACATAGTACATGTACTTGTGCTTTAGATCACGGACAAAATGCTATCTCTGATGATTAGGTTGGTTGACGGGCCAGATGCTGTCATTCTAGATTTAAATTCTGAATAGAAATTAACATGTTAAATTAGTCATGTGATGGAGGAAACGGAATAGCTCAAGAGCATATTGAACTTATGTGTGTAAACACATGCCAAGCCTTTTAAATCCAAAGAGGACGTACTTACAGAAAGGCTACATCGTGGTTGGCACTATACTTAGATTCTGCACAGAGAAGAATCAAAGAGCACTCAGAAGCCATGAATTCTTTAGGAAATTCAAGTACAAACCGGCCAAGTGGGTAATAAGCTACACAAAATTAGTTTCCAACAGGTTTCTGAGAATTAAACATCAAAAAGAACTAATAACTAAGAAGTTGCAGTGGTCGTTTCAAACACCTTTTTCTATGTCAATAAATTTAAAGTTGTTAGCTTTTTGAATGTCATGTTACACAATCTGTATACTAAACTATTACTTAAGACTTGTTTTTGTATTTAATTCTCTAAGATGATGGACAGATAGGAAAGTAACAAAATTTACACTTAAGTGATTTTTAAAAGATTGGATAAATTTTCACCTCCAAGTGACAGGCTCTTGAGAATGACAAGTGATGTGACAGGTGCGAGTAAATGAAACAAAACCAAATTACCCTTGTCATTAATCTTGCTCCTTTGTGGAGCAAGGCTAGGTTGGGAGTGACACATTCTGAATTTTACTATTCAAGCACTAAATGAATCTGTCTCCTCCACAATGGTAGTTCCACCACAGCAGTGATACATATCCTCATTTTAATTAACCTAATGGTCTATTCACCGATCATACTTGGAGGTCTATTTCATTGCCCTAAATTAACATTTTCTTTCCATTAAAGTTACAGATAATAAAAAAGACATTGCTTTCATGTGTGGTTTACAACACATTTAATCTCTAGTACTCCTTTGCTTAGTGATTACAGGCACTTAAATGCTCTTTGAAAAGCACTTAGAACTACTAGCAGCTGGATGATTTATTTACTCATACACAGGGAAGGCCATTAATAAGAAGAATAAAAATGTAATATTTTAAGAATAAAAATATCTATTCATTAGCTCAGTGAAAGCAATTCTAACAAAGGTATTGATTGATCTCATTTTAAAAGGTATGCATGTTCTCTTCAAAGTAAATGGGTTTGTATTTACATAAAATAATTGAATAATCATGACGCATCTTGTCATTTTATTCTCTTTACAATGAGAAGATTTGGCTTCTTAAGTTTAGAGTTAGATGTAAGAACAATAAAGTAATTTTAATTGTTCAAGAGAACTGTTTAAAGACTTTTCTTAGCAAATGTTTGCCAATTTAATGAGAAATGACTTGGTCATAACTCTTTGATTCAAATTCAGCACCTAGGGTTAGTCATCTCTTTTGAAATTTACATGTATATCAACCCATTATTGTTTACTTTCCAAATTAATCCCTGTTGATCAAAATGAAAACATAAAACTCGAGTTCATTTAAAGACGGTTTTAAAAACTTTTCACATTATACCAAATTAACAACATACTCTCAAAAATGTTAGACAAAATTGCATTCCTTTGAACTCCCTACTCCTGTCCAACCCCACCCTCAAAAATTATACTGAGGCCTCAAGAAAACTACAAACTTTAAAGAAACTTTGCATTTTTGTTACATGACACTGTGGAAACCCTTGTTGCTTAAAAAATTAAGTTATAAAAATAATTAAATTTTAAATGAGTCTATTTTGAATAAAATCACTTATCAGGAACACTCCTGCTATGCAATTTCTGGCTGCTAAGAGAACCACATTCTTCTCACTAGAGGACAAGGACAGCACTGGGCTGCAGGAAACAGCCCGTTTGGTAAAGTAATGAAAACATCATGTTTCTCTTCTTGCAAAATATCCAGAATAACCAGGAACAACTCTAGAAATGAGTAAGTGCCTGGGGATTCTCAGGCTACTATATATACACAGAGAGGAATCTTGAAGATAGAAAAAAAAAATTTCATGAAAATATTAGAGAGCTAAGGGTAATCTGTGTGAATTATTAAATTACTACAGTCTGCCCTTCCCTTTCCTTCTTGCCTGCCCTTTTATCTCCCTGATGTAGGAGTCAGCAAAGCCACTGAGGTGCTAAGGACAAGGGCAGTGAGTAATGGTTGGGGGTCTGTGCTGAGGCCCAGGGCGACAGGGCCAGTGACAGTGAGCAAGGCTGGTGGGCCACAGAGACTGCAGAGTGATTGGAAGGGCTATGTATGGCAAATTTTTTTCACTTGTGCAAACAAGAAATACATCGAGGATAAAGGGTGCTGTGTTTCTCATTGCCAGAGAAGGTATTTACTAACAACTCCAAGGTGCTGGGTTTAGAAGGAAAGGTACCAGTATGAACCCATAATTTTATTATACGCACACATTTACTTCTCCGAACCCTGTCCCTAAGTAGGGTCTCAGTTTCTTCAGTGATAAAAATGAAGGGATACCCTAGAATCATCCTGATTCCCTTCCACCTTTAACAACCCATGGTTACCTTAGAATGTTGGCAAAAACAAAGATACCTGCCTTTCTGCAATCTGCCTAAACCTACCCCAAACAATACTTCAGGAAGATAAACATGTATCACGAGTTAGCAATTAGATATTCCACAGGACAAAGCAGAATTATCGATTACATCACACAAGTAAAATATTATAAATGTTCATTCTCTAGATATTTTTAGTGCTTAGACAAATTGTCACCTCAGGACAGAATTTTTTTTAATGCTACTACAATACAAAATGAATATGAGGGCTGTCCAGAAAAGTGTCCAGCCACCTGATATGAAAAATAGTGTTAACAATGGCTGCGTACTTTCCAGACAGCCCTCATATTACTCTACTCCTAAAAAGGAGCAGGAGGCTATCACTGACAAAAATCTACCACCCCAAGTTATTTCATTTCCACATCACACCAGAAGAGATGAAATTTTAATATTTAAAAACCAGAATATGTAACATGCAGAGCGAAGCCAACCAAAAGCAATTAGAATTGTGAAATATTCATTTTAGCTTTTGCTTATGACCTTGATAAGCACATCAATCAAATGTTAACCTTTCTGCTAAAACTAACATATAATATGCCCTTGTAAAAGAGTTTGTATCTCTGAATTCTTCTGCTTTTTTATAATTTCGCCACTCCCAAAAATAATAGAAACAAATTTAACATTAGACACCATAATACCATAATTCTCCTTCTACTCAATGATTCTTGTGGATATAAATAACCCTACACATGTATAGTTAACTATTTTGACAAAGGTGCCAAGAATACACAATGGGAAATGGACAATTTCTTCAATAAATGGTGCTGGAAAAACTGAATTTCCACATGCAGAAGAATGAAATTGGGCCCTTAACTCACACTATATACAAAAATCAACTCAAAATGAATTAAAGACTTAAATTTAAGACCAGAACCTCTAAAACAACCATAAGAAAACACAGGAAGAAAACTGCATGACATTGGTCTAGGCAATGATGTTTATTTGACCCCAAAAGCACAGGCAAAAAAAAAGCAAAAATAGAAAAATGGGATTACATCAAAGGAAAACGCTTCTATACACCAAAGGAACAATTAACAACATGCAAAGAAAACCTATGAATTGAGATAAAAGATGTGCAGGCCATACAACTGATAAAGGGTTAATATTCAAAATACCGTATATATAAGGAGCTCAAACAACTCAACAAGAAAAAAAATCCAATTAAAAAAACTGGCAAGGGACCAGCATAGATATTCCTCAAGAGAGGACATACAAATGTCCAAAAGATATATGGAAAAATGTTCACCATTTCTAACCATTAGGAAAATTAAAATCAAAATCAAAATGAGACACCATCTCACACCTGCAGATTGACTTTTATGAAAAAGATGAAAGACAAGTGTTGGCAAAGGTGTGGAGAAAAGACGACCCTCATACACTGCTGTGGGAATGTAATTAGAAGAGCCATTATGAAAAACAGCACGGAGATTCCTCGAAAACTAAAAGCAGAATTACCATATGATCCGCAATCCTACTCTGAGTATTCCCCCAAATTTGAAATCAACATGCCCAAGAGATGTCTAAACTCCCAGCTTAAGGTTGCACTATGCACAACAGCATAGTTATGAAATTAACCTGAATACCCATCAACGGATAAATGGATAATGGAAATATGATACATATATATACACAATAGAATATTATTTAGGCTTAAACAAAAGGAAATTCTGGCTTGGTGCCCATAGCTCTGTGAGTAGGGCACCGGCCACATACACGGAGGCTGGTGGGTTTGAGCCTGGCCTGGGCCTGCGAAACAACAATGACAACTGCAAACAAAAAATAGCCAGGTGTTTGTCGCAGGTGCCTGTAGTTCCAGCTACTAGGGTGGCTGAGGCAAGAGAATTGCTTAAGCCCAAGAGTTTGAGGTTGCTGTGAGCTGTGACACTATGGCACTCTACCGAGGGTGACATAGGAAGGAAATTCTGTCATTTGTGACAACATGGCTGGAATTGGAGAACATTATACTCTAAGTGAAATAAGTAAGGCACAAAAAGATAAATACTGCATATTTTCACTTACATGTGGAATCTAAAAGAACTCAACTCAAAAGCCAACGGTAATATAGAGGCTGGGGAAAGGGTGCTGGGAGTAATGGGGAGAAGATGGTCAAAGGGTATAAAAGCTTAGGAGCGGCTCTGCACCTGTGGCTCAAGTGGCTAAGGCGCCAGCCACATATACCTAAGGTGGAGGGTTTGAATCCAGCCCCAGCCCACCAAACAACAATGACGGCTGCAACCAAAAAATAGCCAGGTGTTGTGGCGGGCGCCTGTGGTCCCAGCTACTTGGGAGGCGGAGGCAGGAGACTCGCTTGAGCCCAGGAGTTAGAGGTTGTTGTGAGCTGTGATGCCACGGCACTCTACCCAGGGGGACAGCGTGAGGCTCTGTCTCAAAAAAAAAAAAAAGCTCTCAAAAAAAAAGAAAGCAATGCTTGCTTGCTTGCTTGCTTTTTTTAGTGTTCTCTTGCACAGTATGGTGAATATAACTAATAGCAAAGCATTTTATATTTCAAAATTGCTAAAAGAATAAATTTTGAATGTTCTCACCAAAAGAAATGTTACAGATCTGAGATGAAGGAAATGTTAACCAGCTTGATTTAATTTTCCCACATTGTATTCATGGATTATATCACTCTGTACTCCACAAATTTACATAAACTGTCTATTGTATCACCAAGTAAAATTATTACACCAACAGCAGAACCAAAATTATACCACCAGGATTAAATGAGGTGACACGAATTCAACAAAGTTAAGGCTTTCCACTACTTTTTGGAGAAGTACCTACATTACAGTCTAGAAGAGAAGGCAAAAAGTTGTCGATTATGGAAATAATAAATGTGTCTGGTTTTTTAGATGAAACATTACCAAAATAAAAATTTCTGGGTGGCGCCTATGGCTCAAAGGAGAAGGGTGCCGGCCCCATATACCAGAGGTGACAGGTTCAAATCTGACCCCAGCCAAAAACTGAAAAAAAAAAAAAAAAATTCTTGCCTAATTCATCTTCTTTTTTCCTAATCCATTTCCATTTCTTTGTTTCCTTGTTTGTAAAGGCAAACATCACATCTTACTTTTTTCTTTCCTGCTTATATCAGAAAAAGTATTCCAAACTTGGATATATACAAAATAGCTGGGAACATGTTTATAATATTACATGAAAAGACAAAAAGCACTCCAAATATCCAATACCAGTCAACGTTTATTTCCAATTAAAGTCCTAGACTCAGTGAAGTCATTTACTAGTTTGTAGATTTTCATCCAATTGAGATGTAAATAATTCGTCTGATGGAACAAATAACCACAGAGATTGATGCGTCTGTGGGGCATTAACCAATTTTCTTTCTAACCCAGAAACATTTCTTGAAAAATAGCTTACATGGGCCTAACTTTTCAAATGTTGAGTCATTTATAATATCTTACTAATTTCTTCACTAATTTCCTAAGTTACATAAAATCTTGAACACGTGAATTTGCCTTTTTGAAGATTACCATTTAACACTCGTAAAAGCAGAAATCAAGTCTACACAGAATAATGGTGACAATATTTATGCAACCAGTGTTTTTTAACTGCTTAGTTCAAAGAAAATACTGATGAAAATCAAAACTATTTACATACTATCATATGCTATTGCTTCCCCTGAAAGAATCATGATTTACAGTATGAAAAAGAAAAAAAAATTAATGTAATGGTTCATTTCCTCCCATTGAGCTTAATACAATTTCCCTGGTAAGCCCAGAAAAGGGCGGGGAGGTCAAAGGCTTTTCCTTGACCATTAAATCTGGCAGAATCAATGTGTCATAGAAAAGAGAGATACAGCTCTAGTAGCTGGCAGGGATTCTCTTCTTGATGGAATTTCTCTTTACACTATGCTTTAGAATGAAAGACTACACAGAGATATGGAAAACCTATATAAATACATGGTTGATAAGCAATAGGATCTATCAGCTGCAATGAGCACATTTTCATCGTATTAAATGGCAAACAATGCATTTGACTTCAAACAATAAATAGCAACCCATAATTCCAATGGCTTTCACAGATGCTAAATCTGAGACACAGACATTTTGGGATGTTGGCTCACTGAGATGATCTGATACTGTTCATGCCAAATCAGCTTGATTTCTGTTCTGCCATATTTATTTTGCACAGGGGCATTATCTGAATTTTGCTATTAAACAGCAAATCTTTTTTTAGGATTTTTCTGTAAGAATTTCTAAAGGGAAAAGATTTAGACAGAGTGAAGCTTCGCCAAGATTAAACAGACAAGGCTACTGAGCTGCAATTTAATTTGGTCAACAAAGACAGTTACTGTAAAACCTGGTTAGTTGACAGAATCATTCAAAGTGCTGCCAGTCAAAAGTCAAAGGTATTCCCCTCAATGTCAGAGATTTCATGAAAACTGGATTAATCAGAATACTCAATACTTTGAAACCCAGACAAAACTCTTGAGTCAAGGATACAGAGGAATGCACGTATATGCTTCAAAGCTATTCAGCTGTCTACAAACAACTACAATTACTTTCTCAAAAGAAGGAATTAAAGGAGAATGTCACCCAAAACCAAGCACTGAGGTCTAATTCTTTTTCTCACATTTCTCTACTGCTGTTAAGAAAAAAAATCAAGACTATTTAAAGCAGCGGTTCTCAACCTGCATCATAACAGTAGCAAAATTGCAGTTATAAAGTAGCAACGAAAATAACAGTATGGTTGGGAGTCACCACAACATGAGGAGCTGTATTAATGGGCCATGGCATTTGGAAGGTTGAGAATCACTGGTTTAAAGGATCCTTCATTGGAAATAAAAATTTACAAGGTTCTTATAAAGATAAAATACAATTTGAGCTAGAAAAGGTAATGAACAGTCATTTACCAGAATGCAAATTGTAGTTATTTCTATGCAATGAGATTTTCTTATTGGTGTTTTTCTATTATTTTCTGAAATTTCCAAAAGGAACATATATTACTCTAGTGATTAGGAAAAAAGCAAATAAATAAGTATATTTATATATTTACATGCATGTTAGTATAATTTAAAACACTTTTAAATGAGCTAGTAACCATTCAAAAGTCTCCCACTTTAATTTGAGAAGTAAATCTGACCTTTGAATTGACAATCTAGTTATTAGTTTTTAAAAATCCTTCAAAAAAATTCTAGATATCAACTCCAATGTTTGATGCATAAAAATCAAATTTTGGCATTTACTTTAAATATATTTCACATAATCTGAAATAAGATACATAAAATGATAGAATTTACATAGTTCTCACATGAAAAAAAAAGAAGTGTCTACTCAAAGTTCATAACAGTCTAACCCTCAGGACCCCCAGGACAAAAGTAGTAAAATAACTTGGACTACCAGCCAAGACACAGAGAACTCTGTAAGAAATAAAAAGGTATGCCTAGTTTCAACTCAATTAAATAAAAAAGTTAAATATGCAATATTTAGGGAATAAACGTGGGGGAAATTAAGGATAGCATCCCAAAGACTTAACCCTAAGAAAAATAAATACATAAATACATAGTCCATATAGAGCACAATTACTGGTCTAAACACAGAAGTAACAAGAAACAGACAATCTTAAAGTAGTAAGCACTTTGTTCCATTTTCAAAACCAATCACAAAATAATAATTTTTATTAAGTAACTATATACCCAAGAGAATCACAGGGCTTGTGTAATTTAATTACATAAAGGAAAAGAAATATATACCTTTATTCTTTTATTATACTTTTATTCTTTTATTCAAGTTCTTGGCCAATAGTACAATAAATCTATTTATCACAACAACAAAAAAGGGTTAAAACTCTACATGAAATGCACCAAATAGAAATATATTCCATTACAATTCCTTTGCATATCAACATTCAAGCCTAATGTGCAACCCAGAGGCCCTAAGGGCTTGGTAAGCTACATCCAATCTAAGTCAAGTCAGTCTGTATTTCATTCATGAACACTCCCCAGTGGTTGATACTACCAATGGGAATCCAACTCATTACTGCTTATAAGGTTTGTGACTCTAAAAAAGTTGAAAATCACATTTTCTGAAGACAAATGATCAAACATTTAAATAGGAATTTTTTTCTCTCATGATTAATGGCGTCTGCAGTCCACAAAGTGTGACAACTGACAAATCACATTATGTTCTGAGGGAGACTCTGCGACCTTCTAAGGCTTTAAAAGATACGATATACTTTTTTCATAGCTTTACTCATTCAGATCCTCTTCATCTAAAATAAAGCTGTCCCCACGGTTTTTAAAAATTACAACCAAGTCAAAACCACTGTTGGCGAACTCAGCAAAAGCCCTAAAATCTAATATCACCTCCTCGTTCTAATACACAAGAGAGGAGGGAGTGAATCCAAGGAAGAAATAAAGTGGAAAAGAAGAAGATAAAACAAAAGGAGATGGGAGGAAAAAGTACTTAAAACTTACAAGCTGAACTTAGAACTAACTTTATTAACGAAAAGAAGGTGGCATAATCTTGCTAGACTCTGAATGTAATTTGCCATATGATGACAAGGAGCAACTCCAGAGAATTCTAAATTTTAAAAAAAGATCACTTTACTCTAAAGAAATAATATAGTCCCTTGATTCTTTAAAAGAATAAACAGCCTTTAAAATGCCCAAACCATCTCTGTGCAAATCGGAATGGAGCTCAGCTCTTCTTCCGACCATCCTAGTTACTGAATAAAATCTGTTTTTACCACTTTAGTGCATGTCTGGTTGTGTTTATCTCTGACAGTAGGCGGCCTCAATATGGCAGTAAATAAGAAGGTGCTCCTGAGATAAAGACTAGAGGCAAAGTTCACCCTGGCACGTTATACCAGCTCGTCAAGTATCAGAAGAGAGAGATCTGAGGTCAATAAAATTCCGCAGTTCCTTCAATAGTACTCTCAGGAGCAGAAGCCCGTATTTCAGAAGCACACTCTCACAGTGTTTCTTCTTTAAGTATCTGTTTTCTCCTTACTTTCAAAAGTTCTTATGAAATTATCAGACTGTCTTGACAGGGTTAGCTCAGAGAAACCGAAGTTTCAATTGGGGGGTGGGGTTAAAAGGAGAAGGAAGAATCTAAGTGAAGGAAGGACATCCAGGGAGGGGACAGTGATTAAGGCAGGAATGATCACACAGTTCCCACATGCCGTCCCGCCTGCATGGTCTTCCGCCACAGTCCCTGCTAAACCTTAGCAAATTCTGTGACACTGACAGAAATCCATTTCTGGGCAATAGTTTTCATCTCCTTCACAGCCTCTCACCAGAAATACTGGAAAAGTCAGAGAAGGCAATGGTTTGCATTTCTAACAATTGCATTTCCCATACCTGATTCTCAGATTTCAGGGTGCCTGATTTCATCCAGCATCCATCCCCACAGATTTTTGATTCAGACCGATCAGGGCAGAGAGCCCCAGGAATCTGATATACTAAAAACGTACACCACACTTTCAGAAACCCACGATGGTGGAGGAAAAATAGTTAAATAGGCCATAGAAAGAAAAAAAAAAATCAAGGGATTAAAAAAACTACGTGCTGGGTGGTGCCTGTGGCTCAGTGAATAAGGTGTCAGCCCCATAGACCGAGGGTGGTGAGTTCAAACCCAGCCCCGGCCAAACTGCAACAACAAATAAATAAATAAACTTAGTTTAAAAAAAAAACTGTGTGCTTCAATTAATTTTTATGTAACAATTAAAACTGACTACATGGGTGTACTCTCTGACTTGACTTCTGAAATGCACCTTCCATGATTAGTTTTCCACTCTGATACCTCACAGGAATGGCGTCACTCATAGGTTAGTACTATTACAGAAAGTGCTGAGGCTCATCAGGGCAAATTCTTATCTTTTTTTTTTTTTTTTAAACTTCATCCAACTACCTGACTTTCAATAACAAAAGCTGCTGTCTTGTGACTAGAGAACTTGTGATAAGGCATTATCAAAGCAAACCATACTGATACATGTTTTGTTTTGTTTTTTT
>NW_003852430.1:5742042-5745186 GCF_000181295.1 Otolemur garnettii | reverse complement strand
GCTCACAGCAACCTCCAACTCCTGGGCTCAAGCAAGTCTCCTGCCTCAGCCTCCCAAGTAGCTGGGACCACAGGCACCTGCCACAATGCCCCGCTATTTTTTGGTTGCAGCCGTCATTGTTGTTTGGCGGACCCGGGCTGGATTCCAACCCAACACCTTAGGTGTATGTGGCTGGCGCCTCAGCCACTTGAGCCACAGGTGCTGAGCCCTGATGCATGTATTATATGCATTTATAACATGCAACACACTGGTCTTACTGTTTTACATGGATTAACCCAACAACCCTGTGAAGTAGGTCTTATTTTCCAGATAAGAAAACCAGAGCACACAGAAGTTACTTGTCCACACAACTATTATATGAAGAAAGCAGGATTCAACCAGGCGTCCTCAAACTATGGCCCGCCTAGGACATTTATCTGGCTCGCCGGGTGTTTTTGCCGCCCCTGCCTGTCCTGCTTAGCAGCCGACTTGTCCCGGGGCCCACAGTCTGGCCCTCCAACAGTCTGAGAGACAGTGAACTGGCCCCCTGTTTAAAAAGTTTGAGGACCCCTGATTCAAACCCTACTTACTCTAGACAAGCCACATAAGGGAATCACTCAAGCTTTAGGAAAAAAATTAAAATTGATTTTTATATCATAAAACAAATGAGATAAATTGTTATAGGCTGTGAAGCAAACAAAATAAAATCTGAAAAGAAATGGTTCTAAGCATATTTGAGTGTCTTGTATAATTTAACTGTTAACATCGTAAATATGGTGGTTTTTTCACCTTTATTCACCCATTAAAACTGACTACCTTTATTCAACCATTCAAACACCTGACCAGCTGTTTAAGGTTATATGTAATTGCAAGTTAGAGTTAATTTAGTGCCTTTTTCATCCGAGAACTGTTCAAGTCCCTCAAAGTTGACAATACACCTGTCCAGCTTCCCTTCTGTATAGAACAATAGTTTGCTTTTTTTAAGCAAGAAGAGTTCTAATCTTTCAATACAATTTAAAACAGAACAAAGACTTATATACATTTTCTTCATGCCATCATTTTGCAAGTCTAATAGTAAATATTTTGGACTATGATAGCAACAGGGTCTCTGTCACAACTATTCAACTCTGCCACTGACGCCATAGACAATATACATATCATAAATGGGCATGACTGTGTTCTAATAAAACTTTATAAAATGAGCAGCTGGCTCTACTTGGTCTGCAGGGCATCAGTGTGCCAACTCTTGATTTAGCAGGTACTACTAATGATAGAATTATTTAGAAAAAGCTGTATTCCTCATATTGTCAATTAAAATTAAAATTCCTAACTACTTCTAACAAGTATTCTTGTTTAGGTTACATTGTGAGAAGTGCTATCCTTTGGGCATTCTGCTAATACTGTAATTTAGTTTTTCAAATTAGATGTACAAATATTTGACTGCCTGACATGTAGATGACAAAGGACAATTCGACTCTTCAAAATCCTACAGAAATTTTAAGAGTTTAACATCCTACAAGGCATATAAGGCACTTAAAAAGAAAAAGACTAAAAATATATTATATGCACCTGTGAATTATCAAAATGTCAAAACTATTATTAACTATCATACTCTTAAGAGTAAAATGGAAAAACGAAAATTTTATTTTACTGCCATTATAAAACTATTGGTGAAATTTTTAAAGTGCAAACACTTCCCTTGCCAATTGACTATACATAATCAAGGCAAACAGGTTTTCTTTTTGTTCATTTTCTAAGAAGCTGCTCTTCAGCTTTAAAACCCCAACCCCCTCATCGCAGAACAAGTGGCAGAGAATTGTGGCCTCCCAGATTCCTCATGGTGTCTTTGGTCTTCCAGTTTTACAAATATGAATACAATGCTTAGTACTTTAACACCCAATCCTAAATTTTAAAATTGTCTTACTTTGCCATTTTTTACTAGACTCCAAACAAATTTCTTTCATGATAGCAATTATATAACCAACAATCCCAAATGAAAGCTTTTTTCATTTTACTTCTAAGTTCATTTAGTCTAATCATCAGCAAATTTATAATCTTACCTCCTTTCCTTTTCATAAAAAAAGGAAACTCAAATGGCAGCATTTCATTCATTTTACTTATACAAAGGCTAGGTTGGTGATAACATACCACTTAGAACAGACCACATCGATATTAGGGAAGAAAATGAATGTCTTCACTTTCTCACACTTCCTATAGTAAACCAAAATGCTGAAGTGATCCAAGAAGACTGTTCTGTCTTGCTGCATTTCAGCCACAACTACCCTGCAATTCTATTAAGTTCAAAACATATAGAGAAATAAAACATATGGTGTATTTGTGTTGGAGGAAATCTTATGCCTGAAACAATGCTATATTCATGAGTGATGAAAGGACCGCTTGAAAGGAGCTATAAGATAAGCACAGTGAGGTTACTGAAGCTAGATCTGGACCACAACACCAGCGTACACCATCAGCATTACATGAAAGTGTCATTAGGTGAGCAATGATAAAACAATTCCTAGATTTAGCTCTCAAAAATGAATAGCTTTGACTGGTGTGGTGGCTCATGCCTGTATTCCTAGCACTTTGGGAGGTCATGGTGGGAAATCGCTTGAGACCAGAAGTTTGAGTCCAGACTGAGCAAAGTCACAAGTACCTTATCTCTACAAAAAATAAAAATAAATTGGTCAGGCATCCTGGCAACCTTCCTGTAGCCCAGTTACTTGAAAGCCTGAGGCAGGAGGATTGCTTGAGCCCAGGGGTTTAAGTTTGCAGTGAGCTATTATGATGCCATTGCACTCCAATGGGGCAACAGAATAAGACCTGTCTCAAACAACAACAAAAAAAAAAGATCAGCTCAAATTTTCCTTAAAAGCATTTCAGGGCAGTCTAGTTCACAGAAATGTAAAACAGGCAAATGTTACCTAATCTTTGGAAAGCATATTTAACAATAGTTCACAGTTGTTACAGAAAGTGGAGAAAGATGGTTTGGTTCTCTGACTACCTGAGAAAAGGTAACGCTCCTCTGAGTATGCTCTCCATTGTGCTACAAACCTAAGAATGGTACTTCACGTTTCTATGTGGACACATTAAAAAAGTAGAGATGGGCCCGGCGCCTATAGCTCAACCGGCTAAGGCGCCAGCCACGTACACCTAAGGTGGCGG
>NW_003852430.1:5733399-5741889 GCF_000181295.1 Otolemur garnettii | reverse complement strand
AGGGGGACAGCTTGAGGCTCTGTCTCAAAAAAAAAAAGTAGAGATGGAGCAGGTGAGGGGAAATGTCAAATCCAAAGGACTGAACGAAAATTGCCT
Organism: Otolemur garnettii; assembly: GCF_000181295.1. Lineage (NCBI taxonomy): Eukaryota > Metazoa > Chordata > Mammalia > Primates > Galagidae > Otolemur > Otolemur garnettii. Next base: position 5,741,793 of record NW_003852430.1, on the reverse strand, counting down.
GCATACATTTATATATGTGTGTATATACACGTTTGCTCTTAAAGCTCTCCTTAAAACAGACACCTACAAACACACGCAGTTATGAATGTTACATGCGAAAGTGGTCTGATTTGAAATCATGGTACAGCTTCAAAAACATGCAAAAGCCTTTCTGGTTTTCTGCAATCGGTCCCATTAAAACTAGGATAAGATTATTTGAAGAAAATGCCTGAAGTCAACAGAAGATACATTTAAAAATTATTCATTATCCAAATAATCTACAAAGCCTACATTAAAGGATTTTAATTATGTGTATTACTTAGCCCTTTAGCCTCATTTGCTTCTATCAACAGCTTTTCAAGATTTGAGAAACTCCTGTACAAAGCTAACATTTTGTACAAAATTGCTTTCTGTTTTCCATTACTTATTTATAGACTCAGCCTTTAATCCAATGTCTTGAGGATTCTGGTTTTTACTAGCTACTCACCACCTAATTCCTATAATAGCATGAGCAAATGTGGAAAGGGGTACAAATTACTTCACCTATTGCCTTTTATGAATAATATCGATGTATTATTTTAAGAGTTCCTCGCAAAATGTGTCACTAAAGCACTGCTTTTTCTTAACACAACACAAACCACAACACCAACAACAGAGCTCAAAGGGCTGTTTGACAGCTGGTGAACTAAGAATTCACCAGTCCCTAAAGTGCCCCACCTCCTCTGATGCTAAATGACCCTTATCCCCATCCCCAATTTCAGTTTCTTAGCATAAGCTCTAGACCTGTAATGCTCTATCTCTGAACTAAAATAAGTAACAATTACTTCGCCAGTGAGGATGTAGGGATGACAAATAACCAAACGAAAAGATGCTCAACAGCATTAGCCATTATAGAAACACTAACAGAGCCATGATGAGATGCCAACGCTATTAGACATGCCCATCAGAATGGCTATGATGAAAAGCACTGACAATGCCAAGTGCTGATGAAAAGGCAGCACAGTGGAGCTCGCACATACTGCCAGTAGAAATGGGAAATAGTCCCACCACTCTGGAAACCAGCATGACAGTTCTTATAAAGTTAAACATATCCTTCCCATGACCCCACAGTCTCATTTCAACCTTTTACCCTAGAGAAAGAAACACTTATGTCCCCACAAAAACCTGCATATGTCCATTCATAACGGCTCTATTTATAACAGCCGAAAAGTAGAAACCACCCAAACATCCACACATCTTTAATGAGTGAACAGATAAGCAGTGATACATGCACACAGTGGACTACTACTCAGCAATGAAAAGGAACCATCTGTTGATACTATCACATGATGAATTATGCTGAATTTTTTTTTTTCTGAGACAGAGTCTCACTTTTATCCTTGATAGAGTGCCATGGCATCATAGCTCACAGCAACCTCTCAAACTCCTGGGCTCCATCCTCTTGCCTCAGCCTCCCAAGTAGCTGAGATTACCAATGCCTGTCACAACGCCCAGCTATTTTAGAGATGGAGTCTTGATTTTCCTCAGGCTGGTCTCGAACTCCTGAGCTCAGGCAATCCTCCCACCTCAGCCTAGAGTGCCAAGATTACAGGCATGAGCCACTGTGCTTGGCCCTTGGGCCAAATTTTAAACAAAAAAAATTCTTAGGCTCGGCACCTATAGCTCAACCGGCTAAGGTGCCAGCCACATACACCTAAGGTGGCGGGTTCGAATCCCCAGCCCGGACCCACCAAAACAACAATGACGGCTGCAACCAAAAAATAGCCGGGCGTTGTGGCGGGCGCCTGTGGTCCCAGCTACTTGGGAGGCGGAGGCAGGAGACACGCTTGAGCCCAGGAGTTGGAGGTTGCTGTGAGCTGTAATGCCACAGCACTCTGCCCAGGGCGACAGCTTGAGGCTCTGTCTCAAAAAAAAAAAAAAAAAAAAAAAATTCTTAAAAGGTTACAAGGTTTGCATTAGTTTGCTAGGCCATAACAAAATATCTCAGACTGGGTGGCTAAAACCATAAAAATTGACTTTCTTATAGTTCTGAAGATTAAAAATCCAACATCAAGCTGTCAGCAGGTTTGGTTTCTTCTGAGGCTTCTCTTGTTGGATTGCAGGTGGCTGCTGAATGGACTAAATGTTTACACCTCCCCTCAAATTGCTAACCCCCCATGTGATGGTATTAAGAGGTCGGGCCTTTGGTGGATGATCAGGCTATGACAGTAAAGCTCTCACATATGGGACTAGGGCCCTTTCAAAAGAGACACACACACCCCCCAGATGACCCATTACTCCTTCTGCCATGAGAGGATGTGGCAAGAGGCAATGTCTGAACTAGGAAATGGGCTTTCATCAGCACTAAATCTGCCATTTGATCTTGGTTCTTTGAACTTGGTTTCTCCAGCCCCTAGAACTGTGAAAAATAAATTTCTATGGTTTATAAGCCACCCAGTTTGTGGAATTTTTGTTACAGTAGCCCAAACAGACTAAGACAGCCACTTTCTCACAATGACCTCACAGGGTCCTTTCTCTGTTTCTCCCTTCTCTCAATTTCTTCTTCTTCTTATCAGGACATTCATCAGATTGGATTGGGGCCCACCCTAAGAGGCTCATTTTAACTTAAAGTCCTCTTTAACTTCCTTATCTCCAAATACAGCCACATTCTGAAGTACCAGAGGTTAAGACTCCAATATACCATGGATCACTACCAAAGTTTTGAGACAGACTATTTTATGGTCCACCAATACACCTCCAAGAAACACAGTCGCCATCATCAATCCTGATTTATCCGTGCAAGTCTCAACCTGCTCGGCTTATTGGTGTTGCTGGGGTTCATCTGTTTCATCCTCACAGATTTTAAGTTTCTGGATTTTTGTGTATCTCAAAACTTTTGTAATGACCATGTATGAATTTGGGGGGCAGGATTCTGGCCTTACCAGAGACAAAATTCTCTCCTGACCAAACTTGAATCGGGCTCCCTGGGTCCTCTTTCTGACTAGCTCCTAACCTTGGGCTCTGCCTTAGGTCTGCTTAGCCCAAGTTCAGCAAGAATCCTGCTCAGTAAATTGGTGGAAATCCCCCACCCTCAACATTTTATTACTCTAGACCAGCAATTCTCGACCTGTGGGTTGCAACCCCTTTTTAACAATGAAAATACACTGTGGCATTAGAAAGGTTGAGAACCCCTGCTCTAGACTGTCTTCAGCAAGAATCTTGTTGCATTAGTCTAGCAGTTGTCCTTCCAGCCTTGATGTTTTCTCTTAGTAAATTTCCATCTACTGCACCCACCCTATTCTTTGGCTATAAATCTCCCACTTGTTTTTGTTAATTTTGGAGTTGAGCTCAACCTCTCTCCTCCACTACAAAACTCCATGTAGTGGTCCTCCTGAATAAAGTCTGGCCTTACTGTCTTTAATAAGTGTTTGATTAATTTTTTCTTAATAGGATCATGCCACTTATATAACATTCTCAACATGACAAAATTATAGTGATAGAGAACAGATTAATGGTTGCTAGGGTTGGAGAGAAAGTGTTACCATAAGAGGTAGCATAAGAAAGTTTCTCCTGGGTGATAGGAAATAGTTCTATATCTGGACTGTGGTGGTGGTGGTTACAAGTATCAGTAATGCATGTAGTAAAATTTCAAAGAACATTCAAACAAATACATATGTAGAATGCATGTGAAACTTGGTGAAATGTGAATAAAGTCTATAGTTTACTACTTAACAATCGTTCTATGATTATATATCCGAGATATTACTGAGGAAAGCTGAATGAGGTCAGCTAAATGGGAACTCTGTACTATTTTTGTAAAATCATTTTCAAATTAGTTAAGTATCTTTACAGCTCAGAGAGCCATATTTTGGACTGAGCCATATTTTGGAACTATGTTGCCAGTCACAATACCTCCTTTCACACCTCCCCCCCGAAAGAAACATTTATAATAACCCAGTGTCCCCTTCCCAATACACTCAAGTGGGTTTGCTGCCAAGGCCTTCTTGTGAAAACTTGACTAGAGACTCCGCAGTCTCCATTATCAGCAAAGATTATGGATAGTTATATTATTTCTTTCTTCAAAGTATCTTTAAATGAGGGTTTTAATAATTTCCCTTGAAATACAGATAGTCTAAGATTTTAAAAGCAATTTCACATTAATTTGTTTGTTAATTTTATTCTACCTCAATTTAATTCTAGAAACAATGAAGTGAAAGTGATTTATACTCAATTTATGGGAAAACTGCCTCAAAAATGATTATATTTTACCAGTAAGACAAAGACAGGATTACCACATCCCTTGTATGTATAAATTAGGATGTATAAATTTTTTAAAAATATTTTCTAGTGTATAAATCTTTTCTTTGTTTTTAAAGAAAAAATCAATTCTAAATGTCTAAAATTAAACCACATATCTACTATAACTCTTTTCTTTTTTAAATTTAAGTTAGTTTTTAATCTAGCTTCTTTCCTATCTAATTGTAACCACAGGATTCCTAGAGTCCCCTTAGGAAACAATCACTATCTGAGTTTTCCATACAAATTTAAATTAATTTGAAACAGCTTGAAACTTGCAGTTAATCTTCCAAGTTTCATTTATAAAAATAAGGTTCAAATTTATAGTATTCTTATTTCAAGAAAAAGCAGCATTATAATACCCAAACAATACATAAAGAATTCAGAAATTCTGACTTATGATCTCACCGATTTTCTTACCATCTCAGTAGGTACTCCAGATCGGTCCCTTAATTCATTTTCTTTAATATATTCACACAATACAGTTCAATCTCATTTATAAATAAACTACAAACTCCCCCAAAAGCCACAACTACAATATAAATAACATTGATATAAATTCACTATTTGATAAGGTTGAGAACTGAGTAACAGAATTAAATTATAATTTCAAAAAAGTTTTTGGTTTAAAATACAATTATCACCAGAAACAAAAATAATACAATACAATCTGGCTGATAGTTCTTCACACACTCATTCCCCAATTCTATTAAATACTTACAAAATGTGGAAAATAAGAAAACTTACAACACAAAAACTAAGACTGAACACATCTGGGAGGAATTAAACCAAACTGCCTTAATGTTTATGCCAGGGTCATGCAGAAGTCCTTTCCATTCTCCAGATGTTTCAGCTCTAACCAAAGAGAAGGGAAATTTCAGTAGACAGCAATTTTCAGACATGCAGAACATGGCTGGGCAATATTTTCAATCATGTTCTACCAGCTTATTCTAGGTCACAAACAGAATGCAGAATTTCACTGCTTTTTAATGTATTAAAATGAAGTAGGATTTCATCATAGTTTTTAGTTTAATAAAGACACAGATTTTTTTCAAGAATCCTTCCATATCAAAATTTCTGAAAATTTTAAACATTTCAATATTAGCCAAAGATAAACCTCAGGAACAAGGACAAAATCAAAACTATAGCAAAATATATTTATCTACTCACCTGATGATGGGCATTTGGGTTGTTTCTAGTTTGAGGCTATTATGAATAAAGCTACTACGAATACTCACACAAGTCTATGGAGAGATGTGTTTCCATCTTTTTGGGGTGAATATCCAGGAGCAAGACGGCTGCATCATATGGTAAGCATGTGCTTAACTTTCCACAAAACTGCCAAATTATTCTGCAAAGTGGTTGCACCATTCTATACCCCCAACATCAATGCATGACATTACCAGTTTTTATTTTTCGATTTTAGCCATTCTAGTGGGTGTACAGCTGCACATCACTGAGGCTTTAGTTTGCATTTCCTTGATGACCAATAAGACTGGGCATCTTGTTCACACACTTAAGGGCAGTAGACTATCTGCCTTTGTAAAATATCCGCTCAAATCTTTTCCTCTTTTGGGGATATTCACACAATGGAATACCACTGAGAATTAAAAGGAAACGTAACAAATGACAAACCATACAGGCATATGACTGAGCAAAAGAAACAGACACAAAAGAGAACATACTGTATGAGTCTGCTTACTTAAATCTTCAAAACAGGCAACGGTATTTATTTCAACAGTATTTATAAAAGATGTAAGTGATTCTCATTGGTTCATTTAATAATATGTTCATTGTCTCAAATTATGCAAACTGCATCAAGATTAATAACCTTTTTGTAAATACTTTGCTAATCAAAAAAGGTATTTCTAGCTTCAGCTACAATAACGGATGTCAGAAATGCACATGTACATTCTGATTTCTCCCATTTGCAATATCCAACTTGATGTCTTTTTAATGTATTATTCCATATAAACAGGATCCCCTTAAATTACAGACCTGTACTGTTTTTTAAGCATTTCTCTGATTTAATGGTAACTTAATCGTCTTAATCTAAGAGCTTCTCAAATATGATAAAGTCTTTTAATGAAGCTATGGCAAAGATCTCCATCTTTGATATGCTGTTTACCACTTATCAGCCCAGTTTAAACACCTTTATTTTAGCTCTTACCCATGTTATCTTCTGGAGTCAGGCACTTGCTCATATCTTTTGCATCTGTTCTCATATAATTAACTAAATATTTAAAATCTGGTTGTTTTTCTTTGCCCAGATTCCCAATTTTCTTTAATCTCTCCCTTGATACAATTTAAAGAACTTTTCCCTAAATTGTCTACTTCAGCTAGAAATTGACTCTCTTTATGTTGATAAAGTACATTACTTCAAGGACTGTAAGAAGTGGCTGTGACAAACGAGGATTTAGCTCACTTCAGTCTATTAGTTAAGCCCCAGAGAGCTAAGAGTGAATCAACAGAGAAAGCCCCTCTACCTTTTTGTAAGTATATGATGTTAAAAGTCCTCAATTTGTTTTTCTTGTAATTTACTGAAATAAATGTGCTTTTCCATAATCCATGCTGACTAAATTGTGCTATCCGCACCTCTCCACCCACGAGTAGTTTCCCAAAGAAAAATTCTGGTCCAGAGTCAAAAGGAAGAAGGCCACTCCTAAGAAATACGGTGTTAAAGAGAAAACGTTTGGGATGCAGCTTGAGCAGGTATTTATTGGGCTCTAGTCAAGCTGAAACCTTGTGGTACACACCCAGACACACACAGACACAGACGCACACACCCCCCACACATGCAGGAAACTCTAAATGAAACTTCAGTGTCAAAAGTTGTAACTCTACCTTCATACAGGGACCTTTAAAGTTCTGGCATTAACTGGATGTTTCATCACCTCATACAGATTGGTTATTAAACTAACATGTACCCTCAATCATTACACTGACCTATGATAACGCCAGCGCATGACAGCCCCAGGTGACGGAGCAAAACCCTGTCTGGGGAAGGAGGAAAAAGCACCACATACCCTTAATCATAGTGACTTCTATTCAAGGGCCATATCTACCAGACAGCCCTGGATCTTCAGTATTAAATCAGAGATGTTTATGAAGACAACATGAAGCTTCCCTTGGCTTTGCACAGATCAAGTTTAGTTTGCTATTTCACTGTAAGTACCTCAAGAGGACTTGACAACACCCACATCTCAGGCCTAATCCCTAACTGAAATCCCACAGCCTCATCACCGCTGACACTCTGCTAACTCTGTGCTCCCATGCTTCCTGGCTTCGCCACAGCCTCCCCGGCCACACTCCGAATGTCAAGGTCCCCATCCCTCCAATCCATTCAGAGACATGGGTCTGATGTAAAGTTTGTGTTGCCTCATGTCTTGCACTGGGCTTGTCTAGATTTCTTTCGTGTTAACCTTCAAACGGCTCGGCTCTGATTAATCTTATATATTGTCAACCACAGGTATTCTGGCCTTAAAATGAAGTCAATATACATGTGTATTTGAAAAGTGATGGAAACTTGAAGGAACTATCTGAAAGCAAGCAAAAGTCTATTGAAACATGTTCCTGCCTCGGCTCCTGTAGCACAGTGGTTACGGGGCCAGCCACATACACCAAGGGTGGCGGGTTTGAGCCTGGCCCAGGCCAGCTAAAACAACTGCAACAAGAAAATAGCTGGGTGTTGTAGCAGGCACCTTGTGGTCCCAGCTACTTGGGAGGCTGAGGCAAGAAAATCACTAGGGCCCAGGGGTTTGAGGTTGCTGTAAGCTGTGACACCACAGTACTCTATGGAAGGCAACATAGTGAGACTCTGTCTAAAAAAAAAAAAAAAAAAGAAAAGTTCCTAAGCCTGGAACTTCTCACATTTAAAAAAAAAAGAAGCCACCTGTGGCTCAGTGATTAGGGTACCGGTCCCATAAACCAAGGGTGGCAGGTTTGAACCCGGCCCCAGCCAAACTGCAACAAAAAATAAAAAAAATAGCCAGGCGTTCTGGAGGGCTCCTGTAGTCCCAGCTACTTGGGAGGCTGAGACAAGAGAATTGCATAAGCCCAAGAGCTGGAGGTTGCTGTGAGCTGTGATGCCACAGCACTCTACCGAGGGTGACAAAAGGAGACTCTGTCTCAAAAAAAAAA
>NW_003852430.1:5723373-5733379 GCF_000181295.1 Otolemur garnettii | reverse complement strand
AAAAAAAAAAAAAAAAAAGCCATAATTTTTCAGAAAATGACCAGCCTTTATACTAAAAAAGACACAAAAATATGCTTTCTGCTAGGCTAACAAGTCTCCTTCAAAGTGAAAAAAGGCAAAGGACATTAGCTTTCTGTTGTGTTGCTAAGTAATTACCAGACTATACTAGCCTTGTGTGTGTGCATTATAAAAATCATTCATTTGTGTTATAAGGAATTACTTCAGGCCGCACTGCAAACATTGTACCTGCAGTGAATTCCAAGTAGCAAGCTCCTCACTAATCATCATTTTGAAACAGTCACGCTTCAACATAAAATCTTTTACTTCATTTTTAAAATTTCAGGTAAATGGGGCATCCCAAAGATTCACCCGCAAAATACACTTTTCCATCTCTTCTTAGCTCTTAGCATCTGACATGCTTTCCAATTTATTCTGAAAGGTCACAGTGTAAAGAGATTTCTGCTGCATGTAGGAAAAAACCTATTTAGCATAAAATATTTGTACACGAGCCATACCATGTGGGAAAAAGAATCCCATCCAAAAAATGTCAGTAGTATTACTGCCATTGAACTCTGACATGTTACTTCTAATATAGTGATTCTAAAGGACCAGTGACTTGGTATCTAAGTAAAATTCTAAATATTGGTGGTCTGTATAGTCAAGATAGCTGAAAAAACATTTAAAAATATTTAACTTTTAGACTATATGAATCATTTTATACACACGTCTGTCAAAATTGTATACTAAAACAAAATAAAGGGCCAAGCACAGTGGCTCACTCCTATAATCCTAGCATTTGGGGAGGGCAAGGCAGGAGGTTGACTTGAGCCCAAGAGTCGGAGGTGGCAGTGAGTTATGATGCCAGTGCACTCTAACCCGGGCCATGTAGATAGACCTTGTCTCAAATAAATATATGAAAACATACGCACATACATACCTATCAGGCTAGGAATTCTAAATCTCTAGCAAACATCCATTCCTCGACAGACAGAGCTGACCAGATGCAAGTCAACCTCACTGAACCTCATTTCTTCATCTCTGGGCATAGGGATAGGAGTAACTCTCTAACACCAGGATCAAATGAGATTGTACTTACTGTGCATATTGCCTGAGATTATATCATAGATAAAACCAATAACTAAAAATGCTTTAAACTTTCATTTATGTAAAAATCACTTATGAGGAGAGTTAGGTTCTGACTGGAATGAGATGACCACTCCAGTATCCTTAAAGTTCTATAATATGTTAATAATACTCAGATCATCATTTTCCATAAATTGAAAGTATACTGCAATTAATTTTAAAATAGCACAAAAGTAATGTGCAGACAATGTAATTATTTATTTTAATAAATATTTTTTGAATTTAATGTCGTTTGACTATATAAATCAAAAAAAAAGAGTTCTATAAATTCAAACTGAAAACATGATGAAATGCCATAGTTCAAATTACAATGCAAGATACATTTTTAAGACTGGTACAAGTCAGGATCTAGTTCTGTAGATAATAAACTCTTGTAAATTAAGAGTGGCATCCTTGCATCTTTCATCTTGTTCTTGTATCTTATATTTATTCTCCATGATTATTCTGAAGCCAGAATTCAAGGAGCACAGACTTTCATTTTGAACAGATAAAATTCCATCAGAATGTCAAATGTAAAGAGACAGGTCTTTAAGTAGAGAAAATGAAAATATAAAAAGACAGCACTTCAAAATATAGAAAAATGAAAATCTTGAGAGACCGAGGATCTAACCACCAGTAGTCAAGCTTCTCATTTGGCAATAAGAAAGTTATTGTTTATGAGGGATGGAGGAAAAAGCTGGAATAAAAGGAAGGAGAGACAGAATGCAAATAGCTGCTGTTAAATACTCTGGCAAAAATGTAAAGCAAGGTCAAACTGTTAACAATGATCATTATAATACTTGAAAAGAAAACTTCACACATTCACAATAAAAACACAGATGTCACAAACATTTAAATTCTTCAACATTTGCTTACAGCTTACATAATAATGCTTAATGAACACTAAAATTGTAAAGCAAAATATTTTCCCAAGTTTTCAACACCAGAGAGCCGTGCCTCATTAAAACAAAACAATTGTATATATCAGTGCAGTTACTCAAACAGACAAACTTAACAACCAGCCTGATAAAAATCTAAAGGAAAAGGTGAGGGCTGTATCTCTGGTTCCAGATTTTATTTTAGGATTTAGATCCTAAATCTATCTAATAAAATTTGATCGTAATCTCCATTTGAACTCTTCTGTCTATAGTCCTGTGCTCACTGTTGTTAAGATTTTTGTTCTATTTTCTATAACTTTCTTCAGTCACTGAAATAAAATGGCATCTTCTCAGACTTTACCTCCTCTGAAGGATCAATAGAACTTTCTACCTTCTTTGAGTTTCTCAAATGGCACTCCACGTTCTCCTCCATCCTTATGGAACACTCCTTTTCAGATTTCACCGCTCCCTCCTTCTTCCATCTGCCTTTAATTATGAACATCCCCTAAGGGTCTATCCTCAACCCTTCTCTCCCCACTCCATTCCATGTCACTGCCCTTACCACTCTCATCCAATTTCAACACTACCCTGAAGAACTGTCACTATCTCCAATCTCTTTTCTGAATGTTAGAATTGCATTTCCAATTACATGGCACATAACTCCACAAGTGAACATTTCAATGGCATCTCAAAACAAACATATCAAAAAGTTAAAATCACTGTTCCATACCCTCCAACTTCTAAACAGACCTATTAACACCATAGTTATTTTCCTTTCCTTCTCCAGTTCACCCCAAAATACAAAGTGATATCAAGGTCCTGTGGATTTCAGATCAGTGCCTACCCATCTTCACCCTTACTCAGCAGCAGGCAATAAATGTATAGCACCAGCAGGCTCAGGGCACACCAGTTACTTAGATACGGATAAAGCCCGGCAGGCATCAAAATGCCTTATCTCCTAAACCACCCAGGACCAGCCAAGGCTCTTGGTTGAACACAAAAAGAAGCTGATCCTGGTTAATTAGAAAAGGAGTTAATTAAAAGGCTACTGGGCATCTCACAGAATAGAGTGGGAAGATGAAAACCTGTGCTCATTAGGCAAATCATGCAACAAACCATGCCCCCAAACAGGACCACTTCACAAACAGCCATCACTGCCGGATAGCATCCCACAGAGAGCTAAAGAAAACGCCATGCTGTGGGAATCAATCTTGCAGCCACTGGAAGACACTGCTGCCACCAAAGGCAGCCTCTGACAATATCCACCACCTCTACCATCAAAATGAAATCTCTGTGCAGATTCTGCTTCCTCGCTTCCAAATCAATGTCCTTTGCGGGGTGATTCTAATGGATGAAGTCTAAGTCATAAGCCTACAATCTGGCTACAAAAGAACATCAGAAATTCAATACTGCCTTCTAGACTGCTGAGACTGTCTCCTCCACATTAGCAAGACCAAATGCATATTAAGAAAATTTTCCAAATGTAAAAAGACTATTCAAAAACTGAGGGGTAATTATAAATGCAACTACTACTACATACCACCAGTCCTCCCTGCCTGTCTCTCGATCTCCTGTAATGGAACCATCCAAGATCCTACCAGAGTTTGGTGAGCCAATGTCATTGCACTTGCTGGATCTAGGTCCTCAGTGTGTGGCCCAGATCACTTGGCTGAGCCCAAATTCCCAGCCCCAGTATTACCAGTCACTACTCCTTAGAGACAACATCTTGCACTGAAGACTAATAAATACTCCTCCCTCAGCCGTAGCTCTTAGGTTATAAAGTATGACATGTCTAATTTCCTTAAGTACTAAGTTTTATGGCTGGTACTTCTGATATTTCACTTCAACACTTCTTGTTTTTATCTTATTTTATTTTATTTTATTTTTTTGCAGGTCAAGTCAGTTCAAGGAAATGTGTTTATTGAGCTTCCCTGTTAGCCAAGACAGCTAGGTGTGGACAGCTCGTTACTTTTTCTAGAAGCCCTTTCAACTCTTTTCTCTTTGGTGATCAGAAGTCGGTCCACAACCCCTACTCTAAACAGACTCTGGACTGGGTACTGGGAGACCAGCACTACACGCATGGAAAGGGAGGCAGATCAGGGCTGCCACCTCTACCTTTGGAGAAGAAAACAGAGTAATGTCAGGCTCTGTGCCTAGCGACTGACACGTGTTCTTAAAATTTCATAGAAGACCTGTAAGGTAGGAATTATTTGTACCTATTTTATAGGAAAGAAACTGAGGCTTCACCCTCACCTGACTGACTCAAAGTCACATAAAACTGTAATCCAAATCTCCATCTGCTTCTCCCAGAAATTGTGCAGCTTAATCACTTCAGAATGGAAAGGAAACTGGGACCTAGGGAAGTTAAGCAACTTGCCCACTCCCTCAGGCTAGATAGAGCTGGGGTAAGCACAGAACTCCATTCCACTGCTCTCCCAGTAAGGGTGACTGGTTTGTCCCTAGGAGTATGTGACAGGGATGCTGTTTCTTCAGCCTGTTTTACAATTCTGTTTAAAAAAAAAAAAAAAAAATCTCTGCCCTTAAAAGCCTATAGGTTTCAAATGCCAGCTTTTTCATACCTTCCCTATAATACCACTTGATAGCTCTCAGGGACATAAGCAAATAATTGCAACAACTGACATAATACCTGCTAGTTCAATTTAGCAAACCTTTGCTGAGGGCCCACTATGTGCCTCTCCTTGAGGAGAGGAAGCAACCATTGTTTATATTTCTCTTTGTATCTAAGAGAAAAAGCACCTTTGTATAAAGGTGCTTTTAAAAATCTCTAATGAATGAATGAACACTTGTGCCTGCCCTCAGGGAGCCTGCATTCCTTGGAGAAATATGCAGAAATATGAACAGGGCTAATTTGCATAAATTGTGAATATAAACATAGAGAAAATTTGGAAAAGCTGTACAAGGGGGGAGGTTTTGGGGACATCGGGCTTCCGCAAACCTTTGAAGAGTAATTTGCATGTGAGGAGAGCAGGGAGGATATTGAAACCGGGTGAGCCCCAGGGCACTTGTTGGACTTGAGGGTTTGTGTCACAATAGGGAAGAAAGAGATGAGCTGGGTGGGGTGGCTCCAGACTGCAGAGGGCTGTAGAAGCCAGCCAGGCAGGGAGAAAGTGGCTACCAGTACTAGTGTGGGAGGCCAGAGTAAATTACTGCAAATTCTAGAGTAGAAACATACCTAGCAATCTGCCCTAGACAGAGAGGAAGGTCCCTATTTCAGCTAAATACCAGATGCCTCCTGGCTCTTGAGGGCACAGGATGTATGAAGACAGCAAAAGACTAACTCCACAGAAGATGCCCAGAAGAAACTTGTTCAAAAAGTGTTCAGCTAACTTTAGATGTATTTAAAATCGCTGGTGTACAAAGACATTGTCCCCCTTCAAGCAGTCGTCTTTGTAAGGGACAGAGCCATGATAACTTGCAAAGCACTCTGCTGAGGCCAAGCCCACCTCTGGCCTAGGATGCAAGAGCCCTGCTTTTTTAGCCTTATCTCTATCCCCAAACTGTGTGACCCTGAGAAGTATACCTCACCTCTTTTCTGGATTTCAGGGTCACCCCTTCTATAAAGTGCATCTCTAAGGACATTTCTTATTATATTCTATTTCTTTAAGAAAAAGTCATCTGATTGTTATCAGAAATAATTCAATGATAATTTGGATTTTTAAAAATTGATCCAGACTGCAGGCCAGATATGAGAATGGAAGGTTTCTCCCTTGTTTTTAGTTTTAATTATAAAAATATATCCTCCTTCTTCTAAACACATATTTTGGCTTGTGACCATCTTTCAAATTTCTCTTAAGAACAATATTTGTGAAACCATGAGTAAGTCAAAAATTGGTGTTATTTGCAAATATGAATTCCATCATGAAACCAATACAGCACAGACAGCTCAAAATATCAATGAAGTGTTTGAGCAGGATGTGGCTAATGAACACATAGTACGTCAATGGTTTGAAAAGTTCCATTCTGGTGATTTAAATCATGGAAACGAGCTATGTGGAAGCCCTGAGACCAAGGAGGATACTGCGAGCTGAAAGCCGTAGTGGAAGCAAATCCATCTCAACCTATGTGTGAATTAGCAGCAAAGTCTCATGTTACTATTCCAATAATATTGTACCATTGAAACAAATCAGCAAATCAAGAAGTTGGACAGGTGAGTTGCGTGAATTAAATGAGCATCAGAAGAGAAACTCTCTGGAAGCTTGCCTTTCTTTGCTGTCACGACATAGAGGCAAACCACTGCAAACCACTTCTACACTATACTGTAACATGTGATGAAAAATGGAATCTTTTTGACCATCACAAGCCTTCTGCCCAACAGGTGGATAAAGATGAAGTGCTGAAACAAAGCCTAAAATCAAACATTCATCAGAAAAGCTAAAAGTGTACAATGGTCCAGTGCTGGCATTATCCACTACAGTTTCATGAAACCTGGTTAATCGATTCCAGTGGATGTCTACTGCAACCAAGAGGATGTCTGCGATTAAGTAGCTGAGACTGGTCAACAGGGAGAGGCCAAGCCTCTTGCAGGACAACGCTTGACCACGTGTTGCACAAACAGCACTGCTCAAACTGCAGGAGCTGGACTTAGAAACTCTCTGTCATCCACCATATTCACCAGGCCTTGCACCAACTGACTACCACTTACTTCTTCCAGGCTTTGGACTGATCACTTCTTGCAGGAAAAATATTTATTTCTCAAAAAGCTGTTGAAAACACCTTTTATGATTTCATTGCCACTCACTCTCCAGACTTCTGCCCTACTAACAACACAAGCTACCGTTAAGATGGCATACTGTGTTAACCTTAGGTGCATACTTTGATTAATCGTACTGCTTCTTGTTTGAGATATAATAAACTAAACTTCAGATTCTAAATTGGACATTTCAAATTTGATGACCTAATAGTTTCTTCCTCCTCCCAAGACGGACCACCAATAACCACAGAGACAACTCTTGTCACTTGTCTCCCAGACACCAAAGTGAATGCTACTGGCCATCCAAAAAAAGTAAGCCTGGGTCCAACATACCTTTTAAACACTAGGATATGGATGGCAACTCCCAGACTCTTCTCACCCCTTCTCCTGGGTTAGTCCTTCCCCATCAATGGCCACCAACTCCCAGGGCACATCTCCCACACTCATCCCTATCCTTCTGTATTCACTGTCACTTAGTCACCATAACATCCCATGTGAATACTGCAACAGTGTCCTAACAAATCGTCTGTAAGTTCCCCTCGCACCAGAACCACAATCACACATGCACGTATAATTCATATCACATATCTAATTCTAGGAAGGTTAAACAACTCAAAACAGTAAAAGTAAATGTGGGAAAGACTATGGAAAATGTACTTCAAAATGATGACATTTCAATGTCCTAAAGTACATTCCTAGAAGAAAGGAGAGCCACAACAGGGTCTCCATCATCCAGAAGATAATCAGGTTTGGCAATCACGCAAGTAATTTCTTTCCTGACTGGCATGACAAAATCAAAATATGAAAAATATTCCCTAAGTTCCTCTTTACAGACCGTAGACTAAGAATTCAATCATGAAATATTTAATGAGTTAATAAGAACATAAAAATATAGGAAACATGACCTTATCCCATCACTACCTTGAAACGTAGTCCTTATTTATCCTCGGTCTTTTTAATTCAGTTCTAGGCTTTTTTAAAAATCTCTCTGACTGGCTCGGCGCTGGTGGCTCAATCCGCTAAGGTGCCAGCCACATACACCTAAGGTGGCGGGTTCAAATCCCCAGCCCGGGCCTGCCAAACAACAATGATGGCTGCAACCAAAAAATGGCCAGGCGTTGTGGCGGGCACCTATAGTCCCAGCTACTTGGGAGGCTGAGGCAGGAGACTTGCTTGAACCCAGGAGTTGGAGGTTGCTATGAGTGTGAGGCCATGGCACTCTACCCAGGGGGACAGCTTGAGGCTCCGTCTCAAAAAAAAAGAAAAAAGAAAAATAAAAATCTCTCTGACTAATACAAACTTTTCCTATTTACATTTCCTCACTAAAACCTACCCTACCTTCTGTGGTCCTCTACCTCATGATTTTCTCCATTTTATGTTTACTATTATGGAATTTCTTGTGTGGCAACTCTTAAGCCTTCCTATTTATAAACACCTCCTATTCTCCTTTGTTTGATGAGGCATTTTTACAGTATGTATTTTACACATTACCATTTTCCTTGGACCCACCTTGTAGCAACCTTCTGCTATAACTATTCACATATTTGCAGTAAGGATAAATTCCTGTTAAAATGATTTACAACCTTTGGGTTTAATAGATTAGCAAGGATCTAGATGACTGCACACGCACTTACCACTTACTGACGAGCATACCTCATTTTACCGCATCTCACTTTTCTGCACTCTGCAGCTTGAACTAAAGGAAGCATGAATTATAGTTGTCCACAAAAACACAATGAAAAGGTTGTAATCAAGCAATAAAAACTTCATCTATGGTTCATTATCAATAACAGAAAAAATAAAGCCACATGGGTTTGAACACATGTAAATCAGTACACAAGAGCTTTCCTCACAGGACATTCACTTCCCACTGAAATCAGAACCAAACGCCATTTACCCACTTTTGAAATTGCAAAGGTTTCAAAAGTCCATCATACCTTCAAGAATTTAAAGTATATTGGGATTACAAATCATAACTTTTCTTCCCCCTTTACACCTTTACAAAAGTTCAGTAAAATGTGATTCATCAATTTACTCCACACCCTTAATCTACTTTTTCATCCTTCTCATAGCGTTTATTACGCAGGCCGCCTCTTTTTACCAACTTCCCTGAACAACATCCTTTATTGTGTCAAACTTAAAACTGTAAGGAAATACTGGCCACTCGTCCCCTTAAGGCAGGGCTTATATTTCCTTCAATAAACATTAATAACATACTTATAAGATACTGTTATATAATTGCTGGCATATTTATTGATATGTAATTTATTAATATTTTAATGTACATCATATATTACACTCTATAAAATTAATATCTCCTT
The DNA here is from genome assembly GCF_000181295.1 of Otolemur garnettii. NCBI lineage: Eukaryota > Metazoa > Chordata > Mammalia > Primates > Galagidae > Otolemur > Otolemur garnettii. The sequence goes on along the minus strand of NW_003852430.1, from coordinate 5,724,347 downwards.
CAAGGCAAATTCAAGAAATTTGGGGAAACCTGGCGGGTGAATGTTCGGGTCAACAAATGTTTTCCAAGTACCTCCTATACACTGAATACTACAGTAAGGACACGAAGACAATTCTGGGTACATGTCCTGTGGGACAGATAGCAGATGTAAACGAGTAAGTGCAGTACAGAATCTCAAGACAAAATACAGCAGGATAAAGCCTAGCAATTCTTTAGCATTAATATACTGTACAATTTATTTCTCATGATATTAAGCTATTAACATAATCTCATCATTTTACTCAACTCCAAACTAAGTGTTATTCACTTTCCCACCTCTTCATGCCTTGTCTTTATGAGAATTTTTTAAAAAGAGTTTAAAAAAAAAAAAAAGACAAAAAAGGGAAGAAACATTAGGGGAAAGAAAATTGGGCTTTCTTACATATTAAAATTTCATAAAGAACTATCTGGTATAAGCACTGTTTATTCAAAAATACTACAAAATCCAGGTTGGGCACAGTGGCTCACACCTGTAATCCTAGCACTCTGGGAGGCCAAGGAGGGTGGACTGCCTGACCTAACTGGTTCGAGACAGCCAGAGCAAAAGCAAGACCTCATCGCTACTAAAAACAGAAAAACTGAGGCAAGAGATCACTTGAGTGCCAAACTTGGAGGTTGCTGTGAACTATGACACCACAGCACTCTACCCAGGGCAACAGAGTGAGAATCTGGCTTAAACATACACACTCATACACACAAACAAAAATACTACAAAATCCCTGTTGTAAAACAACAATTAATTGATGGACTGCAGTTAACAGAGCAACTTATCTTGAAGGAATCGTGAGAAAGGAACTTGATTTTTTTTTTAATGAGTATATGCTAAATGAGCAACTTGTGTAGATAAGAACCACATTGCCAAGCCCACCAGAGTGGATGAGAACAATGAACTTGTATTTGCTGCAGTATCCTTCACTACCCACCGACCCCTCCTTT
>NW_003852430.1:5652040-5718893 GCF_000181295.1 Otolemur garnettii | reverse complement strand
TCGTGACAGACAGGGTACCTCTCCACCCTCTCCCTTGCTACTCTCCACAGACATACTTGGCACCTTGAGACATGAGAACGGGAAGTATCAGAGACAACCTGCCTCCAAGAGTAGCAGGAATAGTATAGTAACACTCATTCTACCACTCAAGAGAATAATTGGTCTATATTTAGTAATTAAAGTGATAAGATCAATCTGATCATTTCAAAAACACTTTCTAAAAACAGGAAGGAAAACTCCAATTTACCATTTATTATTGAGCCCTTGAAACATACAAGGTTCACATGGAATCAACATATTCAAGATTTTAATTTCCCTCTCTCAATTTAGTTTCTCCCAAAAATAATTTCCAATCTCCTTTTCTCTCAATACCCTCTTTTGTTATCAAAACCTCAAGGGGGGGGGTTAGCCTACATCTGGTTGCTCACCACATGAAGATCTAATCACTGAGACAACCAAGAATTGCCAAGGAAGAAGGGAGCTCTTTAACATATCACTTGTTGGGGGAATGGGAGAAACTGCCTAACCCACCTCCCCGACTCAAGTAGATCATGGGCTTTTAAGGAGGGGCCACTTGTACTGGGGCCTCAGGAAGTCTGTCCAAAGGACTTCAGAATCTCATCTCCTCTGTCTTACAGAAAATGCACATTTTCTGAGAAAGAACTCAGTAAGTTAAGGAGTTAAGAAAGAGGATTATGGGTGGTGTCTGTGGCTCAAAAGGGTAGGGCACCAGCCCCATATGCCAGAAGTGGCAGGTTCAAACCCAGCCCTGGCCAAAAAAAAAAAGAAAGAGGATTATTAAAAAAACATGTATATGTCATTGAAATTTATTAATGGAGCTGGTTACACTTTCTTCTCAACTTGCAAGGAATCACCAACCCCCCTAGCTAAACATGAAGGTATGTTCTATTAACTCATCAGCAATATTATCACCTCCTAATACTACCATCCATCGTGGAACACAGCTCATGCCTGCCAGAAACACATTACAAAAATCCTCTTTCAATCCACCTGCATTTAAAGGCATGTTATCTCATCTAAATTCAGCAAAGCACTGATCATGCTTGTGGCAGACACTCAAAGTGGCTGACTCTCAACCTCATACTCCCTTGCCTGCTGATTAAAAGTGGCTGATTAAATAAAATACTTGCTCTCCCAAACAAGGAGGGCCATGACACAGTTCTGGCTATAAGACATAAACAGGATTTTGCTGAAGAAAAAGAATAAGGAGCAGAAATTCTGAGAAAACATTTGCTTCCCTGATGAAGAGGAGCAGAGAGGCTGATCTTGCTAATGTGGGCATAACTGAAGCTAAGCAGTTACATATCCAGCAACTGAGTGCTGTAACCATGAGAGAAAGGATAAAGGATCTAAGAGACGTGCCCTCCCATTATTGAGACACTGCAGTACTTTGAGAAAAATAGATGTGTTTAAGCCACTGTTCAACTACTTGTTTAACATATTTATAACTGGTAAAATTCCCACGATGTTGACTGACACCTTTATGCTCCCCAACACTGATCCAAAGAGAAAACAAGAAAGGAATGTTCATGTCTACTTCCCACAAAGAAGAAGAGGAAGACACGATTAAAAGTTGTGAGCAGAGGAACTATGGACTCAGGTGCACTGGCCTAGAATTCTGGCACAGTAACTAAACACCACTGTGACCTCAGATAAGTTACTCAACCTTTCAAAGTTTCCTGATCTGCAAAATCATGCTAATAACCATTTCATAATGTTGCTTACAGGATTAAATCGGCAGGCAACACATATGTCAAATTTAATAGCATCTGGTATACTGCGTGTGCTTATTAAGAAATTAGAAACCTATCTCCATCTACCACTAATACCACCACCATCACCCAGGAGGCCAATTCTTCAGCTAAAATCAGTAGCTTTTGACATCAAAATAATGATTCAAAACCACATGAAGTTGAAAGAGAAAACAGTTTCAAAGTCTCTCTCTCTCCACTCCCTCCTCTCCCATATGTGTGAACATGGCCTCCGGCCTAATGCAGTGTGCAACTGATAAATATTTGCTGAAGAGTAAATAAATTCCTTAGCCAAAATGTTAAGCAATAACAGTGAAAACATAAAACATTGACGCCATCAAGGTAAAAAAATAATTTCTGAGACTTTCAGTATGTCCTTTTTTTTTCCAGCCACTAACAAGAAGTAGAGATGATTTCCTTCTTAATATGTGTATTTTAAACAAAACTCAAACGTAGTCCAAAGGATTTATGAAAATGTACTGACGAAGCTTTAAGCTACTTGAAAGAAAAGACTATAAATGCAAATTGTTATTCTCTTTTGGGGGGATTATGGACGCCCTGCCAAAATGCAAAGCTGTATTAGTTTGTTTTTTCCTCAAAGACTGAACGTTGTTTCATTTTCTTTCTGTTACTTTAGCCTTTAATAGTCCATGTGATAAGTGTGAAGTTTTTGATGAAATGGTTATAGAAGATAACAAGCTGGCTACCAATCTTGCTCGCTATTCTTCTTTTCAAATTTACGAGCAAGTAATCTGTCTTGTGTATCTTCTTCCAAGTTCAATTCTCTATTTTCTAGATCATTACTCCATTCATATCTCAATTTAGTAAGCTCATTGACATTGTTCACCTGTTTTGCAACTCAACGAATATAATCTTGCATGTGAACAAAATCATAGTGTCACAAAGGATAACCATAGTTTTTTAAATCAAAGGGGAAGCATTTTTCATGATATTTCTAGTCTCATGACTCTATGTTAGGGTTTCTCTTTTAAAATATAGGCATAAAAACACTGAAACTCATCTAACACCATGTTTTAAAACATACTCTAAAATATTAAATTATAATAAAGATTTTATACAAAATAGCAAGAGTATCATAAAACACTTCGTTCTACCGTTATTATCCCTTTAAAAATTCAAGCGAAACCAAGCATGTTATTCTCAATTCCCTCATTCTTTGATTATTTCTAGAGTCAACTAGTCTCAGACAATTTTCATTTTTTGTTATATTCTTGAACTTACACACTACTCTCCTAGAACATTTCAGGAAACATTTTCTGCACCACTCCAATTTTAGTATATACACTGCCTACTTAAGTTCTCAGGGTTCTCTCCGTCACTTAAATAAAGACATGAAGCCTTATTAAGATTTTTATTTCGCAATGCATGTAAATCAGAAGACAGATTTCGCATTCCCTGACAAATTTCTAAATGTATATGTGCAATTAAATAGACAAGCAGTGAAATCTGAAGGTACAGAATTAGAAACTGGCACATGAACACTCTCACCTGCCTGAGTGTATCAGGCTAGAAAATAAATGTTAAGGTTCATTACCAACCAAGGGTATAGACAAGGAAGAAACAAGGAGGAAACTAAATTTTAAAAACCAGAGGTCTTATTCCCCACTCCATAATCCCCAAAAGAGGCTAGATCAAGGGATTGTTTACCTCTAAAAGAGCCTTGCAAAACCCAGCTAGGAGCTGACATCTTTGAAATTCTTTCTGCAATACCCAGACTAAGCTCCTCACCCTCTTCTCTGGGCTGCCTCTTTACCTGCTACACACTTCTCTTTTTATTGACCACATGTTATGACTGTTTACATGTCTTCTCCAGTGCTGCTCCCTCTCATACGTCCTCAACACCCTGAAAGCTTAATTGGATCTGAGTCTCCAGTGCTTTCGCCTGGCACATAGTGGACACTCAAGCAAAGTTACAGACTGCACTTGAGTAAAACTCTTTTTTTCTAAACATTATACTACTATACTATGACAAAAATAAATGACAGTTGTAAAAGAAAGCCAAACTTATTATAACCATACGCTTTTTTTTTAACATTTATTCTTTCTCTAGCACACAATTATTAAGCATCACAGGTAGAAGAGCAGACCTGAGCGATTTAACATGGGACGTGGCCAATGCTATTCATATGAGAAAGTTAAATTTAATTAACGTAGCATTTTACTTTGGTTTAAATTCCTACGTGTTATGTGTATGCATATGTCTCTCCTTGTTCTTGCTCCCACGTTTTTATTAATAAAGAGAAAGATTGTAAGAAAACTGGAACTCAAAGGAGAATGCAGAATCATTATTTTTCAACGTCCAGTCATTACTAAAAATTACATCCTCAACACTTAATCAATCCTGTAACATTTCACATATTCTCAGCTCTCCCTGTGTAAAATTTTTAAACTGGAAAACAGGTGATACATCTTTCTTTGTAGTGACTGAATAGATTTTTGCTCTATGAGCATAGAATAGTTAAAGAACTGAATTTACAAATATCCCCCCTAAAAAAGGTATTTCTGAATTTAGCTGTTTCCTAGCAACAGAATCTGCGGATATTTTTTCATCACAAGTAGGTAATGGGGATAAAATCTGTATTTCAGTGCGCTCAGGTATCAATGAAACAGCATGGTTCAGTGAAAAAAAAAAAAGTATAAATAATGTGTCAAAATATTAAGTATTTTATAGCTAATTTAGACTAGTGGGTAATTATAATTCTTAAATGAATGATGTGAAAATGGACATGTTTATAGAGGAATGTGGGGGGAATCCTACCTTTTCTGTGCATGAGGAAGGGAAAACATCACAAAGGTGACCACAAAAGTAGTAACCTAAGGATTACTCTGGAGATTTCAGTCATGAAGAATGAAGCTGCCATTCTCATAAGTAGCTAGACTTTCAACCTGGTTTATGTTGCATCATAAATTTAGAAGCAAAATCTAAAATTCACACCTTCCATACTCCAGTGAAGAACTATAAAAAGAGTAACAATCTGAACGACTAGCGCCAACCACGGTAATTCTTCAGAAGTATTCTGAGCTCATAAACATCTGCAATCAAGGTTTTAGAAATATTTTGCATGTACGGCACTTTGCACATATTATCAGATATAGGGATCACACATAAACAGTGCACTTCAGTGCGACCCTGTGTCATTTTGGTTTTCTCAACAAATCAGAAGAATGCAAACATGCAGCTCTCACAAGGCAACTCATCAGATCCTGAGTACCCACTCCTTATAAGGCACTGTGCTAGGCATCAGAGATAATAAAGTTGAATGTGGCACAATCTCCTCCCCAGAGCTGCCCAGAATTTAAAATATGCAAAGGAGGGTGGCGCCTGCGGCTCAAAGGAGTAGGACACCAGCCCCATATGCCAGAGGTGACAGGTTTAAACCTAGCCCAGGCCAAAAACTGCAAAAAAAAAAAAAATATATATATATGCAAAGGAAACACCTGCTCAAAGGTGAATCAGAAAGCAGGAGAGGAGCAGAGGTATTTTACTGGGCCTGCGGAGAGGTAACGGAGTATCATAAAATGGGCACTGAATTTAAGGAGTTTGGGGAGAACTACTACGAAGGACTCAAGCCCTTCACTAACGAACTATAGCGAACTATAACAAACTCACCCAAGCTGTTCACTATCTGTATGAGTTTTGGTAAGCTGGTAAGCCTTTCTGGGGCCAAATTTTCATGGGCAAAATGAAAAGGCATGATTGGCAAGCTTTATAGGGAGTCTCTTATAAAAGAAGGCATTGTGCTAAGCACTGCCATATTTTCCAGGAAAAGCAAGTACATCCCTTAGCCTTTGGGAGGGAATTAGGCCGTGAGGGTGGAGACTCGTGAAAGGGATTAGCACCCTCATAATAAGACATGAGAGAGTTTGCTTCCTCCCTGTCTGCTCTCAACCATGTGAGGATACAAGGAGACAACCAGCTGCACATGAGGACGCAGGCCCTCTCCAGACACTGACTCTGCTGCTATCCTGATCTCAGACTTCTCAGCCTCCAGAAGGTTGAAAAATAAATGTTTGCCGTTGATGTCACCCAATCTATGATAATGTGTTATAGCAGCCTGAACTAAGACAATATTTATAAACCTGGAGTTTGCATTCTAGTTGCCAAGGAAAAGGGCAAAACAGCACACAAATGAATATCATACAACTCTAAAATCTCTCCTGCTCTAAAAACTCTAATGTTTAGTATATCTAACATTTGGGGCAACTAGAAAACAAAAACCTTGAAATGAGACAACCATTCAAAATATGACCACCAATAATTTTTATAATCACAAAACACAGAACTGTACAAAGCACTGTAAATCAACAGAAAAATCACAATTTATCATTTTTCACATGAACTAGCCCCTTGAAATGAACAGATAATAAATGTATACAGGACTTCAGAATTTTCAAGGCACTTTCATATATACCACTGACCTCTTTCAACATATGAAACTTATTCTATGACTAACCTTGACTAGTTATTCTTGACTAACCTTGTCACTAAATTGAGAAAATAACTTTTACTCAGTACTAATCTCTGAATGATGCCAATAGCTTTGTTTTTCTAAAATTTTATGTATATCTGTGTGTGTACATCTGTATAAATACAAATATAGAGAGATAGACAGAGGGAGACACAGAGACAGAGAAAAATGCTACAACTTTCTTAGAATGACTTATCATTCAAGTCATTGTTCTCCATGACCATTCCTCTAATACATGTGTACTCAGCTGGGTGTTTAGGACTCTTCCCTCCTCACATGCCACTTCCTAGAAATTGCATCCACTAGTTTGGCTTTAAATTTCACAACCCTGAGGGTGACTTTCAAATCTATGTCTGAATCTCTAAGCACTCTTCCAAGTTCCAACCCATATTTACCAGAATATCGTATTAATATTATAAATGTAACTTACCCCAAACCCAAATCACTGTCTCTCACCAATAGCTCTGTCTCACTTCCTACTACTAAAACATGTCTCCAGCATCAACATCACCAGTTTACAATGGTGATTCCGAGCTGGAAGCACATGAGAGGGCCTGTTGATGTGGAAAAAAAATTACTAATACCTGTATCTATTCCTATTTTTTTCCTAATCCTGTTTAAAACATCCATTTTAGAATGTCTCCATCTGTACATTAGGGGGAGTGTGACATTTTAACTGAGGTAACATAACAAAAAGTTTGGAAACCACTATCAAATAGAAAACTCAAACTCTTTCGTTTGTAATCCCCACTGTTAAAATATGAGCCTCTGCTATTCTTCTTCCTAAATACTACATCTCACCCATATACCACTAACCATTCACCAAACACAGCCCATGTTTTCCAGCACCTAACCATTCACCTCTCCAACATGATCAGCTTAAAAGTATTATCAACACCCCAGAAGCCTCTCTCAAATGTACAGTGATATATTTGGTTGTCATGGAGACTGAGAGCCACTGTTGGTATTTAATGGATAATGGCCAGGTATGTCCAATGTCATGAAAAGTATCTAGTTCTTTCACAAAAAGAAGTGTTGTTCAAAATGCCAACAGAAAGAAAATGGGTGAACAAAACCAAGAACAATAAAAGAAGGGGAAAGCCAACGATCAGACAACCTCAGTGTCCTCCACAGACACACCCTTGCAGAAACCCAGAGTACACCCACAAAATTAATCAGCTCACCATGAGTATGAGTAGGAGAAAGAAGAAATTTAAAAATCAACTTTGAGTAGTAGCAAGTAAAAACCAAGAACTTCTAGGATTAATAGTACCGCATCATGATCTATCCGAATACTATTACACAAATTAAATTATTTCATGGAAAAGCACAGAACAAGGGTATATAATTGAAAGTTACACCATGCAAATATGGAAATAAAGTGAAACACTTACTGCCAAAGCTTTGGACAGTTTGGCTCTGAATTCATTCAGGATGATTGCCACAATATCCTTCAGTGGTACGTAAGCAAAGCCATCTTCCAAATAGACTTTCCTTCCTCGGAACAAATCCAGAGCATCAGGAAAAGGAACCTGAATTCAGAGTAAAATAGGGAAAATGAGTTGGCACCTATCATTAAGAAATCCTCCTAAGTCTTCATATATATTAAGTCTAAATGAAGAAATTCATTACCACCAGCAGGTCTAAAAGAAAAGCAAAAAGATCAATTTATACTCCTTAAAACAAAACAGACAGCTTTAAGAAGAAGCAGTAAAAAACTGTTTGTTTCAAAGTAGATGCTTTGAAACTAATAATTAACATCAATACTAAAAAGCCAAGTTAGAATACTATCTTGTATCCTCAACCTCTGAATTTAGAAATAATAATCCTCAGAATTTCAAACTCCTAATCAAGACCTCTAAGCATGTCACTCATCTCATATGACATACCCCACATTTTATTCTAAAACAAATAGAATCCTAATTTGTATATAAGATAGCCTGTGCCAAAAATTACATGTAAATAAACTGATTTGAATTTCTTCATCTGTTTCCATTCTTACTCTAAAAGAATTTACTGGAAAAGCTACTCACTAGGAAATGAAATAATAAGCATTCAGTTTTGCTATTAAAATATTTGCCATGAGTATTTGTTTCTTTATTATATTACCCCTTCCTACCACTCCCGTGCCATAAGTATTTATTAAAAAAAACTCTACTTAGATTTTTTTAAGTCCTATGAACTACCCTAAAATTCTAAGAGATAAGCAGAATATGATATTGGTAAACTATAAAAATTATCCTCACTCTCCAATAGTCTTTCTCCTTGTTAAAAATTAGGTTTAGGCTGGGCTCAGCAGCTCACGCCTGTAATCCCAGCACTCTGAGAGGGCTGGGAGGTTGGATTGCTTGAGCTCAGGAGTTCGAAATCAGCCTGAACAAGAGCAAGACCCTGTCTCTAAAAAAAATTAGCAGGGTGTCGTGGAGGGCACCAGTAGCCCCAGCTACTTGGAAGACTCAGGAAAGAGGATCACTTGAACCCAGAAGTTTGAAGTTGCTGTGAGCTATGACGCCACAGCACCCCACCAAAAGCAACAGAGTAAGAATGTGTAAATAAATAAATAAATAATATTTTTAAAAGTTAGATGAAAAATGATCCCCAAATAGGCATTCATCCCTAGTTTTAAGGAAGAGTCAAGTCTTTATGCTATTCTCCTATATATCTAACATCTCCCACTATAAACAGATCATGTATTTTTAAGAAAGAGCTTTTGATTAACTGATATCTACAACTACAATCACAGTCCTTGCCCTCAAGGAGTTCATCATTGAGCTGAAAAAAAAATGCAGACAGACACACACATGGCAAGTCAGATAGCCCTGCAGGGCAGTACCGAGTGACACTGGACCACTGGACATAGTTCACAAATGACTTACCGGAGAAGCAGGTAAGAAAGGTTATGGCAGAGGCAAGAAAAGGAGGTAGATTTGTAAACCTGAGTTCAAATCCCAGCTCTGCTACTGACCGGGCTTAAAATTCAGTGAATTTAATGAATGCCTCTAAAGCTCAACAGCCAACTCTATGAAACTGAGAGAGAGGAGAAAGAGAGAAGCTAAACGACCCTAAGGGGTTCTTTGTCTGTAATATTCCACAATTCTAGCTTATTAAGGTGGTCACAGTGGAAATAAAAATCCCCAAGCAAAAGCAGAAGGTGAGATGAGGGCAGCGTAAGGGAAAATTTGTGGTGTGAGAGGAATAAATATTGATTCCCACACTTGACGCTTGAAAGGCTGACTGAATGATGGCCCAACAGGTAGAAATCGGGAAACTGGAATGGGAACTAACATGATGGCCGGCATGCACTCACAATAATCGCACATCCTTTTCAAACGAAATGTGGAGTTGCTGTTGTATAAAATGATTTCAGCTCTCATCTCCTCCTCTTCTGCAACTATTCCATCCAAAAGCTATTTGGTGAGTGGATGTAAAATAGATACCTATGCTCAGAGGTGGGGAAAACTGAGGCAGCCAAACAGAGGATGCTGGAATCAGAGGAGGTTAAGGAAGGCATTCCCACTGAAGAGCAAGTAGGCTTACAGTGTCAGAGCCCAAGAAGAATGAGAGGGAGAGATAATAGGGGTGGGGGACAGACCAAAGCACAGTATCAGAGACCAAGAGCAGTAAAGGGGGCTCCCATAACAAGTCAGGGATCCAGACAGGGGGTCGGGGCCAATGGGATGATGACAGTATCCTTCTAGGGGACAGCCCAGGGCACAGAAGCCCAAACAATGCAAAGAGAGTCTTCCTTTAAGAATATGGCCTGCAGGCTCGGCACCCATAGCACAGGGGTTACAGTGCCAACCACATACACCAAGGGTGGCGGGTTCAAACCCAGCCCGGACCAGCAAAACAACAATGACAGCTGCAACAAAAAACAGCTGGCATTGTGGCAGGCGCCTGTAGTCCCAGCCATCTGGGAGGCTGAGGCAAGAGAATCACTTAAGCCTAAGAGTTTGAGGTTGCTGTGGGCTGTGAGGCCACAGCACTCTACAAAGGGTGACACAGTGAGGCTCTGTCTCAAAAAAGGAAAAAAAAAAAAAAAGAATATAGCCTGCAGTAGGAGGTCAGAGCCCAGGCAGGGTGAGGAGGCACCGGTGGGAGGGGACAGCCCTGCAGAGAATGCTGGCATACTCTCAGTGCCATGAGAATGGTCACGGTGCAGGGAAGAGTAGCTGTGGTGATGAGAGTCTACATTATACAAATGGGTTAAGTAAATATTTCTACAAAGCTCAATGCAACAAGGCTAACAAAATGTAGGAAATATTTTAAATGTTTACATACCTTATAAACTGACTCCAACTCAAAGACAGCCCCAGTTAAACTTGGTGATGAGGCAATAATCTCCTTCTCTCGGAGACTCTTCTCATCGTCACTTAGCTTTAAAAAAAAAAAATTGTAACTGTTTAAAAAAGTTAAAGTCTTCATCAGTTTCAATTCATCAGTTCTAGGGAATAATCTATACATTAATAAAGAACTGTAAAACTGATATCTCAAAACATCCCTAATATGATGATTAGTAAATCATTATCACTATCCTTAAAGAAGGCAAAATATGGAAGAAAATCTAAATTCAACATTCTTTCAAATTTTAACTCTGTCAATTTCTAAGGAAATACACTGAAAGGACAGTAGCAGAGAAACAAAAAGCATTATAATAAGAAAAAGGGAAAAAATTATAATAAAAATTCAAGTTAATTTAAGAATAAAAATGAACGTTACCTCCATTCAAGAGTTATTTACCTTATTAAAATACCTATTTGAGGTTGGAATGGTTTAACTATTTCTCCGTTTTCTTGCCAGATGAGACAAGCCCAAACTTAAAACATTACTTATGCTAGAAACAATTATAATTTTATTATCTGAGACTGATTATGACCTTATAAAAGACTGACAAATCTAACCAGATATTAGCTTTAAACTTCTATACAAAAGTGTACATATCTGTAAATGAAGATGAAATGTAAATGACAAACTAAAAGAAATATTTGCATCATCTGACACCTGAGTTGCTTACAATAAGCCACTTGGTCAGTGATTTTCAAACATGTGCCATGGCACACTGGTGTACCGTGAGAGGATCTTAGGTATGTGGTGAACATTTTTAAAGATCATTAATTAAATTATTTTCAAAAGAAGATCAAAGCACAGTAAGTATATTCTTTTCTTTACTCTTTTTTTGATCGACATAATTCAAGTGTGCTGCAAAAGTTTAACTTTAGGTTCAATGTGTCATGAGATTAAAAAAAAAGTTTAAAAACACTAAGTACAAGTGATCCACCAGTTGTAAAACATGAATAGCCAATGTTCACAAAAGTCAAAATAATAAATGGCAAGTTAAAATAATAATGGACACTATTCTGCCCATTAAAATGTGAAAGTTAAAAAGACTTAAAATATAGAACATTGGGACAATCTGTGTGGGGGGCACTTTGGCAATACATCATGTATATATCAAATAGCTTTAAAAAAATGCAGCCTCCAATAAGTTTACTTCCAGTAATCTTAAGTAAGAAGCAGAAGTACACAAGAACAATGTTTCTTCATCACAGAGTTACTTATAAAAATAAGCGGGGAAAGCTAAACCTCCAAGAAGCATCTGGTTAAACAGACTACCTTATTCAAATCAGCCTCTTACAGAAAACAAAAACATTAATAAAATTTTAAAACATCATCTTTGGCTCAGCACCTGTGGCTCAAGCGGCTAAGACACTAGCCATATACACCTGAGCTGGCAGGTTCAAATCCCGCCCAGGCCCAACAAACAACAATAACAGCTGCAACCAAAAAATAGCCGGGCTTTGTGGCAGGTGCCTGTAGTCCCAGCTACTTGGGAAGAAGAGGCAGGAGAATGGCTTGAGCCCAGGAGTTGGAGGTTGCTGTGAGCTGTGATGCCACTGCACTCTACCTAGGGCTTGAGGCTCTGTCTCAGAAAAAAAAAAAAAGAATAAATAAGAACATCATCCTTACCACACAGAAGGTTTATATACAAAGTCGGGGCCATACAAAGGGAAGTATCGAGTAAGAGACCCTTGCAGGGAATGATGTAGGCACATCCTCAGGGAATCTCAAGGCTTGAACAAGTTTCACGTAGCCCCTGATTCACTGCCCCAGGCACCAGGCAATGGCAAACTCAAATCTTTCAGGAGAGAAGTACCTTCACAGTATGCCTCAAAGTATTTCTACATATAAATTTTCAAATATAACGTCAACCACATCTTATAACAAGGAATATAATAAAACTATGCTTCATGAGCAAAAACAATAGAAAAAACTCATACAGATGATAACTATGTCATTATGAGTAAAGAAATAAAAGACAAGCCAAATAATATTCATATGAATGGGAAACAAGAAGTGATTTTTTAAAAAAAAGAATCTCTAGAAAACAGACAAAAAAAATTAGGAACAGAAATAAAGTACTCTATGAAATCATAAAGAAATGCCTTAGGCTAAGCACCTTGGCTCATACCTGCCTATAATCCTAGCACTTTGGGAGGCAGAGGCTGGAGAATCACTTGAGGTCAGAGCTTGAAACTAGCCTGAGCAAGAGTGAGACCCTGTCTCTCCTAAAAATCGAAAGATTAGCTTGTCGTAGTGGTGTGCACCTCTAGTCCCAGCTTCTCAGGAGTCTGAGGAATGAGCACAAGTCTAGGAATTTGAGGTTGCAGTGACCTCTAATGATATCACTGCACTCCAGCCAGGGTAAAAGAGTAAGACCCTGTCAAGAAAGGGAGGGGAAGAGAAGAGGGAAAGGGGAGAAGGAGGAAAGGAAGAACGAGGCAATAGGGGATGGGAGTTGGGGGGGCAAGAAAGAAAAAAGAAACTCAAGTTAAAAAATATTAGGTGTGGTGTCTGGTGCCTGTAGTCCCAGCTATTCAGGAGGCTGAGGCAGGAAGACTGCTTGAGCATAGGAGTCTAAGTTGCAGTGAGCTGTGATAATGGCATGGCACTCTAGCCCAGGCAACAGAGTGACACACTGTCTCAAAAAACAAAACAAGATAAACAAACAAAAAACACCTTAAATTCTAATAATTGTAGACAATTACTTCTAGAGGTCAACTAGTACTTAATCAGCCCTCCCCGAGTTGTTCTGTAAAATGTAAATTTAGTCAAAAGGCCACTTAAGGATCTAGAAGGCCATATGTGGCCCCAAGGCCACAGGTTCCCCCCACCAAGAGATTTGAATTAAAATTGGCCTGGACTAGTATTGACCCCAGGCTCATGAAAGAAACAATGAAAACCCTTTTAGAAAAAGATACATTCCTGCTAGTCTTCCAAATAACTTTCCAAACATAATCTCTAGCTCACAAAGATAACAAAGCACACCAGCAATAAAAACCAGATATGTAAGGCAAAAAAAGTATGCGAGTAGGAAAAGAAGAAGAAAAACTCTATTTCCAGGTTATATGTTTAATATACTTAAAAATGCAGAAGGATCCACAAATAAATTATTAGAACTACCAAGCCTAACTAAGCAAGGTTTCTAGATTCACATATAGAAAAACCACTGTATTTCTATACACCCGCAACAAAGTTCAATAACGGAATTTTATTATCACTTACAACAGAATCAAAGGCCTAGAAATAAATCTAACCAAAGATGTGCATGGCCTCCACAAAGAAACTATAAAACCGTATGGAGAGTGGTTCGGCACCTGTGGCTCAAGCGGCTAAGGCACCAGCCACATACACCTAAGGTGGCGAGTTCAAATCCAGCCCGTACCCACCAAACAACAATAATGGCTGCAACCAAAAAATAGATGGGTGTTGTGGCGGCACCTGTGGTCCCCGCTACTTGGGGGGCTGAGGCAGGAGACTGAGCCCAGGAGTTGGAGGTTGCTGTGAGCTGTGATGCCACAGCACTCTACCCAGGGGGATAGCTTAAGGCTCTGTCTCAAAAAAAAAACAAAAAAATACCGTATGGAGAGAAACTGAAGAAAATCTAAATAACAGAGTTATCTGCAGACAGGAACTGGATAACTTAATATTGTAATTACTTTAATTCTCCTCAAAAAAACAAAATTCCTATAGATTCAATATAATCCCAAACAAAATGACAATAGTCTGTGTGTGTGTAAATTTATAAGCTGGCTCCAAAGTGTACAGAAACATCCGAAAAGCCAAGAACAACCAAGACAGAAATAAGAAAAACGTAGTCAGTCCAACAGGAAAATGAGCAAAGAGATGAAGAGACCCTTACAAATGAAAAACTCAAAGGGCTGATAAATACGTGAAATGATGCTCCACCTCCTTAGTTCTCAAGTAGTAGTACAAATTATCACCACAGTGAACCTCAACAACACACCACCATACAACCACATGCAAAACCAAATATCAAAGTAAAAAACAAGTTGGTGAGGGTATGGAGGACAGCAACTATCAAACATTGTTTGTGGGAACACAAATAGTGCAACCACTTTGGAAAAATATTTGGCAGTTTCTTATGAAACTAAAAATATCTCCCTTATGATCTAGCAATTCCATTCCCAGGCTGGGAAAAATGAAAATGTATAACTCCCCCAAAGACTTACATGGTCCCATTTATATGAATATGAACTTCCAGGACAAGTAAAATTTATCTACGGTAGGAAAAGATTTCAACAGTTGTCTCCTCCTGGGAGGCTAAGCCAGGGATTTGCTGGGATGGAGCATGAGGAAACTTTATGGGCTGATGGTAACGTTCCGTATCTAGTAAAGAGTTCGGGTTGAACAAGTTTATGAATTTGTCAGAACTCATGAACAGGTACATTTAAGAGCTATGTATTTCATAGTATGTAAATTTTACCTTAAGTAAAAAAAGACAACTCTTAACAAGTGTAGAACTCTAGTTAATAATATTCATGCAGTAGTATTTCATGGAAAGTATACCGA
This sequence comes from Otolemur garnettii, assembly GCF_000181295.1. Taxonomy (NCBI): domain Eukaryota; kingdom Metazoa; phylum Chordata; class Mammalia; order Primates; family Galagidae; genus Otolemur; species Otolemur garnettii. The sequence goes on along the minus strand of NW_003852430.1, from coordinate 5,703,760 downwards.
TTTTTGCTAACTTACCTTGAAATGGACTAGTAGGTGGAGAGAAAAATGGACAGTATATGATAAAACAAATAGAGTAAAATATAAATTGTGGAATCTAAGTGATGAGTAAAGGTAGACTTCTACTTTAAATTCTTACTACTGACTGAGCACAGTGGCTCACACCTATAATCCTAGCAATCCAGGAGGCCAAGGCAGGTGAATCACCTAGGTTCACAAGTTCAAGACCAGCCTGAGCAAGAGCAAAACCCCCATCTCTACTAAAAATAGGAAAACCAGCAGGGCCTGAGCTGGGCGTAAAGTCCTAGCTACTCGGGAGGCTGAGGCAAGAGGATAGCTCAAATTCAGGAATCTGAGGTTCCTATCAGCTATGACGCCACGCCAGGGCAAGAGTGAGACTTTGTCTCAAAAAAATAAATAAAAATAAATAAATTCTTACAACTTTTCTGAGTTGTTTGAAAATTTGCATATTACAATTTTGGGGGCCAAATAACACAATGAAGATGCTACTACACACCCACCAGGACAGTGAAATAAAGTCAGACAACGTGGATTTTCTCTCACCCTACTGACAGGAGTGCAAACTGGTGTAACCACATCAGAAAGTCTGACTTATCTCGTGAGTTGAAGGTAAACATACCCTGGAACTTGACATTTTTACTTCTAGGTATACACCCTGAAGCAAAAATAAGCAAACTTTCCTAGAAAAGGACAAACAGTCAATATTTTAAGTTTTCTGAGCTGCATGACCTCTATCACAAGTACAGTCATGTCCTGCATATAAAGACATTTCAGTTAATGGAGAAATGCAAATTAAAACCTCCAGTGAGAATGGCTCTATCAAAAAGTCCAAAAACTAACAATTTCTGGCATGGCTGTGGAACGACAGAATGCTCACACACTGTTGGTGGGACTGCAAATTAGTATAACCTCAGGAAAAACTAGTATGGAGGTTCCTCTAAGAACTAAAAGCAGAACTACCAGGAGATCCAGAAATCCCAATCCTGGGTATTTACGCAAAGGGGGGGGGAAAAATACCTGCACACCAAGGTTTATGGTAGCCCAATTCACAATTACAAAGATGTGGAAATAACTGAAGTGCCATCAATATATGAGTGGATTAACAAAATATGGTGTATATATACCATGGAGTACTACTCAGCCATTAAAACAAAATGGTGAATATCATTTGTAACAACCTGGAAGGGAATGGAGACCATTCTTTCAAGTGCAATATCAAAAAAATGGAAAAATAAACACCAAATGTATTTACTTTTGCTTTTTTAAAGAAATCTCACTATGTTGCCCAGGCTGGGCTGAAAATACTGGGCTCAAGTAACCCTCCCATCCCAGCCTACCAAGTAGCTAGGACTACAAGCATACACCCCTGCACATGGCCTAAAATAAATCCGTAAGAGAGTGTGTTTCTCTGTAAGTTTATGCATGCAGAAAAGTCTACACTAAAATATAACTAACACTAAGTAAAGGAAGGCAGATAATTTTTATTTTCTTAGAATTTGCGCATATTTTATCAGATTTCTCCTATAGATATTTTGAATTCTGGATGCTATCATAAGCAGTATATTTTTTTTTTTTTTTTTTTTTTTTGCAGCTTTTGGCTGGGGCTAGGTTTGAACCCACCACCTCTAGCATATAGGGCCAGTGCCCTACCTTTTTGAGCCACATGCACCACCCCAGAAGTAGTATTTTTTATTTTAATTTCTAATTATTCATTGTTTTCTTGTGTACACTTTCATTTTGTTCTGTTATTTCAAAGTTAAAGATACTGCTTACCAATTTAAGTCCAGTAAGTATTAGATTGACATTGTAGAATTGCCACTTGCAGCACCACTAAAGATTTCTGCATGTGTTCAAATCTACTGAGACTGATTTATGTTTTTATCACTAGTACAGGTTAAGCACTTTTTCTCTGTGTTTCAATAGAAGGTGAAAATCCAGTGGAAAATTGGTTTTCAAATGTATTTTTTAGGAGCAAAAATTTTCCTTCAAAGGAAATCCTATCTAGATGAATGCTTCAGTTTTGTTTTGTTTTTTTAACCTCTGGTTGAGGTAAGACTGGAACTGAAAGCACTGCCCAGCCAGCCCACTAAGATGCCAATCCTACTCTTTTGTGACCCCAATCCCAAAAGCATGGTCAGAAAAACCTCTGCAACATAGTTAAGTAACTGCAGAACAATGCACAAAGACTGATGGCAACAGATTAGCTGAAAGGGAAGAGGTGGTTGGCTAACAGCAATCTCTCTATTTGCTCACAAGTTGTTACATGAAAATTGAAATATGGCATACAGCATGGAGGAAGCAGTTTAGGACCAGGAACCTGCATACTATATAAAGGTTGAGATTAATGCATACATCTGCTAGTTACTATGCGAACCATTTTACTTATACTATCTCATTTTATCCTACCAACAACCCTATAAGGTAGGTGTCACCTTAGTTTCACAACTGATTATTATGAGTCGAAATAAAACTAGATTTCCAACCAATGTCTATTCAACATTGAAGCCCACCAGGTTATGAGGTCTCCAAACAAATAAAGAGATACAATAATATTGTGCAGGAGAGTTGAACAAATATAACATCAAAAGCAATAAAAGACAAGGTCATCAATTAGAAACTTGAATCTTAATTCCTCTTCAGTAAAGAACATGACAATAAGAAGCAAAATTATAATACAACTAGATGCCGTAAGAAATCTTACAGGTAAAAATTTAAGATGTCAAAGCACAAATTACATACAATCAAAGCTCATTCTAGAGTATTTAAATTGAGGGTTAACAACAGCAAATATTTCTCTCAGAGCTAACACCACATTATTTTGCTTTAGCATTTGCTTTGTTTACATATATCTCTGTTGACAGTAATTTTTCTCCTTAATTGACGACTTACCTCTTACTTCGCATTGCAGAAGGGAAAACCTTTGACACTCAAATATGTAACCAGACTCACACTTCAGGGAATATTTGAGAGGAGGCAGCTATGTTTTAGAAATCTCCATGTCTTCCCAATAGTCTTTCACTATGTTTTAACTAAACATCCCATTTATATATAAAAATATTTACAAATTTTATCAGCAAACATTTTTCTGATTAAACAAAATTTTAATTACATACCTATGCTCCCCACATTAATATAAGAATAATCATAATTTATTGCCTGTATTGGTTTTGCCCAAATAGTTTTTATTGAATCTATCTAGCAAAACTGAAGTTAAGGCCAAATGCATTAACTGGCCGTAGGTCTTTAACGATCACTTACTATAGCAACAAAGGAAATAAATCATTATCTTTGAACATACATACATATATTTGTCCTAATATAATTTTAGGTTCTAACTAAATAAAATCCCATATCAATACCTAAGTACCTTCAGTGCTTCACCAAGTATATAATATGACATCTCAAGCTTTCCCTAAATTCAAGTATTTATATTAACGATGCCACAGTTATTTCTAAGCAATTAACTGCCTGCTTAAATGTCAGGGAAGCAGGGGAAACCCACTTCAGTTCAACTGCCACACAACAGAATACTTGTCCAAATTGTCTTCTGCTTTAAAAATAGAGTCAAGATACAATTTTAAACAACAAGAAAATCTTGAGAACAGGGTATTAAAGAATATAATTTCCTTTCATTGAAATTTCTACCCCCTCAAATTATATAGTCTTGCTTAGATTAAAAATTGTAGATAAAATTCTAGGAAATTCAATGTGTTTCTAAACCTCTCACCCAAAGTAACCAAGTACATTCCAAATCCTGCCCATTCGATCTAAAATTCGTAGCATTCCCTGCTTTCTAGCCTCTGAGTAAAGATTTTGTCCTTCCTTAGTGAATTATTTGTTTGACTATTCGTCAAACACATTCTAAATCTTCATTTATGTATATAGTTATAATCAAAATTGAATGGGCAATGTAAGAGAATTCTTACTGAAAAATGTAAGATGACTATCTGAAACTTTACTAATTGGTGTAAACTGCTACTGACTTCATTCAAATTCCTAAAATAATCTTGAGTACTCTCTCTTCTCCTGTTTTCTCCTTAAAAACTACTGGTGAAAATAAGAGTATATTTCATCTTCTCAGGATTCCCTAAATGAGGTTATCTGCTGCATACCTAAAAAATAGTCATCCTTGGGAAGAGCAAGACAAGATTAAATGTCTTCCTGCTTCTACCAACAGAGAATATGAGTAAAAACAGATACAGTGGAACAATTATAAAAGCAGAGTAATAAAATCGAAAGAATATAGTTTTTATAATCACAGAAACCCGTCTTAAAATCTTAAGTTAACCTCCTCACCACCTCAGTTTCTTCAATGATAAAATGAAGAAAATAATACCTACCTCATGCAGCTTTGGTCTGGGATTAAATAAAATAAGTAAAGTGTCTAAAATAAGCCTAACAAACAGCATACCCTTAAATGGTAAATACTTATTATTACTATCTGTAATGTACTTTTTTGTTAGTTTTTATTTCCCAGGCTTTTTCCCCAGTAAAGTGAAATGTGTACTACAACTAAAGCAGTTTCTATAAATTTGTCATTTTATTAAACTAACACCCAACTTGGTCTTTAGAGGGTATTCAAAATAACTGATAAAAGCAAGCTAGGTTATCACTGCAACATCTTACAGTCAAGGTGTATTACGCTTCAGGAAATGACATACTGAAAAAAGGTGTGTAACAAACTGCTTTGAATGGAACCACAGTGACTGAATGACTTACTATTCCAGGGACCCTTGAGCCTCACCCTGATTAATTTTCAATCTGCAGTGTCTAGGAGCAATGTGTGTCATTCCCAAGCAAAAGCTTTAGGAACATGTGGTTCACCCAGTTTTCTCCTCCTTCTTCACAGTAACTAGTGAAGTTCTCCTACACAGAGGCTACTCAATCAGCCTGAGTCCCAGGGTCAAAGTGACACAGAGCAGGCAGTGGGTGGCCCAGGAAGACACAAAGCAGGAGCAAAAAGCAAAGTGAGTCACTAAGGTCTGGGGGTCTTTTGTTGTCAATGCTTATGCTATTCTGACTAGAATAGTGATCTTAATCTTTCCATCATACATTCTCATCAAGAAAATGTTTGGAGCACATACTTCTAATATATGTATATTTAAACATTACAGGCAAACATTACTCTTATTATTATGTATTATACTTAAAACATGCCCTACAGACTGCCCCCCAAAAATGTAGAAGGGACAAGTGTATGTTGTATCCTTTATTTCCCTCCCACACTTCCAAACGATAATCTTAGGCACACTGTTTTAGAACCACTGGTCTATTACTCTAGTCTCTAACATAAAGGTATAAATAAGGCTTCCTAGAGATTTAAGCTTCTATGAGCTTCCAATCAATAATACTCAATCATGTTTCTAAATAGTTTGGACAGGAGTTTTATATTTGAATCCACACATCTCTCTTCAGCCCTGGTCCTTACACAAGTATGCACATGATTTCCCAGCAAAGCTTTTTAAGATTACAGATTCCCAGCTGGGCACAGTGGCTCAGGCCTGTAATTTTAGCACTCTTGAAGGCCAGGACATGTGGATTACTTGAGCTCAGGAGTTCAAGACCAGCCTAAGCATGAACAATACCCCGTCTCTAAAAATGGCCGGATGTTGTGGCAGGTGCCTGTCGTCCTTAGGAGGCTGAGGTAAGAGAATCACTTGAGACCAAGAGTGTGAGGTTACTGTGAGCTATGAAGATGCCATGGCCCTCTACTGAGGGTGACAGTGAGATTCTGTCTCACAAAAAAAAGATTACAGATTCCTGGTGCCACCCAGACCTACAGATTGAAGCCCTGAAGTATATTTTTTAATAGGTCATTAGTAGTTCTGACATACATCACTGGTCTAAAGAGTGTATCTCAAGAAAAGAAAGTTCCAAAATAAACTTTTTATGTCCTAGAAATACCACCATTTATTCTAGCATTTGTCTGTTTTATTATAATTCACCCATTCTCTTAAAAAAATTATTTTTAATTATTATAGGTACATAATAAGTGAATATATGTAGGAAGAGTACATGTGATATTTTGGTACAAGCATATAATGTTTAATTATCTAATTATGATAATTGGGGTAACACCTCAAGCATTTATCACTTCTTTGTGTGAGGAACATTCCAATTCCACTTGTTCGTTATTTTAAAATACATGATAAATTATTGTTGAGTACAGTTATCCTCTGGTGCTACCAAATACTAGAACTTATTCACAGTATCTAATTGTACTTTGGTACCCAGTAAGCATCACCACTTTGTCCCCCACTCCTCATCACCTTTTCAACCTCTGGTAACCATTATCCCATTATGTTTCAATTTTTATCTCCCACATATAAGTGAAATCATGCAGTATTTGTCTTTCTGTGCCTGGCTTATTTCACTTAACATAATGACCTCCATTTCCACCCATGTGGTTGCAAATACAGGATTTCATTCCTTTTTACAGCTGAATAATACTCCATTGCGTACATGTACCATTACTTTATCCATTCATCACTCACTGACAGACACCTAGTTTGATTCCACATCTCAGCTACTGTGAATGATACAGCAACGAACATGGAGTGCAGGTATCTCTATATACACTGATTTCCTTTCTTTTGGATATGTACCTAGCGGTGGGATTGCAGACACATAGACAGATCTGAAACAGAATAGAGAACCCAAAAATAAATCCACACACCTACAGTGAACTCATTTTCAACAAAGATGCCAAGAATACCCATTGGGGGAAAACGTCTCTCAAGTAAGTGGCATTGGGAACAGGGGATATCCATTATCAGAAGAATGACCCTATCACTTGTCATACAAAAACTCTGAAGTCTAGCCTGAGCACAGTGGCTCATGCTCATAATCCTAGCACTTTGGAAGGCCTAACTGGGAGGGCTGCTTGAGGTCAGGAGTTTAAGACCAGCCTAAGCAAGAGTAAGACCCTGTCTCTACAAAAAAACAGAACAGTTAGCCAGGTATGTTGGTATGTACATGTAGTCCCAGTGATTTGAGAGGCTGAGAAAGGAGTTACTTGAGCCCAGCAGTCTGAGGTTGCTGTGAGCTATGATAACACTAGTGCACTCTAGCCAGGTCAACAGAGTGAGGCTTTGTCAAAAAAAAAAAAACCTGTAAGGCCTAAATCTAAGAAACTATTAAAGAAAACATTGGGAAAACTCTCCATGACATTGATCTGGGCAAAATTTCTCACGTAACCTCAAAAGCACAAACAACCAAAGCAAAAATGAACAAATGAGATCACATCAAGCTAAAAACTTCTGCACAGCAAGGGAAACAAGCAACAAAGTGAGAAGACGACCCCCAGAATGGGAGAAAATATATCTGCAAACTATCACCTGACAAGGGACTAATAACCAGGAATATAAGGAGCTCAAACAACCAGATAGAAGAAAAAAAAAAATAATAATAATCTGGTTTTTAAATGGGCAAAAGATCTGAATAGACATTTCTCAAAAGAAGACATACAAATGGCCAACAGATATATGTTCATCATCAGTCATTAGGGAAATGAAATCAAAACTATAATGAAATATCTTCCCACCCCAGTTAAGATGACTTTTGTTTAAAAGAAAATAGTAACAAATAACTGTTAGCAAGGATATAGAGAAAGGGGAATCCTCATACTCTGCAGATGGAAATGTAAATTAGTGCAACCATTATGGAGAACAGTATGGCAGTTCCTCAAAAACCTAAATGGAGAACTACCATGTCCCCCAGTAAGGTATACAAAGGGTGTCCATAAAGTATAAATTGCACACGAACTTTATGGACACCCTTTATTATCCATTTTTTTTGTAAAGGACCCATTTCCAATGCACAAACACTATTTCCAGCAAATGAGATCTACCTATAAACAAGCACAAACACCCAAAATCTCCTCTCATTTTAATAGGGTGAGATGGACAATAAATAAGAAATTATACGGTAGCAGTCTGCTATAAATCAAGGAGTAGGGTTACAGATTGATGGATTTATACTTTCATTTGTAAGGTCAGTTAAAGCCTCTCTGAGGAAGTGACATCTAAATGGAAGCTTGAATGAAAAGGAGGCCACCATACAATCTGAGGCAAGAGCATCCCAGCAGAGGTGACAGCAGCTAGTGCAAAGGTCCTAAGAGGAAAAGGGCTGGCAGGTTGGAGGAACAGAGGGGAGGCTGACGTGAGCAGTGGCACATGGGGAGTGCTGGTAGTACTGGAATTCTTCTTCAGTAGATCCTAGGTCTCAGGGAGTTGAAGAATGAATCCACCCACCACAAATCAGTGGCAAGACAGGATTTATTTTACAGAAAACATTACAGAAAAAGCACCAGAGCTTCTGGCAGAGGGAAAGACTTAAGTCAAAAAAAATCTCTGGGTCCCTTGTCTAGTACAGCCTAACAAATGAATGGATACAATCCCTTCAGCCAGGAGCAAAAGGTCTGCGTTCCCAGGCCTAGGAAACTTATGTGAAATTGACCAGGCCTGGGAAATGGGGGGGAGGGGGGATTCCAGTTCAGCTCCAAGTACAACCAGAGGGAAACACCACCCGCGCTCCCTGAAGCTGGCAACCTGGAAGTGTCTCTCCAGCAGCTGTCTGGCTACTGGAGCCTCCTGCAGCCCCCTCTGCCTACCCTCCAACCCACTGGCTCCTCTGTCTACTGCTACCCCAACACCCAGGGTGGAGACAGCAGGTCTCCCCTCAGCTCGGTGGCACTGGCTGGGATGCCACCAACCCAGTGTCAGTGGGAGAGGTGGTTAGAGGTAGACACAGGCCTGGGTGAAGCTAGACTTTCATCCTAACACATCTAAGATGTACTAAATGGAGGTTTTAGGCAAGGGAAAGTTAAGATCTGAGTTACACTGTGATTTTTAAAAGACTGCACTTGTGCTGAATGGAAACTGAATTGTATGAGAGATTAGAGCGGAAAAAAGGGACCTATTTAAGAGGCTACCTGGTAATTTAGGGAAAAGAGGGCAGAACTGAACTAGGGAAACACCAGTGAAAAACAGAAACGTAGAGATTTGGGGTATATTTCAGAGGAGCACAGACTGATGGCCTGCAAATGAAGGGGTGCGAGATTCCTAGGTTTGAAGCTTTCGCCACTAAGCAGATAGTGACGCCCTTTACTGATTGCTTTCCTGGATACTGATTATCCTCCGCTATTTATTTCACTTCTGTACAGATCTGTCTTAAGTATCTTATTGCACATTGCCTCAAATCCTTTATGAAAAGGGTCATGGCATGCATGAACTGATTTCAAGTATCAGTTTTTCTTAAAATGAAACAAATCTGTACCAGCAAGTAAAAAGACATGTTATCAATTCCAACAATATTAAAACTATAATTAAAACAAGTTATTAATGGGAAGATGATTTAAAACAAAGAATCATCTCTTTTACAATTAAATTAAAAATCTGTTGATGAAGGAAATGCTGAAAGATAATGTGATATTTTTATCATTTTATTACTATTTCTAACAAATGTGAGTTCTATATTCGTAGTATTATGATCAATAAAAGGCAGTTTGTCTCTCAAACACACTATCTAATCATTAACCTTACTGGGGAGATTAAAGATAGCTGTAAATTCTTTGACACTTCCTTCAGTGAGAGCGGAGATCTACTTGCCCTCCCCTCAAATATGGTCTAGTCTGTGACTACTCTGACCAGGTACGAGTGATACCATGGCAGCTCCAGCCTAGTCTTGGAGGACTAGCAGCTTCTGCCTTGTTCTCTTGGAGTCCTAGGTCACCAAGTAAGCCCAGCCACCTTGTTTGAGGGATCCTGGCAGAGTCTAGCCTTCTACAAGTCCCCACCTAGACTGTAGACATGTGAGTGAAGCTGTCTTAGACATCCTAGACCTGACTAGTTGCCAACTAAGTAACCCCATATGACACCATGTGGAACAAAGGAATTACCCCCTTGAACCAACATGAATCCCTGACTTTCAAAATTGTGAGATAAAATAAAATGGGTACCATTTCAAGTTTTAATGTTGGATGGTGGAATTTAGGGATATTTGAGACACAGAGATAACCAGAACACTTATCAACCTAAAATAAAAATTAGTTTTGAACATCTTTTCTGGCCAGGGATGGTGGCTCATGCCTATAATCCCAGCACTTCAGGAGGCTAAGGTGGGGGGACTGCTTGAGGCTAGGACTTGGGAGACAGGCCTCAGCATCACATTGAGACCTCATCTCTACAAAACAATTTTTTAAAACTTAGCCAGATATGGTGGCTCATACTTGCAGTCCTAGCTACTCAGGAGGATGACACAGGAAGATCACTTGAGCCCAGGAATTTGAGCCTACAGTGAGCTATTATCACCCCACTATACTCCAGCCTGGACAACAGAACCTGTCTCTAAAAAATAGGCATTTTTTTCTATTTATAATATAATTCTTACAACACACTTTCCTCATTTAAATTTATAAGAGAGAGCCATATTATAGGTAAAAATTTTTTTAATTATAAAACCTTTAGCAAAGAGATAAAAACAAAATTTTTTTTTAAAAAATTACTACTGTGTGGATATGTTAATTAATTAAAATTTATAGGCCAGTATAGTACTTCACTCACAAATTTTTGTGTCATTTATAATCATCCAAAACATTAAAAGTTAGAAAATGAATGATAATTTAATATCCTGACTTTCTAATTAGTATGTTGATGTCTCAGTAGTACTACCAATCAATATAAAAATCAATTGTCTGGTTACTTTATTACTGCTTCTTTTTTAATAGCACAGATGCATTTGGAGTATACTAAAATTTACACTAAAAAAGAAAGATTACATCTATTCAAACACATCTCTTCTATGAAAAAATAAATCTCTTATTTTAAAAATATTAAGTTTATGTAAAAGCTCTTCTTAAGTCTCCTCAATAAATCAAAATAGCAGTAACTCCTGAGCTGAATATGACAGGACCAAACACAAGTTAGAAAATTACAATCTGAATGGACACACAAGATATGCTTTCCATTCCATCCAACAAACATTCTGTCAACACCTTCTGTGAGCCAGGTACAGTGCTGACAGATATTACAAACAAAAGTAAGACATTACTTACTTTATAATTTGATTAGAGGGCTGGGTGCGGTGGCTCACGCCTGTAATAATCCCAGCACTCTGGGAGGCCAAGGCGGATGGATTGCTTGAGCTCAGTTCAGGACCAGCCTGAGCCAGAGCGAGACCTCATCTCTAAAAATAGCCGGGCATTGTGGCAAGCACCTATAGTCCCAGATACTTGGGAGGCTGAGCAAAAGAACTGCTTTAGCCCAAGAGTTTAAGGTTGCTGTGAGCTATGATGCCATCGTACTCTACCAAGGGTGACAAAATGAGACTCTGTCTCCCAAAAAATAAAATAAAATAAATCTATAATGTGACTACAGTAGTAATTAACTGTAGCAAATCTCATTGAATGCTGATACTTCTGATCAACCAATTCATCTCTATCTGTCTGCCTCCCTCCCTCCTTCCCCTTTCAGTTTATGGGTCGAGTCAGCCCCATTCTGACACAGACCAGAAAAATGCCAACAATATAGCAATACATAAATAAGAATGAGTAAACAAAACATGTAATAAATGAATGCTGAACATATAAATAGCAATATTAAGAAACTTTACTCCTAAAACCAAATGTAAAAATATATTACAAAAGACAATGGGTTATATACAAAAGTATCAAATCTTAGGGAAATGGAAGGGGAATGGGGAGTAGCTAAGGACTAGAATTCATACTAACTTGTATCATTCTGTCCTACCAGGAGGCTAAAAGTCTGTAGAGTCAAAACTAAAACAACTTTATATAAAAGTTCTCAATGAACCTTTTGTTCTATTATTTATTTCCACCTATGTCTCTCATCCTCACCCTCAATCAGTACTCAAATATGGACCCGTCTGGACGCCCAGCATTGCTCTTAAAGGCATTCTCTCGCCATTCAGCCCTGACCCTTATCTACCCACCGCACTCATTTGTATATTCCCTCTAACGAACTCATTCCAAAATATTGTCTACCTTGGCGTCTTTGAACCAGCCCCCAACTCATGCTCAACCTCTTTTCGAAATGTTCCTCTGCCTCCTTGTTATCTCATGAGATAAATTAACACAAACTTCCTCCTTTCTTTTTCCTTCCATTCTCACCAATACTTCCCCTCCTTACAGATGGTTACGCTCCACCATTCAGTGCCTCGAATTCATCCAACCCTTCTGGCATCTCACTACAGTCATCTACCACCACCATTTGCCCAGGACTAAGAGGCTGCTTCTCAGGATGTGGGCCTTTCAGTGCTCAAACTGGAACAGACACAGTCCAAATCCAAACTTGTCAACACCATAACACTACCTTATTGCCACCGTCCAAAGCCACTGCTCCACTCCACACTAGTATTATAGCGTCCGGCATGCTCTACCTCACTCATACTGCACGCTCTACCTCACTCTACGCTCCTCCTGAAGCTCACTCCCAGTCTCAGCGCAGCTCAGTCACCCTCCTACACCCTCCCTCCCACATTTTCCCCAAACCTGTCTCCCTATCCTTCCTGCTAACTCATTCCACTACCCTCACTTCACAGGCTCTCTGGGCCCAGTAAAGTCCCCTTTTTCTCCAGGCCTTTAAACGCTCCCTAGTCTCAATTTTCTTCTCCCAAAGCCCAATTATACCAATCTACTTCCTGAAGCACCCCAGGCCTTTTACCTCTTAGGATTTACACATATTTCCCTTACCTGAAATACCTTTCTATATGCTGTGCTTCTACTGGAAAATTTCTATGAAGCTAACACATTACCTCTGCAAAGTTTTCCCAGATTTCCTCAATCATATTATTCCCTTTTATATACTTGTACATACTTGTATGCTTGAAGACACAGTATTATAGTATTTATGAGTATTTATAGCTCCCTTACTACAATATGACCATAAAAACAGATAAATATTTTAGACTTTATATACTCCCAAGTCTTCCCACAATACCTCATGAAATGTTTACTGATCAAAATATATAAACAATGCAAGTGAAAATATTCAAACTGAAGAAATACAGAAAAATACAGAATAAAAATAAACATTCTTTATAATGAAACCCCCAAAGACTAAAAATTATTAAAGAGAGGATGTATTAAAGTAATTCATCAAACAATGAAAGCAGATTAACTCATGAGAGGACACAAAAACTCATATATACAACATGATTTTCAATTCAGTTAGTAATTAAAGAGGAGGTACACAGTTACACAGAAGATCCACAAGTAGTTATAAGATAATCCTAGAATAAGACACTGTGATAAAAATGGAGGGAAAGTAAACAATTAAGAAAGATGGAAAAGAAATACCAAGAAGGTAAAGGTGACGAAATCATGCCTGGGTCAATGTAAGAGTAACAGTACCTTTGATAAAAGCAGTTTCTCCTGACATAGCTTCTCCAGATGAGCACTCGGGTAGTTAAACTAAAGAAATATTACTTTTCTATTTGTTCAATATAACAATTTAAGAAGCCAGCTTACCTTAATTTTTTTTTTAATTTTTAAAAATTTTAAGATCGTCTCTTCAGGCCAGTAATTTGTCTTGAGAGAGGCTGAAAAGAGTATGTCAAGGGGCAGAGGGGAAGGGTTTGCAATGCCATCTCCAACAGTACCATAGCAGGTGGGCTCCAACCCTGGAGCCACTCACAGTTCTGATTTCTTAAATTATTCAAATCTAAGTCACACTGAAAACCACCAAAAAATGCTAGATAAAACATGTTTTTAAATGGTTGGCAGCATTAAAAACATAAAAACACAAAGAGAACTGCCAGGCCAAATCTTGAGGCAAATCTACACTGTGGAAAAATAAATCCCTTGTTCCCTGGGCATGTTAGCCAATGCCTTCCCCTGTACTTCACATACTCAGATTCAAGGGGCAAGGAGGCAAAAGATGAGGATTAGGGCCTACTAAATGTAGGGATCCTACAAGAGATACTCCTGTATTAAACTGGGACCCCAAAGATCACATGCTGAGAGGAAGCGTGAACTACAATTGATCCACCATCTCTCTCCCAATCACATGATAATGAAAACAAGCTGTCTGAGCACTGAGCAAAGCAAGAAAAGAGGAAAGGAGAGAAAATAAAGTTTTGGCCATCCCAAGTATACACAGCTTGGATGGGCCAGGGAGACATAATCCTAAATATGATTTTAAAAGAGTCCTTGACTTACGGTAATACCCTCAGAAACCTGGCAGATGCAAACACAGTACCTCTCAGAGAAGAGCATATTCATTCTGGGAACTCCCTACAAAAAACTGGGTGAGGGCAATCATCAGTCACAGATAAACAGGAAGGAAACAAGGCAAAATGAGCGAAAAACAAACAAAAACAATAGCAGAATGGACCACACAGATTTTAAATCTAAGAATTATCATAAAAAGCAACCCACAACAAATCTAAGAAAGAAAAACAAATATTAAAATATCTGCAAGGAACAGGAATCCATAAAAAGTCATATAACAGATATGAAAAAGAATCAAATAAGACTTCTAAGAATAACAATAACCAAAATTAAAAACCCAATGGGTGAAGAACAGACAAAAAAGAATAGAGGAAATAACAAGCTGAGAAATAGTTCAGGAGATACAATCTGTAATTCAGCAAGAAAAAAACACAAAAACACAGAAGGAAACACAGACCTGAGAATGAGATGTGAAAGAATCAGGTGGTCTGAAAGACAGCTGACCGGTGTCCCAGAGAGAAAAAAAGAATAGGGGGAGGGAAATTTAAAAGAAAAAAATGGCTGAGAATTTTCCAGAATGAATACGAAACATCCATCTACAAAGTCAAAAAGCCTAGTGAAAACCCAAGCAGGATAAGTACAAAGAATTCTACTCCTAGACAAACTGAGAATTCTGAAATCAAAGAGAAATGAGTCAAATAGAGTATCTTAAAAGGAGACCAAGAGCAGGATGCCTAACTTACCTTCAAAGGAGCTATAGCTGGACTAAACAGCTGACTTCCCCACAGCAACAGTGAAGAAGACAACAGAATGATATACCTTAATGTGCTAAAACAAAGTGCCTGCCAACCTAGAATTCTATATCCAGGAAATTTGTCTTCCAGTAAAGAATGCGGCCGCTTTTCTTATTTTTTGTTTAGGTGAAAAAATATTCTCAACACTTTTTTGCCCCAACAAAAGAAGACATATAAAACATTAAGAAAATACTTCACCTCAAACTAATGCAACATGAGGACACCTGAACATTTGGGGGAAGATAAACATTCAATGTTTTCTTGTGTATCTCCTTTATACTTATAAACATACGGTATTTTTAATACTAATTGGTTACTTATACAATTGCATCACATAGTTCTTCAGAAAAGAAGAAGACCTGAGGGTGATGGAGCATTTTAAGGCCTTGTCGATCTCCCTACTACACATTCACACCCATGCTTTGTTCAGTTTAAGAAATTTTTACTAACTGCCAAGACAGTCAATAGCATAAGACCAAACTCCTATGATCATAATCCATTTTTCAAATGTACTTGGAACTTTACTTCAATGGCTTAATATGAGATTTCCCTCTAATTTTAATCACTAAGCCTTATAATCAGTAAATATTTTGAAATAAAACTTTAATGAATGGTAAATCTGCTTCACAACTAAAGTAACCTGAGGTTTGTGCTTACCACTGCCTCCCCAGTTTCCCTATGAACCGAGTTCATCAAGTCTCTGAAATGTGTAACTGTTGCTTTAATTCCAAACTATTTATTTCAAGCACCCAGTTAATTGGCAGAATGCCTATTTCTTCAAACGGCTTTCTGCAACTGAGCTTCAAATTTTCTTCTTTATGACATCTCCCTTATGTTGTCTTCTGCAATAACCTTTTGGTGCACAATTAAAGACCTCAAAACTCAATCTTCTTTGAGGCTCCAACTGGCAAATGTTTTCCAAAAAAAAGAGAAAAAGAAAGAAAGGAAAAGTAATTTTCCTTTCCCATTTTTACAATTTAGCCCAAAAGAAAACTGTTCAACTTAACTTGGTCCTAGTTTTTAAACTCTATAGCAGTGATTTTCAACCCATGTGCCTTGACAGGATCTTAGGTGTGCCACAAAAATTTTTAAGTCTACCATGAGATTAAGTTCAAGTCTACCATGAGATTAAAAAAAGGTTGAAAAACAGTGCTCTATAGCATCTTGGATATTATCAAGATCATCAGAAGAGAGGCAGCAAAACTCTGATTCACTGAAGATATGACGACTACAGTCTTCCAAAGATGCTAACAGTAATATATTACAAAAATATGGCTTTCCGGCTCAGCGCCCATAGCACAGTGGTTATGGCGCCAGCCACAGACACCAAGCCTGGCAGGTTCAAACCCAGCCCAAGCCAGCTAAACAACAATGACAACTGCAACAAAAAAATAGGCGGGCATTGTGGCGGGTGCCTGGAATGGGTGTCCACAACTACAGGCACCCGCCCGGGAGGCTGAGGCAAGAGAATTGCTTAAGCCCCCCAAAAATATATGGTTTTCCTTAGCTGGGGAGGAAAGGTAGAAACTTACTTCAGTTCAACATGGACCATTGGTGCAGCCATGCTTATTCAAGCATATGAAAAATTAAATTTTTTTTAAAAAGGAAAAATAAGGTCAGAAAAATAAATTAATCTGTTATAATTTTCTCCTAGAGGCCAAGTCAAATCTTTGGCAATTACGTTTTAGTGAGTCAAATGTTATTAAATTTATATTTTCATCATATATTTCAAAATCAAGTAGATAGCATAATACCAGCCATTTTCTGTACCTGGGGTAAAGGGAAAGGAAATCTTTATTCTAACAGCTACTCAGATATATATTTATTTATAACTGAAAATATTAAAAGTCAGCTTTGTGTCTTTGACAAAGTTGTCCTTTTTATTGACCCAATTCAATATTTTACTCCTCAGGAAGTTATTCAGGCATTTGAGGTTACAGCTGGCACATAATAGTTCAACTATCAGAATATCTCTGCTACCTTTCTGCCTTCTTATCCTTTAAGATGCTGTTCAAAAGCTGTCAGCTCAATGTTGCCTTCCCACCGTAAGCTAGCCCCTAGAAACACCATCTTTTCTTTTTCATAAGGTTTAACAACCATATTAAATGTTCTGACAGCAGATTTTTTTCCTTTATTAACTGTTTCCTGAAAATAGTCTTTTCCCACCCTCCTCAACTTCAAACATGTTAATGGGCATCTTTTATAACATGCAACATAATGCTGGATGCATATGTATCAAAAATTAGCTATAAAGGAATATAAAGAACAATAGTGGCTCCAGAATTTCTATGCAGCATGCACTTAGGAGTTAGATTCTGCTCGGAGACTTATCTTACAGATACATTTGCATAGCAAGCACACATTGTAAATTGTATGCTTTGGGAGCCTTTGGAAAAGAGGCTGATAAAGTTCTTCAACACTTCAATGCCACTCCTTGACATTGAAAGGACTTAGAAACTACTATCTCCTCATCCCATCCATGTCCCCTACATCAAGGAAGAGAACATGGGTGAGACTCGGTGGCTCATACCTACAATGCTAGCACTCTGGGAGGCTGAAGCAGGTGGACTGCCTAAGCTCAGGGGTTCCATACCAGCCTGAGCAACAGTGAGATCCCCATTTCTACCAGAAAAAAAAAAAACTAGCCAAGCAGTGGCAGGCACCCATAGTCCCAGCTACTGGGGAGGCTAAGGCAAAAAGGATTGCTGAAGCCCAAGAGTTTCAGGTTGCTGTGAGCTAGGATCCTACTCTAAACAAGGTGACAAAAGTGAGACTCTGTCTCAAAAAAAAAAAGGAAGAGAAGGAGCTACTCATACGTTTATTTTACTTCAAAGTCCACCAGTAGCTTCTTCCCCTTGTCTACCCTTATCCCAAGTTAGAGGTATATCCCCACTTACAGTCTAACAGGGTTCAAGTACACTCAAGATATGGGTTCAAACAGAGGAAGAAGCTACCACTCAGAAGGGTTGGTGTCTTCGCCAGGGCACCCAGTGCACAAGTACAAGTACTTGTACAAGTACTACCCACACTGCCCACTACACTCTTCTGGGTCCCATCAACCCACAGACTTCCTTCTACTCTTATGCATCAGAAATATGAAAAAAGACCTCGTATCAACCTTGAGTCTAGAACATTAATGCGAACCTCCCAGTATCCGCCACAATGTTCTATATGTGTATTTTATTCACATTGTAATAAAATGTCTTTTCCTTCTAAAGTATGGCCTTCTACCCCACCAAAAAGCAGCCATTTTCATTCCACATCCCCAAAACTATCAGAGAAAGCACTGAATTCATAGGTTCTAGATCTGTTCCACTATTCTCTGTAATGACCTCGACACTGATCTCTTACTCAAAATATCAGTCACTTGTTCTAATCTATACTTTCCTTGTTACTGTTTTGAGTACCAAAAAGGGGGGCAAAATTACTATTTCTATTTTGTAGAAATAAATAAGAGCAGCCTCGAAAAACTTGAGAGAAATTACTTTTTATCTTTTTTTCTTTTTTTCGAGACAGAGCCTCACTATGTTGCCCTCAGTAAAGTGCTATGGCATCATAGCTCACAGCAACCTCAAACTCTTGGGCTTAAGCAATTCTCTTGCCTCAGCCTCCCAAGTAGCTGGGACTACAGGTGCCCGCCACAACATCCGCCTATTTTCTTGTTACAGTTGTCATTGTTGTTTAGCTGCCCAGGCTGGGCTCGAACCCACCAGCCTCAGTACCTGTAGCTGGCACCACAACCACTGTGTGACAAGCGCCGAGCCTTAAGAGAATTTTCATACTGCATCTCATCCACTTTGTTTCTTGCCTCCAGTAAGACCATTATAATCCAAAAGTGATATAATTTAAGGAATCCAGAAAGCTGAGCAGCAAATTCAAACAGCTGTGTATGTGTTTGCATTTATCCATGATTTTCCTGTTCCTTAAGCAAATTGTCATAACAGCAGCAAACATGTCCACCAACACAAAAGGGTTTTTACTAGGCCTCAACTGTTCTGTTCCCCTGGTCTTATGAAATAGTCAGGGGGGGATTAAAATCTCCCCCTTACCTACCAAAATCCAAATGCCATATATTTATGAGCAATAAATGCTAAAAAGAAAAAAAAATCTGCAACCATTTCAAAAGGGCACACAAAAATAAAGAACCCTGTATGGTCCAGTGTCTATAGGTAACTTACGATTGCTTTTCTTCATTGATTTATACCCATGTCTATCCAAGAAAGTACTTTTAAAATTCTCCATAGCACCAACCAGCACCCTGAACATACTGGGTACTCACTATGTCTCAGCTGAATTGAAATTAGCAAGCAGAAAGACTATCCACAATCTATGCTTATGAAATAACTCATTAATTCAGTCTACTTTAAATTTTGGCAAACTCTGAGGGACTAAGAGCATCGTACAAAAACACTAATCATATTATTCCTTCATATCTTATACCTTATTATCTCACTTCCCAGAATCCTGAAACATTAAACTGTCTTTAGAAATAAAAAGACCAGATCCATAGCTCGGCGCCCATGGCTCAAGTGGCTAAGGCGCCAGCCACATATACCTGAGCTGGCGGGTTCAAATCCAGCCTGGGCCCACCAAACAATGGCTGCAGCCAAAAGTAGCTGAGCATTGTGGCAGGCACCTATAGTCCCAGCTACACGGGAGGTGGAGGCAGGAGAATCGCTTGAGCCCAGGAGTTGGAGGTTGCTGTGAGCTGTGATGCCACAGCGGGGACACCTTGAGGCTCTGTCTAAAAAAAAAAAAAAAAGATCAGCTCAACTCCTGTGGTTCAGTGGTTGGGGCGCCAGCCACACACAGGAGCTGGCAGGTTTGAACCCAGTCCAGGTCTGCCAAACAACAATGACAACTACAACAACAACAGAAAAAAATAGCCAGGCATTGTGGCGGGCGCCTGTAGTCCTAGCTACTTGGGAGGCTGAGGCAAGACAATCACTTAAGCCCAAGAGTTTGAGGGTGCTGTGAGCTGTGATACCACAGCACTCTACCAAGGATAACATAGTGAGACTCTGTCTCCAAAAAAAAAGACCCCAAAGATTCTCAGATTCCTGCTAATCTCTTCTTCAAAATGAAAAAGCCATAAACTTCCTCACTAGCTCTTTGTGAGCAGATTCACCAAATTTCTAAAAGGTGAAAGCATTATCAACAATGTTTCCATTCCTGTCCTTCTTAGTAATATGAGCGCCCTCAGAGTTATCTTCTCCACTTCTCTAATTATGAGAATTGCATTTTCCATACTATTAACACCGGTCCTGAGTTATATCATGATCCATTACATTTCATAAAGTCTTTCCATATCACAGTACAGTTATTTGGGGGTATCTGAGGTACACTGTCTGTTTTGTTCTTTTTAGCTCTATGCAAATTCAAAAAGCCAGAAGCTCTAGCTTAACTACCAGTTCCAATTATCTATTACTGCATGACGAACCACCCCAAAACTTAACAGCTTAAAATGACAGCCATTTTATTACTTACTATTAGCTCCCAATTTTGATGGCAGGCAGGTATTTAGAAAGGGTGCTGAACTGCAGCTAGCAATTCATCTAGTCCATGTGGCATCAAATGAGATCACTAGGGGTACTGAACTGGTGAAAAGACTGATCTCAAGAGGCCAAGAGGCCTAGGCCTCCCCTCACATGTAGGGCACCGTGATGGGGATGCCTAAAAGGCTGGACTCAACTGGGACTGACAACAGGACATGGCAGTGCTGGTTTATATCAAGTTTCAGAATAGACATCTCCAGCAAGTCTGTCTCAGCAGGGCTGAAGACAGTATTCCAGAGACAAGCAATAGAAGCTGCCAGGTTAAGTCTGTACCCAGACACAGGTCGGGTGTCTCTTTCCCCGCATTCTATATGTCAAAACCACTCGAGGGAAGGGGGAATGGAGAATGAGGAGTTACTGTTCACTGGGCACTACGTTTCAGTTGGGGAAGATGAAAAAGTTCTGGAGATGGATGGTGGGGCTGGTTCTACAGCTATGTGAATTTTCTTAATGGCACAGAGCTGTACAATAAAAATGGTTAAAATAGGAAATACTATGTCATATATATTTAACCATAATTTTTTTTGAACCCACTCAGATTCAAGGGAAAGTGACATGGACCCTACCTCTCAATAAGAAAGTATCAAATAATTCATAGCTTTATTCAATCCACTATACTAGCTCAGGTGATCTCCTGGAAGGCAAAATACACATTAACTATAAGCATATATACTTTCTCTCCTAAATATCCTCATTATCTATGTAATACTTGGCTACTAGGTTACAAATTAATTTTCACTATGCCACCAATACAGAATATAAAATATCAGATACTCATTCTTTAGGAAGAGAAATTATTTTTCACTCTTAACACTTCAAAAGTAATGTGCAATTTTAGCTACATTTACTTCAATCATTGAGAAACTCTTAACCCCACATGAAAGCTTCAAGATGAGATAAAATTGAAAAACCTACTTTGCAAATTCTAGACAATCTAGTCTGCAGCTGTGCTAGGTGTTAAACAGAAACATTCCTCCTGTTCTGAAACCTGGCACAAATTAATGGCAACCTTCTAGAAGCCTTCTGAACTTTAGAGAGAGAGCACACACCAAATCCTAAAATCTGATCAATCTGCAGATTTTTTCTGTTTTTTACACTTCTCCAGTATCTACTGAATCAAGAATTTTACTTTCCCACTCAAAGTCTACCTAATAAATTTTAATATAAGATCAATCTGACTTCCCTAAATATACAATTAGCAAAAAGTGATTCAAATCTTGAATCTGTAGACCCAGTTGGCTAATCCCACATTATGGCTTGATCCATCTATTTTATATGGCTGTTAGCACAAAGAAAGACACACAGAACAAACCACTAAGTCCTAAGAACTCAATTTAGACCTCCCATTTGATCTTGCAATCCCATTACTAGGCATCTACCCGGAAGAAAAAAATCCTTTTATCATAGGGACATTTACACTAATCTGTTTATAGCAGCTCAATTTGCAATCGCCAAAACGTGGAAAAAATCTAAATGGCCACCAACCCAAGAATGGAGTAACAAGCTGTGGTTTATGTATACCATGGAATACTACTCAGCCATTAAGAAAGATGGAGACTTTACATCTTTGTATTAACCTGGATAAAGGTGGAATACACAGTAAAGGATCACAAGAATGGAGAAGCAAACCCCAATGTACTGAATTCTAATATGAAGGCAGTAGATGATCTAAGACAAGGTGGCGGGTGAGGGAATCAGCAATTGGAGAGATGAGGGGGGTCACAATGTATGGCACACCTCTTGGGGTGCCACAATTCAAGAGACTTTACCTAACAACCACAATCAGTGCAACCTAATTCTTTGTGCCCTTAATGAATCCCAAACAATAAAAAATAAATAAATAAATTCTATAGTACACATTCAAAAGACCAAAAAGTTTCTAGAGAGCTAAGATAAATGTATCTTCTGGAAAACACCTTTAAGTTGCTACTTCTTTTATTTATTCCTCCTTCATTCAAGCTACATGTATTAGACACTTCTTATGGGCTACACTTTGTGTTAGATAGTGAACAAGACATTCCGCATCCTTTGCTCTCAGGAGACTTAAGAGTTCACTGTAAGAAAGGCCGGTGATGACCCTCACTCAAATCCAAGTGCTGAGAGGATGTACACACAGAGTGCTTAAGAACACAGAAGATGGTTTCTAAGTCAAACTTGGGAAGTGTCCCTGAAAGAAAATCTATCTAAGCTGAGACAGGATGGAGGAGACAGAATTAGGTGGAATGGAGGAAGAAATCGTCAAGGTCAAGGGAGCAAAACATGTTTTTAAAACTAACAGCTGTTCATGTGGCTGGTCCTTAGAGTTTATGGAAATAGTGGTTAAGAGATGAGGCTAGAGAGGTGAACAGGAATCAGAGCTTGAGGTAATTTGTTAAGAATTTTGAACATTGGCTCAGCGCCTGTGGCTCAATCGGTTGGGGCGCCAGCCACATGCACCTAAGGTGGTGGGTTCGAATCCCCAGTCCAGGCCCGCCAAACAACAATGATGGCTGCAACCAAAAGATGGCCGGGCGTTGTGGCGGGCGCCTGTTGTCCCAGCTACTTGGGAGGCTGAGGCAGGAGACTCGCTTGAGCCCAGGAGTTGGAGGTTGCTGTGAGCGTGATGCCATGGCACTCTGCCCAGGGGGATAGCTTGCGGCTCCGTCTCAAAAAAAAAAAAAGAATTTTGAACATTAATATTATACTAACAGGAATTTACTGAAGGTTTGGAGAGGGGCTGCAGTCTTGATGTCTATAAACTTATCCGCACTCT
This sequence comes from Otolemur garnettii, assembly GCF_000181295.1. Classification (NCBI taxonomy): domain Eukaryota; kingdom Metazoa; phylum Chordata; class Mammalia; order Primates; family Galagidae; genus Otolemur; species Otolemur garnettii. Next base: position 5,680,453 of record NW_003852430.1, on the reverse strand, counting down.
TACTTCAAGGTGAAGAATGGATTGAGTAAGCAAATCACAGTAGCCCAAGCTAGAATAGTAACAGTGAGACAAAAAGGAGATGGATAGATTCTACAGACATTTAGACACAAAATTGAAGACTTGACTGTTAATCTTAGCCAGGATTCAACAGCACTCTAATTCCCCTTATCCCACTACATAGTAACTTGTTTTAACCTTCTAAGAGCTGGAAAATAGAAAATAACTAAATTTAAAAGAACCTCCCCTTTTGTTCTTAGAATTCAAATGTAAAAAGTGCTCATGATCAAGCCCTTCAAATCATTCAGTTGTCAGTTTAGCAATAATTTATAATATCCCCAACCCTTGGGCAGCACCTATAGCTCAAGGAGTAGGGTACTGGCCCCATGTACCAGAGGTGGTGGGTTCAAACCCAGTCCCAGCCAAAAACTACAAAAAAATAATAATAATAATAATAATAATATAATATCCCCAACCCCATCTTCAAGCTACATGAAATTAAACAATATTCGGACTCAAATCTGTGCTTATTTGTTTTAATAAGACTCTAGTATTTCAAATTCTATTACCTTATACAACTTTAGTTCCTATAATTTCTATTACACATATATTTGTAGCACATTTAAATGACTCAAGGGGGTGTTGGGGGATGGAATCCAACGTTCTCCATATACACTAACATTTGCAAATTTCATGCAAAAGCTGGAATGGTAATAAGCAATAATAATATTTAACATTTATTGTATACACTGTTCTAAGTTCTTAATAAAATGTACTAACTTTCAGTCTCCCAACCTTGTGAGGTAGTATATTCTCTGTTTTGTAGATGATTTAGATTCCAAAGCAGAATGGAAAAACAACTAGGTATTACAAAAACAATCCCAGGTATTACAGTAGCTGGGCCTAAGCTCTATACCCACAAACTACATGACCTCTCTGGTGTATCCCCACTCAGCAGCACACTAGTTCATCCTACTACCCTTGGTCTTGGTGCAGGTCAAGGCAAGATTCATGCAAGTATGCCTATACCTCAGATCGCAAAAGCAAAACCCTAAGCATTTGTTACTAAACTATTTGTATCTGACTTGGATTAAGAATAATTCAATCTCTGCCTTGACTTCTCTAGTCTTACCACTGTATCAACCACAGACATCTGACTAGTCTATGTAGTAAGAATACTGAGACTGGGTGCATGGATACAACCCTTGCTCAATTATTAAGATACTCCCCCTGCTCCCTGGCATTAATACTGACCAACACCTATTATCTATTTCCTACCACATCTCTTAGATTTATAAGGAAGGCAGGTCACCTATAAGGCAGCCTGGCATAACAGTCTGTGATACATTCTGCCCATTTCTGTGCACACGTGAGTGCACATGCACAAGACTATCTCTGCTCCCTTGTGCTGATTCAGCAGGAAGAAAAAGGCGCCAGAAAAAAAGCCAGAGACTCAAAGGACCAACAAAGGTAAGACTAGAGAAACTAATGAACTCAGTAAAAAAGCCAAACAAAGTTCAACTGATATTCATGGCGACACTGTATGCACCAAGTCTTTGGGGTGGGCATTTATGAATTGCCTTGCCCTGCATTACACTGGAAAGCCTATAGATAACTACTGGTATTTGTTATTCCTTAAGTTTATGTCTTAATTAGGTTGACAACTTGATTTTAAATAATGAAAGCCATCTTGGAAAGGTCCATTTAGAATTGTGCAGATAATCAGCAGCTGCCTCTAATCAAACTGAGATGATTTGCAAATTAAATCCTTTAATTAGCATTTTGCATAATTTAGGCAAATTATGCTTCTTAGGTTTAAGAAGGTGAAACAGGGTGAATTTGTCAGTTAGAATTTCTTTAAACCTTTATTAATTATCTAATTTTACCACATATACAGTAAAAACAAAAAAATACAAGTTAAGTTCAACTTCATTTGCTAAAACTTAGCATTTCCCAACATTTAGGCTAATTCCCTCACTTGGGGCAAATTAGCACAATACTCATAAGAGAAGAAAAATGTTTTATTTCAGTTTTTTCCTTCAACTCCCAAGAGGTCAACTTTACCCAAACTACATTTAAACAGCATTTTTTTAAAGAAGAGGAAGGAAAGAAGGGAATAAAGGCAGAACTTCTTTTCACTTTCACCATTCAGCACTGCAAGGTTAGTTTCTCCAGGCATTCAATCCTGCAGTTTTCAGCAGAAGCACTCATAAAAACCTCACAAAAAGCTGAGTCACCTGTCAATTTTCTTGGTTAGAAAAAGAAAGAGAAAACAGAGAACAATAACAAAGCTACCATTACAACACACCCGGCTAATTGATTACTTTTTCTACAGGAATTACAGTTCTCTTTCGCACAGAATGATGGTGAGTTTTTAAAAAAAGTTTTTCTTCTATTAACCTACCTAAAACATCCCTATTAGCTCAGAAAAGAAAAGTAGGGAACTTTGGGATTTGATAAACAAAAGTCAAGTGATAAATCCTGAGATTTTATTGGATGGTGGTGGAAGCACAGGCCACTTCTAACGTGCGATAGACCCCAGTTTCCAGTGAAAATGTGGTCACGGAAAGCACACCTCTGTTCCAGAATCCAACCTCACAAAAGAAAGAGGTAGCAAGATTCAAAAGCAGACTTTTCTCATGACTACAGATAGCAGCCTTCTAAAAACTTCCAATAAGTCATGTTTTATTGCACTAAATATACACATTGCCAAAATCATGGATCTTCTGTTACGTGCGTGCGCGCACATGCGCCTGTGTCCCAAAGGGCGTGGTAAATAAAAATTAAGGAAAAAATAATCACGCCAAGGTTACTTCTAAAAGGGCTAAGAAAATGAATTCTAATCCATTTTAAATGGTATGCAAAAAAATAAGTGAAAACCAGGAAAGACAGAATAAACAAGCTATCCTTTCTAAATCCAAATTTCCCATCTGTATGCAGAGCCTGTCACTTGCCTGAACCACCTCACTGTAGAGCCCAAACAATAGCTCTGATGTACACTAATCAACCAAGCAGTTCCAACATCGTTCCTTTAAGGACTTACTCAAGTGGCAGTATTTTTAATATCATTTACAGTGCTTTATTATCTACAGGCACTCAGAATATATTACTAGGTTTATTGACCAGAAAAATCCAAAGGCTGTTTTTGTTGTGTTTTAAGTCCCTCATCATGAGTCTCCATTAGACAAGGAAATGACAGTTGGCATGACGACAGCTTTGAGGTGATATGAGACATATTCATCTGAAAATGCTAATTTTCTCAACCCTTAAAATATCAACAGGACAACTAAAATGCAAATGTAAAAAGTTAAAACTCTAGGTATGTATGTGCTTAACATTTAGTTTTATTCATTTACTATTTAAGAAACCCCTCTAGCCACTTAGTACTAAAGCAGAGGAAGAAACACAACACCTCAAAGCATGAACTTCAATGCATCACATTATTTTTTTTTCCCTTAGACGCTGAATGGACTGGTAGAAGTTATAGCACGGTGCTTTGGCTCCCCCAAATGACACTTCTAGAGCATAATAATCCTGTTGCAGAGAAGAAAAAGAGATGCCAAACAGAGCTTGTAACCCATCTTCACTGGAAGAGATCTGTGAAGTACTAGATTCAGTATTAGTATCATCACCTCTCACTTACCATACTCTCAACCTCATCTACAAAAAAATTCATATTCAACCAAGAGTTTACATCAAAGTCCCAAAAGGTAAAGAAACTATATAAATGAGAAACAAAGAAGAAAGTGAAGATGAAACCATTGTATATTACTAAACTCTGCATCAGTAGATGTCCAGAAAAGTGAGGGCTTTATATGAAAACACCTAAGTGAATTAGATATTTATCAGAAAAATCAGCTCCAAGGTCACAACTGACCAGACCTTCAAAAATAAGAAAGTCCTAGTTTGAGAAATAAAAATGTCACTAGTAATAAGACTACTTATATAATTTTAAACACAACTTCTAGCGTTAGAAGTGTTAGAATCAGTTCATTTTTTACATGTATAACTAAAGTGCTTAATAAATAATAACTAATCTTTGGTGAGTTTTTACTACAAGCCTGTAAAACACCAGACAACTTACAAAGAGGATTTCATTTAATTTTACAACAATCCAATGAGGAAGATACTATGATTTTCCTCAATTTACAGTAGGAGACGGGGCATTAAGAGGTTAGGTAACTTGCCCAGGGTCATAAGAAGCCACTACTAGATTAGTTTTCCCAGGTCTTCTCACTCATCCTCTTTCCCTTAGCATGCTGCTTCTTTTCCACAGTTTCAAATACTATTTTACATGGTGTTTTGATTATATAGCTTCAACCACGACATCCTGAACTCAGCCTAACATTTTGAATTGCTCACTGCCTATCTCCATTGGCCCACTAGCACTCACAAGCAGTATTTTCACAACCAAATGTACTAGCTTCAAAACATACTCTCATTTTTATCTTCACTATCATTACTAATATTACACTAGTCTTGTCCTCTATGCCAGATAGTTTGAAGATGTCCTTACTTCACATTCCATTAATTACCAAATCTTCTTCACGCCATTTCCATGATGTCGCCCATATCTGCCCACTTCTTGCCTTTCTCACAGACAACTTCTATCGTTCAGACCCTCATTCAGGACTTCACTTGGTCATTCGCTCCACAAATAATTATCCTTACTACATATCATTAACACAGACACTGGCCAATATCCTTCTAAGAGGACTCTGCTGTAAGTCTCAACGTTCAACCGGTTAAACATGCCAAATCTGAAAATCCAGAATCCAAAATGCTCCAAAATCTAAGCCTATTTGAGCACCAACATGATGCTCAAAGGGAATGCTCACTGGAGCACTTAAGATTTTTAATATTCAGCTGTTCAACAAGTATATAATGCAAATATTCCAAAATCTGAAAAAATCCGAAATCTAAGACCTTTCTGGTCCCAAGCATTTTGGATAAGGGATGGTCAACCTGCATCACGTAGCAACGTCAAGTCCCACTTCCTTATTCACTGAGCTCTTACAGTTGTCTTCACTGTGCTGGATTATAACACATCACCCTCCTCTTCAAAAACCCTCACCAACTCCCTCCGGCCTTTCTCCTATCTTGCTAGCCTCATCTTCCACTCTTTCCTGTAATTGAATGACAAATGCCCTTGTCATAAAAATGGAAAATCACAACCCAAATTAATGTGAATATATGTGAATGTATTTCCTTGAAATAAAAAAGATGAAATCATAAAAATAATGTTAAATAGAGTAAATAATATCTAAGAGACCTCCAGAGAGGTAGAGGTTATATACTTTGATTAGAAAAAGCAAGATAATGGAACGTGTTTAAGCTAGAAAGGGAAGAAAGAACCACACTTCACTAAGGAAGAGAAGCTGTTACTGGAAAACAGCTGGTCCTTGGCACAGAACTCCAGCACAGCATATCCTCCTCAAAGGAAAAGAACATGAGATCACTCTAACTCAAGCAACCCATCCCAAACCACCCCTATATCTTTCTCAGGTTCATTTTCAGGCCCTGAAGACTGACAAGTTAAATTTCAGAGGTCCCCTAATCCAAAGGCAAAGTTCTCAATGGTTTATAACTCCTGAAATTCCTTGCTGGCTTTGCTTACAGCACGTTGAGAGGCTACGGCAGGAAGATAACTTTGGGCCCAGAGTTCGAGCCCGAGCAGCACAGCAAGGCCCTATCTCTTCAAAACCTTTAAAAAATAGCGGGGTGTGGTGGCACATGCTTGTAGTCCTAGCTATTGAGGATGCTAAGGTGAGGGGATCCCTTGAGGGCAGGATTTGGAGGCTGCAGCAAGCCGTGATCCATCACGCCACTGCACTCCAGCCTGGGTGACAAAGTGAGACCCTGTCTCTTAAAAAAAATTAATTTTGAAAAATTAGAATTCTTCTTATAATTAATATTCCTTAAGACTGGCTACCTTAAACCACAACCATAAATGGGTGACTTCTAAGATCTATACAAAAGTGATCCAAAGACGCTGCAATAGGAATTGTATTTCGATTTATGAAGGGAAATACAAAGAAGGGCTATTGTTGTGCTGCTTTTTGGCTCTTTCCTTCCTTCATCTGCTGTGCTCATAAGTTCTCATGGGTACTGAAGGTTTTACTTAAGAAGATTATTTTTTACAAAAAATAGACAAATATCCTGATATAACTTTAGCTATGAAAACAATGTATCTGGGATGACAGCTACTTTAGTATTGGCGAGATAAAAAATATATTTTTTTTAAAACAGGAAAATGTTTAAAAAGATTAAGAAGTATGAGCCAAAACTACCTTAAATCTTCCTAAAAGAAAAAATAAGATATATGCCATAGTCAGTGCTAAGAACACTACAAGTAAGAATTTAAAAGAACAAGACTTGGGGGACCTGCAAAGCTAATGACCATACCTTGGATGGAACTATTGGTAAACAATCCTATCGACCCACTGCTACTGTTACCCTTCTTTAAAAATTTTAATATTTAAAATATGCTGGGCAGCACGTGTTATTCAGTGGGTAGGGTGCCGCCCCCATATACTGAGGGGGCGGGTTCAAACCCAACCCTGGCCAAACTGCAACAAAAAAATAGCCAGACGTTGTGGCGGGCACCTGTAGTCCCAGCTACTCGGAAGGCTGAGGCAAGAGAATCACCTAAGCCCAGGAGTTGGAGATTGCTGTGAGCTGTGATGCCACAGCACTCTACCAAGGGTGACCGAGGGTGATAGTGTGAGACTCTATCTCTTAAAAAAAAAATTAATATTTAAAATACGTTACAGTAGCACCTGTAGCTCAAGCAGCTAAGGCACCAGCCACATACACCAGAGCTGGTGGGTTCAAATCCGGCCCAGACCTGCCAAACAACAATGACAACTACAACCAAAAAACAGCCGGGCGTTGTGGTGGGCGCCTGTAGTCCCAGCTGCTTGGGAGACTAAGGTAAGAAAATCACTTAAGCTCAGGAGTTAGAGGTTGCTGTGAGCTATGATGCTACAGCACTCTACCAAGGGTGATAGTGTGAGATTCTATCTCTAAAAAAAAAAATTTAATTTAACTTAGCTCAAGTGGCTAAGGCACCAGCCACATACACAAGAGCTGAGGGGTTCAAATCTGGCCCGGATGGGTGTTGTGGCAGACGCATGTAGTCCCAGCTGCTTGGGAGGCTGAGGCAAGAGAATCACTTAAGCCCAGGAGCTGGAAGTTGCTGTGAGCTGTGACATCACAGCACTCTACCCAGGGTGATAGCTTGAGGCTCTGTCTCAAAAAATAAAATAAAATGTTACGATACCTATAGTATTATCTAGAAATAAAATTTAAAGATTATCTATTTACACACAGTTTTGAGATCAGAATTCCATGAGTAAAATATAAAAGAAAATAAAACCAAAATAATCTAAGAAAAAAATAATATCAGAATACGTAACTGATCAGGCACAGTGCGCTGAAGACGTATCAAGCAGTTAGACATCATACACATTAGTAGAACACTGTGAATACATCACCTTCCAATGCAGCCTGGCACAGTGTGTGGGCTGGTGCTTCAAATGCCACAGTAGTGATATACGTTTCAAAAAAGTGAACAACTCACAGAAACATTCAAAACATAATAAAGTATTATCTTCCATTCATGCCCAGGATAATATAGTCCAGGAACAATTTGGGCATACAAAATACATGGGGATAAAATGTTGGCTGATTTAGAAAACAGTATAGATACAGGTCTAGATTCAGATCATTAGAAACAATTTAGTTTTTTGGGTTTTGGGGATTTTTTTTTTTTGTTCACATAAATACAGTCAAGAAGGATGTGGGAAAATTCATTCTTTTGAACTATCCATTGCACTGTCAGCATTCCGGCATCCCCATCTTCTGTCTACTAAATGCCTATAGTGCCTGCCAGTCACTGTTACCATCACCAAAAATACCAGAATATCTAAGAGGGGTGATGACAGCCTGATCGTCCAGATCCCCTAGAGGGCTCCAGTCATTCTCCTGGAAGCCCCGTCTGAAACCATCAGCGGGCCTCCCTCTGTGACATCTCTCTTTCTTATGAGCTAAAAAGAAAACCTACACAAATCTACAACTTTTCTTTTCCTGACCTGTTAAATCTTTCCCATCTCAAACACAAAATCTATCACTTGAATTTTGATGTATATAATACTGTACTTATCTCTGAACATTAGAGGAGTCAAGTATGGGACATAATCTAAAAATGTGATCCAAACAAATGTTTTTAAAAAGATAAATAAAAGGTAGCAGAGAAGAAAAATACAAAGGGTAAAGCAAAGCCATGCACTGCAAATGAACCCCTCAACAGCTCAGTGGTGTGAATAGAATGTTTTCTCTAGAGACAGCACACATAATGGGAAAATTCATGGTATATTTAATATGTTTGGTTTCCATTTCTGCCAAGAACTATCAGCTAACATAAAACATCTTAGTAAAATTACAGTTAATGCTTTAATTTACTACACCAATGTAAATCTAAACTCACACCTGTGTTTGTATATCACTTTTGATGGGCCTTGTCACCTTAAATGTCAGCTTCTATTGTATTTCATTTCAGGGCTAGTTCAGGACTAGCTGTGAAGAAATCTGAGCATATACTTAGTAACATGCTTGGTGATTTATACTAAAATTCTGAATTTTGAAGAAGTTACTTAACCTCCCTGAGCTTCAGTTTCCTAATGGAGCTGTTCTGAGAATTAAATTATGTAAAGTATTTAGCAAAGTGCCTGGCACGCAGCAAACGTGTAACACCTGTCAGCTATGAGGGATTAACTTTTCTCCTCTGTCCTCTTCTATCACTGAGCAGATCCAAACCTTAATAAACCCACTCCTCATTCAGTCATCAATAGATACTGCTTCTTTAGGAAACATGGACTCCGTGCAAGTTTGGGACTAGCCCACTGGGTTTTCTAATATACATCCTTTTATAGAAGCCTTACTCCTTGGATCAAATAAAGGAAACTGGAATATATTTGGATATTAAGTTCCAATATAGATAAGAGAGGAGTTGTCTTGTCCAAAAGTTTCATGGGACTCTGGAATAGGCAGAGCACACTTTGGCCAGAGATGAACAGGAAACAAAGCCAGACAGGAGGTAAGGATCAGGAGAGGAAGGACACGAGGTATCTGAAAAGCCAGGGAGATTAGAGACCAGTAAACAGGTAGAGAATAAACAGAGACAAGCACAGAATAGGGATAGTAACTGATCTGTCCTGTGTAAGTCTTCAGAGAGGTGGGGAGTAAGCAGCACAACAAGTATGTGGGACCTGAGCTAAATTGGTAACTGTTGTTCCTCCTGCCTCTGTGAGTCAGTTAGCCACTCGGTAATTGAGAACACAAAATGACTGTTTTTTACAAATCCATTAACCCTCTGAATCCTTGGTTCTTACTTTCATCCAGAACACCTAGGGAAAATATAATCTGACCTAGACTCTGAAGTAGACCATGACAGAGGACTTCAACCAAAAAGGATTAAATTGTCAAAGAACATGGAGGGAAAACAGAAAAGTTAGGAAGATTACGGAATAAAAAAATAATGTGTGCATTATTCAGAACATTTTAAGAAAACATGATGAATACTTTATAATGTAAAAGTTTGAATGCAGAAACTAATACTTGAGGTGACACTTAGTAAAATTAACTTCACTCTTTTAAGATCTATATATGTGTTTTTATTTATACATACATATATAAAAGATTATAAAACAATTAAGACATAATTCTGTATATGGGAATTTCAGCTTAAAGTCATTCTTTTTTTTTTTTCTTAAGACAGAGTCTCACTTTGTCACCCTCAGTAGAGTACCATGTCCTCAAGCTCACAGCAACCTCCAACTCTTGGGCTCAAGAGATTCTCTTGCCTCAGCCTCCCAAGTAGCTAGGACTACAGGCACCCACCACAACGCCTGGCTATTTCTGCTTGCCTGGCTATTTTTGTTTTTAGAGACAGAGTCTCTCTCTGGCTCAGGCTGGTCTCCAATCTGTAAGCTCACGCAACCCACCCACCTCGGCCTCCCAGAGTGCTAGGATTACAGGCATGAGCCACCATGCCCAGCTGAAGTCATACATTTTTTCAAGGGCAAGATCATAAGCACATAAAGTTATCGACAATGAGATTATAAGATATCCTATATCCAAAAGCTATATGAAAACATTAAAAAAGAGAAATGATTTTCATAAGTTACTTTGGAAATTTTTGCATATGTTAATTTTAGCCTTCAAGGGTAATTCAGCTTGAAGTTTCACATTTAGCCGTAGCATCTCTAGGCTTAAACTATGTTATCATTAGCAGAATCTAATTTTGTAGCTTGATTAGAAAATCCCAGATTCTATGAACTCTAAAATATTGCCACTAAAAACCATCTGCCGTGGTGTATTTTTACAACACTACACATAAATGGTTAGGCCTCAATTAACTAGAAAATTCAGTGAACTTTTTCCCCAGTCTCCAAATACAAAAATATATCAATATTTTACCATCAAGGCCCAATAAATATACATAAAATAATACAAGGTTGGTTTCCATAATTATTTAATGTCAAGAAGCACTATGAGAACAAAAATATTGTTGTCTGTAGAGTTTCTTACAAAAAGCAAGCCCCATGTTAATGCCTCCACATCAATCATTTGGAAAGAAGTCAAAGTTATGCAATTACAACAGAACCACAAACATCACGGAGTTTCCTATTTAGAAACATAACCAAGTTTGCTAACCAGCCTGATATCTCAAATCCAATTCAATGGTAAAATCTCATTTGATATATAAGGTATACCTATCACCTAATATTTAATTCTGAGAAAAGGTAAATACTCCATGTTATTACACTATACTCATCTTAAAAGAGGTCTATGAGACAAAATAGAGACAAATCTTTTGAATTTGGTTACTATTTTCTTTAGGAATTAATTCAAACACTCATTCAAGGCACAAAGAGCACACTGCTTGGGACTAGCAGCAATCTTGCCTACTTCACAGCCTTGAAACATAAAACAGTTGACTTCCCCATTCGGAAGGTAAGTTTGAACCCCTTCACAAAGGCTAAAAGTCTTTTTGACAAGGGTTCTTAGTTTTAGCAAGAATCTTGCTAAGTCAGTTTAGGGAAAACCCCCTATCCTTTGTCTGACCATCCTCAATATGTGGATCTTACCACTCTGTTCTGCCTTCAGCAAAATTCCTTAGATCAGTTTAGCAAAGAATTACCCTACCTGTTAGTAATTTTCCACCTACTTGACCCCTCCCCCCCAAAATCCCCATTTATCCTATTATATTCCAAATTGAGCTCATCTCTCTCCCACTACAAAACCCTATCAGTAGCCTCCCTTGAATAAAGTCTTCCTTACTTTAACAAGTAACAAGTAACATGAATAACTTTTTCATTAACACCTTTCATCTGGTCATTAAGTCTTTCCCACTCAGTTCCTTTTAGATCTGGAATTTCCACCAGGAGTGTTGAGAGGACGAGTCTCGCCATCCCACTTCACTCTTCCCTGGGCTCTATTTCTGCTACCATTGCAGCCAATGGCTTGGGAAAAGTCTTGCAAAAAACCTCCACACTTATCAAACACATGTGTTCTCTGAACTGCTCTCCTCTTACACCTGCATGCCCTATCTTAGCTGTATCACCAGACACTATAATGGCTAAAATTTATTCTGTGTCAAAAGATATAGAAAGGCACACATAGCTCTCCATTTTGCAGGCACCACACTAAAATTGCTTGGCAACTTATTAATAGACTTATAATAATTGGAGATCCCAGAGAGTAGGTATAAAGAGAGTAGTAATGTATATTCATGAATGGCATTTTCATATTGTGAGTGATAGAAATGGAGGGGCGACAGCCACATACACCAGAGCTGGCGAGTTCTATCCCAGCCAAGGCCTGCCAAACAACAATAACTACAACCAAAAAATAGCTGGCGTTATGGCGGGCACCTGTAGTTCCAACTATTTGGGAGGCTCAGGCAAGACAATCGCTTAAGCCCAAGAGTTTGAGGTTGCTGTGTGCTGTGACGGCACTCTACTGGGGGTGACCTAGTGAGACTGTCTTGGGAAAAAAAAGAAAAGAAGAAAATGGAGTAGGCCACAATGATAAATGCACATTCCAAAAGAGATACAACAACCCAAACTATGCAACCCAAACAATGAAAACAATGTAAGGGCCAAAATGACCAGAACACCATGACTAACCAAAGGCCAATTTACAAATATGACAAAAATAATGCTAGACAAGTAAATACTGAGAGTATTAGTAAAAGTAAATTCTTTTAGTATTTGCTAATACACACAAAACTACTACATCAAAACTATTAAATCAATGTTAATTCAACATGCCAGTGTTACCAGGAGAAAAGTACCCAAAAGTTCTTAATCAATTCATAACCGGCATTTTCAGTAACAAATGATAAATTAAACTTTAATTCATGTTCACCAAAAAGCAGTTGTCAGCCAAGAATGACATGAAATAATTTCTAAGATAAAAGAAAGTAGGGTTTTAAATTATAAGGGATAAGAAATTTCAAAATGTCAGGTTCAAGATAAGAAAAGCTATTTTAAAATAAATAAAAAGAAACAAGTTTTCATATACTTGTTTTCAGTGAGCCAGGCAATGAAGTTACCAACCTCACTTGCTTTCACTCAAAAGCCTTCACCTCCCTAAACATAAACCGCAAGTGAACAACACTAGTTCTTCTTAATATGCAGTGGAGTTTTCAATTGTAACATACAGAATACTCTCTACAGCTTTATAGATACTTAACTTAACTGTCTCTGCCATTCTGTGTTCTTCTAATGAAAAGCACTCTGATATTAGATCCACTGGTATTTCAAAATAAACAAAAAATATTTTTTGACTGTGCTAAAGAGGTTTTTAAAAACACCCAAATAAATAATAAGCTGCTATCAAACTCTCCATTGCAACAGCACAGAAACCTTTTGTCTCTGGGGCTGACAACTGTCAAAGCTGGACTGTCCCCTCAACCGGCCCACTGAAGATGTATTAATACAGTCTGTTTAGCCTTATCCACACTCACCTTTAACATGACCCAAGATAAGTCAATCAACTCCACAATGAGAACTCCAAAATAGTTCCACGGATAGCAATATTTGTTCATTACTAATCCTTAGAAATTTCAGCCACCCAGTGGTTAGGGTACTGGCCACTTATACTGGGGCTGGCAGATCCAAACCCAGCCCAGGCCTGCTAAAACAACAATGACAACTTCAACAAAAAATAGCCAGGCATTGTGGCAGGGGCCTGTAGTCCCAGCTACTTAGGAGACTGAGGCAAGACAATCACTTAAGCCCAACAGTTGGAGGTTACTGTGAGTTGTGATGTCATAGCACTTTACCGAGGGAGATATGAGGGAGACACAGACTCTTGTCTTAAAAAAAAAAAAAAAAAGCACCATCAGTATCTGAACTGGTGTAACAGTTTTCAAACATAAACTAAATATTCTAATCAAAGTGAAGAAACAGCACATGTTCCTATTAATGAAATGCTAAAAGTTGGGAAAGCCTAAAATAAAATGGGAAGAACTTACAGAGCCCTGGGGACAAGCTAATCAAGAGCACCTGAATTCCAGTGCTTTAATTTCCAGTACCAGATGCCATATGCTGGTAATTACCAGCACCTGAAGAAGAGGGCAAACGTTCTCAGCTAGGAAAGTGAATGCAGTCTATCACAGGAATGGTTTTTCTGCCAAACCTCCTGCAATACTTTCTTACTCTATCTTCCATTAATCTTCACCAGCCATCAATCAAACTTTACATTCTATGGCTTATATCTCAAAACCTATAAAGCATAATGTTTTCCACACTCTATGCACTTCTACTACCCACATTCTGATAATCCCTCTAGGAATAGTACCTAGCCCCCCACTGAGAATCACTGAGCTAGAAAAACCAAAATAGTCTCACAGGAATTCCAAAGTTCTGCTCCCTTTAGAAACTGTATATGACCACTGTGGGATTTTAGAAACTGCATAAGACCACTGTGGGACATATAAATAAGAATATTAATTTTCTCTTTAATCTTCCAACTTTATCCATTCTTCTCCATCTTACTTTAATGAATATATTTATTTAATGCATCTCAAATGACCTGCAGAGTGAAAGACTATATTAATTAATTATAGCAAACAGTCAAGAAGCAACTAGAGTAATATTAAAAACCTTGATACTGGGTGGCACCCATAGTTCAGTGGGTAGGGCGCCGGCCACATACACTGAGGCTGGCAGGTTCGAACCCGGCCAAGGCCAGCTAAAACAACAATCACAACTGCAACAACAAAAAAATAAATAATAAATAGCCAGGCATTGTGGCGGGCACCTATAGTCCCAGCTACTTGGGAGGCTGAGGCAAAAGAATTGCTTAATCCCAAGAGTTTGAGGTTATTGTGAGCTATGATGCCACAGCACTCTACCAAGAGTGACACAGTAAGACTATCTCACAAAAAAAAAAAAGGGGGGGGGAGGGTTGCGCCTGTGGCTCAGTGAGTAGGGCACCAGCCCCATAGACCAAAGGTGGCAGGTTTGAATCCGGCCCCAGCCAAACTGCAACAAAAAATAGTCAGGCGTTGTGGTGGGCACCTGTAGTCCCAGCTACTTGGGAGGCTGAGGGAAGAGAATTTCCTAAGCCCAGGAGTTAGGTTGCTATGAGCTGTGATGCCACAGCACTCTACTGAGGGCAATAAAGTTAGACTGTCTCTAAAAAAAAAAAAAAAAGAAACATGATATTGACTTCCAACATACTTCTTAAAAACTATGCATATATTTCCCATAAACTCCTGTTTCCTAAAAACAAATGATTAATGCTAATCCCAACTAGACCATTTTAAAATAAAATGGTATGTTCAAACCCGCCACCTTCGGTATGTGGGGCCAGTGCCCTACCCACTGAGCCACAGGCCCCATCCCTTTTTTGTTTGTTTTGATCAAAGTCATAAAATATGTTCTCAGATTAAAGCAGAATTAAACCCAGTAATAGAAGAAGATTGGAAAACTTAAAAATATGTGGAAATTAAACAACATTCCTAATAATCAATCTAAGAAAATACTTTGAAATAAATGGAAAAGAAAACACAGCATACCAAAACTCACAGAATGCATGTAAAGCAACACTTACAGGGAAATTACAGCTATAAATGACTACATTAAATAAGAAAACACATCTCAAATCAATAACCTAAATTCCCATATTGGGAAAACATTAGAGCAAATTAAACCCAAAGCAAACAGAAAAAAGGAAATTATTTTAAAAGATTAATGGAAATTAATGAAATAGAGATTTTTTAAAAAGTCAACAAAATCAAAAGTTAGCTCTTTGAAATGATGCAAAAAACTAACAAACCTCTACAGAGATGATTAAAAAAAAGGAAAGACAACTCAAATTACTAAAATCAGAAATAAAATGGACATCATCACTAATCCTTTTATTTTCTTACAGAAATAAATAGGATTATAAGAAAATACTATGAACTGTATGCATCAACAATTTGGATGAAATGAACAAATTCCTAAAAAGACACAAATTACTGAAACTGAATCAAAAACTAATAGAAAAGTTTGAAAAGATTCATAACAGGTAAAGAAAATGAATCAGCAATTTTAAAATAATTCACAAAGAGAAGCCCAGTCCCAGGCAGACTCACTGATAAATTCAATCAAACATTTAAAAGCGAATTAACACCAATTTACAGCCTCTTCTAAAAACCTGAAGGGGAGGACACAGATGTAAAAATCCTCAACAGAATACTAGCAAACCAAATTCAGCAACACATAAAAAGGATTACAGGCTGAGCACAGTGGCTCATGCCTGTAATCCCAGCACTCTGGGAGACCAAGGAGGGGGATCCCTTGAGCTCAGGAGTTCAACACCAGTTCTGAGCAAGTGCAAAACCCTGTCTCCACGAAAAATGAGCTAGGTGTTCATTTTCATGTTCACAGTCGCAGCTACTCAGAGGCTGAGGCAGGAGGATCCCTTGAACGCCAGGTTGCTGTGTGCGAGGCTGATGCCATGGCACTCTAGCCTGGGCAACAGAGTGAGACTTTGTCTCATCTCAAAAAAAAAAAAAATTAAAATTAAAAATAAATAAGTCAAGGGCGGTGCCTGTGGCTCAAGGAGCAGGGCACCGGCCCCCCATACTGGGGATGGCAGGTTCAAGCCCAGCCTCGGCCAAAATTGAAAAAAAATAAATAAATAAAAAGAATTAAATATCATGACCAAGAAGGACTGATCCCAGGAATGCAAGTTTGGCTTAACATCCAAAAATCAATTAATGTAATGCATGTTAATATAAAAAAGGACAAAAACCAAATGATCATCTCAATTGGTGCAGGAAAAGCATTTGACAAAATCCAACATCCACTCATGATAAAAATGCTCAACTAGAATTAGAAGGAAATTTCCTCAACCTGATAAAGGACATCTACAAAACAATTCACGACTAACACCAAGCATCAGGGTGAATGACTGAATGTTTTCCCTCTAAGATCATGGTGTCTGCGATTGCCTCTTCTATTCAACATTGTAATGGAGATTCTAACTAGGGCAATCAGGCAAAAATAAAGAAATAAAAAGTGGGCGGCACCTGTGGCTCAAAGGAGTAGGGCGCTGGCCCCATATACCAAAGGTGGCAGGTTCAAACCAGGCCCCAGTCAGAAACTGCAAATAAATAAATAAATAAATAAGAAATAGAAAGCATTCAGATTGGAAAGTAAGGACTAAGATTATCTGTTTATAGGAGACATAATCTCGTAAGGAAGGAATCCGCTAGAAAACAATTAGAACTAAAAAACAAGTTCAGCAAGGTTGTAGGATACATGAAGCCATACATAAAAATCAACTGGATTTTTATATACTAACAGTGACCATTACAAAAATGAAAATGAAGAAAACAACCCCACTTACAATAATATTGAAGAATAAACTAGGTATAACTTTAACAAAATAAGGCAAGACTCTGTTGACAAATGATCTAAATAAAGACAAACATGTTCACAGATATGAATACTTAATAACTTGAAGAGGGCAATACTCCCTGAACTGATCTCCCAGACTCAATCCTGGCTGGCTTCTCAGTACAATTTGACAAATTGATCCCCAAATTCATAAGAAAGTGCAAGAAATCCAGAATAGACAAGACAGTCTTACAAAAAAGAAAACAAAGTTGAAAGTTAAATCATGCTTTATGATTTAAAATCTTTTTTCTTTCTGTGCCCTAGGCATGAAACAGCTCTGGCCATCAACCGAGACATCAAGCTAGGATGAACAAAGGGCTGTCAGTCTACTCTGCCCCCGACTGATATAAGAGTAACACCACCAATGAGGTGCCTCTTTGCCCATTACCAGGGGTTATGATTTAAAATCTTAACTACAAAGCTATAGTAAGCAATAAACAAGACCATGTAGTATTTGGCATAAGGACATACAAATCAATCCAATAAGAGTCCAGAAATAAATGCTTACGCTTAGAGTTAATTGACAAGAGTGCCAAGACAGTTCAATGAGGAAAGAATAGCTGTTTCCACAAATGGACAACTGGTTATCTACATATAAAAGAATGAAGTTGGACCCCTACTTCATACGATGGACAGAAATCAACTGAAAATAGACCACAGACGTAAATGTAAGAGCTAAAACTATAAAACCTTTAGAAAGAACTTTCTGAGTAAATGTGTATGACCTTACTTTATGCAAAGCCATCTTAGACTCACCACAAAAAATACAAGCAACAAAAGAAAAAATACATTAGACTTCATCTAAATCAAAAACCTTTGTATTACAAACAATACCACCAAGAAAATAAGAAGATAACCCTCAGGAGAAAAAATATTTGTAAATTATATATCTGATAATAATATTTACAAATTATGCATCTGGATATAATAACTTATATCCAGAATATATAAAGAATACTCAACAGTGGGTGGCACCTGTGGCTCAGTGAATAGGGTGCTGGTCCCATATACCGTGGGTGGTGGGTTTGAACCCACCCCGGCCAAACTGCAACAAAAAATAGCCAGGCATTGTGGTGGGCGCCTATACTCCCAGCTACTTGGGAGGCTGAGGCAAGAGAATCACCTAGGCCCGAGGGCTGAAAGATTACTGTGAGCTGTGACGCCACAGCACTCTACTGAGGGCAACAAAGTGAGACTCTGTCTCTAACAAAAAAAAATATACTCAACAGTAAAAAAAACCAAATAACTCAATTACAAACTAAACAATGGATTAGAACAGCCATTTCTCTACAGAACATACACAAATGACCAATAAACATGAAAAAATGTTCAGCATCATTAGAAATCAAATCAAAATCGAATGACACACTACTTCAAACCCACTAAGATGGCTATAGTTTCAGAAAGATAACAATTGTCATTAAGGATGTGAAGAAATAGGAATCCTCATATATTGCTGGTAAGAAATACGTATAATGCAGCCACTCTGGAAAACATTTTAACAGCTTTTCAAAAGTTTAATCACACTGAGGCGGGAGGACTGCTTGAGGCCAGAAGTTCAAGATCAACCTAAGCATGAGTAAGATCCCCATTCCTACGAAAAACAGAAAAATTAGTATGGTGTGGTGGTACACACACATAGTCCCAGCTACTTGAGAGGTTGAGACAAGGGGACTGCTTGAGTCCACGAGTCTGAGGTTATAGTGAGCTATGATGATACCACTGCACTCTAGCCCAGGTGACAGGGCAAGATATTGTCTCAAAAAAAAAAAAAAAATGTAATCACAGAATTACCCTATGACCTAGCAATTCCATTCCTAGGTATATACTGGAAAAGAAATGAAAGTATATCCACACTAAAACCTGGACATGACTACTCACTGCAGCACTATTCAAAATAGTCAAAACGTGGAAACAAATGTCCATCAAATGCAAAATAAACATCTAGCAATTTTTAAAAAATGAAATACTGTTCCATTCTACAGCATGTGTGAAACTTGAGAACACTATGCTGAGTAAAAGAAGTCAGTCACAAAATATCACATACTATACAATTCCATTTTTAAGAAATGCCCAGAATAGGCAAATCCAGAGACAGAAAGCAGGTTAGCGGTTACCAAAGATGGAACCTTTGTATGGAGTATAATTTTTAGGGTGATGAAAATGTTTTAAAATTAGACAGTCATGTTGGTTGGACAACTCTGTAATCATACTAAAAACCAATAAATAATTCCAGCAAAAGAGTAAATTTCAGTATTTGTGAATTCAACAAATCTCAAGAAAAATATTATATATTACAATATGTTGAAACCTTCTAGAATAAAGAATAGACCTTCTCAAGGACACTTTTCTCCATGACCTAATAAAAATCAGTAATTTCAACAACAGCAAAAATAAGCTATTTAAGATAGGACAGGGTAAATCAACTGTAACTGATAAAAGCAAAACTGGACTTCACTAAGGACCAAAACCAAAAGCAAAGTGGAAGATGCAATGGATTCTGGTCAAATGGTCCTGCACATGACATTTCCCTATGCCTAGGTAGATGTTCTTAGAAACCTCACTGGGCTCTCATAAGTAGTAAATGAGAGAAACTATAGATAGCACCCACCTAGCACATAATAAGGACACTCAATGTCTAGCAGACGTTTGGTCACTTCCCTTCCTGCAGTCTCTTTCTACCAACTCATACAGCCCCCAGTGTTCCTTGTCACAGCGGGTATGTCCTCCACTTGTCAGACAGGACAATGTCTTTTACCTACTGCAACTTCTACTTTATTTTATTTAGCCCCACCCACCCATTCCAACACCAAAATAAAGTCTCAACCAGTACTTTTACATCCGACTTCTCTAATCTACCAAAACAGAACTTTTCTACCTAGGCACAGAATCTACCTAGGACATAAATTCTACTTCCACTCCCAACACTTATCTCTGCTAAATATATCCCACATATTTCTTCCATTTTATATAATTACAATATGTAAATAGTTCAGATTTGTCTCCGAAACTATATTTTAAAACTAATCAAACAAATCTTACTGACAACTAACTTTTAAAATAAAGTGGCTCGGCGCCTGTGGCTCAAGTGGCTAAGGCGCCAGCCATGTACACCCAAGGTTCGAATCCAGCCCAGGCCCGCCAAACAACAATGACGGCTGCAACCAAAAAATAGCCAGGCGTTGTGGTGGGCGCCTGTGGTCCCAGCTACTTGGGAGGTTGAGGCAGGAGACTCGCTTGAGCCCAGGAGTTGGAGGTTGCTGTGAGCTGTGATGCCATGGCACTCTACCCAGGGGGAAAGCTTGAGGCTCTGTCTCAAAAAAATAAAAAATAAAAAATAAAGTATCGGCTCAGTGCCCATAGCTCAGTGAGTAAGGTACCAGCCACATACACGGAGGCTGGTGGGTTGGAGCCTGGCCTGGGCCTGCTACCACAATGACATCTGCAAACAAAAAAAATAGCCAGCTACTGTGGCGGGAGCCTATAGCCTCTGAGTGTAAGCCCAAGAGTTTGAGGTTGCTGTGAGCTTGACACCACCGCACTCTACCAAGGATGACACAGTGAAACTCTGTCTCAAAAAATAAATAAATAAATAAATAAATAAAGTATCATCTTCTCTAAACTTGCGTGCTGCTGATGAGTAACTATCACTTGTCTGGTTTTTTTGATACGTTATTAGCTTTAAAATTTTGACCTATAATAAACTAAAACATTCTTTACTTTAATAAGCCACATATTTCATAGAACAACTAAAGATAAGGCTTTGCTACTAAAAGACCCCTTTTCCTCTAGACACAAAGGAGGAAAGAAAGGTCCATTGTTGTACAAAGCTATTAGCTACTGTGGGAACTTAGGAAGAGAATGTAAAGGAAATGAACTCCACCCATTACTACCAACACTTAAGGTTAATGCGGAGGGATAAATGGTGAAAACAGTTAGAAATAACTATAAAATATACTTACAGCCTCAAACTCCAAATGACTATCCTTTAGGAAATCTTGAATTTTGTCCTTAGGTAAAATACTGAATCGAAATCTAAGGAGATCCATTTCTTGTTGAATGAACCAGCGTCTGAGATCTTCACTGAAATGGAGATAAGGAAATCACGCATACAAATTAAAGAGACAATAATAAGTATGTGCAAGAAGTTTTTTTGTTTTGTTTTGTTTTTTGAGACAGAATCTCATTTTGTCACCCTCAGTAGAGTGCTCATGGCATCACAGCTCACAGTAACCTCAAACTCTTGGGCTCAAGCAATTCTCTTGCTTCAGCCTCCCAAGTAGCTGGGACTACAGGGACCCACAACACCACCTGGCTATTTTTGGAGATGAGGATCTCACTCTGGCTCAGGCAGGTCTTGAACCTGTGAGCTCAGGCAATCCATCCACCTCGGCCTCCCAGAACACTAGGATAACAGGCGTGAGCCAAGATGCCCAGCCCTCCAAGAAGTTTTAATAAAGCAATATTCAACATAAGCAAGATGCCAGCAGAGCGCAGTTAAAAGCATACAAGTTCTCTATTATGATTAGGAGAATATAAATACCACATACCACAACCATGAGGGATGTGGTGAATTTGAGGTAGAGGGGTGTTATAAAATTTAAAGTATTAAATATAGAATGCTCCCAGCCTAGCTGCATTACTACTGAATAACATAAAAGAAATTAGTTCATTGCATTTAATGTAACTGCAATAGTCACTTATATTAGAAAATAGGACACTCCTTTAGCCTGAGGTAGTTTCATCAAAGCCAAATTATCCAAAGGTAACTTTATGTTTGAATTGATTATGATCAGATAACTTCTGCAAAGGAAACTTTGCCTACAGCTTTATAGTTTATAAATTTGCAAAAGTGTAGTATGTATATATATACCACAACATTTAAAATCCATAAAACTACATTAATTTGTAAGATAGCTATATAATGGACATTGTTGATATTTAATAAAATAATTACTGCATGTAAAATATGATTTCATTTTTTTGAAGTGACTTTCACAGATTGTGAGCAATTCAATTCCTATGATAAACTACATATGCTATTTTACAAAATAAAAACCCTAGGACCAAAGCTGGTGAGTAATTTCTTAACTCTTATCTTGGGATAGTAAGTAATTCAAGAGTCTTAATAGCATAAGCCTTGTATTAAAAGGAAACAGAAACAACTATATTATTTGGCCAAAATTAATATGGGCAGAAAAAACAAGGTTTAAACCAAAAAAAGCAACTACCTCCTTCTTCCTCTGGATGGCACTATTGACCTACCAGAACCCAAGACCAACCAAAACTATCTTCACTCTAATAGGCCAGTACATTTCAAACTCTAAAATCCTGTACCAAATTCAATATGGGTTTAATTCATTGTTTCCTAAAAATATTACCCACTTTTTTCCAGGAATGTATCAAAAGGCCTTCATCCTAATAAAATTCCATCCAATTTTAAATCCCAAGTGAAAAGCCTCTCCATAGTTAAACAGTGTTTCATTAGACAAAATTTTGCAATAAATTTTTTCAGTATTTTTTCAGTAAACTTTCAAACAGTTCACTTCAATAGTATTCAATCCATGATCAAGTGGTTCCTGATGATATTCTGAGTTTTCCTACATTTTAGCATAACATACCAACTTTCCACGTACTAACATATAATCCAGATTTGACTGAACATATAAATGGATACTCACGATTGGCAATAAGCAAGGCGCACAATAAAATGAGAAATATGATCTTTTCTTCGTGGTTCATATTCATCTTCTAAGTTTTCCTTAAAAATAATGACACATGAATAAAATAAATGCAGTAGAATGATAACAGGGATAAAGAAATACTGAATCCACTTAAGCCAATGGTAAAGTTTAAAAAACACACTTCTTAATACACTTTCCAGGACAATTATCATTTTATTTAAGATATCAATCAAGTAAAACTAAGCAGTGAGCTCGGCTCAACAAACCCCCCCTGGATTTGGACCCCACTATATTCTTCCTACCAAACCCTCTTTCCTCACTTTCTTATCCAGCCTATGTCCAGGATACTCACCACTTCAATCACTTCTCACATCAACTCTCAGCTCCTCTAACTTGAACTATTTGGCAAAACTACACAGTCTCACTCCATTGTCCAAGGTAGAGCGCTGTGCTGTCATAGCTCACAGCAACCTAAAACTCCTGGGTTTAAGCGATCCTCTTGCCTCAGCCTCCCACTACAATGCCCAGGTAGTGTTTTCATTTTTAGTAAAGACAGTTTCTTGCTCTTGCTTAGGCTGGTATTAAACTCCTGAGCTCAGGCAATCCACCCGCCTCAGCCTCGCAGTGTGGTAGGATTACAGGCATGAGCCACCATGCTTGGCAAAACCTGTATTTTTAAATTAATCTATGGCTACATTCTGCAGTCCTATTCCCAAAATGCTAAGAACCTCTAGCCAAAAAAATATCAATTATGGGAATTTGGAATATAAAAATTCATGGCCTATAATCTTGGCTGGCCCCTTACCAATGCCATGTAACATTTATTTAAGTCCAAAATAGTACCTACTATATATCAGGCACCATTCTAAGCATTTTTAACACATTAACATTATAACTCACTTAATCCCTCTTTCAAAAGCCTATGAGGGAGACACTACTGTTTCTTTACCTCAAAGGTGACGGCACAGACAGATTATATAACTTGAGCAGAGTCACAAACCTTGCCCAAGGTAAACAGCAGGATTGGGACCTGACATGTAAGTATCTCCCCCTTACTTCTTAGAAAATCCTCCACCTTCAGCTGCTCCAAGGCCCCTATGTAGCACCTTTCTGTCTCTCAACAGATGACTTCAGCTCCTTTACAAATAAATAAAGGTCACTAGGCAGACTCCCTGGACCCCACAAGTTGCATTGATTCCCCTGCATCTCTGTGAACAAAGCATCTCTCCTTCCTCATACATTAAGCTAATCCCTGCACCAAACCCTCCAACCCATTTGCTCTTGCCTCTTAAGGACCTTGATTTATCAAATGTTCACTCAAAGTAGCTTCAGCCTCCCCACTTCTTCTTTCTAGTCTAGCTCTTTTGTTCAGCTTATAAACATATTTATCTCCTTTCATATTTAGTAGAGAGAGAGAGAGATGATAGACAGATACACACACACACACACACACACAAATATATACATCTTCTCTTTTCCCTAAAACATCCTCAATACTGCCCTATTTCTCCTCTGCCTTTTCGGCTAAATATCTTACAAGAATACATATTCCATATCCACCTCTCCACACTCCTCCTGTAACACTGTCAATTGTTCTGACTTCTGCTGTGGCTATAATGGCCCATCCAACTCCCAGATCCAATGGAGACCGTACACCTCATCTTACATCATCTGTCTTAAGCTTCTAAAACTATTGAGGTTAATAGCAGCACCACAGAAACAAAATGCTTGCATTCAAGTCTTGGCTCCACCATTTATCATCTATGAGCCCAAACAAAATCTGGTACACAGTAAGCATAATATAAATGTCCACTGCTGTTATTCCCTATTATTATATTATTAATATCATGATCATTATCACCGAAACTCCAGCCTTCCTTGGCTTCTATGTACTGCTATCCTGCTTCATGTCCTACTATTCAGAAAGATCCTTCTCAAAGTCCTTCCCAGCCTCCTCCAATTCTATTTCACCTTAACACAAGATCTTGTCCTCCGTTATCTTTCCTTCTCACGCAAATATTTCCCTAGGGTGCTCTCACCTACTCCTGATGACTTCAACTTTGCCCTACATCTACACTCCAACTATGGATGTCTTCCAAATCCACATCTATAAAAAAATAAAAAAATAAATAAAATAAATCCACATCTATACATCCAAATGTCCACAGACATCTCCACAGGCATCTCAAATTCACGTCAAGAACTAAGCTTTACATCCTAAGACTTGCTTCTCCTCCCATATATCACATCTCAAAATATCACCACCATCCACCTAATTGCCCTAAATAGGAATCTGGGTGTCATTCACATAACTGTTCTCTCTTCTCTCTCTCTGCATGCAGAGAGTAAAACTTTTGATTCTACCTTCTTATTATCTCTTCAATGGGTCCCCATCTCCCATTTAATTCAGACTTTCATTTCCAGCAGCGGTTCTCAACCTGTGCGTCGCAACCCACAGGAACTGTATTAAAGGGCTGCAGCATCGGGAAGGTTGAGAACCACTGATTTCCAGGCTCCTAACTGGTTTCCGTTCTATCAGATGTGACCCTGTCGATCTGCTATTGGCAGTCATCTTCTTAAAATAAAAATCTAACCACATTTGTCAAGATGCATGTCCAGCACTACCTCCTCTGGAAAGCCTTCCCAACGCTCCCCTGTCTGGGCTAGGTAATTATACTTGCTTCCCGGAGCACACATCTAGTGACAGCATTCAGCATCACATATTGCACAGGAGACACCTGGCAATGTTTGGAGATGCCCAATGGGCAGGAGCCAGGGATGCTACTGAGCAGCCTACAATGCACAGGACAGTTCTTGCCGTAAGAATTATTAGGCCACAAATGATGACAGTCCCAAGGAGAAACCCTGCCAGATTATACTCACCTGACTACATGTCAATCACCCCTAAGAGACGCAGATACAGGTACCTTCAGGCAGAGTCCACATTAGTCTTTATAAAAACCTTGTGCCTCACAAAAGACATTTCTTATGACTGACACTCAGTACATGAGCATACACAAACCGAAAGAACTTTGCTTTTTCTTTTTTACTTACTCTGTAGGAAAACTTGAGCTTTCGAAGCTCAGCTTCTAACTTACTCTGGTATTGCTCAGTTCCTTTCACATAGCTCACACCAAGATGTTCGACTGATTTTAGCACTAAAAACAAGAAAGAGAAAAAAAGGATAATGCAGGATAATGTTAAAAAGTGAAATCTAAGACAAAAATCTATGGATAGCAGTTCCTTAATTACTTACAGAATATGACAAGTTACAACCATCTTATTGTCTGCAAGTATATTATACACAAAGTACACATGCTTGTAACAGGATAACGTCCATCTATGTACAGAAAATATCCATGTCCCACAGCATGATATAATACTCAGGATTCTCAATCAGGAAAAGAGGGACAAATGGTGGATAATCAGTGCTGTGCTGAGCTACCACTGCTAAGGAATGGAAAAGTGTGTCAGTATGAAAAAAAAACTAAGCTCACCTTCATATAGAGCAGTCTGCTTCATTTATTCACAACAGCCTCATCAGAAAATTAAAAAAAAAAAAAAAAAAAAAACCACCCCTTCCTTTCCTAAAAAGGAGAGAACACAACAGTGAAGAAACCGGGCCATGCAATCAGCCAAATGAACTATCCTGAACAGCTGTTATATAAGGTCCAGAGCTTCCTAAAGCCCCTTATCAGTCCTTCCTCAGATGAATTCTTCTTTTAAGCCATTTCTACATTCAAGAATGAAAAATTTGCCTCCTGAGTACAAACCAATGTCCCAAAGGTACCTGCTTATTATGGTATCAAAACCAAAGTAATTATCTTCCTCTCATTCCCAGTCCTCTTCCTGGTGCCCCATGTCCATTAGCAGAGTTTTTATCCACCAGATCATCTAAGTCGGAACTTCAGCCACCCCAAACACTCGCCAAATCCTATCAATGACCTTTTCAGCATCCCTTAAATCTTTCCCTTCCTATCATTCCTATTGTCACTAGCTTAGTTCAGGTCCATATCAATTTACCTCTTAAGTTCCAAACCCAAGGATACTTTTCAAACATCATCTTAATCCTCACGAAGCATGTGACACTGCTAAGCTTTCTTAAACCATTTTCTCCCTTGGTTTCGCTTTCATATGACAAACAGGGACTAAGTACTCCCTCTCTGTATTAGCAGTTCTTACCTTTCCCTCTAAGAATGATTAACAGTATCTCACTTTTTCTGATTTTCCTACAAGGATATGCTAGAACGTAAGTTTTGAAGATAGCACTAGCATTATGTTTCAGTTCCGATCTAGCTCATTCTTTTTCCCAGCAACACAATAAAGGAAGCAGGCCCCCAGGACAGTGCCCAAACCCTTCTTAGTTCCCATTATTAAGTATACCATTAGCATGGCCAAAATGCCCTTGGTTATCCAAACGTTTTCATTCACCCTGAACACTGATTTCACTGTTCTCCCAAACATGACATTCTCTTTCACGCCTCCAAGACTGTGTAAAGGCTATCATCTCAGCTTGGAAAAACCCTTCACTTCTCTGTTGGAAAATTTCTACTCATCCTTCAAGGTCCAGATCGTATTACAACTTCTCTAAATTTTCCTTAATCAGACTAAGTCAGTCACTCCAACGTCTGTTTCTTTTTTTTTTTTTTTTTTGTAGAGACAGAGTCTCACTTTGTCACCCTGGGTGCCGTGGTATCACACAGTTCACAGCAACCTCCAACTCCTGGGCTTAAGCGATTCTCTTGCCTCAGCCTCCCAAATAGCTGGGACTACAGGCGCCCACCCCAACGCCCAGCTATTTTTTGGTTGCAGTTCTGCCGTGGCCTGGTTTGAACCGGCCACCCACGGTATATGGGGGCGGCGCCCTACTCACTGAGCCACAGGCGCCGCCCCCCCCCACTTCTGTTTCAACAACACTACTATTTACTTCTACTAGAGCAGTTAAAATACGAATTATAACTATTATTTTGGAAGTCTGTCTCTATGTACTAGAATACAGTTTCAACGAAGATAACATATTATTCTTTCCCACTTAGAACATAGCTGCACTCAATAAATGTTCATTGTATGGTAAATAAATGAATGAATACTAAATTCTCAAGAGCAAATCCTCAATAAATATTTGTTGAATGGATCTCTGAATGAAAGAAATAAATTACTTCCATTCATTCTCACAAGGATAAATGCATTCTGAATATATTCAAGAATATATGCATTCTGGGCAGCGCCTGTGGCTCAAAGGAGTAGGGCGCTGGCCTCATACGCCGGAGGTGGTGGGTTCAAACCCAGCCCCGGCCAAAAGCTGCAAAAAAAAAAAAAAAAAAAAAGAATATATACATTCTAATTTAAATATCACTTACATTTAAGTCTATCAATAGCGAAGTTTTCAAACTCTGTCAAAGATATGTTTTCAGAAGGTGGTTCCAAGTAAAACTGAAGGCAATGAGGGTAGGAAGTATTTTTCTGGTCACCTGCCAATCTCAGCTTTCTCCTCTTTCCTCCAGAAAACTGCATCTTGGTTACCTTAGAGGAAGGCACATAGAAAGGTTAAAATGATGAAAAATAAAGTTGAAAAGAAACCAGAAAAGGAAATAATTCCTCACACATAGAAAATAATATTGACGTTAACAAAATGTTAGGCTCGGCGCCTATAGCTCAACCGGCTAAGGCGCCAGTCACATACACCTAAGGTTGCGGTTCGAATCCCCAGCCCGGACCCGCCAAACAACAATAACTGCTGCAACCAAAAAATAGCCGGGCGTTGTGGCGGG
>NW_003852430.1:5646795-5652002 GCF_000181295.1 Otolemur garnettii | reverse complement strand
GCCCAGGAGTTGGAGGTTGCTGTGAGCTGTGATGCCACAGCACTCTACCCAGGGGGACAGCTTGAGGCTCCGTCTCAAAAAAAAAAAAAAAAAAATGTTTAACAGTGATTACCCCCGGACAACTTCCTTCTGTATTTTTCAGATTTTCTACAATACACCTGTAATAATTTGTAATGGCTAGAAGAGATGCAGGTGGGGGTCCTAACTTTCAGCAATATGAGGTCAGGTGGTGTTGCCTGTTCACTATTGGTCTGTGCCTTTGTATCACCGCAATCCCAAGAGTTAAGATGAGGTTGTATAAGGGCTGCAATCCTGAACCCAGAGGAAAGATCACTAGACTCTGGCTAGATGAGAAATGTAATGGACTGGGTCCCTATCTTATACGACCCTGGGAAACAGAGCTGTCTGGTGGATCCAGTCTCTGAACTCCTTTATAGAGGGCACTACAAGTGCCTTATAAATGTTCCACCCCGATGCCTTCCCCATCCTAGTCCTCCGGCAAAGCTATCTCCCCCCAACCCCTCTCTGGCACCGGGGTCTCTGCCACAATCCACCAACCAATTCCCAAAGCAATCTTTCTGCTCCCACCGCCCGCAAAGTGATTTCCCTTTCCTCTCAACTTCCAAGCCTCAAAACCAGGACTGCTCTCCATCCTAAGTTCGCAGGAGTTTCTCTTACTTGCAAGCAGCCAAACGCGCGAAAAGCGCAAACGCTGACAGCCGCTTCTCCCGGGTGGCGGGAGATTTCGTACGGAACCGGAAGCGAAAGCGAGCGGCGCGGAAGACCCGCCCCCCTGCGTCCCGCCCACCCCCCTCCCGGCGTCCCGCCCCCCATCCCGGCCCCCGACTTCCGGTCCTCCCACTCCGGGCTGGGCTGGCGCGCGCGGCGTTTCGCGGCCTCGGGGTTTCACCCGCTCCACCAGCTTTCAAAAAATTGAATGTGAGTGTTTTGGGAGATATCTTTCCCAGAAAACTTTAAGGGGCACCTCCTGTATGTGGAGTCGGTAACTTTTGACAGTTGAAACTAGGGTGGAGGAATGCTGACAATGGCAGCTAAACTTCCACACGCGGGAGATGGGACCTCTATAACTTTGCTTGGGCCACCAGCAGAGATTCCACTACTGGAGGATAATGTGGCGCTGTAACTCGCAGGACTGGCGCCGTCAGTTTCTGCCTGGGGGCGGAATGGAGGCAGAATGGGCACTAAGATCATTTGTGCACCTGACTCACTATTACCTCGTTTAATCTTTCATTGACCCCCATTTTGCAGATGAGAATACCGGAGCTACACGGTAATTATTAGTTTGCCCATCTACGTACACATTTTGATTTTCCTGTTGGACGGCAAGCTGTATGTGGGCAGCTTCCAATTCGGTTCACTCCTCCCTCCCCTGCAATGCCTGCCACATGTAAGCGCTCAGCGAGGTATCTGTACAATGAACTGGAATGTGTGAATGAAAGCACACTCTCAGAAATCACTCCAGGTCTGCAGGAATTAAAAGAGCTAGGCTCAGAGGAAGGTAGGGTTCGAGAAGTGGAAGCGCTGGGGAGAAAGGATGTGCCGCTGGCTTTCCAGATGTCAGACTGCAGACTCAGAAGCAGCGCGTCAGAGCCACTGCAGCCCTTCTAGCGCTGTCTGCAAGGTTTTCAAATACTGGAAATAAACTTCACTTGTGGCCTCTAGGAGGTGTGTCTCACTGACAGAAGATAGAGGGAGGCCCTGGTAAAGGTAGTCATTGGAAATGAAGAGTCCCACCCAGCATGGACTTAACTGTGTCTGGCACTGACTTTGTACCAGGACCTGTTTTAAGCAGTTTATATATCAATTAATTTTATTCTAATAATCATGAGGAAGGGTGTATTATCAACCCTGTTTTACAGATAAGGAAACTGAAGAACAGAGAAGTAACTTCAAAAGTACCTTCACATGGTATCAGAGCCAAGTTCAAACTCAGGGGAAATGTCTCCACATTTGTCACCACAGTGGTACCATCCACTAATGTGACAGGAGACCTTCCCCACATTTCTTTCCTCTTTGTATCAGACACATACTTTACATCATTGAATCAACAGAAGACAACTGAAAGCACATTAACTGCCTGGAAAAAAAAATGGAGTACAGACTATAGGAATATTTACATGAATATCTGATCTCTGAATAGTGAAGGAATTTAAGTATAATAAATTACAAAGAAAAAAATCTAAATATTTGACTATATAGCTGGATGTAGTGGATCCTGCCTATAATATCAACACTTTGGGAGGTCAAGGCAGGAGGATCACTGGAGGCCTAGAGTTCAAAACTAGTCTGTGCAACATAGCAAGACCCTATCTCTACAAAAAAATATTAAAAATACAAAAAGTTAGCCAGCATGGTGGTGTGCACCTTGTAGTCCTGGGTACTCAGGAGACTGAGGCAGGAGTTGAAGTTTACAGTGAACTATGATCACACCACCATGGTCCAGCCAGGGTAAGAGAGAGATAGTGTCTCTTAAAAAAATAAACATGAGTGCTGACACGGTTTCAGAGAGAAAGGAATGCTTATTCAAGTCTTTGATTTTTATCTGCTCATGGGGTGTCCCACCTGTTTCCCCAGTTCTGGCTGACTTGCCTCACCCCATGCTTCTGTAAAAAAAATAAAAAATAAATATGAGGCTGGGTATGGTGGGTCACACCTGTAATCCTAGCACTCTGCAAGTCCAAGACGGATGGACTGCTTAAAGCATAGGAGTTCAAGACCAGCCTGAGCAAGAGTGACACCCTGTCTCTACTAAAAATAGAAAAACTAGCTGGGTGTCATGGCACAGGCCTGTAGTCCCAGCTACTTGGGAGGCTGAGGCAAGAGGATTGCTCAAGCCCAGGAGTTTGAGGTTGCTGTGAGCTATGATGCTATCTCATTCTACCCAGGGTGACAGAGTGAGACTGCCTCAAAAAAAAATAAAAATAAATAAGCACACACAAAATTGACTATCAAAAAATAAAACTGGGCATCTAAAAAATTCACAAAATTATTTTACATTCATCAAACTAGGGAAAAGATTTGTCAAAAATATAACATTAAAAATATTAATGCCATCAGGATACAAAGAACTTAATTCATTAGGGAAAAAAATCCTAAGACAAACTGAAACATGGGAAAAGATAAAGAACAGATAATTCATACATAAAATAGTGATAAAGTTATCACTTACATTTAACTCTATCAACAGCTAAGTTTTCAAAATGTTTATCTCTAGCAGCAAAGAAATTTTCTCTGGCAAAACAGGCAAAGAATTTACATTGAAAATACTTCAGGCTCGGCGCCTATAGCTCAACCGGCTAAGGCGCCAGCCACGTACACCTAAGGTGGCAGGTTTGAATCCCCAGCCCGGACCCGCCAAATAACAATGATGGCTGCAACCAAAAAATAGCCGGGCGTTGTGGCGGGCGCCTGTGGTCCCAGCTACTCAGGAGGCGGAGGCAGGAGACTCGCTTGAGCCCAGGAGTTGGAGGTTGCTGTGAGCTGTAATGCCATGGCACTCTACCCAGGGGGACAGCTTGAGGCTCTGTCTCAAAAAAAAAAAAGAAAATACTTCAATGTTGCTACCTATACTGTTCCTCATTTAAATCCCCAAGGCACTTTATGACTCCCACGTGGTATAATTTCCTCTAGTTATATCCCTCTACTACAGAGATTCTTAATCTTTTGTGAACATTAGACGCTCTGATAAAAGCTCTCCTCAGAAAGATGCACCTGCACACCAATTTTGTACACTATTTCAAGAGGTTAACCAACCCCACTCAATGCTTTTTTAAAATACCAGCACTTCTAGATTTTAAGCTCTTTTTGGTCAGGCCTTTTTATTTGTCTTTGTGATCCATAAAGTGCCTACTACAGTATCTTCCACATTAACGGATAAAGTGAATAATGTCATTTTTATGACTAATGCAAAGTATTGGAAAAATATGTTCATATTTAACATTACCGACATCTTACTAACCACATCACATAATAGCTGCCTTTTCAGCATATTAAACACCTATTTTAAGGCTCAGGGAACAAACTAAGCCAGTGTTGGTCAGCTATTCCAACATTTTTATTATTTTCTAATACCACAATTTTGATGGCTACCTCATCCTGAAGAATGTCTTTCGTACCCAGAGGCAATTACAATAGAAATCTGCATGTCGCTGTAGCAATAATGCACCACAATAAAGCACTGTGAGTTCTTTTGTGTGTTCATTTCATCCACATACATGGACTGACCCAATGCTGAGCCCTGGCAACCCAGACTTTTGTAAACTATAGACACTGACCTCACAATTAAGGGGAAGAAAACATTTAACACAAAATTTTTACTGCTACTGAACCATAAACATCTCAAAAATGGACAACCGTGTTATTCATTTTCATAACACCAGTGCCTCACACTCCGTGGGCTCTCAACAAATATTAAATATTTGTGATGAGACTGAACTGCTGAATACTCTCAGAGATGTATGAAAAAAGTACTGGGTTCAGCTTCCCATTAAACAGATGGTTTGAATCAAATGTGACTCCAGCCTATAAAACTCCCAAGTCCTCATCTGAAAACTTCATACACATTCCTTCCAGAATGACTTGGCTCCCCAGTTGAGCCTGTAATAAAGCACAGAGTACCTTCTCTGGCAGAATTTCCATGAATCATCACTGCACAATTCAGTGCCTGCCCTTAGCACTACCCAGCTACAAACATACTGTCACAAGAGACGTTGACACTTAGATGACTCCGCAGCTCCAGGACTTCTGTCCTACTGGGTCACACTTATAGCTGAGATTTTAGTTGCCTTGCTTGGTAAACCAAAGTGAGAGTTCCCTCTTCTGTGCAGGGTGTGTCACTCTAAAAACTAAAGACATGTAAGCTTCTCTAGCAAGTAAGCATGCTGTGAACTCCTGCCAGGTCTGCTGGCCATGAAAAGCAGAGAGCAGGAGGCACTTCCAGCAGGATAGCTGACCCACAAAAGCTAATGTAGAGTTAGCCAAACTTTGGTCCCTCTCCCCTCCCTAATCTACTGCCCACCTATGGGAGTTGGCTGGGAAAGAAAACACCTCACTCTTTCTCCCTTTGTTTTATTTTATTTATTTTTAAGACAGAGTCTGACTTTATTGCCCTCAGTAGAGTACTGTGGCATCCCAGCTCACAGCAACCCCAAACTCTTGTCAAATTCTTGGGCTTAAGCGATTCTCTT
>NW_003852430.1:5626311-5644360 GCF_000181295.1 Otolemur garnettii | reverse complement strand
GGACAGCTTGAGGCTCTGTCTCAAAAAAAAAAAAAAAAAAAAACCAGAAAGAGATGATAGTCTACAAGCACCAGATGGGCAAAAAAATTTTAAGTTTAAAAATATCAAGTGTCCACAAGGAACTTGTATGTTGTAAGTAGAAATATTAATTGATATAATTACTTTGAAAAACACTGTGGCATCACCTAGTAAATTTGAAGGCATATAACCCTTTTCCTACTACAATAATTCTACTGTGAGTATATTCTCTAGAGAAATTTGTATGCATAGGCATCAAAGCACAACTATCAGAGCACTCATGGCAAAAGAAAAACAGTAAAACACTGGAAACTCTCCATCATCAGAAATGAATAAATAAATTGTGGTCTGTTCACACAGTTCAATGTTTTTTAAAAGGTGAAAACAAATGAACCTCAGTTAGAGTAAGAACATCGACATAGACAAATTGTAAAAACATCAAGTTAACTAAAAAACCAAGTGGTAGGAGAATGCGTGTGTATGCTGACTATTTTCCATCTTCCACCCCTCACCCACCTTCAGCCCTCTCCCCTGCTCTCTGTTCCTGGCTTGAATGGACCACATAAAGTTTTATTGTGCTTTCTACTTTGAATTAGGTTCAGTAAATTAGGAGCCCCTAAAGGACATGGGAAAAATAAAAGAAAGTGAGATCAACGCATTTATCCCCAAGCTGGCAGCCTGTGTCCCTCAACCTGTCATTGCGCCTTCCAAAGTGGCTGACGCTAAACAACTCACTCTGGGTGTAGTGGCACCTCCCATCTCTCTATCTTTCAGGCCTAGAGATAGTAAGCCCTTCTTGATTACCATCCTTGGGGCTGAGGCAGGAAGATTCCTTGAGCCCAGGAGTTCAAGGCCAGCCTGGGCACAGAGACCCCCCCATTTCTACAAAAATTAAAATATATATATTAGCAGGGTGTGGTGACAGCACACCTATGGTCCCAGCTACTCAGGTGGGTTACATAAGCCCAAGATTCAAGGCATAGTGAGCTATCCATTGTGCCACTGCAAACTAGCCTGCCTTCCAACCTGGGCAACAGAGGGAAACTTTGTCTAAAAACAAACAAACAAAAAAACCACGTTGAATTAACCTCTTTTGATCATGCTATCTGTCTCTAGCTGAACCCTGACCTATGATATAATTCGGCACTTATGTAAAAGTTTTTTTAAAAGTGAAATAAATAGGCTCGGCACCTATAGCTCAACCGGCTAAGGCGCCAGCCACATACACCTAAGGTGGCGGGTTCGAATCCCCAGCCCGGACCCGCCAAAACAACAATGACGGCTGCAACCAAAAAATAGCCGGGCGTTGTGGCGGGCGCCTGTGGTCCCAGCTACTCAGGAGGCGGAGGCAGGAGACTCGCTTGAGCCCAGGAGTTGGAGGTTGCTGTGAGCTGTAATGCCATGGCACTCTACCCAGGGGGATAGCTTGAGGCTCTGTCTCAAAAAAAAAAAAAAAAAAAGTGAAATAAATAATGTACATACTGCAAGTGTAAGATGATCAAATTTGGCTGGCACAGGGTCTTGCACCTGTAATCCTAGCATTCTGGGAGGCTGAGGAAAATGGATTGCTTGAGCTCATAGGTTTGAGACTAGCCTGAGCCAGAGCAAGTCTTTGTCTCTACTAAAAACACAAAAAACTGAGGCAAGATGATAGCTTGAGCCCAAGAGTTGGAGGAGTTGGAGGTTGCTGTGAGTTATGATGGCCCCGAGTCTCTGATTCAAAAAAAAAAAAAAATGAAAATGATCAAATTCAAGCGAGTCCTTAGCTCTGGAGAGAAGAAGGATGCACTAGTGGGGGCCTTCTGCCCTTCCTTTCCCACCCTATTAGACCCAAGGCAGACCTAATATTGCAATAGGGGCTGAGATGTCAGAGCATGGATTGCTGAAGGCTCGGTTTCCTGCAGAGCAGATACACTCATGAGGTCCCCTGCTGCTCCCAAACGTGGTTCTGGGAAGGGAGCTCAGCCTGACAACACAGTTCCTCTTCCTTGTCTGACTCCATTGTCTCTGAAGCTAACAGGTGCCAAGATCAAAAGGCCTTTTTTACTAAGAGTCACCACCTTCCCCTAAATGCTTAACCCCATTTGACAGTGAATCCTGCACCCCTTTTTAATGACCCAGTATGGAGGTTACCTGAGCCTCCCAGGAACTGTCTGTCCTACTTGGAGACTCTTAGCACCTGGGAGACAGTGGTGGGAAGTGGCTGGATGTACTAGTCTGGTCCTGTCACTCAGGTCAGCGTAGTGTTGAGCTGAGCGCACAATCTGAGTCTGGGCCTGGGGTGCATGGAAAAGACACAAGATGGGAACCTATGGAATTCAACCCAATATCTTTGCTCCAAGTGTATCCACACGGTGGGAGAATTAAGTGAAATGAATCTCACCCTGAATATGGTATTCAGCAAGACGTTTTGAGTTTGGTGCTACTTATAGATAACAGGTGACTTAAAAAGGATTACAGAAAAAAAGTCTAACCTTGCTTTAGCCATGTAGAAATAATTTTAAATATTGGTACTTACAAGCATCACTTATCTTTTATGGATAATTACCCTATGCACTATAGTTTTAGGCATTTCATCGCTCTATGTCAGATGAACTTTTGGGGGGCAGAATTTATTTAATTACAGTGCTAATTATTCGTGCCAACTGAGCGCATCCAAAGATTATAAGAAATACTCATTTTAGGTGAGCACTTAACACAGTTTGGTACCTAACAATTTAGTACAAGGTTCCTTGTTGTTCCTTCTCTGTTTAAATTTGAACTGGAGTGAAATTCATTATGCAATACCCATCTCCCTGCAATTGTCTTGTTTGTGTTTAAAAGAATGGAATTGAAGAAAGGGAGCCCAAGAAAAGAATCTAAGTAACCAAGGAATTAGGCTCAACTACAATTTCACTTATGCTCCATAACTGATGGCATTTCTCAATGTCCTATCCATATAACCTGCTAACCAAGAATTTCTAAAATGAATTGGTTATCTCACGGAAATCAACTGGATCCTGGCAACATCAATCCTTCTCTGTTTCAGCTCAAACAACTCTGAATATTTGAATTTTTAATACGAGACTGGTTATTAGACCAAGAGCCCCCGGAGACCAAGCAGACTATCTCACGTGCTTCTGTCCCCTACCTCTTCTGCCTCTGGCCCAGCTTGGCAGGGAACAGACACTCCATAGCTGTCTGCTGAACTGAATTGAACTTGGCCGTATTTATCCCTAATTCCAGATGGGCTCTCATACACTTTATGATGTAATCCTTCACGGAAGATGTGTTTTCACTCTAGATTTTGGCTTTCCCATTGAAATTCCTGATCAAAATATTTTCTCTCAGTTGGCTGATTTCTGGAAACTAAAGTAGGTGTAAATATGATCCTGTTACGATGCCAGATTTAACTCCAAGTTGACTGACTGATAATCATGTCCAAAAGTCAGCATTCTCGGCTGGAAAATGATATTAACGCTGCAGAAAGTGGGAAGTTAGAAAATAAAGATGAATCTGCTTTACTCTATCTAAACACTTTGGGATCGATGTTAAGAGCTGTCCTGCGGTATGGAGAGGAAAGGGACCTTCCTGACACACAAAGAATCGCCTCAGCTGCATTTTCTTCTCTTTGAAAAAAAAAAAATGTAATCTATCATTCAGGTCTCACATGGTAAAAACTCCATCGTGCCAGGAGCAATATGATATTTTTTCCTGTGGGATTCCATATTTTAAGGTCAGTGCCCCAGAAGCAGGAGAGTATGTGCTTGGGACTCCACCCTAAATAGGCTTGACACCTAATGTTTTCTTTCCAGGCCTCTCTGCCCCCCACAAGGCCCCAAGCAAAGATCTCAAATCAAAAGCTCCAGTCTCGGGCAGCGCCTGTGGCTCAGTGAGTAGGGTGCCGGCCCCATATACCAAGAGTGGTGGGTTCAAACCCAGTCCCGGCCAAACTGCAACAAAAAAATAGCTGGGCGTTGTGGCAGGCACCTGTAGTCCCAGCTACTTGGGAGGCTGAGGCAAGAGAATCGCCTAAATCCAAGAGCTGGAGGTTGCTATGAGCTGTGACGCCACAGCACTCTACCAAGGGTGACAAAGTGAGACTCTGTCTCTAAAAAAAAAAAAAAGAAAGAAAGAATAAAGGTCCAGTCTTGCAACCACCAGGAAAGGCTCCTTCCCCACCACACCCAACCCACAAGCATAACCAGGCCACACAAGTGACTCCCATCCAAGGTCATTCTTCCCCAGAGTACGTTATGAAGGAATTAGGTTGTTTTGTGTTTTCTCCAGTGCAGACAGGAGCAGCTGTTTTTCTAGAGACTTTGATTAGTGATCTTCACTGTGAGAATTTTCTGTTTGCTGTGTAGAGTTAATCCAATCTTTTTTATAAGCTACTAAAACCAGATTTTCCCAATTATATTTATTTTCTAATAATCATGACACAGTATTGGCATTTGCAGAGCACATTATAGTTTTCAAAGAATTTCATTTATATGTTCTAACTCAGGATTTCTGCAACCAACTGAGTTTCTGGAGTCCTTTCATTCTATTGTAATTTCCTTTTTTTCTCCTCATTTTTTTCTTCAATTTTTATGATAAGCTTAAAAAATTTCATAAAAAGCATATCCTGTGTCATCGGGAAGACTATGGGTTTTTTTTGTTTGGTTGGTTTTTAAGACGGTCTCCCTATGTCGCCCTCAGAAGAGTGCTGTAGCATCACAGCTTACAGCAACCTCAAGCTCTTGGCCTTAAGCGATTCTCTTGCCTCAGCCTCCCAAATAGCTGGGACTATAGGCACCTGCCACAGCACCTGGCTATTTTTTTGTTGTTGCAGTTGTCATTGTTGTTTATCCGGCCCCAGGCTGGGTTTGAACCCTCCAGCCTCAGTGTATGTGACCTGTGCTATGGGCACTGAGCCTGGATGACTATGTGCTTCCAAACATAGTTGACCCTTCACAGATGGCCACCTCCCTAGATTGACCACCTCCTTAAATTGACCTAATTTTCATGGACCAGACATGCACCAGCTGTCCATATCAGTACAGAAGGCCTAGTTCCTTATGTTGACCACCTCTGTAAGTTGACCAACACATTACAGTCCTGTGGGTGGTCAATTTATAGTGGATATACTGTAACTCTATGTCCCAACTATTGTATGTGACACCAGTCCCACTGATGTCACATGATCATCTGAAATGAAACAGTTTGGGTCGCAGTGTACTGGTAAGCACACCTACCTGATCTTAAACTTGCAGGTTCTAAATGTCAAAATGTCAACCATCACCCTGTTACCACCATTGTCGCCAATTTCTTTTCCCCCCCAGTAGTTATCAAGACAAAACTAGCTTCTAGTCATAATTTGCAACTGCAAGACATTCTCTTGAATAAGACTTTAGTTTCCTGGGGCAGTGCGTGTGGCTCAGTGGGTAGGGGACCAGCCCCCTATACTGAGTGAGGGTGGCAAGTTCAAACCCAACCCAGCCAAATTGCAACCAAAAAACAAAAGAAAAATAGCTGGGCCTTCTGGCAGGCACCTGTAGTCCCAACTACTTGGGAGGCTGAGGCAAGAGAATCACCTAAGCCTAGGAGTTGAAGGTTGCTGTGAGCAGTGAAGCCACAGCACTCTACCAAAGGCAACAAAGTGAGACTCGTCTCTATAAAAAAAAAAAAAAGACTTTAGTTTCTTAAGATATTTAACAAGTTGAGGTTTAGTTTTCTATTGTAAAAACAAACCAGTGTAGACAAGTAAAGTACTATTCAAATTGAGAACAAAAGA
Organism: Otolemur garnettii; assembly: GCF_000181295.1. Taxonomy (NCBI): domain Eukaryota; kingdom Metazoa; phylum Chordata; class Mammalia; order Primates; family Galagidae; genus Otolemur; species Otolemur garnettii. Next base: position 5,638,587 of record NW_003852430.1, on the reverse strand, counting down.
GAGGTGAACTCAAACATGAAATGGTTTCACTGGAGCCCTGCTGACAAATGACGCCTTAGTTCACTGATCAAAGATTTCACAGTAGCCGGAAAAGAAATTCGTGTCAGGACACAAGTTTTCACAGGGTTATAATTCAAAAGGCATAAGCGAGTCTAAAGAACCTGCCCAGCCTATCCAGCCAGGGATCTCCAAGAAAAGCATTGTTCTGATTCTATCTTTGTATACACCAACTTGCAGCCCTGTACAGGCAGTGTTGAATTCTCAGGTGAATTCTCTCTCTTGTATTTTGGAGTGAACAATAAAATTGACTGGCCCACCAATCAATTGTAGTCAGCAAAAACAAATTTATTCTTTAAATCTGAATAAATAAACAACCAACTATGGCAGTGAATCAGGTGATAATCTGTGCTCAAAACAAAAAAGTCATGTTAAAAAGTGAGAAATTCTTTCTATTATCAACCTCAACATACGCTTTTTAATTTTGGCAAAACATCATCTGGTAAATTAAAATAATATTGTTAATTGTAATTGTGTTGGTTTTATAATTTTGTGTTTAATACATAAATGCTTTTAGCTTTTATGTAAATATTTTGACTATAAACATATAAAACTTTCTTAGTAACAATGACATGAAAATAATACTCTGGTTATCTTCAATGCTTCTCTTCCTGATGAAGGTTTCTTTATATTACTCTGGTTTGAAAAGTACTAATCATAAAATAGGTTAACAATAAATCTTTTGATTTATAAGGCCACTTATAAGATAGATGCTGCCTGTGGCAACTTAACATGAGTTTTAATCTAGAAATTTTAGGAAACTATCTTTTCTTAAAAATCAATTTTTCTTTTCTGCTTCCACAATTACTTTATTTGAATTAGAGGTAATGGACTTTTCTGACTGAGTTCTTTCTAGAATGCATTAGCTTAGGGGAAAAAGTCCTAGTGCTTCAGAGTGTTTATTCTGTGGAAGATAAACAGTGTTGGTATATAAAGCACTCCTCCAAATAGCTCAAGGTTGTTTAAAACATCCATTAACCCTAATGGAGTTACAAAATATTAAGGAAGAAAAATATGCTTTAGTAGTTGTGCCTTTGGCTTTTTTCACTGCTAAGACATTTTATATATCTATGGCTTAGCCTTATGTGAAAAACCAAGCAACAATTTTCATATCTCTGTGTGACATGTAATTTTTAACATACAATATAAACTTCAAAACAGCTACCTTGAAATCAATGAAATACATGGAAAAGTGCTGGGGGAAAAATTGAAAAACCAAAAATGTTTGCTAATAATTTAACTATGTTTTAAGAGGAGCTCTTAACGATTCAAGGTATTTACCTTAAAAGGAATTATGTAAATTTATTTTATATATCCCAATTTTATACATAACCAAATGTAACTCTGCTTAAAAAACTAAATTAATAACTAAATTATTTAGCAGATATTCATATTTAAAGTCTGGGTTTTTTCCCTAAAATATATTTTCTTTTCCTTTTTTTTTTTTTTTTTTTTTTTGAGACAGAGTCTTACTCTGTCACCCTGGGTAGAGTGCCATGGCATCATAGGTCCCAGCAACGTCAAACTTTTGGGCTCAAGCGATCCTCTTGCCTCAGCCTGCCAAGTAGCTGGGACTACAGATGCCTGCCACAATGCCTGGCTAGTTTTTCTATTTTTAGTAGACATAGGGACTTGCTCTTAGTCCAGCTGGTCTCCGTCTGCCTCCACCTCCCAGCATGCTAGGATTACAGGTGTGAGCTACCGCGCCCAGTCAACATTTTATATTTTATCATAAAAGGCCCAGCTGAGGCAATGTTTCATATGTGGGGGATCAAACTTGGAAGTGAAACCGGTTGAAATTTGAGGGTGCAATCTTGTAACCCCTAAAGTTGAGACTGAAAATGTCGTCTGAATTTTTGACCTCCCAGCCAGTAACTGGGAATATTCTGAAGCCTCTATGCTGAGTGGATGACATGGAGAAAGCAAAGGAAACCAGAACAAAAACTGCATCAGGATTCAGTCTTAATTCATTCTTGACTTCAATGCTCATATAATAAATAATCTGCAACAGTCTTTTTGCTTAAATGCCTTCCTAGCAATGCCCATGCTAGGCATCAGATTGTGACCAGCAGACTTTCCCCACTTTATTCTAATGCCTAATCATTTCACATCATCAGGTGAGAAGCTTGTAGGGTGATTTCTCCCATTTGTAAGATCATCATAACAGACCGTGAGCTCAGGGCCAACCCAGGTTTCAGCTCTGGCAGCTGTCTTTCAAAAGAGGGGTGGGAATGAGGATAAAACTCAGAAGAAAAAGGATCATACCTACACTAACTACTGAAGCCATGGTATCCAGTGCTGGGGAGAGTCCGATCTTCTATTTTTGGCAACAAAGACTTTCAACCCAAAAAAAGAAGACCTAAAACGTGTTTAAAGTGACACCTATTTCTCCAAAATGCCCTTTTCTCATACCCACATTAACACTGGGATGACAAATTTAACTATCTCCTTTTGACAGGAGGGAAATCCTTTGAATGAAGATACTTTAACATAAGTTGGGACCAGCACAAGAAAATGGCAGAGAGAAGCCTTAAAAGGGCCTCTTGGTGCTGCCCCTTCCCCTGGGGCAAAGTTGGAAAGAATCAGATGCATCTCAGTGTAATAGTGGGAACAGTTGCTTCCAAAGACAGAACCAGAACTGTGCTAGTAGGAAAAATAGCAATCCAAGTTTAAAGTAGACTTGCCCAAGAGAAATTGATGTCTGTCTTTCAAAAATCTACTTCATTACTCCTATCTATGAAAAGATAGAAGCCAAACTAGAAGACACAGTCAAAGGTCTGCAGATCCCTCAGTACACACACAGACACACACGCGCACACACACACAACAGGGGACAGCACAGCAACAAACAGCAAGTGTATTTTCCTACACACACACACTTTGCCCATCCAGACCTGGAGTCCAGGGTATTTTTTTTTTTACAGACTTTTTTTTTTTTTAATTTCAGGCTCCTTTATTCCATGAATATTTACAGAACATCAACTATAGGCAAAATATTGACATAATCATTGAAGATGACATTGAAACAAATATATCAATTTTATGAGGAAACAAAAGCATTATCCATTGATCAATTACGAGATAAGTGTACTCATTACCACCACTCCTAGTAAAGTTGAAGATCCTAGCTAGTACAATTATGATAACTTAAAAATCCCAATAGCTTGTAAAAAAAATACAAATTTCTTTCTTTTTTTTTTTTTTTTTAAGACAGAGTCTCACTTTGTCTCCTTGGGTAGAAAGCCATGGCATCCTAGCTCACAGGAACCTCCAACTCTTAGGCTTAAGCAATTCTCTTGCTTTAGTCTCACCAGTAGCTGGGACTATAGGCGCCTGCCACAATGCCTGGCTATTTTAGAGACAGAGTTTCATTCTTGCTCAGGCTGGTCTCAAACTTGTAAGCTCAGGTAATCCACACACCTCGGCCTCCCAGAGTGCTAGGATTACAGGTGTGAGCCACCTTATTCGAATATAGATCTCTACTCAGGGAGAGGGTCTGAAGCTGAAGCCCAGGTGCTGTGCGTGTAGAGGTGATGTAGGGTGCGGATATAAATGTAAGAGCTGAGAAGGCAAGTCCAAAACGGACAACCCAGTTGCAGGCCCTGACTCCTGATGCGGAGAAAGTCCGATCTGGCTAACTTTCAATCCTTGTCCCTCCTATATAGTAAATTCTTCTGAAATTATCCTTACCCTTCAGTAAAGGAGGATTTTATATATAAATGTATAGGGAGAACAGGGTGATGGAACATGTGTCTGCTCTACCTCCCTCCTGACAGAAGAAAGAGAAAAGACATCAACCCTTCTGTGGATTGGCCAAATGGTGCGTGGCAGAAGAAAGAGACCCACACGCTGAACACCACCTTCACTGGCTGCATAATAAACTAAACCCCTCTGGCCCTAAGGAAGACCTCTATATACTCTTGGCGTTAGGTAAGTAAGATGACTGAACAGTGGATCAGAGAATATGGGAGGGGGGAAATAGATTCTCAGCTCTCTTCTTTGTATCCAAATATAAGAGTATTAGGAATCATCTGTCTCCTCCCTTTACTTGAGTGCAATGAATCAGGCACATCTCTTGGTTGTGCTCAAGATGTGTATCTATCCATTCATTCATTGATTCATTTGACATAACACTGTCGGATGCCAAGCACAGGATGGGCTGGGAAAAAAGACAAGATGGGATAGACAGGGTCCAGAAAGTCATCTCTGGGCATTTCAGTCCGGGACAATGATTCTCAAATGCCCATCCTACAACCATTATTTGAGGCCAATCTGCCCTAAAATTAAGACCGTGTGGTATAGAAATCTAAGTGCCGGGTTGGGAACAATTGTTTTTTTATTCCAAGAGGGTGTCTTTTCGGTGCTTTTTCTGTTAAAATTTCCTTCTTTTTATGCAATGATACAGTAAGAGAATTTTCTGTATTTTATCAAGTTGGAAATTCTAGGTCAGTCAATGTAATTTTTTAGTTTCGTAAAATTATAAAATTTGGGACCTCCTCATCAAGACAATACACATTAAATCCCTGAATAAAACCTAACATTTTAAAAGTACATGACCCTTCATCAGGGGCTTTCATGTGCATTATCTCATTGGAATCCTATCCTGCCCCTCCGTAAACACAAACACACAAACTCAGGCACAAAGAGAATTGTCCCCATTTGCATGGCTATAAGTACAAAGGAAGGGTAAGGACCCAGGCTTTTGATTCTGATCCCCGTAAAAGAAGTGGCATGAAGATAGAATTGGCAGGGTCTGGGGACAGATGGGATATAGGAGAACAGGGTGGGGGGAGTGGGAAGCAGGAGGAGGATGAAGAATCAAGTGATTCAGGTTTTGTTTGACTTGGGTTGGGCTTTTTTTTTTTTTTTTAACTATGTCTATGCTTTATTCTAAAATACATTTTCTCTTCATTATTTTAAACATTTATAGTGGTACCTCTGTTTGGGCTTGACAGTCGCCTTACACAGTGAAAATAAATTAATAAAATGGAAATTTCTATCATTTTCTTTATTGGTTTCCAGAAAGGATCTTGCTCTTTCACCTGGGCTCAAGTGACCCTCCTGCCTCAGGCACCCAAGTAGCTGGGACCACAGGTGTGTGCTACCACGCCTGACTAAATTTCTTTTTATCTTTTGTAGAGACGGGGATCTTGCTGTATTTCTCAAGCTGATCTCAAACTCCTGGCCTCAAGCAATCCTCCCCCCCTCTCCCAAGTGCTAGGATGATAGGTGTGAGCCACTGCACCTGGTCCTATGAGAGAGAACGCAAATGCTTCTCCGTATGTGGAGGAAAAGGGGAATGAAGGGGAATCCACTACTTTGCATGAGGGTCCAGTTGTGTGGCTGTTACCACTTTGCTTTCCAGTGTGACATGTACCCTCCCTGCCCATCTGACTCTGGCCCTGCTTTCCAGATCCATTTCCCCAAAGGTCTGCATGTGTACAGCCTTCCCAAGCCAGCCATGCCCTTCCACTCCTCATCTCTTTGCTCTTATCACTCTCTCAGCACAGAGTACCAGTCTGCAAATTGGCATTTTTGTTTTGTTTTAATTTGAGACAGAGTCCTACACCATTGCCCTGGGGTTGAGTGGCAGTGGCATCATCATAGCTCACAGCAACCTCCAACTCTTGGGCTCAAGCAATCCTCCTGCCTCAGCCTCCTGAATAGCTGGGACTACAGGTGCCAACCACAACATATGACTAATTTTTCTATTTTTAGTAGAGATGGAGTCTCACTCTTGCTCAGCTGGTGTCAAACTCCTGAGCTCCACAATCCTCAGGCTTTGGCCTCCCAGAATGTGAGGATTACAGGCGTGAACCATCCTGCCTGGCCAGTGTTCTTGTTTTTAACTTTTGTCTAAATCATTTTACTTTTCACTCTGAGGTCATTTCAACCCTATTAAAACATGGGAAATGACATTAAAAATGACCCATTGACCTTCAGCTGCGCCCATAGACTTTGTCCCACTAATGGATTTTTTCTGATCCAGGATCCCACGTTGTGTTTGGTGGTCACGGTTTTGGTCTCCCCTTAGGAACCGGTCCTGAGCCTTCCTTTGTCTTTCATGTCCTTACTATTTTTGAGGACTACGAGCCAGTTATTCTGTAGACTGCCCATGTTTCTTCATGATTACATGCAGTTGTGCATTTGGGCGGGAATATGTCTTTCCAGGAGAAGATGTTTTGCCCTTCTCAGCACAACAGATCAGAAAGTGTATGATATTCTTATGTCTCAATACTGGTAATGATAATATTTATCATTTAGTTAAGATGGCATCTGCTAAGTTTCTCCACTGAAAAACTACTCTGTTTTCCCTTCATAATTTCTAAGGATCTCAAGGGACATATTCAAGACTATGTAAACATACTATTTCACATCATCTTTTAACTACTACTTTAGTACTTATTGATGATTCTTACCTGAAACAATTCTTAATGTGATGTTTGCCAAACAATAATTTTCTATTGCTACCATTTCTTCTATATTTATAAATTGGAACTCTACTGTAAAAAAATAGGAGAGAGAATGTGTTCTCTTCTTCCCCCATTTATTTATTCAGTTATTTATTTTTATTAGTGTGACTTGCAGATATTTATTTTATGCTATGGATTACGATGCTTCCTTATTCTTGTTTATTATTTTCTGTAAATTATGCCAAATGGCCCCTATATCCTCTCCACATGTTCCCATCAGTTTTCCAGCACTTTCTTACTTTTTGGCACCACCAGCTATTACAGACTATCTGTTACTTTCCTTTCTCCAGCCCTGGTATCAAGCACTTTTCCAAAGAGTCCTGGTTCTTTTTAATGGAAGAATGAGATTTAGAAATCAAGACCTGGGTGCTGAATATGCTCATTGTTACTGTGGTATCAATGCCAGGTGTAAACACACACATATCACCATCACACCACCCTACCACATTCTCTCTCTGTCTATCTCCCTTTGTCTGTCTGTCTCTCTCTCTCTATATATATATATAATGTATATACATCATATACTGTATATACTTCCTTGAATTTGTAGTTCAAAATTATAGCTCCAGCACCACTAGATTTATTTAATTCTAGATTTAGTCTATCTTTTTCCCTTTGCTCTGTTTATTTATTTACTTATTTGCTCCTTTCATCAACAGTGAGAACCCTGGTTTTCATTATCTATTATGATCTTTGTCTTTAAGTTATTAATTAGTTTGCACAATCCTATAATATATGTAAAGTAGATTCAGAATTGCCATTTCGTACCTTTGTGAAAAATAAATTTACTAACTAGAGGACAATGTTCGTGTACAATTGTGTTATTGTTTCATTTATGTGCATTTCTATTTGTCTACAGCACTTTTTATCTTTTGGCCATAGACCATGCACGGAAAATACTCTTTTCCAAAGTGATTCAGGTTTGTTCTTTCCCTTCTCCACACCCTTCAGTGTGGTTTTATCCATTTGTAATACAGTTAAGTTCAGTTGGCGCTATCAGCATTCCATTTTAGGTCCCCATCACCACCAATCCTGGTTTTTTATTTTTATTTTTAATTTATTGAATGTATGAAATATTGATATGGTTCTAAAAGTCATAGAATTGTTACTTCCCCTCCTCCCTTCCACCCTATCCCAATTCTCCATTCTTTCCATCCAAACGTAGAGGTTATTTTAACCCAGGCATTGGAGCGGACAGTTTTGTTCTTCAATATGTTAGGGACACAGGGAACAAATGGCAGATGGTGAGAAAAAGATGATGCTTTCAGTTCGGCAAATGAGTGGAAGAGCCTGCATACCTGTTCTCCTAGAGATGGCCATCTAGCAATCTGCAGTTAAGATTTGGCCCTTGGAGGGATTTAAAACAAAGAGGAAAACAGGCTGTTTGTTAGTACCTGGGAAATGTATATTTTCTTCTATAACATCCATGAATTTTCTTATTTCCCTAAAATCGGTAAGTTCATTAAAAATATATAATCTGCCTCTTCTCATACAAAATGTCTTCTTTGACAGAAGAGAGCTCTCTTTCTTTCTTTCTTTCTTTCTTTCTTTTCATTTTTTTCCTTCCTTCTCCTTTTCCTTCTCTTTCCTCTCTTTCTCTCTGTCTTTCTGAAAGGATCTTGCTGTGTCACTCAGTGCCTGGCTGGAGTAGAATTGATGTACACTAACTCATTCCATAATAAACCAGTGATTTGCTACCTATTAAACCTCTAAGCAGTGGATCAATTATTCCCCCATATGAACTGTTATTTTTATAAAATTCAATTTTTGTTAATAAAAGATAATTTTCACTACGCAGAAGTACTTAACATGTAGAAGTCTTCAGTATGTGGAAGTATTTAATATAGAGAGGTAATTACTCACACAAAAAATATTGGCACTATTTCTTTACATCAGCTAGGGAAAAAGAAACTCAACTCTTTTTTTTTTTTTTGAGACAGAGTCTCACTTTGTCACCCTTGGTAGAATGTCGTGGTGTCACAGCTTACAGCAACCTCAAACTCTTGGGCTCAAATGATACACTTGACTCAGCTTCCTGAGTACCTAGGACTACTACTGGCACCAGTCACAACACCTGGCTATTTTCTGGAAACAGAGTCTCTCTCTTGCTCAGGCTGTTCTTGAACTTCAAGCAATCCACCTGCCTCTGCCTCCCAGAGTGCTGGGATTACAGGCGTGACCTGCTGCAGCTGGCCTATTTAAGCAATTTCTTATTGATGAAACACTAAACTGTGCCCAGATTTGTAATGTGCTATTACAAACAACATTGCAATGAATAGCCTTACATATACATCTTTGTATGCTTGTCCAATTCTTTCTCTGAATTCAAATTATTGAGTCAAAGAGCATGTGTTTCCTACTTTGATGCATTTTGACGAATTTTCGTCCAGAAAGGTGGGACTAATTTATTTAAAATTACTAACTTGTTAATGTTATAGAATCCTCAATATTTATAATTTATTCATGCTCAATCTTTATTTTATGTTATTTTTGGTAAAAATTGGTTTACATATCAAAAAGTAAGCAATGAGGGAGGAAGAAATATTTTTTAATTTATATATTTTCTTATCATTTTACCAGACAGAATGAAACTATGTACATGTATTATATGAGTAATGAAAAAAGCAAACAAAAACGATTTAAAATAGGAATACAGAACACATCATGAATACGTATTTAACTTCTAACAAAACAGTTTGACTAATAGCTTTTTGGACTGTATAGCATCCAAGCATATCTGCCAAAAGTTAAACTCAAAGACTCAACTTGGCAACGTGACAGTGAAGTGCAGCTGGTCTGTCTATTCTGACATCCAAACACTGAAAGACAATAAATTTACCCACAGGCTTCATGATCTCCATTAGCTGACATATTCTCCCAAATAGACCTGTTACTTTTGGACTCAATTCTTTCTCTTTCAGGCTTTTCTTTCCCCGAAGAAAAGTTTTCTCTCTATTTTATCTTCACGAAACAAACTTCCATGGCTCTGTTGAAGCAGGGCCACTCATGGGGAAGAGGACTGTATCATTTATTGTTCAAATAATCACACTTTTGAGAGTGAGAGGGATGTTACAATCATGATGCTGGATGACGAGGTTAAGCCAGAACCATCTCACGCAAAGCAGGTTGAATAATCACCCTATTTAAAAGGTTTTCAACTGTGACTTTAGGGCTTTGCTTTTGCTTAATGTTGTCAGTATTTATTAAACTATGACTCAGTGCTTCAGGAGTCAGACAGAATACGGAGACGTATGATCTGGGCCTTCAAGGAGTTGATCAGGCACTTCAAAAGACAGGACGGGGGCAATAAGAGACAAAGGGAAACGTCAAGAAGGCCAAACTCAACAAATAACATCAGCTAGTACTTTCTGAAAGCCTTACAAATCTCTCATTCTATTTTTCTTCAAACTCCTCAAGTAAAATTAAATATGTTTATCTTTACTTTAAAGTTTGGGCCAAAAGAAAAGTTTTTAGACTCTCCCAACATCACCAAGTTAATAAAAAAATGAGACCAAACCAAAAACTCAACTTTAACCTCATGTTAATCTGCCACCTATGGATGTGACGTAACTACACGGAGAAGTATCTCTTTGATGATGATGTTAATTTGATATTTTAAACTGTAACTGGTGTAGGGACAGAGCAGAGAGGCAGAATTGGAGGTTGAGACTAGGGAAGTCAAAGGCAGATGCCAAATTCAGAGCTATAGGTCATATAAGAGGACAGCAAGAAGACACATCGTTATAGGTCCATTTCTACAAGGTACCAGGCCCTGAGAAAGAAAAGAAAGGACATTCCCAACACAGGCAATGATGTGGGCCAAGTTGCATGAGTGGCACCACTCAGAGAGCAGGTGGGAGTATATCACAAAAGAGAAATCAGATCTGGAGATCCGCGTAAAGCTGTTTGAGGAAAACGATTCAAGGTTATGAAATAGGAATCAAGGTGGACTAGAGTCAATGCAGTGCCAGTAAGTAAAGGGGGAAAGCAAAACAAACTTTTAGTAATGATGAGAAGAGTGAGTGTGTTAGAAAAAGAGACCTCCAGATATTCACATGCCTTTAGACGATGTTGGTAAGTAAGAGAAATGTGGAGGGGCATTGGGAAAGCCAGTTGATAAGTCAGGTAATTATCACAGCAAAGTCTCACAGAGTGGGGGGCTTAAACAACAATAGATTTCCTCACAGTTCTGGATGCCAGAAGTTCAAAATCAAGGTGCTGGCAGGGTCGGTTTCTTTTGAGGCCTCTCTCTTGGCCTTGGAGGTGGCTGTCTTCTGTTTGTCTTCACATCATTTTCCCCGTGTGTATCTGTGTTCCAATCTCCTCTTCTCATAAGGTTAACCAGTCACATTGGATTAAAGTCCACATGATCTCATTTTACTTTTGATCACCTCTTTAAAGACCCCATCTTCAAATACAGTTACATTCTGGGGTACTGAGAGTCAGGACTTTGACATATGAATTTGGGGAGGAGGGACATAATTCAGCCCATTACAGAAAGAGATGGCCATTAGCCTTCTGGAATTTGCAGTGAAAGTATGATATTGAAGTAGAACCATTTCGGAAGCAGCAGGAAGCAGATACCCACAAATTTATATGCTCAATGATGTAAGTTGATGCTGTGAGACTCCATGACTCCTCCAAGAGAAAAAGTGTAGAGATTGACAAATTCAAATGAGCAAATATTTGTTTGCATGGAACAGTAATGAGCTGAGTATTTTGAAATATGTAAGAAGGAAGAAGATAATCTTATACTCAAGAAATGTACAATATAGGCTCGGCGCCTATAGCTCAAGAGACTAAGGTGCCCGCCACATACACCAGAGCTAGTGGGTTCAAATCCAGCCTGAGCCTACCAAACAACAATGACAACTACAACCAAAAAATAGCCAGGCGTTTGTGGTGGGCACCTGTAGTCCCAGCTACTTGGGAGGCTGAGGTAAGAGAATCACTTAAAACAAGAGTTGGAGGTTGCTGTGAGCTGTGATGCCACAGCACTCTACCCAGGGCGATAGCTTGAGGCTCTGTCTCAAAAAATAAAAAAAAGAAATGTACAATATAATAAGACATATACATAGATACAGCCACACAAATGGCAGAGCATGATAATGGCCCTAAAGGGTGCTTGGAAAAAGAAGAGGTCACATTGAATGGTGAAAAGGGACAAACAGAGAGGCCAAGACTGACACTATCATTATTGGTGACTTTGGCCAGTACCTGATATTTTCCTTGGACAATCTGTGAAGACCAAACTGGTTTAACCCAAGACTTCAGATTTGAGCATAAATCATTGCTACTGGCTTTAAGCAATGTCAATAAACATTGGACCAGACTTAGGGTTAAAACCGGTCAAGATCACAAGGAAATCAGTCTTATAAATATAGGGAGAAACATCTGCAAATCGCGTATCAATATCTTAGTGAGTGAGGATTTGTCTGGAAGTAATGTCACAGCTGCTGTCTCACGCAGGCTAAGCTGTAGAGTCTGGAAAGTGCCACCTGTCCAGGAGCACCTCACTGTGCAGCGCGATGCTTTTGTCCAGAATTCCCATTCCTTCAAGTTAATGCACTATGACTCCAGGGAACCCCTGTCCAAGGACAATTCTGCTTCAGGCTGGGAATGTCCATGAACTCACGGCACCTTGGTCAGTTTTCCAGGTTAGTTAGTGATCACATTAGAATCTCAGTGAAAGGCTCGGCGCCTATAGCTCAACCGGCTAAGGCGCCAGCCACGTACACCTAAGGTG
>NW_003852430.1:5622180-5626087 GCF_000181295.1 Otolemur garnettii | reverse complement strand
AATCTCAGTGAAAATATGGTACAGGTAGGTACATTTGATAGAGAGATGAGAAGGATATCAATTAATTTCTTATCATTCGGGGATGCTCAATGAAGGACATAGAGGACTCGCCGTACTGTCTTAACAATTCTTCTCTAAGTCGAAAAGTACAGTAGAACCACCATAGTTGACCAGCTCCCTACCCTGGCTCCTCCTTAAGTTGAACTAATATCCATAGACTGGACGTGAGCCACATGTAAGTATCAGTATGGTAGAACAAGTTGAGCACCTCTGTATGTTGACCACTTTGTTACAGTTCTTGGTGGTCAACTCATGAAGGGTGTAATGTATTTCAAAATTAAGTGTATTTTTTTTAAAAAAAAGAATATAAAGTAGGTAAATGCCCAGAAATGACATTGAGGAAAAAGCAAGGCATAGAGTTGTACATAGAAAGTGACCACAAAGGTGTAAAAAGATACATACCAAATATACAAAACTTGGCAGTGGTCATCTCTGCCTGGAGGAATTAAAGGTGATTTTATACGCCCTTCTTTAGGCCTTTCTATCAGCTCTAAATTTGCTTCAGTAAGAATGTTTGGATTTTATAAGATAAAAACAAAGATTAAAAATGGAAACAAAAATACATTTTTATTTTTGAGATAGGGTATCACTGTGTAGCCCAGGCTGCCCTTGCACTCTGGTTAAACAATCCTCCTAGTCAGCCTTCCAAATTGCTGAGAGTACAAACACGTGTCACAGTGCCTGGCTTCAAAAACTGTTTTTATTTTACTTATTTATTCATTTTAATTCATTAGTTTTAGGGGGGGTTTATTGGTTTGGGGTTTTTTGTTTTGTTTTGTTTTTGAGACAGAGTCTAACTCTGTTGTCCCAGGCTAGAGTGCTATGACATCATAGCTCACAGCAACCTCAAACTCCTGGGCTCAAGTGATCCTGTTGCCTCAGCCTCTCAAGTGGCGGGGACTACAGGCGCCACCCACAATGCCCTGCTAGTTTTCTATTTTTTTAAGTAGACATGGGGTCTCACTCTTGTTCAGGCTGGTCTCAAACTCCTGAGCTCAAGCAATCCACCTGCCTCAGCCTCCCCAAGTGCTGGGATTACAGGCACATGCCACCAGTCCCGGCCCCCAAACTGTTTTTCAATGCTCACTGCCTTACTTCAGATCCCTCAGTGCCCCTGGGGAGTATGGAGGGGGCTGTCCAGATTTCTTGGTATGTCAGACAAGGGACCTTACGATAATTGGGCTCTGCCTTCCTCATCAGCTTCATCTCTTCTCCTTGTCCCTTCCAGTTGTCATAAGCCACTTGCAGGCCTCCAACCTGTCAATCTGGAAAGGCCTTCTCACCCATCCGCCTCCCTGCCCTTATCAACCTCATTGTCCCATACTTTGACCACTTGCATTTATCATACACTGTTCAGTTTCACACACGTGTTTGTGAGCCTCTTGAGGACAGGGGCTTTCTGTTATTTTCCATTTTGGAGCCCATGCTGGCCTCTAGTAGACCTCAACCACTTACTGAATGAAACTAATTTCATTCACTGTTCTCATTATCTCCCCTCCAACCTGCCAATGCCGCCTTCCCTAACATCCCTATATGCAAAGAGAAACGTGAGGCAATCTAGTCTTATAGTTCTCCAAAAAGAAGGTGTCGGGGTCCTGCCTGGGATAGATGGATCCCCCGACATGGATTCCTGGAAATTCTCCCGAGGACATTGCAATTACTGACCCACAAAAGGTTTCTCTGTTTGAAGTGCTGCGAGTCCTCTAGCAATTGTTAAAGTTAGTTGCCAATAACCTAAAAGCAAGCTGCTCCATCTGGGGAAAGGGTTAAAGCAGGGATCTCCTTTTCCTCCCAGACCTGGAGAATGCGGTTTCTGTGAAAGGGGGCGTGGAGAAGGGGGGATGAAGGGGAGGAGGAGGAAAAAGCAGTAAAGGACCTGTAAGATTTTCCAGCTCTGTGGTGCGGTTTCCTTCATGTAAAACCTTCACTAGCTCAAGTCCTTCTTAAGAGTTGGAATCACGTTTTTAAACCACTGGGAAGCCCAACTCTAGTGCCTTCAATGAGTTGGGTTTAGGGTTTCACCGACCACAATTGGGTAAGAGAACAAAATCTATAAGCAGTCACAATCCACTCACTGCATCGAATGGGTGCCTCAGACTGCACCTAGTGCCTACCGCAATGCCAGAAAATAAACACAAAAAATAATCTTTACATGAATACATTGTCTTTTTTGTTCTCATTTACTTCATGTGTAATTATCACATGGAAAAAACTATTCCACAGAGGTCCAGGGTAGTGTTGAAGAAAAAGGTGTCCCAGTCTGCAGCACTGTTCCTAACAACGAGGTCTCTGTCCCCTCCCCACCTGCTGGACCCCCTTTCCCTCCTCCTTCACGGAGTTTTTCCTGGCTGAAGCCAGTCCCTCATCCTTAACGCCTCTGTTCCCTACTGTACTCTTCACACCCTGAAAAACACAAGGGAGAAAAGAAATAAAATAAAACCATAGACACATTTGCTCCTTGTCTAACGTCACTGTCATAGTCCAAATTAAATATAAAATTTAAAGAATGTAGAAACTGAGCTGCCGGGGATCCGACCAGCAGACCTAATTTTATATAATACTGTGTCTCTCCAAATGTCACAGATATTTGTGTGTTTTTGTCACGAGACATTTTGGGACATAGCTCCTATCAAAACATTAAAGTTTCAAATCAGATTATAAAGAATGTATTTATAAAATAACTTTCAATACAAGAGCATGTTATTCAAAACAGTACAATGGATGAAGGCAATGGAATGGCTTTCTAATAGCAACAGACTGGTGCTAGGAGGACACGCAGGAGGGGAGAGGAGGTGGTTTGGGATAACAGGTTCTTCCCAGTGCCCTGGAGCATGAGGCTGACCTCAGCTATATGCTTCCTAAGCAGAATCTTCAATCACCTTATATTCATAGACCTCCTGATACCACGTGATGTAAAAAGGACATGTTAGTCCTCTCAGTATATGAAATCTTCATGTCTTAAGGCTCAAATATTTTCTGCTTTTTGGTTATAACACTAATATTCTTATACTGTATAAGAATAGTCCAAATTAAATATAAAATAAACAGAAAGTACTAAGTCTTTAGCAATTTTGTAAACTCCTAGTTACAAAATTCCATACACTAAAGTAATTTCAGCACCCTCCAGGGGCATCCTGGCTACATTCCTGACTTAAAGGAAGCTTAATATTAGGTTGGTGCAAAAAATAGTCACAGGTTTGGACCATGATTTTCAATCATTATAACTAGGCTCAAACACATGTTTATTTATCAAAATAGGCACCATTACAATAAACAATGTTGCAAATAAGTTTGTTTATTCCTGTAGTGTAAAAATCTGCGCTTCAGGATCCACAGATTTTCTGCACCCTGCTGGTTGTGGACATGTTTTCCCCACAAAAAGTTGTATGGACTCTTGAAGAAGTGGCAGTTGGTTGGTAAGAGATCAGGTGAATATGGTGGGTGAGGCAAAAACTCCGTAGCCCAATTCATTCAACTATTGAAGCATTGGTTGTGCGGTCACTGTCATGGAGCAGAATTGGGCCCTTTCTGCTGACCACTGGCGATGCAGTTTTCAGTGCATCTCAGATGTCAAGGATTCACAAAACTGTAGGGGGTGAGACCAGCAGCAGACCACCAGTGACCATGACCTTTCTCTGGTGCCAGTTTGACTTTGGGAAGAGCTTTGGAGGTTCTTCCCAGTCCAACCACTGAGTTGGTCATCACAGGTTGTCATAGAAAAGCCACTTTTCGTCACACATCACAATCTGATCAAGAAATGGTCTGTTGGCTCGGCGCCTATAGCTCAACCGGCTAAGGCGCCAGCCACGTACACCTAAGGTGGCGGGTTCGAATCCCCAGCCCGGAC
>NW_003852430.1:5619714-5621455 GCF_000181295.1 Otolemur garnettii | reverse complement strand
AAAAAAAAAAAAAAAAAAAAGTCATTAGCCAAAAAAAAAAAAGCAAGAAATGCATGTTAAAATCATGTGTACCATGACCACATTATTCAGACTATATTCCAGTATCAAACACAGATTTAAACAATGCAGAAACTGAATCACTTTTGCACCAACCTGATAGTTTCTTGAAATCAAGGAGAAATGTATCTGGGCAGATGCCTCTCCTCCCCCCTCCTGCTGCTGAGACTGAAGTGACAACTTTGGTAATTCAAAGAAGCTTCCACCATCCCAACAATTTAATAATGTTCATAGGACTCTTCTAAATCCATCTCACTTAAATTGCAAAGCCAGAAACAACAGCCGTTATTCTTTTAAAGCCCAAACAACACTGAATAGACTAAAAGGATTATGTTTCTGCTCCATTTGCTCAACTCTCATAGCTTAAGGGCCTCTGTTTTACAAGAGCCCTACAATAATGGTTTCATTTTGAGCAAATCTCAGATATTTTCTGCACCACAGTTAAAAGTGACCTATCCTTCTGCATTTTCTATATCTAGACTTCATTTTTATTTCCATTTCTAGCTTTTATTAATTTATAACCTTTTCTTGCTTATTTTTAATCACCTCTGGTCCCCTAGGCTGTTATTGATTTAAACAGCATAGTCAATCTAATTAAAGAGAGATGCTGGCAACAAATGCTTTAAATAATTAACGAAACCGTCTTTATTAGTACCAAGTAAAGATAGTTCACAAACATTTAATGTTCATAAAAATGAATAAGAACTTAGTGTTATCATTTGAATTCTTAAATTAAGGGAAAGAGGTAGTGAGGGCTTAAATAAGATAGTTACTTCACAGTATTATGGATCAACATAATAGCAGAAAGCCGGGAAGGCATTTGGTTTTCTATCAGGGTAGAAGAATCCCTCCTACAATTTCCAAGTTTCAACCTTCCCAGAAGAAAGGATAAGTTTAGTCTGAAATGAAGAAAAGAGAATGGACTGTGAAGGAACTTAAGAAATTTCGCCCCAAAATATGACTCCTTGGTATAAAGAGCATTTTGAAAGAAAGACCCTTGGAAATTAATAGGCCTGAAAGGGGCTTTCCTTCCATCTTCATAAAACCAGAGGGATCCATCAAATGAACATTCAATTTCCCTTTCCCTCCATGTTAACTCAGTATATGGCTGGAAAGAAGATCATCAATGCAACCAGACCCCAACCCATTTTAAATATAATCCTTGTCTTTCAGGTTAATTTAATCTCCAAAGAGGATCATTTACAAGTCAATCTGTTTCCCAACCCACCCACCCCCCCATCCATTTTTTCAAGTATCTAGCCATCCTCCCTAGGGATCATTTATTGCCACTCAACAGAATTACCCTTATTCTCATTTCCCCTCCTCCTCTACAATGAGGGTAAATAAACTTCTTGACCCCACTGGAATATTGAGGGATCACTCTGTAACTCTCCCCAAGCACATGATAAATAAACTTACAATCTCTTTCATTTATTAATCCATCTAATTGTAAGTTGATCTTTCAGCAAACCTACCGGGGGCAAAAGGAAAGTTTTCCTTTCTCTCCCACACAATCAAAGTGAAGTGGAAGATCAGGGCAGGTAAATAGATAGTTCATTAGCAACAAACATTACTCCTTTCCACAGCAATTCATGAAGAATATATCTAGAATGGATAATTCACATGGTTGAATAAAATCTGCACTAAATGTTTAACCTCAAACTTGGTCTTTTTTTTTTTTTTT
>NW_003852430.1:5609343-5618653 GCF_000181295.1 Otolemur garnettii | reverse complement strand
GCCACAGCACCTGGCCATTTTTGGGTTGCAGCCATCATTGTTGTTTGGCGGGCCTGGGCTGGGGATTCGAACCCGCCACCTTAGGTGTATGTGGCTGGCGCCTTAGCAGCTTGAGCCACAGGTGCCGAGCCGAACTGACAGCATTTAACAAAAGATTTGCTCCAAATGAGCAAACTGAAAATGCTTCAAGAGACATGCATAATAAGTGTATCTAGAGTTGTCAGGGAATTCTGTATAATAAATCTTGTTCAGTTGCAAAAACATCAACTTCTGGAGCATAAACATGGTCAGCTCTGGAATAAATTGATAGATTTTTAAAATACATAATTCAAAAATCACTAAATGCATTCAGAATTATTCCCAAGAATTGGGAAAGTCTGCATGCATAAGTGTGTTCTCATAAGTGACTGAGTGTCTCCCTAAACCAAAATGTATGCAAAAAAAATAAAAAACCTTTTGGGAGGAGCAAAAAAAACCTTTTGGGAGGAGCAAAAAAAAACATGCCAACATGCCCAGCTGGCAACAAAGGCACCAGAGAGACTTTATGTTAAAGATCTAACTTGAAAAAGATACTTAAGAAATCCAGGGCTTCCAGGGCGGTGCCTGTGGCTTAAAGGAGTTGGGCTCCAGCCCCATATGCTGGAGGAGGTAGGTTCAAACACAGCCCCCGCTAAAAACTACAAAAAAAACAAAAAAAGAAATCCAGATTTTTCCTCCTCTTCAACCTAATAATTAAAGTTATATTTTCTCTTCCACTAACCCTCTGCCTAAAAAATAAAAGGAGAAAGAAGAAGAATGAAAAGGTTAACACATAGAACCTGATGGCCTTGAGAACGCTTCAGCCTGGCATCATTTTGTCTAGATGGCTCAGTGAAAAAGCCAACTCACCTCTTCGCCAGAGATTAAATTGCTTCCCCTTGCTCACTCAAGTAAAGCAGACTGAGGAGTTTTAAGACTCTAGTTGTGATTAACAATGATATTTGTGAGCATTTTATAACACCGTACAACTTGCAAATTGTATTTACATACATTAATCGTGCGACCTTCATTTTTGCAATCTTACCAAGAAGTCGGGACATGTGGTATTATTTCTTTTCTTTTCTTTTCTTTTTTTTTTTTGAGACAGAGTCTCTCTATGTCGCCCTTGGTAGAGTGCCATGGTGTTACAGCTCACAGCAACCTCAAACTCTTGGGCGTAAGAGATTCTCTTGTCTCAGCCTTCCAAGTAGCTGGGACTACAGCTGGCTATGTTCTACAGCTGGCTACCTGGCTATGTTCTTTTGTTGTAGTTGTCATTGTTGTTTGGCAGGCCCGGGGTGGGTTCGAACTCGGCAGCCTGGGTATATGTGACTGACGCCACAGCCACTGAGCTATAGTCACTGAGCCATGTGTTACTGTCTATTCCCATTTTACAGAGTAGATCAGAGTCCAAATCTCTGGATGGCCCAGATTTCTCTCCTCCACTCATTACTCAGTTCAGTCTATAAACTGCACATCCCTAAAAGGATTTTGACTTTAACAAATCTAGAGCAACACATTGGTATTAGAGGGGTTGCATCTATTTACCAGTTTATTCAGTGAAAGAATGACAGAGCTGGCTCTCCCATTATATTCTGTGAAATAACAGGTTGAATGTTTGAGATGGTGACAAGCACTGAAAAGGGGGAAAATCAGTGTGATAAATCAGGCCAAAATAAATGCACATCACTCCCTTGAGGACAACCAGCTACTAGGCCAGAAAACAAGCACAAAAACAAAACCCATGGCTCGGTATCATCATAACCTGCACTAAAGAGGGCCCCAGGCATCACACCATCCAATGCTGCGGGAAACACAGTTGCTATGAAATACTTCCATAGCAACCGTCACTAAGGACATCATCCGGATGCTGAAAATGTAAAGAGGAAAAAAGAGCCGTTAACTGGGGACAAACATGATGTTTCCCTGGTAGAGGGAAGCCCAGCTCACTCTCAGAAAACATAAACACTTCACCCCCTGAACACAGTATCACCGGCTATTTCAGCCAGCCAAACCCATCAGCCTGATCTATATCCTTTCAAGAAAAGAAATCAGTCAAAGAACTGAAAACACAAGGAACTCACAAATGCACATACCAGGCAGGCAGCAGTACGCTGTAGTGTAGAGAGTTGGTCAGGAGTCGGGAAAGGAGGGTGCAACCTTTGTTCCAATCATTTATAGCTACCATGCCTACTATGAGGCAGGTAGATATTGTCCAGGGCACAAAAGTGACTCAGAAATAGATTCTGTCCTCAGAATGTTCAGTGTTATGGGGGAGCTAAAAGACAAATTAGTATAAAATAAGCTATGGGTGATAGATGACAAATTAGTATAAAATGAGCTATGTGTGATAGATGTGTAATATTGTTGCTATTTAATTTTAGAATCTTAATGCAGGATGTTGTGAGTTGAATTGTGTTCCCCAAGAAGATATGTTGAAATATTAAGCCCCAAAACTTCAGAATGTGAGTTTATTTGAACATAGGATCTTCACAGATATAATTGATTTAAGATGAGAACACAGAGTGGGCCCTAATCCACTAATAAGACATAAGAACACCACATGAGGACAGACACCCAGGGAGAAGATCTCCACGCAACCAGAGGCGGAGACTGGGGTGATATAGCCACATACTAAGGACCACCCAGCATTCCTGAGAGCCACCAGAAGCAAGGAAGACACAAGCAAGGATTCTCTCCCATAGCTGTCAGAGATGACAGCTTTACCAATATCTTGATTTCAAACTTCTAAGCCTCCAGAACTATGAACTTTTGTTGTTTTAAAACCACTCAGTTTTTGGTACTTTGCAATTGCAACCCTAAGAGACTACAATACAGAGGCAAAGATTACTTTAAGCTAAAGAGATGAGGGGCAGGTAAACAGTGACATATAAATTGAACTTTGACAAAATTACAGCATCTGAATGATAGGAAATAGGGTTTCCCATTTGTACATGTGTGATACTAGCATTGACCCTTTATTGAGAATCCACCATGTGCCTGGTATTACACTAGGAATCATTTCTCCATAACTGGACTAGACTCTGGCTCCTATACAGAGAGCATCTAGACCTCACCTCCTTGATTAAACCTACCCTTTTGGTCCCACAGTGGTTTATAAATATAAATTTTTTAGTTTGGTAAAGCAGGTTTGGGGAGAGTTGTGGGGGGGAGAGGATGAAGCAGGTAGCAAAGCATCTGAGCCCTTCCTGACCCTGGCCACGATCTCCTTCCAGAAAAGAGGGCAGAAGGAAGTTACTGAACCTCTGTGAGTTGTTTTGTTTTCATGTGAAACTAAGTGAGGAACCAGTCAAGGAGACCATGAGAAGCCTTAGGTACAAGCCCAGCAGACTTGGAGCTGGGATGGCTCGGAGCCGGGGGAAGCCATTCTCCTCTTTGCTCTGCAGAGCTGGGTCACATGGAGGCCTCCCAAGGACCAGACGCTTTGGGAACAGTAAGAGTCAACACTCTTGGCGTGGGCTGTGTTCTTATGACAGACAATGACCCTGGAAAAATTTCAGCCTTGGCAAAGCCTTAGCAAGTGGCCTTGTAAGTAGAAGCTGGACATGTGGGAGCCGGAGCAGAGGAAAAATAACAGCCCAGCAGACCATGGCAATGGCAAAAGGCAAGTTGGTTTGCAAGGGGACTTCTTTAGAAAGTTCTAGAAATAACTGTAAATATTTTGAAAGGAGCTAATTTCTTTCAGTCAAGTAGGAAAGCGATCCATGCCATTAAAATTGAAATATAAAAGACCTTGTTTTGGGACACCTTGTGACAGCTCATTTGTGACAATGAGCTGATGAGGCCTGGAACACCTGGGTTAGGCACAGCTTTACCAATATAATCCAGCTAAGACCATCATCATCCCCACGGTCCACTCTCCCAGCAAGAAAACTGAGGCTCAGGAGGTCAAATAACTCTCCTAACCTGTAATTCTGTCAGTAAGCAGCCAAACCAAAAATAAGACCATGTGAGTCCACCACTAAGGTCAATACTCTTTCTACTATCCCACACTGTTGATCTGGGCAGGGGAGGAAATGTGACACTTGCAAAGAGTTTGGAAAAGAAGGGAACAGGTCAGGGTATCAGCCAAGGTCCTGGCAGGAAGCAGAATTCAAGCCAAATTGTTCAAACACAGAGACTTTGTGTAAAAAGTATCTTTGTTAAAAAGACCTCCTGACGGAGCTGTGGGCAAGATTAGGGGAATTGGTCAGGGATATTGAGACACCTGGAGACCAGCAGAGGAAGAAAGCCACTCTTAGGGAGACCCAGTGAGACCTGGAGCTCTGAGGAGACCGTCAGAGGGATGGGAGGGACGGGAAGACACACCCCTCCAGAGAGGGGGCTCTAAAGCAGGGAGGGAGTGGGAAAAACAGCCCGACCTTTCCTTTCCCCACCCAGTCTCCTGCTGGTGCCACCCATTGGCTCTGCCTCACTGGAAACTATCAGTCAAGGGAGACTGGGTGAAGCAGTTGCAGAAATCAGATACCCATGGAGATGGGAGAGGAAGACGTTTCCATGGAGAGCTGGGAAGTTGAGGCCTTGTGCCAGTTCTGTTTTATTTTGCTCTCAGATTTACTCCCTGCCCTGTTCTGTAACACAGAGAACTCCTTCCCCCAGGTTCCTTTGTCCTCTGATTTTGGGCCAGTTCAGGTCACGGGAGGCCCTGAAGTGAGAGGAGGTAGGAGGAGGTAGGTCCTTCTCCTGTCTCTCTGCCTCAGGCCTTATCTCCAGCAGTGACTGTCTGGGCCATGGACCCAGCTCTTGCCTGTGGCCCTTGAGGCTCCAGTTTCTGCTTGGTGATCTGGCTCCTTTTGTCCCCTACACTGTAGCAGGGCAGCAGCTTTCTGCTCTTGATAATCTCAGGGACTCCTCCATATCCCACTTCTGGCCTTTCACCTCTGGCATCTCCCTGTATTAAATCTCTTCTGTTTAAAATATCAAGAATATTTGCTGAACCGTGACTGACACAGGAAACTTATATCAGAGAGCCTCAATCTCCCCAAGAAAGCTTGAGAGAAATGAAGTAACCATGACCTGCATGTCCTAAGGACAGAATAAACCAGTCGAAACTGTCTTTCTGCAAGCCTGTTCCTTCCTCTCGCTGGAACCTCCAGTTCTCAGCCATGACTGTTCTGACCTTGTTTTTGGCCTGGCCTGCCCTTCACACCCCTGGAGATCATAGACAATCCTATCAGCAATATTCCATTAACCATAATTGTTCTGACCTTGTTTTTGGCCTGGCCTGCCCTTCACACCCCTGGAGGTCATAGACAATCCTATCAGCAATACTCCATTAGGACACTTGATTCTCCTGCTGACTTGTCCTTCTGCTGTGGCTATTTTACAAATCCCTATCCCAGAGTAGAGCAAATTACGTTTATTCTCTGTTCCTGTGCCTTTCCCCTCTCCCCCTCCAAAAATCTCATTCTGTTGCCCAGGCTAGAGTGCAGTGGCATGATCACAGCTCACTGCAGCCTCAAATTCTTGGGCTAAACCAATTCTTTGCCTTGGCCTGGGTGGGCTGGGCTTAAAGGCATTACTACATGCCCAGACTATTCCTGATTTTTCACTGGACAAAGGAACTGTATTTAGTTGACCAAAATTTCTTCTACTGGGATGTTTACCAGCCCTGTTAATCATATACCTGGTGCCCATTTCCAATAATCAAGCACTGATGCTTTTCCCCAGAATCCCCTGAATTCACTCAGGTTCATATCAACTTAAAACTGATGCAAAGAAAATTCATTAGTAATCAGAGACCCAAAGAATAAATGTACGATATCATGCTATAATTTCACATTCATGGAACTACAACAAGGGAATAGGTCCATAAGAATGAAATAAATTACCAATATATAAAACCTGACATAAAAATCAGTAAGTTATTAAAGCAATCATTCATTGCTGATTCATTAAATAATTTGCTGCAATTTTCACTTTAGAATACCAAACTCTCTTTTGTGTGTAGAACATAAGCACAAGAGGAACTCTACCTTATAATAAAATCAAATATTTTGACCTGGTTGTTTGTATCTTCACATTAACCTGAAGTAAATTTACTTTACAATTAAAAAAAAAAAGAATATGAGACCATCTAAATAAAGAGAATCAGTGAAGCACATCACCTGCTTTATTGTAGGAACTATACTCTAAGAAGATCTAATAGCTGTGGGGAAAAGTATCTCTATATAGTCTAGCAAAGAAATGAAAACCCCCTGTCATAAACCCTCATTCAATAATGTATCTAGGCCATAAGCATCAGTGGCTTCTAACATCCCTCCAAACTAGGGTGACCAGACCTCCCGATTTTGGCGGGACAGTCCTGCTTTTCAACAATTTGTCCTGAGTCCCGCAGCGTTTTAAAAAAGTCCCAATTTTTGGAAAGAATGCACGAACGCGCTGGAGAACAAGAAGGGAATATACGGTTTTCGGCCGCCACATGGCTATTTCGCCAGAATATGAGTTTTATATTATTTTTGTTAATTTTATAATGTTAAACTGTAATAAATAATTGCTGAGAAGCGATTACCAAGAACTGATTATCAAAGTTTGCCTTGTTGTCAGGCCCTGCCCTGCGCCCCCGCTCCGCGCCCCCCCCATGTTGTCCCGCCTTACAGATGTTAGAATCTGGTCACCCTACTCCAAACAGAGACAATCAGACATGATGTGCCTCTTGAGGTAAGCACGCTTCAACCACCTATTGATTTGGCAAGAGTTCTTGCCAAACAATCAAACTTGAATCAGACCAAGTCTCTAAATCTAACCACTATTTAATAGGAAATTTTAAAAAAGAAAGTAAACAACAAAATCTAAACTGCAGGAAACTCTCATAGATAAAATGACCTCATTTTTGTCAACAAATAAATTGCAAGGAAAAAAGAAATGGAGGAAGAATTTACAGATTAAAAGATTCTTAAGAGACTTAACAGTGTAAAGTGAGGACCTTGTTGACATTCAGATTTGAATAGACCAAATATTATAAAAATGAGGCATTCAGAGAAATTTGGATGCTAACTGGCTATTCGATGATATGAAAGGATTATTATTTTTTATTAAAAAAATAGAATATCAGCTTGGTGCCCATAGCTCAATGGGTAGGGACCGGCCACATACACCCAAGCTGGTGGGTTAAAACCCAACCTGGGCCAGCTAAACAACAATAACAATTGTGGCAGTTGCCTATATCCCAGCTACTTGGGAGGCTGAGGCAAGAGAATCACTTAAGCCCAAGAGTTTGAGGTTGAGATGCCATGGCACTCTACCAAGAGTGACATAGTGGGACTCTATCTCAAAAAAAAAAAAAAAAAGAAAACAGAATATCCAACTCTCATCATGCATTTAGAATTTAATTTAATGTACAAAGTTTCCAGTTGCCCACACTCTATAGGATCACATGTCTTTGAAAACTGAGTTCCATCTCAAAAATATTTCAAGGTCCAATATCAATGGATTAAATACATATCAGCACAATTCAGAGATTCAGTGTTTGTTCCACATAGACTTTTTTGCTTGAAGCGGGGATGCAGTTTGGTCAAGTTGTTAAATGCAAAGATGTGGTAGATTTCAGTATTGGCTCTGATTCTTCCTATACCATCTCTATGCTCTTTGCCATCAACTTTGGAGTTCCTTCCATGTTGCAGGTTGGATTTGCATGGAGTAATCACTGAGGAGGGCTCTTAGAAATTTTAAGGAAGTAAGAGGAGCAAGATGGGGCAGAGATTAAAATAGGACTAATTTAGTTGCAACTGAGGCCTCAGCCAATTCCATAGGATGCTCTGGAGCTGGAATGGCCCTTCAGAGATGTCTTCAGCTGAGGCAAGGGGTCAGACTTTATACTCACATCTGAGCAGTCATTGGATGTGGGCTGCCCATGGGGACACACCATGAGCAAAGCAGTGTCCTTCAGCTAAGGATAATTCTTGGTGGGTAGTGGGAATGGGATATGTGGGGTGAGGATGAAGTAGGAGAATGGGAGTCAGAGTGGGATGAGAGGGCTGTGAGCCATCGTCAGCAAGCAACATTCCTAGCACCTGAGAAAATAAGTGTCCTGGCTCTAGTGGGAACTGGAAGGTGCACCTCAGCATCCACTGTTTCCCTAAGGTGAAGCGTGTCTAGTCCAGCACAGTGGCACACGCCCATACATATTGCCAGCTATACAGGAAAATCTTGTGAGCCTAGAAATTCAAGGCCATCTTGAGCATCGCAGCAAGCACCCTGTCTATTAAGAAAATGATGAAGTATACATATTCTTTACCCTCTGACATTGAGCTCAGCCTTGTAATTTGCCTTGACCAATAGAATGGGACAGAAATGAGAGTGTTCGTTCTAAGCCCAGACCTTAGAACATCTTTTGTACTTCAGTTTCCTTTTTATACATATTTAGGTTAACCTACTAGTACCAGGTAGAACAGCAGAGTCACGTAGAGCCCAGCCACCCAGCCCAGCCCAGATCAGATCAGCCAGCCCCCAAGATGACCTGTAGACATTATTGGTTTGTATGATGTGGTTTGTTGTGCATTGATGGCAAGTTAATACAATGGGCTCTGACTCAATGGGAGTCAGATCTGTCCTACTACCAGGTATTCGTCTTGTAACCTATTTGTGACCTTAAACAATTTATCCAACCTTTCTTCTAAGCCTCAAGTTCATCCTTGATACAGAAGAAATAATGTGTGCTGTATAATGTTGAGTGTTTAGCATGGAATGTAGTAACTTAGAAGTACTCAACCACTATGAGTCTCAGCCAATATTTTTCTTTCTAGATGCACAAATCATTAACCTAGAAGAAGACTGGTAGACAAAGGGGAACAGCAACAGGTGGGTCTAGTCCCTACTGCTCTCTAATCCTTTAGGCTGCTCCTATCCTGCCCTCTGCCCTCCAAGCCATTAGGTTCTGGGAGAGAAGGAGAAGGCAGAGGTGGGTCCTGCAATGTCAATGGCAAACTAGAGTATCTGTCCTCTGAGTTCTTGGACTATCTTTGGCTTAATAGTCAAAATAAAGATGGAAGAGGGAAGAAATAATAGGGAACCAGTGTCCCTTAGTCTTCCACTGGTCGTTTTCTTTGGCTCTTAGGCTCTCAGTCTTTCTTAACCATGCATAAGAGGTGTTCCGATGTGGCAAGACTAGCCCATGGGGTGCTCACCCTGCAGCCACTTCTAACATTGCTGTAGGTGGAGAATTTTCTTTTCTTTTCTTTTCTTTTTCTTTTTTTTTTGAGACAGAGCCTCAAGCTGTCGCCCTGGGTAGAGTGCTGTGGCATTACAGCTCACAGCAACCTCCAACTCCTGG
>NW_003852430.1:5604475-5608860 GCF_000181295.1 Otolemur garnettii | reverse complement strand
CCAGGAGTTGGAGGTTGCTGTGAGCTGTAATGCCACGGCACTCTACCCAGGGGGACAGCTTGAGGCTCTGTCTCAAAAAAAAATAAAAATAAAAAAATAAACCTCATTTGCGTCAGAAAATTCATTCCCAGATGAGCCGTAACTAGATGAGACTGTACATATCCCACAGCTTACAAGAGAAAGGTTTAAGTACAGCCTTCATATTTTATGACCAGCGGGTCTAAGCCATGGTTCCAAAGGGAGCTGAGACTTGGAAAATCTTCACTTCTCTACCTCCTAAGTCTGAACTGGCATGCCATTCTCAGTGATGAGGTCATTTCATTTTAAACATGGGTAAAACTAAGAGTCATTCCCCTTCACTTCCCAAATTCCTAAAACAGCTACTTTTTGTTTTTAATGGTGCTGAAAAAAAAAAAAAAGAGCAGAGCGAAAACAGTGCATTCCAGAAACATTACAAAAGACCAACAGAAGAGAATCCAGAGCAGAACACTGGGGAGAAACCTGGGGAAGGGCTGGGCAGGCTGCTCAGACTTTTGCTCCAAGACAAAGTAATAAAAGGGGAGAACAAAAGAATAGGCCCGGGGCTATCTGGAAGTAGAAACAGTAATGAAATCGCTGGCATTACACTAATCCGAGAAAGTTGACTGTGGATCAGCTACTTTCCCAACATTGAAGATCTACTCATCATTTAAGTCATGAGGAAGTGGTATTATTACTTCCATTTTACAGATGAATAAATGGAGAAATTGAGACACAAAAAGGTAAGCAACTTGCCCAAGAACACACTGCTAGAAAAGGGAGGAGCGGCTTGGCGCCTGTGGCTCATGTGGCTAAGGCACCAGCCACATAACACCTAAGGTGGTGGATTCGAATCCAGCCCGGACCCACCAAACAACAATGACGGCTGCAACCAAAAAATGGCCAGGCGTTGTGGTGGGTGCCTGTGGTCCCAGCTACTTGGGAGGCAGAGGCAGGAGACTCGCTTGAGCCCAGGAGTTGGAGGGGGACAGCTTGAGGCTCTGTCTCAAAAAAAAAAAAAAAAAAGAAAAGAAAAGAAAAGGGAGGAGCTAGCGTTCAAAGTCGTGCTTGGAAGACTCTGGTTTCCACACAGGTTGCAGTGAGTAGTCTGCCACCAGTTCAAGATTTCACTGGAGTTGTAATTTATAAATACATATATATTTTATTCTGTTCTACAATAGTTTCCTGTTTCCTTTAAGATAAAAAAAAAACACTTCTTTCAATTTTCTCATCTACATTTTTCAATGTTACAGTTTCATCACTCTTTCAAGTAAAATTATTGCTTTAAGAAGAGGCACCAAGTGTATCCTATGGCGTGCCAAGGTCGAGAAGCACTGGCCCAGAGAGGGTAACTTGCCCAATAAAAATAAAAATGTCTATAGCATATCTATCAGAATTAATTTGGCCAATTAACCAAATATATGAAAAAGAAGATTATCTTCTTCTCCAGTGCCAAAGCAACAGATGATAAAGGGCTTTGGGGAAAATTGAATTGAACAAATAGATTAACTGAGTAACTTAGCAGGAAAAAGGAGACTAGAATAGCACACCCAGTTAGATAGATGAAGTTCATGGCTAAACTCAAAATAAGCATAAGGCTTGAGCATGAGGCAGACCATCTGACGAGCAGGATATTTTTAGTTTGGACTAAGATGTAAGAACTTGTCAGAGAGATAGAGTATGTGTGTGTGTGCGTGTATGTGTGTGGGTATGTGTGTGTGTAAGAGGGAGAGAAGAAAAAAACTGGGGGAAGGAACAAAAGTCTGCTTTTTCTTAGAAAAGATAATCTAATTCAATTGGAAACAGTACAGTGTTTAGAGCCAATTAAACCATGAGTTAGAACATTATATCTAGTACTTAAAAATAGTACCTTATCAAATCTAAGACACCGTAAGTGATAATATTCCTACAAATTTTAAAGATTGAAAGTGGTTATACATTTTTGGCCTTATAATTCATGAAATACTATAACTGCTCTGAGTCTCATTTGCAAAATGAAGATAATATTTAATATAGCCTTGTGGGGCGGTGGTGAGGGGTTAGTGAGATAGCACATACCTGACAAGGTCGGGCCCCCAGGAAAATAAGAAGTATTATTACTTCTATCACTTTTTACCAAAATAATATTTGTTTTTGCTGCAAAAGTTTAAATTACAAAAGGGGGTATTCCTTATCACCAAAGTAACCTGTGCACTGATGGATAAAGTGAGACTATTTATCTTCCTCAGATTTCGCTAGGCTGTAAAATAAATACAAGCTATCTCTGTGTGTGGGTCTCTGTCCATGTATAGAGTGATAAATTGCCTTTTAAATTTTTTTCAGTTAGCATTTGAGCCCCCTTGGGGCATTTCACACTGTACTGTGTAAGGGATAAAGAATCATGCTGGAAGAGACACAATGTATCAATGTTTTTTCTAAAAAACACTAGGTGGTATCAGTGAAATGAATATAAATTACATCATTTCTATACTTAAAGTGCTTAGGAGTCTCGCAGTGTTTTATTTATGTCTGTAGCTCCCATACTAGCCTTGAAGTTTTTTATGTTAATCCTAACTAGATGTGCTCTTTCCTGCTTTTACAGGTTTATGGACTTCTGTATTAGACTTATGACATTTAGGGGACATTGCTGCATACCGTGGTTATTTATGTTTATATCTTACCAACTCTATCAGCTCCCCAGCCCGGTGTAAAAACAGAGAAGTCAGACTGTGGCAATGATCCAGCATCAATCATTGGAAACTTGGTAGAATATAGGAATATAAGTATGAGAGTGCTGAGAAGGGATAGAAGCCAAGAAGGGATTCAAAGATGAATTAAATGAGATCAAGGCCAGGCACACTAGCTCCTGTCTGCCATCCTTGCACTCTGGGAGGCTGAGGTAGGAGGATCACGTGAGCTCAGAAATTTGACACCAGCCTGAACAAGATCCAGACCCCATCTCTACTAAATATAGGCAAAATTAGCCAATGTGTTAGATACCTGTAGTCCCAGCTTATAAGGAGGCTCAGGCAGGAGGATTGCTTGAGGCCAGGAGTTTGAAGCTACAGTGAGCTTTGATGATGCCACCCTGCTAGCCAGGGTGATAGAACAAGACTCTTGTCTCTAGGCTCAGCACCTGTAGCTCAAGCAGCTAAGGTACCAGCCACATACACCAGAGCTGGTGGGTTCAAATCCAGCCTGGGCCTGCCAAACAATAATGAGAACTACAAAAAAAAACCAGCGCATATGAAAACAGCACATTGTACCCCATGATTGCATTAAAGTACAGTTATGTTATAAGAAATAAAATTTTTAAAAAATAGCTGAGTGTTGTGGTGGGCACCTATAGTCCCAGCTACTTGGGAGTCTGAGGCAAGAGAATCGCTTAACCTCAAGAGTTGGAGGTTGCTGTGAGCTGTGATGCCACAGCACTCTGCCCAGGGCGACAGCTTGAAGCTCTGTCTCAAAAAAATAAAAAATAGGGCGGCGCCTGTGGTTCAGTGGGTAGAGCGCTGGCCCCATATACCAGGGGTGGCAGGTTTGAACCCAGCCCCAGCCAAACTGTAACAAAAAATAGCCAGGCACTGTGGAGGGCACCTGTAGTCCCAGCTACTCAGGAGGCTGAGGCAAGAGAATAGCTTAAGCCCAGGAGTTGGAGGTTGCTGTGAGCTACAACACCATGGCACTCTACCAAGGGCAATAAAGCGAGACTCTGTCTCTGGGCGGCACCTGTGGCTCAAAGAAGGTGGTGTATTCAAACCCAGCCTGGCCAAAAACTGCAAAAAAAAAAAAAAACCTCTGTCTCTAAATACATAAATAAATAAATAAGTAAATGTGACCAAGCTTTCCTCATGCTCCAATAGTATGTGAAGTTGAAATGAAGAGGTATGAGAATTGGAAGGAGTGGAAACCAGGGTTACAGACAAGGAAAGTAAAACGCATATGTACACAGTGGAGAAGTTCAGAGTGATGGGAAGTTTCAAGTTATGACTCTCAGGGTGGGCAATGAAAATGAGATTTAAGAGTTGAGATGATAACCTATAAAACTGAGGAGGTAAATGTATTCTGGAACCTGCAAGGGCCCATGGTATTGAAACTCCCAGGACAAATTTGGGAGTTGGAATAGCAAAGAAAACAGTGGACTTGGTGACATAAGATCTTCCAAGAGCGTGCATGGGGGGACGGGATGTCAGGACTTGGAGAGTGGCCTGTAAAGATAAGGGTCAGGGTCACATTTTCACCAGTTGAAAAAGTTGAGCATTTTCACCAGTGTGAAAGAGTAATCATTTTACTAAGTGGCTCTCAAAGTGTGAATGCTGGACCAGCAGCATCAACGTCACCTAGAAACTTGTCAGAAATGCAAATCCTGGCTCGGCGCCTATAGCTCA
>NW_003852430.1:5587700-5604026 GCF_000181295.1 Otolemur garnettii | reverse complement strand
AAATGCAAATCCTAGGCTCTACCCTAGACCTACTGAAATCAGTACAATGCTTGGAAGTCTGTGCTTTAAGGAGTCCTCCAAAGGATGCTGATGTTCAGTAAAGTTGGGCTGCCATCACTTTAGGAGTCACAGTGGGGAGAGCAGACCAGCAGGTCACCACCTGCCCATTCATCATCACAACCATTTCTTGAGTCACCTGTGAGATTGGGATTTCAATTAAAGCCAAAAACTAGAGGGAGCAATAAAGAGAAAGGCTAGAGGAATAGAGAAGGTTGTTTACAATCTCACATGGGCTCCAGAGGCTGCATCTCCTCCTGTCCTAAGCCCTTGTGTGGGCTCAGCCCACCCTGGTAGAAACTAAGTACAAAAGTATACAGGGGGTTTATCTGCATTAATAACTATTAATAAATACTGTATCACTGTTTCATAATAACCATAATTATACCATTGATAGCTATTAATAATTATACACATATAATCAGGAGCTATCAATCCAGTATCAATCATAAAAATCACCAGAAGAACAAGCTGCATGATCTCTCCATGCTGAAGGGTGGGGCAGCCATCGGCACAGCCGTGGCACCAGGTGGAACACAGGTGGTCACATGGACTAATGCTTTTTTCAGCTTATCCTTACTCTGACCCGAATCAGTCCAGTAGTATATCAACAAGCCCACAGGACCCAAGAAGCATTAAAGGCCATGGACTTAGCATAAAGTTTCTTGTACTCATGATCTCCTCCTTTGCTGTGCTTCAACTCCCCATACAAATAGCTTTGAGATTATTCTTCAAATGCTTCAAAACTACTATTTAGTACACCATGGAATACTAGGCAGCCCAAAAGAAAGATGGAGACTTTACCTCCTTCATGTTTACATGGATGGAACTGGAAAATGTTCTTCTTAGCAAAGTATCACATGAATGGAAGCAAAGTATCCAATGTACACAGCCCTATTATGAAACTAATTTGTAGTTCTCAAATGAAAGCTACAACTTAATTCTAGCCTAAGAATATGGGGAGGGGGGTGGGGGAGGGGAGGGGAGAAGGGTGGATGGGTGGTGGGAGGGTGACTGGAAAGATCACCTATATGGACTGTCTAACAAGGAATGAACTTTTCTTCTTTTTCTTCTAGAATTAGAGTATAAATGTTTTAACACAATAACTAAGTAAATGACACGAGGTCTATGTTAACCAGTTTGATGGAAATATTTCAAATTGTATATGAAAACACTACACTGTACCTCATGTTTGCATTAATGTATACAGCTATCATTTAATAATAAAAAAACTACTATTTAGAGATATGACAGGTCACTTTAGCCCTAATTACACAGGTTACTTCACTCCCTCAAACATTGTTTTCTTAATTTGCACATTGTTTTTCTTAGGAAATTCAGGCTGGGGACCCTGAAACCCAAACAACTGGGATTGGTGGCTGCAGAATTAAAGTATAGTTGGCCCCTCTCCTTCTCCGGGCTAAACTTCAGCTTTGTTCTTGGCACTGTGCCCTCTTGAGTCACAGGAATGTAAACACTGGAGAACCTCATCCTCTTTATCTTGTCTGCTTCTTCCAATGCCTGTCCTGAATTTACTGCCCTAACATCTCCTGTTTCTAATAACTGCTAAACCTAAGACACTTTTTCCCTTCAATAAAATAGATCTCCTTTCTGATCAATACAACCAACAGTGGAAAAGGCAACCAGGTGGGGTGAGGCATCATGATGAGGAAGAACAGCGTGGCAGTCAGGACACCAGTTTGGACAATTTGTTAACACGTGTGTCAGTATAGTGCTGTGGTTAAGGCAAGCGCTTGGAAAATTAACAGACTTGAATTCCAGAGTTAGATCAGCTGTGTGATCTTGGAAATAACAATAGTGACTATCTCAGAGGCTTGCTGTGAATTAAATGATAAAGTACATAAAAGTGCATAATGGAGTTCCCAGTACATGGTGAACCTCACTAAATAGTAACTTGGGGTTTGTATGTTCTGTGAATAAATAACACATTCTATAGTCCAGTTAAAGACAATGCTCAATGCAGAATCAAGTGATAAGTATTTCCTTCCACAAAATAGAAGTACTTCTGAGGAAGGAGACCATTAAGTCTTTGAATAGAATTCATGAAGGAATATAGGCAGCATTACATTGTCATGAATTCAAAGGGAAAACAAGACATGGTCTTCCTCCTCAAAGGGGCAAGACGTGGAGTCTTTTTCTTTTCTCTTTTCTTTTTTTTTTTTTTTTTTGAGACAGAGTCCCACTCTGTTGCCAGGCTATAGTGCCACAACATCAGCCTAGGTCACAGCAACCTTAAAACCCTGGGCTCAAGCCATCCTCCTGCCTCAGCCTCCCAAGTAGCTGGGGCTTCAGGTACCTACCACAACAGTGGGATAATTTTTCAAGATCTTGCTCTTGCTTGAGCTGGTCTAGAACTCTTTGAGCTCAAGCAATCCTCCTGTGCTTGGCTTCCCAGAGTGCTAGGCATGAGCCACCACACCTGGCTAATATATGAAGTCTTAAAAAGTAAAGATTAATGGCTCGGTGCCTGTGGCTCAAGTGGCTAGAGTGCCAGCCAGGTACACCCAGGGTGGCGGGTTTGAATCCAGCCCAGGGCCTGCCAAACAATGATGGCTGCAACCAAAAAATAGCTGAGCTTTGTGGCGGGCACCTGTGGTCCCAGCTACTTGGGAGGATGAGGCAGGAGACTCACTCAAGCCCAGGAGTTGGAGGTTGCTGTGAGCTGAGATGCCACAGCACTCTACCCAGTGGGACAGCTTGAGGCTCCTGTCTCAAAAAAAAAGGAAAGATTAATGCTAGGCAACTGTACAAGCAAGGTTAAGATTTGCTTGATTGGCTTGATTTGCTTGATGAGCTGGTGTAATAGCCTGGCTTGTGTAGGCCCTGGGAAAGCAGGCAACATCTATCTGATGAGAAAAGAATGAAGCTGGTGGGAATGAAGAGAATTGGATAATTTTCTTCAAATATATGAAGATCTGGCATGTGAAGTAAAAATAGCTGCCTCCATAGCACAGAGTTTGATGGCACTTGCCCAGTTCATTTCCCCTCCTGTATAAATGGCCCACCCCCACAAGAAGGACTACTGCACCCATGTTGGAAGAACATAACTTGGCTCGGCGCCTGTGGCTCAAGCGGCTAAGGCGCCAGCCACATACACCTAAGGTGTTGGGTTCGAATCCCCAGCCCGGGCCCGCCAAACAACAATGATGGCTGCAACCAAAAAAAATGGCCAGGCGTTGTGGCGGGTGCCTGTAGTCCCAGCTACTTGGGAGGCTGAGGCAGGAGACTTGCTTGAGCCCAGGAGTTGGAGATTGCTGTGAGCGTGATGCCATGGCACTCTACCCAGGGGGATAGCTTGAGGCTCTGTCTCAAAAAAAAAGAACATAACTTGTCCCTCTCTGGCCTCAGCTGACTGGATCAAAAGAAATCATCTGATACAACTGTGGCATTCAGATTCTCATCTAGTGATTTGAAACTGATACAACAGAAAAGTCAAAAACATCCCTGCTAAGCTGCATCAGACTGTGACACATGGTTGTGGAGGCCACTGAAGTTTGGGTCTATCTATAACAGTTGTGCACCTAATACTATATACAGCAAGGTAAGCATATGTCGTCTCTAAATAACCCTTCAATCTCCTACATTTATTGATAAGAGTAATATTTTTTTCTTTTTTTTCTTCTACACCACTAGAAAAGAGTCAAAGTAAGATTTTTTTTCTAAATCTGCTCTATAAATGATCTGCAGATAGATCAAAGGGGGCAAGCAAATGAAAACAGAGAGATCAGTTATAAATCTGGCACAGAAATTTCAATGTAATAATAGGGGACTGAGTTTGGGGGTAGAAAAAAACAGAAAAGATTTGGTTGGGAGGAAGATTACAAAGAGAAATCTAAACAACTACAGTGGTCCCTTCAAGGACAAGGGTTTAAGCTACACAGGCTCACTCCTAAGAGAACTTCTTTTTTTCCCCCCAGGAAGAGCAGAAGCAGCTGCCTTTATTAGAGGTCATGGGCCAGCTGACTTCAATCAAAGGCCACACACTTGATCTTGAAGTCACCATCAGCTGCCATGTAGTTGATGGCCTCCAGGTTGAGGCGGTTAGGGAACCTGAATGTGTAACGATCTGGCAGCTTGACGGTCAGGCCGGCCTGGTCAAAGCTGATGCACACCTCCACGGCACTTCCAGGCTGGAAGGGAAAGGCAGCCTCCCACTGCTCAGCCCCCAGGCCCCGCCGTCCTTGCTGTTGCACACGATAGTATTGGATAGTATTGGCATCCCCGTGGGCATCGAAGCGGGGGTTGAAATGCAGGCACAGGTTGTTGCTGTCTTTGCCCAGGTTCAGCACAAAGCTCTTGGCGTCAGGGGCCACCTCGCCCCATAGTCTGAGGGACTCCCCAGGTTTGAGATTCAGGCTGCTGGCGACCAGACCACAAGCCATGATGGAAGCAGGAGGATGTTCGGGGACCAGTGCACCAGCCGTCTGAGGACTCCACCCATAAGAGAACTTTCTTTAACCAAATGAGGATTGAAAATCCAGTACTTGTGGGATGTGAAACCCATGTACAGGAGGGGCGACGTCTTGTCTAGGCAGGTTCCACAGGGCAGACTCTAAGACAACTATGCAGGGATGTGGGTGTGTGTACTCAGGTGCCCTCGGACCCAGCCGCCAGGTACACTGAAAGGCAACCGTACCGGTAATGGGTATGATGGTGAGAAAGCAGGAGAGTCAAATCCTACTCCATCTTGCACCACTTACCACTTGCCCACCAGGCTCCGGTTGTCTTTCCGTACCTTGAACCCACCACGCCATTTCCCACCTACCAATATCAACACACGCCCTTCCTCCTGCCTGGAATCGTCTTACCCCTTCTCTTCGTGTGGCTAACTCCCTCTTGCCTACCCTCAGGTCTCTGCTCTAATGGCGCTTCCACAGCTTTCCTTGACTCCTCAGTCTGAATTATGTTCCCTTCCTCGTTATTGTTTTTCATACATCTCTGATGCTTTCTTTCATAGTCTGCATTAAAATTTACTAATTTGTAATTTGTTGTTTGTTTTGTGAAAGTCAGTCTGTCCCCCCGACTGTGAAGTATCAGGAGGATAGTGGTCCTGTCTCTTTTATTTCATTTCTACGCCCAATGCCCAACCCACTATCTGACCCTAGTAATTACTCAATAAATATTTTCCGAATAAGTGGGTGAATAAATGAGCTCCCAGATTTTAAATCTGACTCCATGGAGAAATGATAGATGTTGTCTGAATTAGTGTTTCTCTATTGAAGAAATAGCAATAGATTTGTAAAATCAAATTTGTTAAAGACTTAGTCCCTGACTGATTTTTCATTCCCTATCAGTTGTCTGGCACAGTGTCCAGCACGCAGGAACAGGTCCTAAAGCAAACACTCGCTGCATGCCTTCATCTCTCAGGATGGGTGCTCCCAGAGGAATGAGGTAAGCCTGCTGTCCCCCAGGCAACAGACAGGTACCAGTTCATGCACCGCAGGAGTTAAGCAGCAGGCCAGTGAGCCGAATTTACAGCAGCCCCCCATTACTTACATCACCACCTGAGCTCTGCCCCTGGACAGAGCAGCAGCATTAGATTCTTGTAGGAATGGGAACCCCACTGAAAACTGTGCATGTGAGGGATTCTCCTTATGAGAATCTATCTAATGCCTGATGATCTGAAGTAGAGGTCAGGTGGTGATGTAGCGCTGAGGAGTGGCTGCAAATACAGATTATCATTAGCAGAGAAGTTGATTACACAGAGACCATAGTAAATCAATTGCTTGCAGGCTCATATCAAAACTCTGTTAGAGCCAGGACTGATGGCTCATGCCTGTAATCCTAGCACTTTTGGAGACTGGAGCTGGGGGGCTTGCCTGAGTTCAGGATTTCAAGACCAGCCGGAGCAAGAGCAAGACTTTATCTCTACTAAAAATAGAAAAATAAGCTGGGCTGTCGGGGTCCCTTTGTGGTCGCCACTTACCAGGGCCCAGGACTGGCCAGGTCTCCGGCCTCCTGCTTGTCTAGATTCTGGATGCTGACCACTATGCTGTTATTTTGCTCAGGAACAATTGCTCTTAGGGGTCTGAGGGCTACTTACTTTAGCAGAAGGAAGAGAGAAAGACAGTCCTTGAGGGAGAAGCAGTCTTCTTAGAAGGATAGATCTTAGCAATAGAAGTCTTTCGTAGAGCTCAGTAAGGTTCAGCAGAGAGACACCGTGCTGGTGTGAGCAGTCCACAATAGAACGTGCATGCTCCTGACTGCCTTCTCCTGCAGCCTAATATAGAGCCGATCTTGTGACTCTTAACACCACAGGTGTAGAGACTGCCAATTCACTAATGCTCTCATCTCTTGAGCTCTCTCATGCTTGTTAAGAGAGCTTAATCCCTCCCCATGCCCCTTTCACCAAGGTGTTCCATTATCGAGCTACACAGGTGTTTCATATAACTCTCACTCCTAGCCATAGGCTGTATATACAGGCTGCTACACTGCACTGGGTGTTGTGGCAGGTGCCTACAGTCCCAGACACTTGGGAGGCTGAGGCAAGAGGATGGCTTAAGCCCCTAGAGTTTGAGGTTATGTGAGCTATGATGCCACAGCACTCTACCCAGGGCAATAAAGTAAGACTCTGTCTTTTAAAAAACAAAACAAAACAAAACAAACAAACAAAAAACCTATCTGTGAGTGGCAAGTGACAATTAAGCTGCATCTTGTGTCACGTTTTGTAACAGCAACAGACTTTGAGTGTCACCATCTCCCATCACGCCCAGATGGGACCATGCAGCTGCGAGAAAATAAGCTAAAAGTTCCACTGATTCTTCATTATGGTGAGTTGTATAATTATTTCATCATATACCACAAAGTAATAATAATAAAATACACAATAACCACAACGTGCTTGAATCATCCCCAAACCATCCCCCAGTCCCCTGGTCCATGGAAAAAATGTCTTCCATGAAACCAGTCCTTGCTGCCAAGAATGTGGGAGCTGATACAAGCCACAACGGACTTGCACTATAACTGGAAAGATGAACTTTTAGAAACTGGTCTTTCCAGCAGCAGGAAGGCCAAGAACTAGTTCAGGCAGGATGTAGTGAAATATCAGGAGTGTCTGATCAATGATGGAGCAATGTTCCACCTCTGTGGCAGCAAAATTCCATTCCACTCCTCAGGTTCAGCTTCTGAAACTCAGTGTACCAGCTCTAATCTCTGTCCGGCCTTTTGGCTCCAAACCTTCCACCAGCGTGTTAACCTGGGCATTCTTATTTCAGCCTTAATCCTGTCCTGGCAAATCTGGCCCAGCACTGACTGGGCAAGGTTGTTCTAGTCTTAATCTCAATCTTAAAACAGCCTAAGCTTTGAAGCAAGTAATTCAACTAGAAAAGGACTTCTTTCTTCCACAACTGACCTAATTTTTATAACAAAGAAAAATTGCTCAGCAAATATGTGGGAGAAAAATGCTCTTTGCAAAAGCAGGGAAGGAAAGGAAAAGCTAGTTTAGATTTTCACTCCCTACAAAATGTTCACATTTATCATATGCAAACATATCACATCCCAGCTGCAAACGTTTTTTGAGGACAATTATTTTTTTTTATTCTTTTTTTTTTTTTTTGAGACGGAGCCTCAAGCTATCCCCCTGGGTAGAGTGCCATGGCATCACAGCTCACAGCTACCTCCAACTCCTGGGCTCAAGCGAGTCTCCTGCCTCAGCCTCCCAAGTCGCTGGGACTACAGGCGCCCACCACAACGCCTGGCCATTTTTTGGTTGCAGCCATCATTGTTGTTTGGCGGCCCGGGCTGGGGATTCGAACCCACCACCTTAGGTGTATGTGGCTGGCACCTTAGCTGCTTGAGCCACAGGCGCTGAGCTAGGACAATTATTTTTTAAATTTGCAGTGTCATTTTTTAAGCTTTCAAATTTGCATGTTTTCGTAATTGTCCTTTGATCATTGCTCAAAGTGGAGTTGTATATTAACGTGGTTTCAAAAATGGCTGTCAGTTCTTCAAAGAACAATGTGCAGAACATAATGGCATATGTACTGGTCAATAAATTCTGCTATTTTGAAGTAGTATCTTAAGTATATTGAAGGGCAATCACTAAGGTAAGGTACCTTAGCATTTAAGGTACTTCCAAAGGTGCATTCCATCTCAAAAGGCTATTAAATTGAAGTTAAAGGAGTTTAAGTCTGAATCTAATATTGCTAGCCAAGGACAATTAGGTAAGTTAATAGGTGTGATTTATCTCTCTCTATGGATAGCAAAATGAACTTGAAGATTGCTTTGTAATCCAAAGAGCTTGGCTCAGTTTCAAATTGATCCTACCATCTGTTTCTAGTGTTTAATTTGCTAGGTGCCTGAATACTACTCTCTCCTGACCAATTCTCTGTAGTTAAAATTCAAAGTCACATGTAAATACAGTTAGACACATTTGGTCATGCCATATGAATGTGTATGATGTATACAGTCCAAGATTTTATGTACATTTAATTCCCTACCTGGTCTCGATTTGACCATTGGCCCCTGCAACAGATCCAAAATTTATTTTTTGAAACAGAGTCTCACTATGTTGCCCTCAGTAGAGTGCTGTGGCATCACAGCTCACAGCAACCTCAAACTCTTGGGCTTATGCAACTCTCTTGCCTCAGCCTCCCAAGTAGCTGGGACTATAGGCACCCACCACAATGCCTAGCTATTTTTTTTGTTGTAGTTGTCATTGTTGTTTAGCTGGCCCAGGGCAGGTTCGAACCTGCGAGCGTGGGTGTATGTGGCCAGATCCAATTATTTTTTTGGTTTAATTCAAAGTTCTGAAGTAGAGATTGAATTTTATATAATGTTGCCTAGTGCATTACACCCAGTGTTTTAATTTTTCTTTAGTCCCACTATTCCCTAGGGATTTCAGAAATTATATTATTTTCACCCACCAGCCAAGGCTACAAATGCGTCCAGAGTGATAAGAGTTCATTTTTTTGTAGCCCAACTAGTAGGATTCCCTTCTAGGGGAAAGCCTCTGAGTCATACAGAAATTAGTTGCCAAAGGTTTCCGGGCCATGTCAAAAGGAAACCTCCAGATTCTTTAAATCACTACTTGAAAATTTTTAGTATCCAAACTGACAAGCTGAGATAGAATTTTGATAGTCCCACGAAACATTTCCTCACATAGACCAACCATTTCCATCTTGTCTGCAGCTGCTATAAATGTGAACTTATGCTATTTCAGCAGTTTTTGCTATTACTCATTAGTGCCTTGACATTTATCTGGTGCTCAAAATATACCAAAGATAGTTTTGCTCTGAATAAGCCTCAAGTATAACTCTGTAATTTATTTCATAATACTCTTTATCTTCCTTCAAAGCTTATTCATTGAAGGATAATTATGAAGCACTTTTCAAATTTTCAACATTATGTGTGGTATGAAACAAAGCCTTGAAATTTGACAAGCCGTAAAACTCATTATGAGCTCTCCAAGCCAAGAAATGATGAATAATCCCATACAATTCAATCAGTGTCACCTCGGAGGGGATGGCAACAAAGGAGGGGCTACCCTGAAAGGGTGAAGGGTAGGTGCCTAGCAAAGTAGGAGAGATGATGGATACCCCTGGGTCTAAGCAATCAAGAAATAAGGTTCAGGCTCAGTGCCTGTAGCTCAAGCAGCTAAAGCGCCAGCCACATACGTCTGAGCTGGAGGGTTCAAATCCAGCCTGGGCCCGCCAAACAACAATAACAGCTGCAACCAAAAAATAGCTGGGCATTATGGAGGGCTCCTGTAGTCCCATCTACTTGGAAGGTGGAGGCAGGAGAATCGCTTGAGCCCAGAAGTTGGAGGTTGCTGTGAGCTGTGATGTCACAGCACTTTACCCAGGCAACAGCTTGAGGCTCTGTCTCAAAAAAAAAAAAAAGAAAGAAAGAAAGAAAGAAAGAAAGAAAGAAAGTAAGTCCAGGGAGGTCCTCAGGGGCAGAAAGGAACATGTGAGAACACATGGGCAGATATAGAAATTAGCAGGTGAAGATATCAGCAGGAATGGTTATCTAGGGGGCATTTGTTCAGCATTCCTTGCAAAGGTAAGTTGCCCTTCCCTGCTCGAGTTGGTTGGTTTGGGGCAACAGTTCTCTCTCCTCTCCCCATTCCTCATCCACCTGGGGCATGGGTATGAATTTATTGAACAGGCTAAGTAAATCATAGCACCCTATACTGTGACTTGTGCATTAGGGATAACTGTGCTCCAGTTTCTTTTCTTTTTTTTGAAAAGTAAATTTATTTCAAGTTAATGTGAGGGTATAAACAACCAAATCAAAATCTTTGATTTTCTTAGGTAGAGTCCCTCTTGTGCTTATGTCCCCCACACAAAAGACATTCTAAACCCCCCACCACCTGCCCATTCAGTAAGAGCATGCTACCCCCGACCCCTCCCTTGTTACCCCAACTTGAATTGAAATGAGTTTTTCTCCCATGTGGGATGCATCAGATTGTCTACTGGCTTCAAATTAGACCTCCCACTTGACCCTGCAATCCCACTACTAGGCATCTATCCAGAAGAAAAAAAATCATTTTGTCATGAGGACATTTGTACTAGATTGTTTATCTTAGCTCAATTTACAATCACCAAAATGTGGAAACAATCTAAGTGCTTATCAACTTAGGAATGAATTAAAAAATTGTAGTACGTGCACACCATGGAATATTATTCAGCCATAAAAAAGATGATGCCATCGTCACATCTTTTGTAATATCCTAGATGGGGTGAACACATGCTTCTTAGCAAAGTATCACCAGAATGGAAAAGCAAGTATCCATGTACTCAATACTAATGTGCTCCAGTTTCTGAGCTGGTGCAGCACCATTCTGTCTTTCACCCCTGCTCCTCCTTCATCGCTAAAAAAAAGCACAGGCACTCCCTGAGTTACAAGGGAGACAGGCTCTATTGGTTTGTTCTTAAGTTGAATTTGTATATAAAGCTGGAACAGGTACATTTACCTATTACCTGTCATGAACTCCATTTGTAAGTGCGAGCCCTACGTCAGTCACATGTCTGTAACTTGGGGACTGCCTGTATCAGGTGTATCTTATCTCTTGGAGTTTGGAGAGAGGATGTTGGTGTAAGAGCCAGGTGGGCAGAGAACCAGCCGGTTACTTTCTCTTCTCAGTTAAACCACTTGTTTCTTCAGCTGCATCTCATCAACATCTTGGGCAGCCTAGACCCTAGCCATCTTCTATGGCGCTCTGAGAGAAAGGAAATCAAATGATTTTATATTATTTTTCACTTCAAGATGTAAGAAGTTATACTGGAACGAAGACAGTCGATTCCTTTGAAACACAGACCAAGAACACATGTCATATTTTTTCATCCATAAATAGCCTATAGAAAAAACAACATGGGTTTTCCAACACACTTTGCTAACATTTAAATAAGTGACCAGAAAAAAATCTTAGAATAGTAGAAATTAAGAAAATAAAAATTTATTTCTAAGGAAATGAACATTTTTTACAGTGTTCAGATATATGATAAGCAGCTATATTAATTAATGAATAGACACAGACGCGGCCCAGGAAGTGAGAAGCCACTAAACTTATAGGACTCTTGTCCTATACAGAAAACCAGAACTAGATTTGTGTGTTTTTCTATGACTAGAGTGACACTCTAAATAATCACCTGGTCTTTCTCAGTAAGTTGAAAATTGTGATTTGGGATTAAAAATTCGAAGTTTGCCTCCATTTATAATCAAGTACTGTGGGTGCCTGTGTTATTTGTACCACCTTGGCCA
Organism: Otolemur garnettii; assembly: GCF_000181295.1. Taxonomy (NCBI): domain Eukaryota; kingdom Metazoa; phylum Chordata; class Mammalia; order Primates; family Galagidae; genus Otolemur; species Otolemur garnettii. The sequence continues at coordinate 5,592,245 of NW_003852430.1, read as the reverse complement.
CCCCTTGGTCACCCTGTACTGCCCACGACGCCTCCACATTCACTCTGGCACGTCCTTTACATCTGCAAGGCCTCAGGAGCTGATGATTAAGTTCTTGCTGGGCTATTGCTGGATCTCGGCCTTCCCCGAGAAGGGAGGTGGCTCTGAGATGCCAGCTGTTGTGCTAAACCTGGAGCCTAGACTGGCTGCTCTCTAAGAGCTGGAGAAGAATAATCCAGGCTCCAAACCCGCACTACTGAAACGTAGAAGAGGGAAGACAGCGAGGCCTAGGAGGGTGAAAAGCCACTGCAGTGCCCCGAGCTAATGGCTATTCAATAATTTGGTTACCAGGCCCCAGGCAAAAGCTGCCGTGATTTACCCACACCGCCCTAGGCTAGAGATATAATTAACCCAGAAAGCAGGAGGTGGCCTTGGGGTGCTTCATGGGAATTTGATCTGTTCATTCGCACAGGGCCCTGCACTCACACAGACCTGTGGTGTCTTGAAATAATTAATAATTTTATCTTTGAACTTGTGTTTACAGTTAACGGGGGACAATAGAGTATGCTGGGGGAAAACACTGAAGCCCAGCAGCCTGGCATCCTGGTGACCTGGCCTGTGTACACGGATCTGGGGGTGATCTAGGGTGCCACGGGGCCTCCAAAGTGGCCAGGCCTGCTCCTCCTCTACCTAGACCTCAGGAGCAGCGAGAGAAGGGGCCGCCTCACCGGTGGCCGTGCAGGGACTCGCGGGGGAAGGGCCGTTCGCCAGGCCATGCCCCACAGGGGCTGTCCCGGAGCACTTCTGCACAAATATTAACTCTTCTGACCTGAGCATGGTGACAGAACCGACAGGGGCTCAGGCTAAAACTTTGTAAAAGTTGCCGGTAATTAATACAAAATACTAGCATATACCCGACATTGCAATAAAGCATTTCAGCGAGTTTGTAGAATTAGGAGTTTAGAATCTTTGACTTTCACTTACTTTATTTAATTTGTTTTCATTCAGTGTTATTATTTATTTTTCTTGTGTCTTTTACAAACCCTTGGCTTTCAATAAATTACAGGAAGGAAACTACCCTGCTACCCTACATAACCTCCACCCTAGAATCTTTGACTTTTGAAAACGGCTGAGATGTTGCAGAGCAAATGTCCACAGTCTTAAAACAGAAATTAAAAGGGGTGGCACCTGTGGCTCAAAGGAGTAGGCCTGGGCCTGGGCAAAAAAAAAAATTAAAAGCAAAGAAAAAAAAGAAAGAAATTAAATGCAAAAATTGTGGTATTTAATGAAAAAGAACACTATTTTTCATAGGAAGCTTGGTTTTGAATAAACCAATTACTAATGAAAAAGATAATTTTTAATGATTTTTTTTCTAATAATTAAAGGTACAGAGATAAAAATGCATGATTAGGCCTTCAAATCATATACAAATTACAAAGTTAACAGGAAATGTCAGAAGAAACACCAGAATGCTGTGGTGTGGCTCAGCACCAACAGCACAGTTGTTACTGTGCGGGCCACATACACAGAGGCTGGCGGGTTTGAACCCAGGCCCAGCCTGCTCAACAATGACAACTGCAACAAAAAAATAGCCAGGCATTGTGGTGGGCACTTGTAGTCTCAGCTACTTGGGAGGCTGAGGCAGGAAAATCACTTAAGCCCAAGAGTTTGAGGTTGCTGTGAGCTGTGACACCATAGCACTCTACTGAGGGGGACAGAGTGAGACTCTGTCTCAAAAAAATAAATAGATTAAAAATAAAAAATAAAATGCTGTGGTGTAAGTTTTCATTGAAGATTAAATTCAACTGAAAATTTTACAAATGAATTTGTATGAAGAGTTAAATCTGGCTCGGTGCCTGTGGCTCAAGCTGCTAAGGCGCCAGCCATGTACACCCAAGGTGGTGGGTTCGAATCCCCAGCCCGGGCCCGCCAAACAACAATGATGGCTGCAACCAAAAAATGGCCAGGCATTGTGGTGGGCACCTGTAGTCCCAGCTACTTGGGAGGCTGAGGCAGGAGACTGGCTTGAGCCCAGGGGTTGGAGGTAGCTGTGAGCTGTGATGCCATGGCACTCTACCCAGGGGGATAGCTTGAGGCTCCGTCTCAAAAAAAAAAAAAAAAAAGAGTTAAATCTTTTTAGAAAAATTCTTCCAGAGAATCATTAACTCTAGAAATAACTAAATTTTACATTTCAAAAAATCAGAAATGTACCCCAATGCTGTTGCATCCTATAAAATACTCTTGGGCTGATGCAGTGGCTTACAACTGTAATCCTAGCACTCTGGGAAGACCAATTGCTTGAGCTCAGGAGTTCAAGACCAGCCTGAGTAAAAGTGAGTCCCCTAATCTCTAATAAAAATAGAAAAATTAGCTGGTGTTGCGGTGGGTGCCTGTAGTCCCAGCTACTTGGGAAGCTGAGGTATCTCTTGAGCCCAAGAGTTTGAGTTCGAGGCTACGATGATGCTTTGGAACTCTACCCCAGGTGACAGAGTGAGACTCTCTCAAAAAAACCCCAAAATACTCTTAAGAGCTTCACTAATAGCTATAACAGCAGATCTCAAAATCAAAAATTATAAAAAATTATTAGAGATTTTGCATTTGCCAAGTGTGACTGACATTACTTTCCATTATATGGACCAGAAATGACATTTCTAAAAGTATAAGTTTTGAGAACCGAAAGAATTAATTTGCAGAAATCCAAGCCAGAAAATTCTTATGATCAAGATATCACATTAACCAGGTATTATTTATTGCATGATATAAAATTCCAATATCAAAAATACTATTTTGACTTTTTTAAGTTCATGGTGTTACTCATGTATATTACTACCATTCTTAATACATTTCATAAGTAAGTAAAGTACTTTTATGGGAAAAAGTTTACATTTTAGTTTCTGTAAAAACACTTTTCTCTTGCTTTTTGAACAGGCCCTGCCAATTACGTAGCCAGTATGGAGGTGGGATTAAACCAAATAATTGGACCTCTTATGATTGAATTTTTCACATCATAACTGTGAGAGTAATTTTTCTTACCTTTTGAAAGGGGGAAGGGCAGAGAAGCCTTCACAATGACTGTAAAGTCATAAGAGTCACTAAACATCCCCTTTCCTTATTCATAATTCCGTTCCTGCTGGGCTTATTCATATCTGTGGTTTAGAAAACCACAAGTTAATATTCAAAATATGGAGGAGGAACTGATCAAGGCAATTATGCTTCTGTTTTCACAGATATTATCAAACGTAATTATTGAATTCAACAGAATATTTACTCAGTGTCATCACGCCAAAGGTGTGTGAAATATAAGACATGTTTTAAAAACACTTAAGAGGATGTGAAGGTGACGATGTAGGATGTGATATGGCTTGGTTGGAGATGGAAAACCACAGGTGCACCCACATAAGCTTTCCTAGCTTTCCAGTGCCAGCAAACAAATAGGCAACAGGGCAGTCTGAGGGCCAATCACTCAGTGTCAATTCTTTGCTTGCTACCACAAGTTTGAAACTAATTATCTGCTGTAACATTAAAGAACGGTCAATAATTACTCTTTTTACTTTATATTGGGTCCTAGAAATCTCACTGCTAAGTGAAGAGTTTGATTTTGGTAACCATATTGCTTTGATGTCCTTTCTGTCTCTGTTTTTCATGTTTACCATTTTCACTTTATGTATTCGTAAGTATTGTTAAATCTTAAGCATTCTAATCTGTTTTGGAAGGTGTAAAGGACATCTGGTATTCCTGTCAGCTCAGTATTCCTCCTCCTGCCCCTTCCTTTCTTGAGGAATTGGGCACCACCACTCCCAGCAGTGGTGTGCTGGTAAATGTTTCCATTGCATTAACTGGCTCTCTGAAAGTGAAGAAAGCTGATTTGTATACAGTATTTGCTAATTTTCATTCTATCAACCCTCTCAAGCTGACATCAATGAACAGAGTCAGCTCTTGTGAGTTGGATAAAGCCAGCTCCAGGTCACAACTGACCCTGCTTCATGCTGTTGGGAAGGGGTTGCCATGATCAGATTCTGCCCCCCTGTATATAGGGAGAAAAGACATAGACATAGAGTTTCTTTCTTTCTTTCCTTTTTTTTCTTTTTGCAGTTTTGGCCAGGGCCGGGCTTGAACCCACCACCCCCAGTATATGGGGCCAGCGCCCTACTCTTTGAGCCACAGGTGCCGCCCATAGACATAGAGATTTACAAGCAAGATTTTCTCTTATAAAAACTGAAGTGCACAAAGGAAGAAAGTGCTTATAAGGTAGGAATGGGGACTCACTAGCTCCTTAGCATATCGGAATTATATTGGAACGTGCTCAGTACGTCTGCAAGAGTGGCAGGCGTCAGTGGGGCAGCAGGAGCAGGCAAGTGGAGGGTGGGGTAGGATCAGAAGCCACAGGGGAGGGGGGAGTAGCTGGTGCTGCTCAGCGGGGGAGGAGGGAATGGACCTCGTGGTCCTGTATTAGCAAACTTCAAAAACACTGTATTGGAAGGGATGCTTATACCATACATTTAAAAACAGTCCTGGTATTTGTCTGATAAAATCTATAAAAGGGGCTCAATTTTTTTTTTTTTTTTT
>NW_003852430.1:5580973-5587052 GCF_000181295.1 Otolemur garnettii | reverse complement strand
GGGCGTTGTGGCGGGCGCCTGTGGTCCCAGCTACTTGGGAAGCAGAGGCAGGAGACTTGCTTGAGCCCAGGAGTTGGAGGTTGCTGTGAGCTGTGATGCCATGGCCCCTTACCCAGGGGGATAGCTTGAGGCTCTGTCTCAAAATAAATAAATGAACAAATAAAAATAAAATAAAATTCCTGTCCTCAAGTGGTCCTCCTGCCTCAGCCTCCCAAAGTGCTAGGACCAGGGGCATGAACCACCGTGCCTGGACTGTTAAGAGATGTTTAAACTCATGAATATGTGACTTGAGGCTTTGATGCATATAGAAAAACTGATTTCTTCATCAACTCCTGATCACAGTGGATAGGTGAGCCAATCTAGGCTACGCAAATTCTCTCCACCATGAACATCAAGGCTGAGAGATTTTCAAACAATCTGAAAAGCAGAATTGGTTCCATGTGATTTTTCACAAAAACAAGGAGGGAAATGTCATGTTAAATGTTGATGGGGTTTCTTTGCAAAGAATCTTTTTCTTTCTCTCTCTCTTTTTTTTTTTTTTTTAAAGTCATGGGGCAATACCTGTGGCTCAGTGAGTAGGGCACCAGCCCCACATACTGAGGGTGGTGGGTTCAAACCCGGCCCCTGCCAAACTGCAACAAAAAAATAGCTTGGCATTACGGCAGGCGCCTGTAGTCCCAGCTACTCAGGGAGAGAATCACCTAAGCCCAAGAGCTTACTTGAGGTTACGGTGAGCTGTGATGCCACTGCACTCCACTAAGGGCAACAAAGTGAGACTCTATCTCTAAAATAATAATAATAATAATAAATAAAGAAGAAAAAAAGGTCATTTAAGAACTAGTGAAAAGACACAGCAACTATAACATTGTCTATCTTTCTTTCCTTTTAGGGAAATTATTGTGATATCTAGTCACCAGATGGGCAGCAACAAACTGATTTGTGAAGTTTGGCGATTTCATGATAAACTATGAGTAATAATCTGAAAATATGCAATAATAAAATCAATGACTTCTTGTTAACAGTAGACAACTAGCCCCAAAATGTTGTTATTAGTAGAACTAAAACAACATGGAAGCCTTTGGGGGACAACTCTTTGGATGTCTGAGCACTCTTCATGAGACATCACTAGCCCTGTATGTCCTCAGGTATGTATGCTTTTGGTTTTTTTTTTGAGACAGAGTCTCACTCTTTGGCCTTATCATAGCTCATAGCAACCTCAAACTCTTGGGCTCAAGTGATCCTCTTGCTTCAGTCTCCCAAGTAGCTGGGACTACAGATGGGCAACATCACACCTGCTAGTTTTTCTATTTTTTTTTTTTTCCATTTTTGGCCAGGGCCAGGTTTGAACCTGCCACCTCCAGTATGTGGGGCCGGCGCCCTATTCCTTGAGCCCTAGTTTTTCTATTTTTAGTAGGGACGGGAGGTCTTGCTCTTGCTGAAGCTGGTCTCAAACTCCTGAGCTCAAAGCAATCCATCTGCCTCAGCCTCCCAGAGTGCTAGGGGTGAGCCACCATGCCCAGCCTTTCTTTTCTTTTTTGATTCTTGGAGTATCTGTCCTAGCTTTGGAGAATTTTATTTCAAGTGTGATTGTTATTTCAAACAACCTCAGTGACTTTGAAAGAACTGTCCTTATGAGAGAGCCAAATGTTTATTTAGCGGGCAAACCATGCATAGTGATAAGAAAGCTAAAAATGTAAATTTTATGATTTATTAATTATATTAATAATGTTAACTTTCCATTAGTAATTGTATGGATTCTTTCTGTTTTTCCCTCATTCTCTTCTTATTACAAAGACAGCTCCCTTGACAAATATTTCAGTGGTTGTCTATAAAATAAAACAAGACAAAAAGCTTCAATACTTTTTCTAATTAAATGGGGGGGAAATCCATTAAATGACATGTCATTTTTTTTCTCAGAGTCCTGACCCAGTGTTCAAGATCATTCCTTAGAATCATTCACTATTAACTGAATGCCTTGTATCATTCAGCAAGTAAGACTTGGACTCTATGTTGCAAGATAAAGGGGAAAATGTCAGACAAAACAACATTATTCTCTATTTTACTGGAAATTGCTCCAATTGATCAGAATATTTCCCAGACATTCTGCAGACATTGCCCATGTTGGCTGTCACACCTACAGGAGTACAGATGAGTCGGGCCTAGGAGGCACTAGCTTTGGTTTCCAGCTGAAAGAGTCTGTCCTAACAGGTATTGATCATATTCTAATCAATAATCCAGTGGTCATTTCTCTTTTCACCAACATTTGATCTGTCAAATCATGTGCTCCTTTGTGAAACTATTTCTTTAAGTGGCTTCCAGGACCCACCAGGCTCTCCTAATAGTTCTCCAGCCTCAACCTGATGCTTGTTCAGAGTCCTTTGTAGTTTCCCTCTCTTGTCTCTAAGAACCAGGCTGTCTTCTCTATCCACACATGTCCTTAGGACAAGAGCAGGGCACACCTGTATAGATGCTGCACCAGAGAGGGTGAGGACAGAGTCTCAGCTGGTCTGGGTGGTGAATTAATTTGCCTTCTAGTAAACTGCTCCACAAAGATGTGAAGGAGCATGTCAGACAGCTCCAGGGCAGGCAGCATTTCCGAGGAGCTTATTCCACCCTCGCTTTTATGTTTGCATGATCTTCTCGGGATTTATGAGATTTGAACTGACTATGATACTGGGAGCTGGGCTTTTTAATAACTCGGTTCTCAAGCCAGCACTGATTTAAGTCTGTATCTTCAGTACGGCAGGGCTCCAAACGCCGGCTCTCACTGGGCACTCCAGTAAGTTCTTTGTGGGGTCCCAGGTTCTAGCTAGAGGATTCCCAGATGTGCGAGGTCCGACTCCAGCTTAGCATGCATCCCCCTGCCATAACCTGTACAGTCCCTAGAGCATCTGGCTCTACAGCCCGGGTACCAACAAGCTGCCCTCTGGTGGGGGGGGTGGTCTGGGGCTGGGGTGCCGGGGTCAGGGTACCGACAAGAGGTCTTCAGCTCAGTGGGCTGTTGTCTCGACTGTTCCCTCTCCCCCCACCCCAACTCGTCTCCCCTTCCCCTCCTTATGTAAGGCACAGGGGACATGAACAATGGCCTCCCTGCAAACTTCCTCAGTCTTCCTTCATCGCCATTAGCACTCCCACCTCTTGGTCAGGGAGGGTGAGCAGCTCCTCCCTACCATGGAAGGAGAGCACTTTCTGAGAGCCTCAACCTGGATGCCTCTCTTCCTCTTCCCAGCCTTCTGCTTACACAGTGGCGGAGAGTGAGACAATTGCTGGTTTTGTGCTGAAGTCTAGTCGTTCCTGAGGGTGGATGTGCCCCACTCCGGTTGTGGAAACTCTCTCGAGGACATGAGGTACTTAGCGCCTTTGGGTTTTGGCAATGGGCCTCCTGCCCTTTCTGGAGCAACAAGAAAATCCCTTTAATCGACCTGTACACAATTCTTTCCACCGAAGTGCGTCAGACACCAGGTGACCCTGCTCTGCTCTGTGTCACAGTCTTTTTGGAAAGGGACCCGAAAGTCATTATGCATGGCTTTTTAGAGGTAGAAACTTTTTTTCTATAATGGTGACTTCTGTTGGGGTGAGGTGATTTTTCCAGTTAAAATATATGCTTGTTAGCAGCGTGCAGTGTTTCATACCTGTAAACCTTGTACTTTGGGAGGCCGAGGTGAAAGAATCACTTAAGCCCAGGAGTTCAAATCCAGCCTGGGCAACATAACAAGACCCCATCTCTACAAGAAAATAAAAAATTAGCTGGGACCTGGTGTCCCAGGCACTTGTGAGGTTGAGGCAGGAGAATCAGTTGAGCCCAGGAATTCGAGGTTACAGTGGGCTATGCTCATGCCACAGTAGAACAGCTGTGGGAACAGAGTTGAGATTCTGTCTCTAAAAACTTTTTTTTTAAGTAAAAATGTATACTCATTGATTAATTCAGTAACTATTCCTGGAGAATCTAGTATGTGCTAAGCACATTGCCAGACATTGAGATACGTGTGTGTGCCAAAAAACACAAGGTGGTCTTCCATAGGGAACTAAAGCCTCTGGGTAAGTAAAAAAAAAAAAAAAGAAAAGAAAAGAAGGCTGAGCATGGTGGCTCACTCCTGTAATCCTAGCACTTTGGGAGGCTGAGGTTGGTGGACTGCCTGAGCTCAGGAGTTCAAGACCAGCCCAAGCACGAGTGAGACCTTGTTCGTTACTAAAAATAGAAAAACTAGCCAGGTGTTGTGGTAGGTGCCTGTAGTCCCAGCTACTCAGGAGGCTGAGTTAAGAGGACCACTTAAGCCCAAGAGTTTGGGGTTGCTGTGAGCTATGATGGTGCTATGGCACTCTACCCAGGGTGACAGAATGAGACTCTGTCTCAAAAAATAATAAAAATATAAAAGAATCACACAAATGTGTCAATTTCAACCTCAATAAACTCTTGGAAGGGAAAAGGATAATTGAGAGGACGAGGCAGATTAGGAAAGCCTTCCTAGATGGTTGAGATGTCTGTTTCCCTCATAGCAGCCAGATTCAAACACTGTAGGAGGAAACCATGTGAGCCTAGACACTGACTCAAGGCCTCATTCTGCACAATCTGAAAACAGGCTTAAACTTCTTCATCTGTGCTAAAATTCCCTTTAACATACCCTTTTAACCTTTATCTTAGGGTCCCAGTGCCATTCCTTTCCACACCCTTCTTCTCCCTTCCCCATGTGCACACAGCTTCCTCTAGTCAGGCTCTGCATAGCCACTCACTGACCTTGACACAGGAACATCCCTATCCTTCTCCATTCCCCACTAAAACTCTCTTTTCCTAATCCCAGGTAGTTAGTAAGAGAGAAATTTTACATAGCGAATGACCGTCACCGTTTGCATTGTTTCACCATTTGTATTTCAAGAGGTTATGTAACAGCAACATTCAGAATGTGTAGGCTCGGTGCCTGTGGCTCAAGCGGCTAAGGCGCCAGCCACATATACCTAAGGTGGCGGGTTCGAATCCAGCCCGGACCCGCCAAACAACAATAATGGCTGCACCCAAAAAATAGCTGGGCATTGTGGTGGGCACCTGTGGTCCCAGCTACTTGGGAGGCTAAGGCAGGAGACTCGCTTGAGCCCAGGAGTTGGAGGTTGCTGTGAGCAGTGAAGCCATGGCACTCTACCTAGGGTGACAGCTTGAGGCTCTGTCTCAAAAAAAAAAATAAATAAATAAAGAATGTGTGAAAATGTGAAATGATGAGTTATAGATTGCAGATAAGAACAGACTGAACATTAGGAACTTTCTAAGAACTCTCATGCTTCATAGGGGGCTTGTCTTGATAGATGGTATTGATAGTTGACATCAAACTGGGGATCAGGGGTCTTGGAACAAATAATACCACATTGTTTGAGAATATCTATGAAATTCATATAAGGCATTTAAAATTAAATTTCTAGAAAATTCTTCTCCACCATAAAGATACATTCCTAAAACTTAAAAGTCAAGGCAAAAATCACTGTAAGATGGCCTGTGATTACCTCATGTACAAATTCAGATCATTGCTTAATTATAAGGTAAGAAGCCTGGGCTCTTCGCAGCTCTAAATAAAGTCTGGGTAGCAACATTGTTTAAGGAAAAAAAAAATGAGGCCCATGATATGTTATTAATCTTCCTCTGAAAGTTAAGAAAATACACACCCTATGATGTCATACAGTAAGAACTTTAAAATTGTTTATACCATATTAGGAAAGAAGCTTACACTGTGATTAACTGGCATGTTTTTTTTTTCCTTCTGATCTGGTAACCATCATATTGGTTTGGGAAAACATGAAATAATTTAAGTCAATTGTAAGTTATTTGATTTCCATTTTGTAGCAACATAACTACAATTTTTTTCAGTATTAGATTTTTTTTTTTCCAGTTTTTGGCCAGGGCCAGGTTTGAACCTGTCACTTCCAGTATATAGGGCTGGCGCCCTACTCCTGGAGCCACAGGTGCCACCCTAGATTATTTTTCTTAAAAATAATCTAATTTGGCTCGGCGCCTATAGCTCAACCGGCTAAGGCGCCAGCCACGTACACCTAAGGTGGCGGGTTCGAATCCCCAGCCCGGACCCGCCAAACAACA
>NW_003852430.1:5574871-5580735 GCF_000181295.1 Otolemur garnettii | reverse complement strand
AAATCTGTTGGTAGACCCCCCCAAAAAATCCCTTTTTTCTCTTTAGTTTATTTTTAAAACTTTTTGTCTTTAGCAGGATATAGCATTGTATTTTATTGGCAATTTTTTAATGCTTCCTTAGAAACTTTTAACATATTTTGACATGAGGGAAGTTTTTAGGTACTCTAATTTAGAGATACTGGAAGAATGAAATCATTATTTGTTGAGCATTTACTGTATGCCAAGCAGTGTTCCAGCCACTGATGTGGGATCTCATTTCATTGGATCAAAACACTGTGTCAAATCAACGGAGGGAAAAGTTTACTGTGGCTAACTAACAGTACTCATAACGGTGAGCCTTTATCTGTTACTTTAGTTTACAAAGAAAAGTTTAATGACATTTTATCTTTATTTACATATTCATAGTTTTAAAAAATTCAATAGTTCTATAAAGTTTATTATGAAAACAATCAGCTAGTAGTTTCATGCTCTGCCCCCAATTCTTATTTTCGTTTTTTTTTATTATATATTTTATTTTATTTTATTTTATTTTTTGGCAGTTTTTGTCCAGGGTTGGGTTTGAACCTGCCACCTCCAGTATCTGGGGCCAGCCCCTACTTCTTTGAGCCACAGGCCCCGCCCCTCCAATTCTTATTTTCAAAGACTACTTTTTTTCTGTTTCTTTGGTGTTTACGGCCATTCCTATCCTTGTTAATATTGCTATTTTTTTTTCGAGTTTTTAATTTTACCCATCAACTTCCTGTCATGAAGATGAGAATTTGGTGACTCTCTGACACGCCCCTCCACCATCCCTCCTACTCATATACATCTGGTTCCCTCGTGCTCCTACTAATTGTCTTATCTTTTAATTAGATAAATAGTCCCAGTGTTTTCATTGCTGAGCCATATATTCTTTCCTGCACAACTTTTTGTTTTCTTGGTATTTGTTTTGTTATTTGCTTAGTTTTCTGTGTATCTTATATTAATTTACCCTCAACTGTCTTCTAGAAATGAAAATCTTCTCTCTACATGTTTTTCAAATATGCTATGTAGGCTTGGCGCCTGTGGTTCAAGTGGCCAAGGCGCCAGCCACATACACCTGAGCTGGCGGGCTCAAATCCACCCGGCCTGCCAAACAACGACAGCTGCAACCAAAAAATAGCCAGGCATTGTGGTGGGCACCTGTAGTCCCAGCTACTTGGGAGGTGGAGGCAGGAGACTCACTTGAACCCAGGAGTTGGAGGTTACTGTGAGCTGGGATGCCACAGCACTCTACCCAGGCGGACAGCTTGAGGCTCTATATCAAAAACAAAACAAAACAAATATGCTGTGTATTCTATCAGTTGTGTCACCTTGCGGACAGCCATTCTGGAGCTTTCTACATCTTCTCCCAGTGGGTGTTGCTCTCCTTGTCCTACACGGCCACTGTCCTGGGACTTTCTTTACCTTCCGGCTGGGCTGGGCCCTCCACGCCTGGGGGCCTGTGTGTCCCTGTCTCTTCATTTGCTCCTTCATTTTCTCTTGTCCAGTAGCTTTCTGAGAAAGTGTGTGTAGAAGATACTTGTTCAAGAGCCTGCATGTCTAAAACTGCTTTGACGCTACCCTCACATTTATTCGCTAGTTTGGTTAGAGTAGAATTCCCTTCGTTTATTATTAGGAGTTTGAAGACCCAGCTCCACTGTCTTCTTACTTCCTGTGCTGCTGCTTTTTTTTTACAGTTTTTGGCCGGGGCTGGGTATATGGGGCTGGCACTCTACTCCTTGAGCCATAGGTGCCACCCTCATGCTGCTTCTGTTTTGAAGCCTGCTGCCATTCCCACCCCTGGACCTGTGTATGTGACCAGTTTTTCCTTCTGAAAGTCTTTGAGATCTCTTTGTCCCAAGTGTTCGGAATTTCACTATGATATACTTTGATTCAAGTCTTTTTATAGGTATTATGTTGTGAACATAGGGGGTACTTTCAAGCTATAACATCAGGTCCTTCACTTTGGAAATATGTCTCAATTTCTTTGATGATTTCTTCACCTCTAGTTTCTTTCTCTGGCTATTCTGAAACTTTTATTTATGAACATTGAATTGATCCTCTAATTTTCTTATCTGTTCTCTCACTTTATATCTCCTTCCATTTTCATTCCACTTTCTGAGAGATTTCCTCAACTGTATCTTTCGTTTGTTGGCTGAGTTTTTTATTTTTCCTATCATAGTTTAATTTTCTTTTCTTTTCTTTGAGACAGAGTCTCACTATGTTTGCCGTCAGTAGAGTGCTATGGTGTCACAGCTCACAGCAACCTCAAACTCTTAGGCTTAAGCAATTCTCTTGCCCCAGCCTCCCAAGTAGCTGGGACTACAGGTGCCCATCACAAAGCCTGGCTATTTTTTTTGTTGTTGTTGTTGCAGTTGTCATTGTTGGTTAGCTGGCCAGGGCCAGGTTTGAACCCACCAACTTCAGGCTATGTGGCCAGTGCCATAACCACTGTGCTACGAGCGCCAAGACTATATTTTGATAATCTAATAATAATCTAATAATTCTTTTGTGTTCTTATAATTTCTTATTGTTTTTATCTTATCTATTCCTTTTCCATGGATGTGTTTTTTTTTTCTATCTCCATATTTTCTCTAAGTTCTAGATTATACTTGGATTATACTCTGTCTTTGATGTTGGAGACTTTACTCAAATGCATGAGGCTCCTTGACTGTTAACTCATATTTATTTGTTTGTTTGTTTATTTATTCTTGAGATAATCTCACTTCATTGCCCTGTGTAGAGAGCTGTAGCATCATAGCTCACAGCAACCTCAAACTCTTGGGTTCAAGTGATCCTCTTGCCTCCTGAGACTACAGGTGCCTGCTACAATGCTTGGCATGTTTTTCTATTTTCAGTAGAGATGGGGTCTCACTCTTTCTTAAGCTGGTGTTAAGCAGTCCACCAGCCTCAGCCTCCCAGAGTGACAGGATAATAGGAGTGAGCTACCTCACCTGACTTGTTAACTCATATTTAAATGACTAAAGTATTCAACCCTGATCTGAAGTTCTGTAAGCATAGGCAGGACATGTCAACTGTGAGCTTCATTAAAGAGTGATCTGATTGTGGTGATTTTTAGGGACTACCCCAGTTATCAGTATCTTTAGGATTTTTCTTTTGGGCTTCTTTCATTTCTAGAGAAAACTTGTCCTACTTGTCCTTATTTTAAAGGAAGGAGAACCCTTAACCATCCCATCCGATTACACCCCTGTTAATAACAGGATAGGCACAGGGCACAGGGCTCTGTTTGCGTTTGTTCAGGCTGCTATAACAAAATGCCTTAGACCGAGTAATTTACAAACAGCAGAAATTTATTGCTCACTGTTCTGAAGACTGGCAAGTCCAACAGAAGTGGTGTCTGGTGAGGGTCTGTTCCTCATAAACAGGCCTTCTGTGTCCTCACATGGAGGAAGTGAAGGAAATCCCCTAGAGCCCCTTTTATAAGGGCACTCATTAATCCCATTCATGAGAGTGGAGCCCTCAGGACTTAATCACTTCCCAAAGGTTCCACCTCTTAATATTATCACATTGGGTATTAGCTTTCAACATATGAATTTTTGGGTATACCAACATTCAGGACCATAGCACTATCTTAAAATATTAGGAGAGCTACCTATGGAAGAAAGTGTAAACTTACCCCAAGTTCCTCCAGAAACCATCTCTAGGAACAATGAATAGAAAAGTAGAGATGGATTTTCAACTCAATGTGGCAGAGTAACAGGAGAGAGATGAGACTATAGAGCAAGACAAGGGCAAGGCCATAGTGAGCAGCTTGACAACATGACAATGAACAGTCACTCAAGCTTCATAAGCAGCAGATCTTACAAGTGAGAAAGATCATTCTGGCAGCACTCAAGAAAACCAACGGGGAGGGGATTACACTTGTCTATATCAGCTAAGAGACTGATATAGACAAGTGTAATATCCCCGATACTTAATGCAAATTGTTTTATTAGTTTATGGACCAGTGATCTACAGAGGGGACAGAACTGGCAGGTCAGATTTGGACATGAGCAGTGTCAAGGATGACTCCCTGCTATCTGCTCTAGCCATTAGAACTAAAAGAATTTGCCAAATCAGCGAAGCAAGGAAATGAGGCAGATTTTATAGTAGAGCATCATGTTAAATTCAGGACAGGATACATTAAGTTTACAGTGCCTATGGGGATCAAAATAGGTATGAACACTAGGAACACTGGATATTAAGTTCATCCATCAGAAAATAGACAGTTTCAGCCAAGATAAAAGTTGCTCAGGAAGAAATAAAGTAAGAAGAGAAAAGGACAAAACCTCTGAGAACCTTAAGCGTAGGATGACAGCAGAGAAATTGAGAAGAAATAGTCTAAGTGTTAGGTGGAAAATCAGGAGATTAGGGTGTCACAAAGCCACTTCTAATTGCTAATTGAGGTAACTGCCTCATGGCAATATATCTGGGCTCTGAGAGAAGGACTTTTCCCACTTCTGGAATTTTTTTTGGATTCATTTTACTATTTCTCTTGTAGCCATTTTTGGCATTTTCTCCAGATCTTGCCCTTGAAGGACGAAGGTTGTCTCTGTTGGTTAAAGTTATCCTATTGGCTTCAGGAGTAGCGAGCGACTGTTGCCCCAGTCTAAAGTGCTAGGACAGGGCCCAGCTAGAGTGTCATAGCCATAGCTCACAGCAACCTCAAACTCATGGGCTCGAGTGATCCTCTTGCCTCAGCCTCCCAAGTAGCCCAGGGTACAGATGTGCACCACCATGCTTGACTAGTTTTTCTAGTTTTAGTAAAGAGGGGGGTCTCACTCTTGTTCAGGCTGGTCTTGAACTCCTGAACTCAAGCAATCCACCTGCCTCACCCTTCCTGAATGCTAGATTTATAGATGAGCTACCACACCAGGCCTGTTCATATAATCCTAACCATAATCCTAAAGGGGCTGTATGGAACATTTCACCATAATTTCTTCCACTTACATTCTGGAACCCAGAAATCCTTTCTCAGGAAAGGAGTTACGAGCCATCCTTGCCTGTCTTCCAGTAATCTGGTTCACTAGATACTGAGAGAAATTCCTTGAAATTTATGGCCCACGTATAAGTATTTTCCTCATGTCCCAATACTTAATGCAAATTGTTTTATTAGTTTTTAATATTAAAGTATATTTTAAAAGAATATATAGCATCCATAAGAAATACAAGGATAATTCAAAATCAGAAAACGATTTACTTTGTTTTGGTAAAAAAAACGAATTATTTTCATGTTATTATTTTTGAAATTTTAGAATATTACAGGGGCACACACTTTTCGGTTACATAACATGCTTTCGTACCTTGTAAGTCAAAATTATAAGGGAGCCCTTCACCCAGAATGTGTTCTTGAACCAGGCGGGTCTGAATTTAACTAGCCCCTCCCATCTACTTGGTTTCCACTGAGTTTTGCTTCTATCTGTGCACACAAGTGTTGCTCAACTAGTTCCAATTCAGTACTGCGTACAAGTGGTGTTTGTTTTTCCATTCTTGTAATATTTCACTTAGAAGAATGGTCTCCAATTTCATCTGAGTTGTTTTAATTCTCAGTTGCCATGTAACACACAACCGGAAAATATAGTAATTTAAAACATGTATTCCCTTCTGATTTTGCAATATGGGCAGGGCTCAACAGGGCAAGTCATCTCTGCTCCACATGACACGAGTGAGGTTGGCTTAACTGAGGCTGGAGGATCCGTTTCCGAGATGGCTTCAGGTAGGCAACATAATGAGATCACCATCTCTACAAAATAAAAATTCGGGCTCGGCGCCTATAGCTCAACTGGCTAGGGCGCCAGCCACGTACACCTAAGGTGGCGGGTTCGAATCCCCAGTCCGGACCCGCCAAAACAACAATGACGGCT
>NW_003852430.1:5570096-5574710 GCF_000181295.1 Otolemur garnettii | reverse complement strand
AAAAAAACCAAAAAAAACAAAAAAAAAATTCGCCAGGTATGGTGACATGTGCCTCTAGTTCTAGCTACTTGGGAGGCTGACAGAGGCAGAGTGCTTGAGCCCAGGAGCATGAGGCTGCAGTGAGCTAAGGTTACACCATTGCACTCCAGCCTGGGTGACACAGCTAAATAAATAAATAAATACATGAATAAGTAAATATTTTCTCCCAGTATGTGGCTTATTTGTCTAATTTCTTATCTATGTGTTTTAATGATTAGAACTTTTAAAACTTACGTACAATTTATCAATCTTTTCTTTAGCAGGTAGTGCTTTAGGGGTCCTGTCAAAAAATATTTGCATGCCCCCAAATCACAGAGGCATTCTTCCATGTTTTCTTCTAGAAGCCTTACAGTTTTAGCTTTCACATTTAGGTTAATAATCCATCACAGATTTTGAATATCATGTAAAGGCCTGAGATTCATTTTTTCCCATATACAGATGTAGAATACTATTCCATGGCATAGGTACACAAATGACTGCAGTTTATTAATCCATTCTAGTGTTGAAAGGCACCTAAGATTTCATATCCTTTATAACACCCTGGATGGATTTGGAGAACATTCTCCTACACGAAGCATCACAAGAATGGAAAAACAAGCATCACATGTACTCAGTACTTAATTAGAACCAGTAGATTAACACACTCACATTAGGGTAAAACTCAATTAAATTCAAGTAAGGGGAGGTGTTGAGTAAATTCCCACCCACTGGGCACATTACGCAGTTGCATTGCACACTGGGTGAAGGGCATAATTACAACCCAGACTTCAGCCTATAAAAGCAAACTAGTAACCTAATCATATGTACCCCTATTCATCTGAAATTTAAAAAAAGACAGTTTGCTAGGTTTCCAGAAGATTCTATTGTGTCTAAGCCTCTCTGACTTGACAATATGATCCCCTTAACTAGGGGTTTAAAAGTTCTGAGGAGATATATATATATAAGCTCTGGTGTATACACTAGGGGCTCTGGATTTTTTTTTTTTTTTTTTTGAGACAGAGTTTACCTTTGTCGCCCTACGTAGAGTGCCATGGCATCATAACTCACAGCAACCTCAAATTCTTGGGCTCAAGCAATTCTCTTGCCTCAGCCTCCCAAGTAGTTGGGACTACAGGTACCTGTCACAACTCCTGGCTAAATTTAGAGAGGGAGTCTCACTCTTGCTTAGGCTGGTCTCGAACCCATGAGCTCAGGAGATCCACCAGCCTCGGCCTCCCAGAGTGCTGGGATTATAGGCGTGAGGCACTGCACCTGGCCAGCTCTGGATTTCTTAATGCTTAAGATTTTATCTTCTCTTCTGAAAAATTCTAGGATATAGAATTAAAGAAAGTTCCATCTGGGTGGCGCCTGTGGCTCAAAGGAATAGGGTGCCAGCCCCATATACCAGAGGTGGCGGGTTCAAACCTGACCCTGGCCAAAAAAAAAAAAAAAAAAAAAAAAGAAAAAAGAAAGTTCCATCTATATGGTAGTATTTTCACTCACTGTTGAATTTGTATTTTTATCTGTTTATTTTCCTCCTCTGTTAGTACTCTAAGCCATAGAAATTTAAGAGGGCCAACACCAGATGCCACTTTATAGAATGTCCAATTTATCTAAAAACTGATGATGATAGAATGGTTAAAGGTTATTTTAGTATATTTCCATGTAGCCATTCACTGATTCAAATATGTAGTGGGAATGAATCAATAATATAATTATTTCAAAAGAAATTGTCATTTTTCATTCAAATGAATGCTATTTCCCTGATGATTTGTAATGTTGAGCATTTTCCCCCTAGGTTTTCTTTTTGGTTTCGTCCTTTATTTTTGAGACAGAGTCTCACTTTGCTGCCCTTGGTAGAGTGCCATGGCATCATAGCTCACAGCAACCTCAAACTCTTGGTCTCAAGCAATTCTCTTGCCTGCCAAGTAGCTGGGACTACAGATACCCACCACAACACCTGGCTATCTTTCAGAGATTGGGGTCTTTTTTTTTTTGAGACAGAGCCACAAGCTGTCCCCCTGGGTAGAGTGCTGTGGCATCACAGCTCACAGCAACCTCCAACTCCTGGGCTCAAGCGAGTCTCCTGCCTCTGCCTCCCAAGTAGCTGGGACCACAGGCGTCCGCCACATGCTCAGCTATTTTTTGGTTGCAGCTGTCATTGTTGTTTGGCCAGCCCAGGCTGGATTCGAACCTGCCACCTTAGGTGTATGTGGCTGGCGCCTTAGCCACTTGAGCCACAGGTGCCGAGCCAGAGATTGGGGTCTTGTACTTGCTCAAGCTGATCTTGAACTCCTGAAGTCAGGCAATCCACTGGCTCCGCCTCCCAGAGTGCTGGGATTACAGGTGTGAACCACCTGCCCAGCCTTGGTTTTGTCGCCATTTCCAAATTTCCCTTTGAAAACTTCTGTTCATGTCTTTGGGCCCACTTGTTAATGGGGTGGTTTGTTTTTCCCTTGCTGATTTGCTTGAGTTCTTTTTTGGATTCTGGATTTTAGCCATTTATGAGATGTATAGTTTGTGAATATTTTCTCACATTCTGTAGGTTATCCATTTACTCTGCTGATTATTTCCCTTGCTGTGCAGAGCTTTTTAATTTACTGAAGTCTTATTTATTTATTTATTTATTTTTGTTGTCACATTTGCTTTTGGGGTCTTGATCACAAATTATTTGCCTAGAGGAGTTTTTCCTGTTTTCTTCTAGAATTTTTATAGTTGCATACCTTACATGTAAGGCTTTTATCCATCTTGAATTAATTTTTGTATAAGGTAAGAGATAGGGGTCCTGTTTCATTCTTCTGAATGTGGCTGTACAGTTTTCCCAGTACTATTTATCAAATAGGGCTTTGTTTCCCAGTTTATATTGTTGTCAGCTTTGTTAAAGATCAGTTGGATGCAGGTAGATAGTTTATTTCTGGCTTTCTATTCTGTTCCATTAGTTTACATCTTACTTTTAAACCAGTATGGTGCTGTTTGGGATACCATAGCCTCATAGTGTAATTTGAAGTCTGTTATGTGATCCCTCCATATTTGCTCTTTTTGCTTAAGATTGCTTTGGCTATTTCAGCTCTTTTTTGGTTCCAAATGAAGCACAGAATCATTTTTTCTAGACAGTTTTCTAGATCTGTGAAATATGATACTGATATTTTAATCGGGATTACATTGAATCTATGAATCACTTTGGGCAGTACAGACATTTTAACAATGTTGATTCTACCAATCCACGAGCATTAGATTAGATGTTCTTCCATTTGTTTGTGTCACTTGTGATTTCTTTCATCGGTGTTTTGTAGTTCGTCTTGTAGAGATCTTTCACCTTCTTGGAGAAGCACGTACCTACGTATTTTATTTTCTTTGTCGCTACTGTGAATGATACTGACGCTTTGATTTGACTCTCCACTTGACTCTTCATAGTATATAAAGATGCTACTAATTTCTGGACATTGATTTTGCAACCTGAGACTTTGCTAAATTTATTTGTTAATTCTAGGAATCTTTTAGTGGAGTCTTTAGGATTTTCTAGATACAAGATCATATTGTCAATGAAAAAGAATAGTTTGACCTTCCCTTTCCTGATTTGGATACCCTTTTTTGCACCTTGTGTACATATATTTATATACAGACATAAACCTTCTGTTTTATGTATGTAAGCTTCTCCTAAGATGACTGATTTCCCAATAACTAACAATGTCTTGAGTGAACTGATATTATTCAATTTTTAACATACACATCTGAGAATCTGAACCCAACAATGTGGGGCTCTGAAACTCAGTCTCTATAACCATAATCAATGCAGCGACACTTATTTTGTCTTGCAGGACTTGTTTTATCCTGCATTTTTCTGTCTTCATTTAGATAATGTCTCCCAAGGGGAAAAAAAATCCTAGGAAGAAATTTAAAACAGATTATCATCTTTAATAGAAGAATTTCTGAATCTCTGAAAACATGGTAATGCCAGAGTTTAGCCTTTATATTTGGAAGGCCCCATGTATAATTTAGAATGGAGAGGAAAATATTTGATACTTCCCTAGAACCACAGACTCCACATTCATTTCATCTTTGAGTCTGGATAGTTTGTTGTACTAGTATTTTTAAGCACTCTTACAGAAAATAGTGTAAATGAAATTGTTACACATGGAAATATACATTTATAATTTTGATACATTTTGCCAAATTGCTGTCTAAAAGGGTTGGTTCCATTTACATTCCAACAAAATATTTGCTGCCTCACATCCTTCCCCATATTAAATATTATAAGGTCAACACGTTAAACTTTATTAGATAGAAGGAAAATGTATCCTTATTTAATTTGCATTTTCTGAATTGAGAAGATATTAAATACACTATCATGCCAATAGGCTATTATGTTTCTATGTTTCTTTCCAGTATCTGCCTATGAGTGTGTTTCAACCATGATTCCATTTAATTGATGGTCTTTTGCTTATTAATTTGCAATAGTTCTTTTGTTTGAGACAGAGCCTCAAGCTGTCCCCTTGGGTAGAGTGCCATGGAATCACAGCTCACAGCAACCTCCAACTCCTGAGCTCAAGCAAGTCTCCTGCTTCTGCCTCCCAAGTAGCTGGGACCACAGGCGCC
>NW_003852430.1:5558489-5570063 GCF_000181295.1 Otolemur garnettii | reverse complement strand
AGCCATCATTGTTGTTTGGCGGGTCCGGGCTGGATTAGAACCTGCCACCTTAGGTGTATGTGGCTGGTGACTGAGCCACTTGAGCCATAGGCGCCGAACCTCTTCTGCTTTTTTCAAGTGCATCAAAATAATCAGTCACAGCTGAAGCACACCAAAGCTCTACAACAATGTTATTTTACATTATTTATATTAGACTACAAAGGTTGATAAAAATGGCAAGAGTTTACTCTATTCCATTACTGAAAAATCAGAGTTAAGGCAGAACATTTTTATTTATCACCATCTGAAATTTCCTTCTGGCCTTCAACTCCAGTTTTTCAGATCTTCTGCAAGATGAAAAAAACACAAACCAGGAGATGCATCCATATTGAATGCGTTTCATATATTCTTTTGAGTAGAAGTGGTTAAAAAATTAAGAATTAGCGAGGTTTCAAAAAACAAATAGAAAATAGCTTCAGGCATGAAACCCCAATTACTGATTATTGTGGAAAGGACTATACTTGAAAAAATATTCTGTTGTGTGCATCAAGTATTTGATTATTAGCATAAGTGGAACATCTCCCCCCCCCCCCCACTTTGTGTGACTTTCTAATTGCAAATCTAGGGAATGGACAACTGAATGAGTTTGAATTCATAACTGGCCCTCCAGAGAATTGGATTCTTGTGCCTCATCTACCTGCAGGACATGTGACATTTATTTACTTCATTTGCATGTAAACATAGGGTTAATCATATAGTGCCCTTACAAAATCCACTTACTTTGTGAGACTGCTGAGAAGAATTTAAATTAAGGAATGGATGACAAATGCTGGTTGTGAATGAGCTCTTGAATATGCATTAACTACCAGGTCACTGATGTAATAGCTAAACAAATGTTCCAATAGAAGCACAAGGAGGAATATCACCCAGAGACACTCTCATGTACCTTCAATGAAGTTCACAAAGTTAGAGTTGCTCAATTTAGCCCTTTCAATTAGGGAGGAGGTCCCTCATTATGCTAAGACTGGTTCTTAGTGTAATGAGTAGGGTAACCATTATCCTAACTTTCAGCAGCTTAATTTTTTTTTTTTTTTGAGATAGAGTCTCACTATGTCACCCTGCATAGGGCGCTGTGGTGTCATAGCTCACAGCAACTTCAAACCTTTGGGTTTAAACGATTCTCTTGCCTCAGCCTCCCATGGGACTACATGCGCCTGGGACAATGCCTGGCTATTGTTTTGTTATTGTTGTCATTGTTCAGCAGACCCAGGCCGGTTCTAAACCCACCAGCCCCAGTGCATGTGGCCAGCGCTCTATCTACTGAGCTACGGGCACCCAGCCATCAGTAGCTTAATTTTCCTGTTTTTGTACTTTATAGAAATGGAATTATGGGCAGTCCCTGAGTTACAAACATCCAACTGATGTACAACTTATGAACAGAGACCACTACAGGTAATAGATAAATGGACCTGTTCGCATTTCCATACAAATTCAACTTCATTCTACAGATTCGAAATTGTTGAACTCAAATTCAACGAATCTACAGAACCTATCTTGGTTCATAACCTGGGGACTGCCTGTACTCTGTATGGACTTTTGTGTCCAGCTTTTTATTATTTTTGAGGCAGAGCCTCAAACTGTCCCCCTGGGTAGAGTACTGTCACATCACAGCTCACAGCAACCTCCAACTCCTGGGCTCAAGCGAGTCTCCTGCCTCTGCCCCCCAAGTAGCTGGGACTACAAGCACCCGCCACAACGCCCACCTATTTTTTGGTTGCAGCTGTCATTGTTGTTTGGCCTGGTCGGCTGGGCTAGACTGAAACCCACCAGCTCTGGTGTATGTGGCTGGCGCCTTAGCCTCTTGAGCCACTGGCGCTGGCCTGTGTCTAGCTTTTTATGCTCAACTTTAGATTTCTACAATTTATCCAAGATCTGCCTATACTTGCAGATGGCCTTTCACATTGCCCTGTAGTGCTCCTCTACACGGACACTGTGTGAATTCATTCATTTATTCTATAGCTGATAGTCTTGTTATTCCCGTTTGGGAGCTATCACAAGTGCAGCCATGACCACTTGACACGTGTCTGTGGGCGCCTTATGCATTTCTCTTGGTTGTACTTGTAGTTGTGGAACTGTTGGGTATGCACATAAAGGGTATGCATCTTTAGGGGATAGTGCCAAACTTTTAAAAAGAAGTTGTTCTACTTCACATTGCAGCAGGACGGTGGAAAAATCCAGTTACTCCACATCCTCGCCAACACTTGTTATTTTGCATCTTTTTTTTCTATTCCATTTTATTTTTAAATATCAAAACAACTGAAGCAAAGTTAAAGTGGCTTTTTGCAGGATGTGTCGGTTTTTCCTTTGGCTCTCTGAATTATTAACTATGTCAGGCTTCTACTTTGCCCAGCCAAATCCTTCAGGCTGTGTGAGTGCGTTTTCGACTTTGCTCGACATTTCTGCTCACTTTGCCACTTAAGATGTCATCTGGTCAAGAAAATGAGGTGTGTGTCCGAGACGGCGCAAGTCCTTTTGAGGACTCTGGAAGCGTGATCATTCTGTAGGCAAAACTTAAATGCGGGCCTTCTTTGGCCGATTTGCCTTTTCTAGCGTTCACGATGCTCTGCCTACCTCGGGTCTGCGCACAGCACATCCCGGATCTCCCGGAGCCGCCGGGAGAAGCCAAGCCGCCCTCTCCGCAGCCAGAGCAGGGGCGGGGCGCGGGGCGGGGCGCCGGGTGGGTGGGGGGGAGCACAGCGGCCCCGCGCATGCGCAGCCGATGCCCAGCGCATGCTCCGCGCCGCGGCGGGTCCACAGCTGAGGGGAGTCCAGTACCCCGCGCCCCGCCGGCCCCGGAGGTACTCCCGCTGAGCGGCTCGATTTGAGCCTTGTTTACCAATAAAGTTCGTTTAAAAATCATAATCATTCCTAACAGAGCGAAAGAGGGCGCGAGCCAGCCGGGCGGCCCCGCTAGGGAAGCTGGCGCGTTGGGAAGAGGCGGCGGCGCCAGCGGTTGCGCCGCGACCAGAAGGAGCCGGTCGCGCCGGGCGGTTACTTGGCGCCAGGCAGGGGGACGGTGAGTAGCGGCTCGCGCTCCCCGGCGGCGGCGCTGCGCTCACTCGCCCTCTCCGGGGCCTCGGGGCTCCTCCCGCTGAGGTGGGGACGGACCCACCTCTCCCCAGGGTCCCAGGATGCGCCTCACTGCGGGGAGCGGGGAGGGGCGTCGGGGTCAGGGGCCTCCAGGCCGGGGCTCCCATCCCCCGGCCCGGCCCGCCAAGCGCCCGCTCGCCGCCCCTGAGCACCGAGCCCGAGTGCCGGCTGGACGGGGAGAGCGGCCGCGCCTGCCCGGCGCCCCCTCCCAGCTCGCTGCGGTCGCGTCTGTCTAGGTGTCGGTGCTGGAAGTGCCCCGTGGGCGGGAAAGAGCGGGCCGGAGCAAGGGCGAGGCGCGGCGCGCTCAGCCTGGCACAGAGCATCGGGCTTTTTGCTCTGCCCCAGCCCTAAGTGAGGAAGGGGCGACCCCGGACAGGCGAGGCACCAGCAAGGGGCTTAAGTGCTCGGGTTAGGTTGGTGGGGCAGAGGGTCATCAGCTCCGCCCTGACTTTTACATTCCTGGTCCCCCTGCAGTGGGGCCCCTCTTTCCTCGCGGCCCCACCCTTCCCTAGTCGCACTCTCAGAGACTGCTAGAATATGAATGAGCCAGACTGCTCTATTTCATTGACACGGATTGCCACAGAATTAACTTTACTGGGAGATCCGAGGAGCCATCAGCAGTTGCCAGGATTAAGAAGCTGAGTCGTGTGTAAGGGACTAGAACCGTATTGTCAGGAGCTAGTGAAGTGATTAAGTAGGGTCTTGTAGACCTTTTTAGGGCTGTTTACTTCTCTAGGTTTTACATAATTCCTGAAATCTCGGTAACTTCACTATTTTTTCCCCCCGCTTCTCTTGGTTCTGCATAACTCCTGAAATTTAGATAATTTCATTGACTCTAAAAAGTTTTTCAGTATTTTTACAAATATAATCATACCTATGCTTTAGTAAAGGCTGTTATGAAAAAAAAACCCTTTGAACAGTGAGTTAACTCATCCTTTTCTAATTTATTAGATTACATTGCCTAGCAAAATGTTAAAATTTTAAGTTCAGTGGAAAGGATTTTTATGTAAAGTATTGCTGTCAAGGTTTTTAATTATTGTACTCAGGATTGTGCGTATTTTCTAAGAACTTAATTTTTTTTTTTTTTGGAGACGGAGCCTCAAGCTATCCCCCTGGGTAGGGTGTTGTGGCATCACGCTCACAGCAACCTCCAACTCCTGGGCTCAAGCGAGTCTCCTGCCTCAGCCTCCCAAGTAGCTGGGACTACAGGTGCCCGCCACAACGCCTGGCCATTTTTTGGTTGCAGCCATCATTGTTTGGCGGGTCCGGGCTGGGGATTCGAACCCACCACCTTAGGTGTATGTGGCTGGCGCCTTAGCAGCTTGAGCCACAGGAGCCGAGCCTAAGAACTTAATTATTGATATAGCACTTTAAGTCTATAGTGTCTGAGAATCTCAAGTGTCAAACTGTGTTAAAATTTGATTTTTTTCTTAAATTACACTATTTTAAATATTAACTTATGGTGAAATTGACCTTCTGGAGGGCCGGTAGTTCTGTGGATTTTAGATTCATGTAACCCCCACTACAATCAACATGTAGAACAGTTCCATCATCTTACTAATACTCATGCTGTCCCCTTATATCACATCCCTTAGCCTTAACCCCTGACAATTACTGCTTTTTTCCAGAACATCCTATAAATGGAATCATGACAATAGGTAACTTTTTTTGTTGCAGTTTGGCGGAGGCCAAGTTCGAACCCACCACAACCTTCAGGGTATGGGGCCAGTGCCCTACTCACTGAGCCACAGGCGGGGCCCAACAATAGGTAACATTTTGATACTGGCTTCTTTCACTCAGCATGAATGCCTTTGAGATACCTCCAAGGTGTTTTTGTATGGGTAATTTCCTTTTTTATTGAGGAGTAGGATTTTATTACTACATCCACCTGCTGAAGGACATCTGAGTTGTTTTCAGTTTTGGGTGATTATGAATAGAAGGCTGTAAATACTATGTACAGAGGTTTTTGTGTGAACATGTTTTTGTTTCTTTATGGTATTGGTAGGAGTAGGATTGCATGGTCATACAGGAAATGTATGTTTAATTTTTTAAAATCTGTCAGACTTTCTCAGAGTGGCTGTATCATTTTGCATTCCCACCAGCAACATGTGAGAGTTCTAGAAGCCCCACGTCCTCCTCAGCATTTGGTATCGTCAGCATTTTATAATTTAGCCATTCAAATGGGCCTGGAGTAATATCTCATTGTAGTCTTAATGTGCCTTTAACTGATGGCCGGTGATGTTGAATATCTTTTCATGTGTTCATTTGCCATAGATACTCTTGTGAGGTGACTGACCAAATCTTTTGCCCATTTGTAACTTGAGTCTCCCTTCCCTCCCCTCCCCTCTCCTCCCTTTTCCTCCCCTTCTCTATTTTTGACACAAGGTCTGTTTTGCTGTTCAGGCTAGAGTACAGTGGCATCATCATAGCTCACTGCACCCTCAAACTTCTGGGCTCAAGGGATCCTTCTGCCTCAGCCTTCTGCATTGCTGGGACTATGAGCATGCACCACCATGTCCCACTAATCTTTAATTTTTTGTAGAAATGGGGGTCTCACTATGTTGCTCAGGCTGGTCTTCTTGACTCCTGGCCTCAAGCAATCCTCCCACCTCAGCTTTCCAAATTGTTAGGATTACAGGTTGAATTTAGAGAATTCTTTATATGTTCTGGATATAATTTATATGTCATAAAACATGTTTTACAATATTTCTTCCAGTCTGTAGCTTGTATCTTTTCATACTCTTCACAGTGTCTTTCAGAGAGCAATTCTTTTTTTTTTTTTTTTTTTTTAAAGACAAGAGACTCATTCTGTTGCCCAGGCTGGAGTGCTATTAGAGTGAGAGCTCACAGCAACCTCAAACTCCAGGGATCAAGTGATCCCTCCTACTTCAGCCTTCTAAATAACTGGGACTCTAGTTCCCTGTCATAATCCCTGGCTAATTTTTCCTATTTTTAGTAAAGATGGAGTCTCATTCTTGTTTAGGCTGGTCTCCAACTCCTGAGCTCAAGGGTTCTTCCCACCTCAGCATCCCAGAGTGCTAGGATGACAGGTATGAGCCACCATACCTAGCCAGGAGAGCAAATATGTTTAAAGTCCAGTTTGTCAGTTTTTCTTTTATGGATCTTTTAGTATCATGTCTAATAACTCTTTGCCTAATTCTAAGTTAAGAAGATTTCCACTTTTTGAAAAAAACTTTTAAAAGTTATAGTGTTACATTTATATATGTGGTACATTTTAAGTTAATTATATAAGGTGTGAAGTTTAGATGCAGGTTGACTTTTATGCATACAGATGTCTAGTTCCATCACTGTTGAAAAGACTATCTTTTATTAATTTTTTAACCTTTGTCAAAAATCAATTGGCTGTATTAGTGTGAATTCATTTTGGGCCCTCTGTTCTGTTCTATTTTACCAGTATCACACTTTTTTGGATTAATTTATTGTTATAGTATTTTAAAATCAGTTAGTATGATTTCCTCCAGATTTATTCTTTTTCAAAATAGTTTTAGCTATTCTAGTTCCTTTGTCTTTAGTTTAGAACCAGGTTTTCTCTACAAAAACTCCTGCTTTTACTTTGATTGGAATTGCATTATACCTATAGATCAATTTGGGGAGAAATGCTATTTTTACTTTGTTGAGTCTTCCGATCCATGAACATGGTATCTCTTTCCATTTAGGTCTTTGTTTCATTAATGTTTTGTAGTTTTCAGCATATTCCTGTATATCTTTTGCTGTATTTATGCCTAAGTATTTAATTTGGGGAAGCTATTGTAAATCTCATTTTTTTTTTTGAGCCACAGGCACCGCCCCTGTAAACCTCATTTTAATAAGAGTTCAAATTATAAATTATTTATATATATAAATACAGTTGAATTTTGTGTGTTGCCCTTGTATCCCGTGACTTTACTAAACTCTCTTATTAATTCCAGGGTTGATTTTTTGGGATATATTTTTGGGATGGGAGGGGTAGGTTCCTTGGGTTTTTCTATAGAGACAATCATGTCATTATGAACATAGACGGTTTTCTTTTTTTTTCTAATCTATAAACATTTTATTTTTGTTGCCTATTGCACTGGCTAGGATTACATGTATGATGAATACGATTAGTGAACATGGACATCCTTACCTTGCTTCCAGTTGAAGCAAGGAAAGCAATCAGTCTTTCAGAATTAAGTATGATGTTACCATAGGTTTTCTATCATAGATGCCCTTTATCAGGTTGAAGAAGTACCATTCTATTTTGGGTTTGTCAAGAATTTTTCTCACAAATAGATATTAAATTTTGTCAGATACTCCCTCTGCATCAATTGACATTGTGATATGGTGTTTCATCTTAAGTCTATTAATATGGATTATATTGATTGATTTTCAAGAATTGAACCACCCTTGCATTCCCAGAGTAAAGTCCACTTGATTGTGGTATATTATTATTTTTAAATATTGTTGAATTCAGTTTACTAGTTTTTTGTTTATGGTTTTTGTGTCTATGTTTATGAGGGTTTATCTATTCTTTTTTGTACTGTCTTTGCATGGGTGGTTTTTGTATCCATATAATGCTTCTTCTTAGAGTTGGGAAGTGTTTCCTCCTTGTTTCTATTTTGGAAGAGATTACGGACATTGGTGTTAATTTTTAAAGACAGTCTCACTTCGTGCCCTAGGTAGAGTGCTGTGGCATTATAGCTCACAGCAACCTCACACTCCTTCCTGGGTTTAAGCCATGCTCTTGCCTCAGCCTCCCAAGTAGCTGGGAGTATAGGTGCCTACCACGATGAATGTCTAGTTTTTCTATATTTAGTAGAGAATGGGTCTCACTCTTACTCAGTCTGGTCCTGAATGCCTGACCTCAGATGATCCACCTGCCTCAGCCTCCCAGAATGGTAGGGTTGCGGGTATGAGCCACAGCGCCCCTCCCTCACCCCACCCCACCCCACCCCTGGGGGATTACTTTTTGCATTTTTAAGTTACAAATTCAATTTTTTAAATAGTTACAGTGTTATTCAAATGATCTATTTCATTTTGAATGAGTTCTGGTAGTTTATGCTTTTCAAAGAATTGATTGATTTTATCTGGCTTGTCAGATTTATGTGTGCACAGTTGTTGAATTGTCTTTTTGAGTCTGCAGAGTCTGTTTCGTGCCCTGTATTTTACTCCTGATACGGGTTCCTTAGGTCTCTCTTTATTGTGTGTTAGTTTCACTAAAGGTTTGTCAATTTTACCAGTCTTTGCAAAAAACTAACTTTTGTTTAATCACTGTTCTGTTTTTCTATTTTCAGTTTCATTTATTTCTGTTCTTTTATTTCCTTTCTTTTGATTGCTTTGGCTTTACTTTGCTCTTTTTCTAGTTTTTTTCTTTTCTTTTCTTTTTGAGACTGAGACTCACTATGTGGCCCTCGGAAGAGTGCTGTGGTCACAGCTCACAGCAACCTCATATTCTTGGGCTTAAGCAGTTCTCTTGCCTCAGCCTCCCAAGTAGCTGGGACTACAGGTGCCTGCCACAATGCCTGGCTGTTTTTTTATTTAGTTGTCACTGTTGCTTAGCTGGCCTGGGCTGGGTTCAAACCCATTGCCTCCAGTGTATGTGGCTGGCATCCTAACTGCTGAGCTACAAGTTTCTTGAGATGGGAGCTTAGATTATTGATTTGAGACCTTTTTTTAATAGTAAACATTTAGTGTTCTAAATTTTTTATTCAGCACTGATTTAGCTGTGTCCCATAAATTTTTACATTACTATATAGGTACATGTACATATCAGTACAACAAATACTGTATTTTCATTTTCATTAAATTCAAATTATTCGTTTTCTTCTCTTGGGACTTCTTTGACTCAGAGATGCTTTATTATTACTATTACTGAGCAGAGTCTCACTTTGTCAACCAGGCTAGAGTTCAGTGGTGTGCTCATAGTTCACTCGAATCTTGAACTCCAGTGATCCTCCTGAGTAGCTGGGACAACAGACATGTACAACCATGCCCAGCTAATTTTTTAAAAGCTTTTTTTGTGGAGACAGGTCTCGCTGTGTTGTCTAGACTGGTCAAAAACTCCTGGCCTCAGGCAACCACAGATAGTTTAGCAGTGTATGCTTTTAGTTTCCAAATATGTGGAGATTTTCCTGTTATCTTTCTGTTACTGATTTCCAGTGTTGTAGTCAGTGAACACATTCTATATGACTTTCATTACTTTAAGTTTATTGAGGTTTGTTTTATGGTCCATAATATGTTGTATCTTGGTATATGTTTACTTCCTGTTTGAAAGGAAGTATATTCTACTATTGTTGCGTGGACAGTTCTATAAATGTCAAAAAGATTCTAATTTTTTGTGTGTTTTCAGAATTTCATTTTAGTTGTAGTGGTTTTTAGTTTAAGTCTTTGTATAACTTTTTTAGTGGTTGCTTGGGTATTACATTATATACAGTCATGTATTGCTTAACAAGGGGGATCCACGTTCTGAGAAATGCACCAGGAGGCAATTTCATCACTGTGTGACTGTCACAGAGTACTTACAGTAACCTAGATGGTGTATCCTACTACAGACCTAGGCTATATGGTATAGCCTATTGCTTCTGGGCAGCAAACCTATATAGCATGTACTGTACTAAGTCTGTAGGCAACTGTAACAGTGGTGTTTGTGTATCTAAACATAGAAAAGTTACAGTAAAAAGACAGTTTTCTAATTGGGGACAACCATCTTATATGCATACAGTCCACTGTTGACCAAAATGTCATTTTGTGGTACATAATCATAAATGTGATTTATCATATATCTCTTGGTATTTATATTATATTGTATTTTACCAATTCAAGTGAAGAGAAAACTTATCTTCTTTACATCCATTTATCCTTCCCGTTTTATAATTAATTATCTTAAATATTCTCTCTACGTGTATTAAACACCACATAGGATAGTTTTATAATTTTTGTTTCAACAGTCAAACATAATTTAGAACACTCAAGGGAAGGGAAGCCTATTGTACTTAACAATATTTTTGTTCTTACTATGTTCTGATAGTCCAAGATTTTGTTTTTTGTCTTTTTTAATCATTCACTTTCTGTTTAGAGAACTTCTTTAGCTGTTCTTTTTGTATAAATCTGCTATCAGCAAATGCTCTTAGTTTTCCCTCATGGGATTATGTTGATTTCCTGTTCATTCCTAAAGTATATTGTCATTGGCTATACAATTGTGGCTTGACAGTTCTTTTCTTTCAGTGCTCAAAAAATGATATGTCACTACCTCCTGGCCTCCATGATTTCTTTCTTTCTTTTTTTTTTTTTGAGACAGCATCTTAAAGCTGTCACCCTGGGTAGAGTACCGTGGCATTGTAGCTCACAGCAACCTCCAACTCTTGGGCTCAAGCGATCCTCTTGCCTCAGTTTTTCTATTTTTAGTAAAGATGGGGTCTTGCGTTTGCCTGGGCTGGTCTTGAACCCGTGAGCTCAAGCAATCCATTTGCCTTGGTCTCCCAAGTGCTGGGATTATAGGCGTGAGCCACCATGCCTGGCTGGCCTTCACGATTTCTGATGAGAAATTCACTGACCTTTGAATTATTTTCTCCTGTAGGTAGGGAGTCTTTTTTTCTGGCTGTTTTCAGAATGATTTCTTTCTCCTTAAGTTTTTAGAAGTTTGAGTTTGGTGTTTCTTGGTCTGGAGTTTGTTAGGTTTATCTTATTTGGAATTCATTCAACTTCTTGAATCTGTAGGTTTATTTTTTCCAAATTTGGGAAATTTTTAGGTGTTAAACAATAGAAACTCCATCACTCTACATTGACCACCTCCTTAAGTTGACCAAATTTTCATCAACTAGACATATACCACGTGTACATATCAATACAGTAGGCCTAGTTCCTTGTGTTGACCACCTCTGTATGTTAGCCAGTTTGTTAAAGTCCCTTTGGTGTTCAGTGCACAGAGATTCTACCGTATCTTGAAATACGTTCTCGGCCCTCTCTTCCTTCTCTTCTCCTTTGGACTCTGTGGTGACATAAATATTACATTTTTCTGTTTAGTTCCACAGATCCCCAAGACGCCTTCATTTCAGTCTGTTTGCTCTGGATTACTCAGATTGGGTACTCTTTATTGGTCTGTATTAAACTTCACTAATTTTTTTCATGGACCCTTCTGCTCGTGAGCCTATCATTGAGTTTTTTATTTTGGTTATTATAATTTTCAGCTTTAAACATTCCGTTTTGTTCTTTATATTTTGTTTCGTTGATGAGACTTTATTTCTTACGTTTGTTTCAAGTGTGTCCATAATTGCTCCTTGACTGCCAGCTGTTTTTACTTTTATTTTATTTTCTTTCTTTCTTTATTTATTTATTTTGAGACGGAGCCTCAAGCTATCCCCCTGGGTAGAGTTCCATGGCATCACGCTCACAGCAACCTCCAACTCCTGGGCTCAAGCGAGTCTCCTGCCTCAGCCTCCCAAGTAGCTGGGACTACAGGCACCTGCC
>NW_003852430.1:5548976-5557897 GCF_000181295.1 Otolemur garnettii | reverse complement strand
AGGGGCCCTTCCTTTCCTCCCAGTGGGGATGAAGCGTCTCTGGGGCATACCTTATTACCCTCACAAGGTGTGTTTTCTGTCTTGCTGCTTGCTCACTGCTCCTTTCCTGGGCTTTCCACTCAAGAGAGTAGGCTTTAGTTGGGGTCTTTGTTAGTGTTGGTATTTCCTGGTTACTGGCTTCTCCACAATCCGTTCTGGGATGTATGAGGTGAAACTCAAGGAAGACAACTCATGGGAGTTGTTCCTTGTGGCCCGTGGGCCCCTAGCCACTCTTTTGTCTTTGCACCTTTCGGTCTTTATGTTTTTTTGCATTTATAGTATCCAGAATTTTTACAGTAGAGGAAGGAATAGGGAAAATTATTCTGCCATTCCAAAAGCAAAAGTCTCTGAAGTATTTATTTTTTAAAGGGTACAATTTTTGTTGTTGCTTTTAAATTTCAATCTTCTGGTATAAAGAATTGTTTAGAGGAAAAAAGATCTGCTTTTAAGGACTGAACTGGTGTGATGTAACAGCGGGATGAGCAAGGTTCCGATCATGGTAAGAATTTCAGATGTAATCCTAAGTGTCCTGAAGACCACACCTTTCTGTGGAGTAGGAGGATAGTGGTAGTTGATGTCCAGGTTGTACCCTAGACCATTTACGTCATACTCAGAGGACAGAATCCAGGCATCAGTCATTTTTAAAGTTCTCTAGATGATTCTAGCATGTAGCCAAGATTGAGAAACACTAGGCTAGGGTAATGTTTCTAACACTTTCTTTTTTCTTGAAACAGAGTCTCACTTTGTTTCTCTCAGTAGAGTGCCATGGTGCCATAGCTCACAGCAACCTCAAACTTTTGGGCTTCAGGGATTCTCTTGCCTCAGCCTCCTGAGGAGCTGGGACTACGTCACAATGCCAGCTATTTTTTTAGAGATGGGGTATCTTTCTTGCTCAGGCTGGTCTTGAACTGCTACAATCCACTTACTTCGGCCTTCCACAGTGTTAGGATTACAGGCGTGAGCCACTTTGTCCACCCTGTAACATTTTCCTGATTAAAAATTCACTTGTCCATTCAAGTTCTATAGGAAGCAAGCGTCAAGATGGAATTAGAAGTGCAAGAGATTTATTGTGGGGAATCCTGTGATGGATAAAGAGGAAAGCCTGCAAGCTGCAGTGCCAGCTTGACACCTGTGAAAGGAGGATTGGGTGGAAAGAGCTCCAGCCTGCAGTGTAGCTCTGGGAAAATGTCAACCAGTTTGATAGGAAGCCCCAGAGTAAAGAGAAATCCCATGTCGGGCAGGGTTGGTCTGTTAAGTTGTCACCTGGGACAGAGGGTAGCCTCAAGAGGAGTGGGCAGTGCCGCGGGTCCTGAAGGTATGGCAGCTGGAAAGTGCCAGCTGGCCGCTCTTGAAGGAAGACCTGAGTAGCACACTTCTGTGCGTGTTTTAAAAACCAGATTCTAAGCTGCTCCTCTGAGATTACTGATTAATTATGTCTGAGGTAGAGACCTAGAACCTATACTCTAACCAGTACTCCTAGGTAATTTTTATGGTCATTCAAGTTTGTGAAGTACCAAGGACAATTGTTAAGACTGTAATTAGGGACAGAGAAAGGAATGTTTTTCACATTAGACTTGCTTGATGTAATTGGTACAGATGGATTTTCAGTTATGGTCATTAGAATATAATAGCTAAATGGCCAGGACCCTAACTAGTAATTTTAAGAAGAAAATGACTTTCTATTCTTTTTAGTCTAAAATGCAAACAGTACACATTCTATTGTTCTTACTGCATGAGGAACTGTACTCTGAAACTAAAGCAACAGTGTGTGGTATGAGATTATTTGTACAGGATTTATTGTAACCTGAACACTAACGCAGCGTAACAAAGAGCCCCATGCTGACACAGGTTGTATGTTATTATTATACAAACCTTTCTGTCCTCTTCAAGGGACATTAATTATTACTTATAAGGTTGAAAAGCGGTTTCCATAGCAGTTTTCTGTTGTTTTGCCTATCTGGTGATACGCTATGGAGGATTTTTGTTATATAAAACTACAGGTTGAGTATTTTTATTCAAAATGCTTGAGACCAGATTGCAGTACATTGAGCTTCACAGAGACATCGCCGGGGCAAGTGCGACGCAGATGGGCACTAAGTGAGGAAAAATAACTAAACATGGCAAAGGAGATGGATCCTAAGAAGCCGAGAGGCAGAATGTCATCATCTGCATTCTTTTGCAAACTTGGGAGAAGCACAAGAAGCAGCACTCAGATGCTTCAGTGAACTTCTCGGAGTTTTCCAAGTGCTCAGAGAGGTGGAAGACCATGTCTGCTAAAGAGAGAGGGAAATTTGAAGATATGGCAAAGGTGGACAAGGCCCCTTATGAAAGAGAAATGAAAACCTGTATCCCTCCTTAAGGGAAACAAAAAAGAAGTTCAAGGATCCCAACACACCCAAGAGGCCTCCTTTGGCCTTTTTCTTGTTTTGTTCTGAATATTGTCCCCAAATCAAAGGAGAACATTCCGGCTTATCCATTGGTGATGTTGCAAAGAAGCTGGGAGAGATACTGTTGTGGCTAAAAGCAGCCTCCTGAAAAGAAGGCTGCAAAGCTGAAGGAAAAATACGAAAAGGATATTGCTGCAGACCGAGCTAAAGGAAAGCCTGATGCAGCAAAAAAGGGAGTCGTCAAGGCTGAGAAAAGCAAGAAAAAGAAGGAAGAGGAGGAAGATGAAGAAGAAGATGATGAAGAACAAGTTGGTTCTATTGCAGCTTTTTTTCTTGCCTGTGAAACATTTAACCCCCCTGTACACAACTCCTTTTAAAGAAAAGAATTGAAATGTAAGGCTATGTAAGATTTGTTTTAAAAAAGAAAAATGTTTGAGACCAGAAGTTTCAGATTTTGGATGTTGGAATATTTGTGTATGCATAGTGAGATACAAGTGAGCACCATGAGGCTAGAACCCAAGTCAAAACAGGAAATTCATTTATGTTTCATACATACATTAGAAACATAGCCTGAGGTAATTTTACATAATATTTTTAATTTGTGCATGAAAAAAGATTTTAACTGTGACCTCTTACACATCATGTATGGAGTTGTTCACTTACTATGTCATGTTAGTGATCAAAAAGTTTCAGATTTGGATTTTTTGGATTAAGGATGGTCAACCTATACTAGTTTTTGAATGCTTAACTTTTACTAGGTTAAGTGTTTATATGTGTCATTGATTAACAATCCTGTAAGGCACATAATGCCAGGAAAGGGAAGTATACAGAGGTTAAGCAGTAGCTTCACTAAGAGCACAGAACTGGTAAGTGGATGCTTTAAATTAGGCCTCAAGTCTAATGTCCATATCTTCATCTCTATGAAAGGAAGAACTGTGTAGACCTAGGCACTTATTGATACATGAATCTTATACATTATTCCATTGGTGAGGATTAAAAAATGAATAGCATTGTTTGACCTTTCAAAGAATTTACATTATCTAAAAAGGGGTGGGAAGGGGGCTGCACTCATGGAAACAAATGCTTGCAATGCAGTATGATTATTTCTGGATAAAACAATTATAGTTTGTTTTATTTTGTATAATTTTTATGTCACGAAAAAATAATTTCATTTTAAACCACAGATTTGAAAGAGAAGATCTGATTGCCTATATTTACAGTTGGTACAGAAGACTGTTTCAACTCTAAAAATGTTGGAGGAAGATATGGAAGTGGCCATCAAGATGGTGGTTGTAGGGAATGGAGCAGTTGGAAAGTCAAGTATGATTCAGCGATATTGCAAAGGCATTTTTACAAAAGACTACAAGAAAACCATTGGAGTTGATTTTTTGGAGCGACAAATCCAGTATGTACTTGGCCATTTTGTCCCTTTGGTTTTGATTGGTGACCTGTGTCTAAGACTTTCATTGGAGTAAGGTTACCTAATTAGAGATCAGTCCAAGGTTAGGCAGCTAGGGGCAATTGATGGTGATTTTTAGTTACTCTTTACCATAAGTACCTTTATTCTTCTGTCTTTTCTCTTTCATCGTTTTCCCTTCCTCTCTGATTTTTTTTTCTTTTTTCATACACTATCCTCTCTTTTCCACCTTTTTTTTTTCTTCCTGACCACTAGACCACTGGGGAACCACCTTTTTTTCTTATCTTACCTGTTTTATATTTACTGGTGACTCCTTGGGTGCTTTCTTAAACATTGATGCTTAACTCTAATGAGATTTCCATTTGCTGTTTTATTTTAAATGTAAGTTACCTATTTCTTAGAATAAAGTTTTCATCTTTTGGGCTTTTTTTGTTTAGAATAGCTCTGGGTAAGACTGTCAAGAAGTTGTATAGAGTCTTTACAAGACTGTATAAAAGACTGTATAGAGAATTAATAATTTGCTTTTACTCTGGCAAAAATAAGAAAACAGACTTAGAAGGATTAAGTTTGCCTATACAGAGGGACTCTTACTTTAGGAATCCAGTTAGAACCTACAGAACATCTGAGTAATACTTTTTGTCATTAGTCTTAAAAACGTTTAAGGATTTTTTTTAAATTATAGGAGACAAATTAAACTGTATTACCCAAACAAGAAATATTTGGCAAATCTGACTTAATTGCCCAAGTTTAATATCAAAGATAATCATGATAATTATGTACATTGTTTTAAATAGTGTTTCATTGCTAATCTGTATTCTGTTATCCTATTACAGTTTTTTATTTGTTTATTTGGTTTTTAGAGATGAGGTATAGTACAAGCTCCCTGTACCCTTGAATTCCTGGTGTAAGTGATCCTCCTGCCTTGGCCTCTCAAGTAGCTGGGACTACAGGCACCTCCATGCTCAGTCAATTTGTTTTTTTTTTCCGTAGAGACAGTCTCACTATTATCTAGGCTGGTGGACTCCTGTCCTCAGGCGATCCTCTCACGTTGGCCTCCCAAAGCGCTGCGATTATAGGTGTAAGCCACCACGCCTATTCAGCCTCTCTTCTTTTTCGTATTTCCATATTTACCTGAAACCAGTTTAACTATTTTAAATATGTGGTTGATCATCATTATTTGTAGAGTCTATATTTGCAAATTCACATACTTACTAAAATTTATTTGTACTCCCAAATTAGTAGTTGTCATGTCTTGGGGATAACGTGTGGACATGCACAGAGCAGCAAGAAACTGGGGTTGCCCAGCGTGCACCTTCCCAGTTGAGTTTGTCAAACGGTGTGGCATTCTTCCTTCTTGCTTTGCTTCAGCTCTCACCCAGGAAACACGTGTCCTGTTCATGTTCTGTCTAGTGCCACATTTTGTATGTTTTATTGATGATTTTACAGATTTAAAAGGCCGCCAAGGATAATGCCGACATGCTGTTCAGTGATCCCAAGGACAGGAAGGCCATGATGTATCGTATGGAGAAAGTACATGTGTTAGATCAGCTCCATTCACACATGACTTACGGTGCTGTTGGTAATGAGTTCAGGGTCAGTGAATTTAAAATATATAGTTATAAGGTAGGTTTCAGTAGGTTATATATTGATCAGTTGACGAAAATGTAACCAGAAGTTGTCAGGAACCTGACCCTGTATTTCCCCTAGGAGCAGTAGTTCAGTATTGACAGTGACAGAATAGAACTACTCGGAATAGTGAGAATGAACTGTATAACAAAGTAGAGGAGATTTTAAGGTAAAGGGTATCCAAGCAGGTAAACTGCTTTTCCCCTTCTTACTCTCATTCTATCTTCAAGGCACCAGGACCCATTAGGAGGGTATAGGAAAAGGAGAGAATCCCCTCTCCCAGTACTGCTCATCTCACAGCCACCACTGTGACCGTTGTCAAAGAAAGAAATATGGCAGGTAAATCCAAGTCATGCAGAAAGCTGGAGCTGAGAAGTACTCTGACTTTTTCAGAGTGAAGCTGACAGTGTGCAGCTGGTCCCAGTGGTTCGCCTAATGATTTTCAACTTTGCTGTGGGTTTATTAGGACATACTCCTTCTTATTAAATTAAGGAGTAGCTGCACTTAGAATGGTTTCACTTATGGTTTTTTACTTTACTTTTACTTACACTATTTTTGACTTACAATGGGTTTATCAGGATATAGCCCCCAGTGGATTTACTGGAATCTAATCCTATTGTTAGGTGAGAAGTGTGTGCAGTTTTATGCCTTTGGATTTGAAAAATAAAATTATACACAAGACTATGCTACCAGAAATATTTTCCTTTACTTACGAAATAAATTTATCTCTTGTTTCAGAGTTAATGATGAAGATGTCAGACTAATGTTATGGGATACTGCAGGTCAAGAGGAATTTGATGCAATTACAAAGGCCTATTATCGAGGTAAAATGCAGGTGCTATTTATTTTTTTGTGTGGGAATGTTATTTTGGCTAAGTAAAGAGCTTCACTTTCTTTGTTTCCCAAATAAGAGTTTGTCTCTAAGAATAGTTAAAATAATTGCAGAGTGTTTTTAAAATACTTTCCCTAGTCATTATTTTTCCAAAGATCTTATAAAGTGGCAAATAACACTTTGTACCGTAGGCATTTTGTCTCTGCCTTAAAATTATACGACTCATTTAGGCATTCCCAGACTAAATCAGTCAAAAACTGTTAGATGCCTACTCTGACCCCCAAGGAAATGACTACATAATCAGAGAGTGGAAGCTAACATATGAAAAATAAAGTCACTGCAAATACGATGGCATTTTGTTATGTCATGTGTGAAATCACACAGTAAAGCCTTTGCAGCACTGTAGGAATTCACAGATGTGTGAGATACTTGTGAGAGGAAGGAACCGTAACTGTAGAATGTAAAGCTCTAAAATGTGGACTGAAGGCCAGGTGTAGAGGCTCATCCTTGTAATCCTAGTACTCTTGGAGACTGAGACGGGTGGATTGCTTGAGCTCAGGAGTTCAAGACCAGCCTGTGTAAGAGTGAGACCTAGGACGTCCCACTTTTCAACAATTTGTCCTGTGTCCCTAGGCATTTTTAAAAAGTCCTGATTTTTGTAAAGAATGCACGAACGGGCGGGAGAACAAGAAGGGAATATACGGTTTTCGGCTGCCATGTGGCTATTTCGCCAGAACATGAGTTTTATATTATTTTTGTTAATTTTATAATGTTAAACTGTAATAATAACAAATAATTGCTGAGAAGTGATTATAGAGAACTGCTTATCAAAGTTTGCATTGTTGTCAGGCCCTGCCCTGCCCCGTCCCCCACCCCCACCCCGCCCTCTGGCCATGTTGTCCCGCCTTATAGATGTTAAAATCTGGTCACCCTACCCTAGTGAGACCCCATCTCTAAAAAATAGGTAGGAGTTGCGGCAGATGCCTGTAGTCCCAGCTACTTGGGAGGCTGAGACAAGAGAATCACTTGAGCCCAGGAGTTTGAGGTTGCAGTGAATTATGATACCATGGCACTCTACTGAGGGTGGGGAAAAAAGTGGGCTTAAATTCCTTAAGAAAAGCGTAAATTGACTCAGCACCTGTGGCTCAAATGGCTAAGGTGCCAGCCACATACACCTGAGCTGGCGGGTTTGGATACAGCCCGGCCCGCCAAACAACAATGATGGCTGCAACTAAAAAATAACCAGGCGTTGTGGTGGTGCCTGTAGTCCCAACTACTTGGGAGGTGGAGGCAAGGAGTCCGGGAGTTGGAGGTTGCTGTGAGCTGTGATGCTATGGCACTCTACCCAGGGGGACAGCTTGAGGCTCTGTCTACAAAAAAAAGAAAGAAAAGAAAAGCATAAATTAAACTTTCAAATAGAACTTAAAGTTTCCTTTTAACATTTTCCTTTAAAATTCAATCCTTTTCTTTTGGAATTTAAAATTCTGTTTTGAGCATTCCTTTAACTCACTGCCAACGGTAATTGAAATGAGAGGACACAGTAATTGAAAGCTGTATCAAGTACTATGTAATATTACGGCATGTTGATGCCAAGTAAATGCCTATCAATTGATAATTCCTATTGCCAGGCATTTAATACTCTGAATTTCCTAGATGCTGTGGGATATAGAAAGGCACAGTTGACAGATAAACACTGATGATTCCTTCTCTGACAGAACCTTTTTTCTGAATTTTTCACTTGTAAGTAAACTTGATTGTGTCCTAAAGACACAGCTGCCCCTGCTGCCTTCTGTAGTGGTGGCCGTCTTTTTACCCACATCCCCACATACCCGTATTCTTCAAGACCTGAAGGATGTTGTACAGAGGCATCTTCCAAAACTTCAGCACACTGAAGGGCCAAGTCATGAGACTTCTGCCTACCTCTGATGGCCCCTAGGTGCTGTGGTCCCCGGACTTTGGCTTATGACTCATTTTCTTGTCCTCTTCAAGGCCTACAGTCTTCTTTATTACTGCTAAAATCTAAGCCTCTTCTGTCTCTAACTCTCTAACCACTATTTCATATGATTCTAGCTTGTTAACTTTAATATTCAGAGTCTTAACTGTCCTTAAAATCATCGAGAATGTCTATTCACTTACCCTGCCACTTTTAAATTTATCTTCCACACGACTTTACTTCTATCTTTCCTTAGACTTATTTTTCTGGTTCTGTAAACATTTGCTTACAAACACCTTTAAGTCCTAAACTGCCCTCTGCAAATTACTTGCTCAGCAGACGTTCGATCCAGTTACCACCAACCATCTACTCATGTGCATCCGTGCACCTGAATCTTATGGAGAATGTCAGACGAACCATTTGACTGAACTCTGAAGTTACAGTCATGTGACTTTAGTGAGTACTCACTGCTGTCAGACACTTCAAATACACTTCCTCACTCAGGTCTTTTTGCCATTTTCCAAAAGAGCGATTTTATGCTTTCTCTCACCGTAACCCTTCAGAATCCCTTCCTCCTCTCCACTTGCAGTTGATTTTCTTGCTTTGTTCTTCTTGGAGAAAATAGATACCATCAAATGAAAACTATTTTATTCTTCTATCAAATTACTTCTTTTTTTTTTTTTTTTT
>NW_003852430.1:5538123-5548922 GCF_000181295.1 Otolemur garnettii | reverse complement strand
CTCACAGCAACCTCCAACTCCTGGGCTCAAGCGAGTCTCCTGCCTCCGCCTCCCAAGTAGCTGGGACCACAGGCGCCCGCCACAACGCCGGGCTATTTTTTGGTTGCAGCCGTCATTGTTGTTTGGCAGGTCCGGGCTGGGGATTTGAACCCGCCACCTTAGGTGTAGGTGGCTGGCGCCTTAGCTGGTTGAGCTATAGGCGCCGAGCCTATCAAATTACTTCTGAGGTTAAAACTCTGAAGTAATTTTCTCTTAGTTGAGGAAGAAGTTTGGGCACTTCGGCATCATACACATAGGACTTTGCAGTTGTGTTTTTCCTTGTCTGTCCAGCCTCATTTGCTGATTCTTTATGTGCATTTTGCCCTTAAATAGTCTCCAGATTCTTTCTTTCTTTTAAATTTGTTTTTTAGGGATGGGATCTTGCTCTGTCACTCACCACTGCAGTGCAGTGG
This sequence comes from Otolemur garnettii, assembly GCF_000181295.1. Classification (NCBI taxonomy): domain Eukaryota; kingdom Metazoa; phylum Chordata; class Mammalia; order Primates; family Galagidae; genus Otolemur; species Otolemur garnettii. The sequence continues at coordinate 5,548,470 of NW_003852430.1, read as the reverse complement.
CATAATCATGGCTCGCTGCAGCCTCGAATATCTAAATTGTGGACCCCAGCCATCTTCCTGCCTCAGCCTCCCACGTAGCTGGGACATAGGTGTTTGCCACCATGCCCAGTTATTTTTTTTTTTTTGGAGATGGGGGTCTCATTGTTCTTCCCAGGGTGGTCTCAAACTTCTAGCCTCAAGCAATCCTTTTGGCTCAGCCTCCCCAAAATGCTAAGATTATAGGCATGAACCACTGCAACCAGTCTGTTCTATACTTCCTATTATGGTTTGGTACTTTTAAGATTTCCTGAGATCATATGAGTTCCCTTTAATATGTGTGCAAAAATCTTTTTCTGTCAGAAACTGAAAAGCCTATAATTACTAATATTTATATCTTAATTTACTATGGTAATGTTTACTTTGCACTGTGTTTCATTTGAACTAAAAAGCTTTTACAATAGCTTTAGTTCCTCTATGTTTAACATTTTAATTTAAAGTGGTCTTAAGCGTCTAAATAGGTATCTGTTAAAAGTTTATCTTAATAATGTAACTAATTATTTTTAGCCAACTATATTTTAATAAAACAGCAAAGAGGGTAGGATACTGAGACAGGCCTTTGAAACTTCAACTTCTTTTTCTAAATCATAAAAATAAACATTTATCATAATACAATTTGAATTAAGGAAGAAAAAGTAGCAATTATACATAAATTTGAAAAATGGTATATTGAATTTTTTTTCTATTTTCTTCTGTGATCCCATCAGAATGATTTTAGTTGCTGACAGTAGAAAAGTAATTTCAAACTGGTTTAAATGAGAAAGGTTTATTGATTTCATTGAAAAGTCTGAAAATCGAATCACCTTGACTTGTGTGTTGCTCAGGCTGTACCTTACTGATTCCCCTGGCCTTGCTTCCCCTGGTGTGGAGTACCTGCTCCCCCGGTGTGGAGTACCTGCTCCCCCGGTGTGGAGTACCTCCTCATGCTGGTTGTCCTCTTGCTTGCACCATTGAAAGCATCATCTGTGCTTACATCCTTGGCAAGAGAGGGTTACTTCCTACAACACTGGAGTCCTGAGCTTTTCCCTTGACCTGATTGATTGGCCTGTATCATGTAACACCCCTTCCACCCCAGCAGAGGATAGGTTTAGTCTACCTAAACCATATGGCTACTGTATAGTAGGAGAGAGGTCTTTTTAGGAAGAGATGCCACCTCGGCAATCAGATATTATCTGCTGCTAGTATAGATTCAGATAATGATGTAATTAAATACAAGTAAAGATCAGGAAGAGAAGGTAAGGACTAAAATGAATGAGTTTTATTTAGTGATAGAAACACTATGCCTTATAAAATTATGACTCACTGGTTTAAATTCTAGAAATGTGTTATTCGGGATGCATAAAAACGTCAGGGGATTAAAAATTGTATTATAATTTATTTGAAAGACCAATTATGCCAAAATCTATGTTTATAAGTACCCTTATCGTCTTGGAATGGTGGCTTTAATTGTACATTCAGACATGTTGAAACATGACCTTCTTGTCAATAGGTTGCACAAGGCACAGATCATATCACAGAGCCTTTCAGGAATCCCAACCAAGTGAAAAGACTGACTGCCTTTAAATATCAAGAGTGTAAGATATGTCCATATGACTATAAGAGAGAAATTTAAAGCACTTAGAGTATTAACTTTCCTGAAGATGACTGATATCAACAAAGAACTTGAGATCAAAGATGGAGAAAGGATCACTATATAGCATCCCTTTTGAATTAAGAATATTTATAGTAATTGCTTTGTTGAACAGGTTCAGCTTATAAGTTATCAAAATGCAATTTTTGTTTTTGTGTTTCTTCATCCCCTTATATTTTCTTTGGTAGGAGGAGGGGGAAGTCCTTTCCTCAACCTTAAAAAATTCCCTTTTCTTTGTCTGGTCACTCTCAAGTAATTTTTTTCACCTGCCTCATAGATCTAGTCATAAATAGTCTCAATTTAGAAATTAGAATAGCCAGTCCTGTGTAATAGTCAAAACTCCAAGCATAATTTAGTATTAAATCTCTTATCCACTCTGAGACTTTTAACAGGCCAGTAACCATGGTCTAGGGAGGGAATGTTGGTTGATTCATTCTTTCCCCATTCTTCTCCTTAGCTTACAAGAGATGTTTCTTCCTTCTCCTGGGTGAGACATAGGAGGAGAGGGAAGTGGGAGGGCACTTTGGTGGGAGGGTACTGTGGCAGGTGCGATTGTTGTCTGATGTGGGGGCCCTGTTGGTGGCAGATGTTGGAAGATGATTCTTTCTCTTAGTAATTGTCCTGGATTTCTCCAGGTTTCCCATTCTGAGGCTTTCCTCCTGGGCATGTATACTCAGTTCTGGCAGTTGCTGTGTTCCTTTGTAACCATGGGAATCAAGTGTAGAAGAGGAAAAACTTCCTCTACCCTCTTAGGTCCATGATGGAGGAGGGGGGATGCTTTATTCTGGAGAAAGATGGATTAGCAAGAGAAGAAAAGACAGATTTCAGTCTTGTACAAGTGGACGTTCGCTCAAGGAAAGGGTTGGAATTTGGGGCCTATCTTAACAGAAAGGGAGGGAGAGAAGGGCATTTATGAGAAAATAAATGATTTTTCTTGAAAGATACATGCACCGTTAGGAGAATAGATGGGAGGTATGACAGTTTGGTTACAATGTATTTCTTGGTATGTCAGTCTTCCCTGTCCTTGAGATTTATGACAATTGAGTTCTTTTAGGAAGGATTAATTTTTTGGCCACAGTGGCATATTCCAACCCCTTTGCAAGCATTCTACCGGGATCTTCCTTTATGCTGTGCTCCTGTCACCTGCTAAGTGGCCCTACTACACGTGATTTAAAATCACTAGTCTCATGCTAGGGTAGGGAGTGAGAACTATCTTTTTTGTCTCCCCTTCTAAGTTCATAGCTGTGGACCCAGAGCAACACACAGATTAATAAGAGAAAAGCATACAAATTTAAATGTGGCGTGAGAGCCTTCATAAGTTAAAGAAGACTGAAGAAACAGCCAAACCTTAGTAGTTTTTTTTTTTTTATTTTGAGACAGAGCCTCAAGCTGTCCCCCTGGATAGAGTGCTGTGGCATCACAGCTCACAGCAACCTCCAACTCCTGGGCTCAAGCAAGTCTCCTGCCTTAGCCTCCCAAGTAGCTGGGACCACAGGCGCCTGCCACAACACCCGGCTATTTTTTGGTTGCAGCCGTTATTGTTGTTTGGTGGGCCCAGGCTGGATTCGAACCCACCACCTTAGGTGTATATGGCTGGCGCCTTAGCCACTTGAGCCACAGGTGCCGAGCCACTTTAGTGTTTTTATAGCAGGTTTGATGAAGTTTGGAGAGATGATAGGACAGGGAATGTGAGGTGAGTGTATTAACCTGGGGAAGCTTAGCAGTGCCTGTTTAGATTCTTCTTTTTGTTCCTTCATCTTTGGCAATAGGATGCACCTTTCTTCCCAGTATGGGGAGCATACACACATAAAGATCTTCTGACCTGCTTTAGGGGACAGTCAGAAACTCCTGAGTTTTAGGAGGGGGATTTTCTGCTTCCCCTGTTTTCTGAAATTCTTTCAGCTTAAAACATTCAGTATGCCAGGGTCCCATATTTTAGGGATTGCATATCCTGCACTCCATCACTAATGTGAACTAAAAACAAAATCCTAAGCCCTTTGCTAACTGAACGGACCCCTCTCAGCCAAGGGGACCCCAAGGGACTGTGAGGTGTAAAGCACAATTACACGTGCACATTTTCTTTTCATAAATACTCATGACTCCTCCTGTAGTTTTAAAAATATGTATGTTTAGCCACTCCTCTCAATATAAATTTTTTCCTTTTGTCTCTTAGTTAAAACACTTGTTCCTGGTTTGTGACCAGAGCCTTGTTTCCCAGCCTGCCAGAATGGCCACTCCAAGCTAAAAACTCTTTGATAAATAAAGCTTTCGTTTTCCCACAGTGTAAATCTTGTAAGCTTTCTTTTTTGTTAACACTAGCTCTAAGTCTTAGCCATGGTTAATCTCTGCCCCCGACATTCGTGTGCAGTCTTTACCCTGCCAGTAGAGGGAGCACGGTCCTCCCAAGTGCAGCTCTCTTGTCTTTCACTCTCACTCCCAGCCACAGCCTTTTTCTCAGGCTCAAATTAAGGCATCACTAGTCCAGGAGTCTCCTGGTTGCTGGGAACATTTAACAAGTTCCTTAATTGGTTCTGCAGAAGTCCATTCTTTTCTAGGTTTGAGATAGAGTAGAGAATATGCTACCCCAAAATACAGCACCCTGGCATACTACATGTGTTAAGCCTGTAATCCTAGCACTCTGGGTGGCTAAGCAGGAGGATCACTTGAGGTCAGGAGTTCAGAACACCCCGAGCAAGAGCAAGACCCCTGTTTCCACAAAAAAAAAATAGAAAAATCAGCTGTGTGTGTTAGAGCACACCTATAGTCCCAGCTACTCAGGAGGCTGAGGCAAGAGGATTGCTGGAGCCCTGGAGTTTGAGGTTGTGGAGAGCTATGATGACTGCACTCTAGCCTGAGTCAAAAGAGCAAAATTCTATCTCAAAAACACAAACAAAAGAAAAGAAGAAGAAGAAGAAGAAAAAGAGCTTTTTAGTTGTTGGACTTTTTCTAAACGTAAAAAAACCATCATAGATCACAGTTTGACAAAGTATTTTATTGAGTTAGAGGAAGTTAAAACAAGTAGTTGGCCAACATTTGTTAGAATTATTATAACCACAAAAGTAATCCAGGCCATCTGTTCATTTTCTTATTTTACTTTAGCAATATATTTAGGTTAAATGAGAGAAAGTGGCACAGCATCTGATCTGCAGGCGTGTTATCAGGTGAACCATACAGCTTTAGAGATTCGTGTACCATTCTTTCGAGAGATGACTGTTTTTCTCCTGTTTAATAGTCAGAGTTTGTTTTTATTCTTGTGGTGATTGCCTTTAACTTACTGTGTTAGTTTGAGCCTCTCTCTGCCCTTCCCCTACCCTGGCTGGGTGAGGGTGGTTTATAGGGACATGATCCCAGGACATGACAGATGAGGAGTGAGGCAAGGAAGGGAGAAAAACAATACAGGGTTTTTCGCTGTATGGTTGAGTATCGCTGGGGGTGAGTCTCTTTGAGGAGCCATGTGGATATGCCCCCTGTGCCCCAGGATTCACATACCCACAGCTTAAGCATTCCTCCAGAGGTCTCAGCGTCCATTTGGGGATGCATCAGCAAAGTCCTGAGGCAGGCAAGCAGAGGGAGCCACCTGCAGCATGGGCTTGAGGCAGGACAGTGGCGGCAGGACCTGCCCTCCACAGCTACAGTGAAACTGGGGCTGAGGGGTCATGTGCAGGGCCCAGGTACCTGCTGCACTGTGTACACACCTCCCTTGATGATGTCAATCATGTCCCCATTACATCTTCCTCTTCAGATGAGCCCTTGGGCACATTCTTACCCTCCTTTGATCTCTTCCCATCCTGGCCCCTACTAAATAATTTGGGGGCTGTTAGGGACATGCTTTTTCTTTTATCTTTTGGTCCTTGACTTTTTGTGTGAGTTTTTCTTAATCTGCTCATATTTGTCACTATCTGATTAGCTTTTTTCATTATATACTTCCCACAGTTTTTTTTGTTTTTACATGTCTAAGAACTTGTGTGTCTAGAAGTACCGTATTGTGCACAAAGTTGAAATGGCAGTTAACTAGATATAAACTTCTGGGCTTAAAGCTAACAAATAGAATTTTATGATAAAAGAAAGAATAGACTCGGCACTGTGGCTTAGTGGTTAGGGCGCCAGCAACATACGCTGGGGCTGGCGGGTTTGAACCTGGCCTGGGCCTTCTAAACAATGACACCTGCAACAAAAAAATAGGTGGGCTGTTGTGTCGGGCGCCTGTAGTCCCAGCTACTTGGGAGGATGAGGCAAGAGAATTTCTTAAGCCCAAGAGTTGGAGGTTGCTATGAGCTGTGATGCCAGGGCAGTCTACCAAGGGTGACATAGTGAGTCTCTGTCTCAAAAAAAAAGAAGAAAAGAAAAAGAAAGAAAAAAGAAAGAACAATTTCTTAAATTATTATTAATGTTATTTGTAGTTTAGGTAAATACTAGAATTCAAGTAAATGCAAATTTATCAATGTACTCATTTGATCTCTTCAGTTTTATATAATTAATTATTCATTTGGTTTAAAACCTGTTTTTAGAGTAGAGAAGATTTTCCCAAATGACTCTTCTACCTTTACAGTACTAGGGAACTGTGGGAATTTTTTCTTTCTTTTCCTTTTTTTATTCTGTGATCTGCTTTCTACAGGATTCCTCTGGTGATATAGAAACTGCATATTTCTGGCCCTAGAGTGTCTTGAGTCTCAGTAGAAAACTTGTATCCCTGAGGGATCTGTAAGGAAGGGGTAACAGTTGGAAAGCGCGCCTTGATTTGAGGAAATTCTCTTGACCTCCAGGATGATTTTCTCTTGTTGCTGATACACCTGCTTTTATCACCATGCTGCCTGAATAAACAGTTAATAATTTGTAAAACAGCTTCTTCCAGGAGTTTCCTGCTTATTTATTTAGAGACTGGGTCTTGCTGTGTCACCCCGGCTAGAGTGCCGTGACATGATCATCTCTCACAGAAGCCTTGAACTCCTGGTTTCAGGTTGATCCTCCCACCTCAGCCTCCAAGTAGCTGAGACTACGGGCATGAGCCACTGCACCTAGCCATATTTTTAATCTTAAGTATCATCAACCTAATGTGATAGTTGATGGTTAAAATATTGTCAGTGGATTCAGTACAGGACTTATGCGGTTAAATAGGGTAAAAAAACTAAGTTTTTTCTCCCCTACTGATTGATTGATTCCACTTTTGGCATTGGTTCTCAAATTATGTTCCTTATGGTCACTGGTATCCTACTAAAATATGTAACTAAACAATATAATACTTTTTTTACAAAATGAAAAGAATGAGTAAATTGTGATTTTTTTCCTCAAAATTTTCTTAAATTTATGCTGAAAGAAATTAAGAAACAAATGACAATATTAACAAGAACCTGAAAACATCCCATCATTCTTTCTCCATTTACCATTCTCTCTAGCTCCTATAATGGAATTTATTTAACATATATTTGTGATTTTCCAACAACAAAGTATATGGTTTTGAGGGTACTCTGATATTTGGACATATTTGAGAAGCATTGTTCTTGATAAAAATTGGTTTTCTGAGTTAGAAAATAGAGTATATGTTGAAAAACAAGCAGTAGTGCTACAGAGATGAGGTCAGCATTTATTTATATAAAAGTTGTTTTGAATAGGTATAAGTTGCCCCCACCCTGCTGTGGGACTTTTTATTCATGTAAATGACATTTTTATTTTGTGCCTTTACAGGAGCCCAGGCTTGTGTGCTTGTATTTTCTACCACTGACAGGGAATCTTTTGAAGCAGTTTCTAGTTGGAGAGAGAAAGTAGTCGCTGAAGTTGGAGATATACCGAGTGTACTTGTACAGAACAAGATTGACCTTTTGGATGATTCTTGTATAAAAAAGTAAGATGGCTACTTTGGGGGAGGAGGGACAGTAATTCTCTGAAGTTAAAAACATATTTTAACTTTGCATGGACAATAAAATTTAGGAAAGATTTTATATTATATTTTGAAAGTTTTAATTATTTAAAGGTTTTATACCAAAATTTTCTGTGAGCTACTCTATGTGATTGGTTTGGGCTTAGAAAATTCACAGATTCGTAAATACAGAAAATTAAAGGATTAAATTTTGAAGGTTCCTTTATAGCTCTAATCCCAGATCCTTGTACCACAAATCCAATTCTTCGTGTTAAGTCAAACCTAAATATAGTAAGAATGTTAAGAAAAGTATACCTAGGTGTTTTATTATCTAGAATATCCTATGTTGATGAATTTAAATAAAAGGTTCAAATTCATATTTTTTTGTATATTTGGAACTATCATGCTCAAATTTGTGGGCAGAAACTAGGATTTAGATAATTTCTGACTATGAATATTTGCTCATTATATGATTAACATTTTTGCTAGCTTTAATCTTTGCTTCGTTTTTACCTTATTTTTTCTTATATTAGCTATCTGTTACTATATAACAAATTAGCCCAAAACTTAGTGGGTTGAAACAACAAATACCTATTGGATTACAGTTTCTTTGGGTTGGGAATTTGGGAGTGGCTCAGCTGGCAGGTTTTTCATGAGGCTGCAGTCAAGATGTTGGCTGGTTTGTATTCACAGAAAGCCTTGACTGGGCCAGCCCATCCTTTCCAAGGTGGCTTACTCACTTGGCAGGAGGCCTTGGTTCTTGTCATGGGGGCCTCTCCTTCAGACTGCTTTAGTGTTTTCACAAAATGATAGCTGCCTCCCTAGAGCAGGTGATTGAAGAGAAGAAGGCAGAAGCTACACTGTCTCTTACAACTCAGTCTCAGAAGTCACATACCATCATTTCTGTTGTATAATATTACACACCCAGATATACCTCGATTAGTGTGGCGGGAGACTACAAAAGGTGTGAAGACCAGGAGACAGGATATTTGGGAGCCATTTGGAGCATAGTTGTTGACCACAGTACTAATAAAACTATCAACAATATTAGGAGTCCTAGCAAAACTAAAATGGAGAGTCCACTTTTGTAGACGTAATCATTAATATGCTGACTTTGGCTTTTGGCAGCAAAGTTATTTCATGGCCAGCAAGAATAAAATAAGGGATTCACAAAACATAGCTCTCAGCTGGTTTTACTTAACTGAGCATCAATATCAAGCTTCTTTAAAAAGAAATGTGAAAATTTTTCTGAAAGATCTGATCCACCTTCCTAACCTGCTCTGCCAAACTGTATTCAGTAAATGTAATTAAAGTAACTTTAAAACAAAGGTACATTTATAAGGTATTTAATGACAGAAGGTACATTTATAAGTATTTTTTTAATTGATGTGCAGTGAGGAAGCTGAGGCACTGGCAAAAAGGTTAAAGTTAAGATTCTACAGAACATCAGTGAAAGAAGATCTAAATGTGAATGAAGGTAAATTGCCTTTTAAAAAATATGATGTATTTACGTTTGTTTTATTCTTTTGCTTTTTCTGTTGTGCTGTTCAGAAATTATATTTAGTGAACACAAAATTTTCTTTTTGTCACTTGACATCAGGTACAATTTGAAGGCATTCTCCTTAATTGAGTTAATTATTTACTAATGTTCTTGAATACTTGTTGCTCTTGTTGCTTTGGAGTTTTTATTATCTTTAAAAATCTAAGCTATCTCTATGTGTGCCTGCTTATGTGAGGTCTGACAATTAAGTTTGCAAACGTGCCAGCATGCACTTACATTCAGCACTCTACAAACAACGTGGTATGGTTTTGTAACCTTGGTATATCAGTGTCACACAGTTGTGTTCTAGTGGCATGTGGCAGTGTCCTGCTGAGTGGCATTATTATTGTTGTTTTTTTGTGTGCTGTTGTAAGAATGTCAGAACTTGAATGAGAACAACAAATAAATATTAAATTTCTGATTAAATTTGGCAAGAGTGGAAATGAAATCAGGGACTGTTAGTGCAGGTTTATGGGGATGATGCAATGAAGAAAACTGCAGCACACAAATGGATTAAGCCTTCTTCTGAGGGAAGAGAAAACATCACTGAGGAAGAGAGACCAGGATGACCAGTAAAGAGCAGAACTGATGAAAACTTTGCAAAAATTTGTCAAATTGTATGTCAAAATCATCAGTTGACTATGAAAACCATAGCAGATCAAGTAAATATTGACAGAAATAGGAACATCTTAATTGAAAATCTTGACCAAAACTCATGGCTGTTACATTGTAACAGTGCATGAGTTCACATAGCACTGTCCACGAGGGAGTTTTTAGCCAGTAAACAAGTAACCCTATTGGACCACCCTATCTACTCACTTGATCAGGCCCTAATGACTTTTTTTTTACCTGAAGATAAAGGAAATACTGAAAGGAAGGATATCAAGGGTAATCTGATGATAGCTCCTAGGGCCATTCCAGAAAAAGAGTTCCAAAATTGCTTTGAAGGGTGGACTAGGCACTGGTATCAGGGCAGAGCTTCCCGAGGAGAGCACTTCAACGGGACTGTAGTGATAATTCAGCAAGGAACTATTAGTGCTTTTTCTAGGTTGAGTTCATAATCTTAATTGTCAGACCTTGTATGTGTTTTTAATGTTACCTTTTAAAAATTACTGAATTGTTTTAGAACCCCACGGTAGTGGATATTCCATTAGTTAGTTACAATGACCTTAATTTGCTTGATAATAATTCCCAGTTTAGGCTCGGAGCCTATAGCTCAACCGGCTAAGGCGCCAGCCACGTACACCAAAGGTGGCGGGTTGGAATCCCCAGCCCGGACCCGCCAAA
>NW_003852430.1:5513852-5537552 GCF_000181295.1 Otolemur garnettii | reverse complement strand
GGCTGGGGATTCGAACCCGCCACCTTAGGTGTATGTGGGTGGCGCCTTAGCTGCTTGAGCCACAGGCGCCAAGCCTACAATTCTTATTTTACTTTTTTACTAACAAAGTACCACTGTATGTTTATTAGTATTATCATTATACTTCTCACAGTTACCCAAATAATTTATAAAAGTTGAATTTTTAACTGGATTGTACTACATATGTTTCTAATTTTAATTTAATTTTTTTTTTTTTGAGATAGTCTCAAGCTGTCGCCCTGGGTAGAGTGCTGTGGCATCACAGCTCACGGCAACCTCCAACTCTTGGGCTTAAGCGATTCTCTTGCCTGAGCCTCTCAAGTAGCTGGGACTGCAAGCACCTGCCACAATGCCCAGCTATTTTTTGGTTGTAGTTGTCATTGTTGTTTGGCTGGCCTGGGCTAGATTCGAACCCGCCAGCTCAAGTATAGCTAGGGCTATCACCCTAGCCTCTGAGCCTTGAATTTAATTTTAAATTTATTTAGTAAGTGTAGATATTACAAGTAATGTGAAATAACAGATTTACATGTATAAATCATAATTGACCTGATTCTTTTGGGGGATGTTTTTTAATTCCAGTTTTTAAATATTTGGCTGAAAAATATCTTCAAAAACTTAAACAACAGGTAGCCGAGGACCCAGAACTAATGCATTCAAGTAGTAACAAAATCGGTAAGTACCCAGCAAATTTTAGCTCCTGTTTACTTGGTAAATTTGTTTTCCATTCATCATAAATATATTTTTATAATATACCTATATATTATATGCTCCTCTAAGAAATATGACTAAAAATGTTAAGTCAGTGATTATTAAACTCTCAAGTATCAAGTCTCTTGTTAAAAGGTATATTGAATTAAGATTTTATTTTTATGCCATTGAATTTTCTAAGTTCATTTGATTTGTTAAAGATAGCAGATATAAAAACTTTTTTTTTTCTGAGACAGAGTTTCACTGTATCGCCCTCAGTAGAGTGCTGTGGTGTCACAGCTCACAACAACCTCCAACTCCTGAGCTTAGGCGATTCTCTTGCCTCAGCTTCCTGAGTAGCTGGGACTACAGGCGCCCACCACAACGCCCCACTATTATTTTTGTTGCAGTTTGGCTGGGGCGGGTTTGAACCCACCACCCTCAGTATATGGGGCCAGTGCCCTACCCACTGAGCCACAGGCACCACCCCCAGATATAAAAACTTTTTATAAAGGTTTGTCCTTTATGTAAAGGAGCTTTATAGCACTAGTCCTTCTCAGTTTGTGTTGGTACTAATTCATACCTTTTCCCTTTCCTACTGTCTTGCTTATTACCTGTTAGCGATTTCTCTTTCTAATGTTAAGTGCCAGCAGAACTTAGCATTCCCTGAAGCACTGGTGTGTTGTCTTCTCTGTCACAGTGACTGACTGGCTACTTCTCCCTATTTGCTTTGCTTCCAGGAATCTGAGGGCCAGATGTGCTGGTTCTGAGTCTTCTGTGTAATCACTTCATATCTGTATTCCATCCTCCTCACTACATCAGATCAATATACACGTAATATTTTTTGTACCTGTTTTAACTTAGATTTTTTTCCTGGGTTCTGGCTTCTTTTTTCTTACTTTGCCATTTTTATTGCATCACTTCCTACATCAGACACCTCACGTACTTTGTAAAACAGCAGAGGATACTTGCAGTAAGCCTTTACCTGGTCCAGTCTCCTTGGTCCCACTCCTGTCTGCTTCCAGTCTACTGATAAAGCTCTTCTATGGGGCAAAGTAAATGCAGATTCTCTCCATTCCAACATTTAAAAACACTTTGTCCATGCTTCCTGCAGCCTTGGGCCTCAGTCCTCACTGTTCCCTACTTGGTCTGCTGGTTTTCTCCGAGGTCTTAATCTTTCCTGAGCATACTCCATGTTTGATTACTTCTTCACTTTGACTCATTTTGTTCCTTCTATTGAGAATGACCTCTCCTTCCCATCTTCTGTCAAAGAACTATTTGTTTCTCAAGGACTATCTTGAAAGTTCTCTGAACTGTATATCTGGCTCAAGCTACAGCCTCCATGCTCTTCTAAAACAATAGGGATCTAAGTCCAGGGCATTGCCAAGTGCCCAGTTCTACCCTCTTCAGTAGTTTTTCCTTTCTTATGAACTAGACAGTTAGTCCTTCCTTCGAAATCATCTATAGGATCTTATGTGTCTCTCTTTCTCTCTTTTTTTTTTTTTTTTGGAGACAGAGTCTCACTTTGTGACCCTGGGTAGAGTGCTATGGCCTCATAGCTCACAGCAAGCTCAAACTCTTAGGTTTGATCCTCTTGCCTCAACCTCCAAATAGCTGGGACTACAGGTACCTGTCACAAAGCCTGGCTAGTTTTTCTACTTTTAGTAGAGGTGGGGTCTTGCTCTTGCTCAGGCTGGTCTTGAGCCCCTGAGCTCAGGCAGTCCACCCACCTTGGCCTCCTAGAGTACTGGGATTACAGATGTGAGCCACTGCTCCTGGCCTGGCCTCTTGTGTCTGTTTTATGACACACTTTACAATGCCATATAGTGTTACTTGTTTAGTGTCTTGTCTCACTAGATTATAAACTTCGTATGGGTAAGAATTAATCATAATCATCTTTGTATCCCTGATAGTATCTCCGGTTCAAAGTTTTGGGTATTATGGTTGCTAAATAATTCATAAATTGAAGATTACGTTTTTGCAAATAGTATAGTTCAAAGTGGAAACTATAATAGTAAAGTTTTTCTTTAGTTCCTCTCCCTTAGCTACCTGTCACTTGATCTGCAGACCACTTTTTTTTGTTGTTGCTAGCCAATGCAGGAAGACCACATTTTTATTCTTTTGAGACAAGAGTCTCCTGTTGCCCAGGCTAGAGTGCTGTGGCATCAGCTTAGCTCAGAGCAACCTCAAACTCCTGGGTTCAAACGATCCTCCTTCCTCAGCCTCCAGAGTAGCTGTGACTGCAGGCACCCACCACAATGCCCAGCTAATTTTTCTATTTATTAGCAGAGACAGGGTCTTACCCTTGCTCAGGCTGGTCTTAAACTCCTGAAGTTCCAGTGATCCTCCCACCTTGGCCTCCCAGAGTGCTAGGATTATGGGCATGAGCCACAAACACAAAAGACCACTTTTTTGTTGTTGTCTTAGCCTATGTAGGAAAAGGTTCTACCAGCTTTTACATATGCAATGTTTTTATTAACATAAAATTTCACAAATACTGTTAAGTATAAGTTAGGTATTCTTTTATGAAATTATATGATGTAAAGTCAATGAGTTATTAAAATTATCATACTGACTCCAAATTTCAAAACTAGACAGTGAAAAAAATAGACAGTGAAAAGATGCAGAACAATGTGTAGAATATGCTATAGTTTGAGTAGAAAAGGGAGGGAAAAAGAATATACCGGGGGGGGGGGCAGTGCCTGTGGCTCACGGAGTAGGGAACTGGCCCATATGCTGAGGGTGGTGGGTTCAAACCCAGCCCTGGTCAAAAAACTGCAAAAAAAAAAAAAAAAAAAGAAAGAAAGAAAAAGAATACACAGAGGGTATCAAAAAATATGTACATATTTGAAGAGAGGAAAAAACTGTACTAAAGTTATAATACTAAAGTCACCTTTGAGTTGTATTCTTCCTTTGTTATTTGGCATATATTGAGTATTACAATTTTAATGCAGCCTTTTCCTTTCTTAAAATGTGAATTTTTTTTTGGCACCCTCTGTATGATTAATTTTGCCTATAAATGTATCGAATATTTCTGGAAGCACATGTAGAAAAACTAGTAACATATTTGCCTTAGGGAAGGAAAACTGGTAAGGGGGAGGGAAGGATTAGGGTGAAAAGTACACTTTAATGTGACTTTTGTACCCTCTGAATTTTGTACCATGGACATTAGCTATTAAAAATGAAATGAAAACAAGCTTTACAGTTGTCAATACTTAGGTATCTATTGATGTATGAACAGATAAGCAAAATATATACACATACAGTGGATTATTAGTCATCCTTTAAAAAGAAGGAAATTCTGTAGTACACTACATGGATGAAACGTAAAGTCATACTGAGTAAAAGTCACAAAAATACACGGTATGGATCGGGTGTAGTAGCTCACGCCTTAATCCCAGCACTCTGAGAGGCTGAGGCTGGTGGATTGCCTGTGCTCATGAGTTGGAGACCAGCCTAAGCCAGAGCAAGACCTTTGTCTCTGAAAGTAGCTAGGCAGGCTCGATGCCTGTGGCTCAAGTGGCTAAGGTGCCAGCCACATACACCTAAGCTGGCGGGTTCGAATCCAGCCCAGGCCCACCAAACAACATGACGGCCGCAACCAAAAAATAGCCGCGCATTGTAGCAGGCGCCTGTAGTCCCAGCTACTTGGGAGGCGGAGGCAGGAGACTCGCTTGAGCCCAGGAGTTGGAGGTTGTTGTGAGCTGCGATGCCATAGCACTTCAACCCAGGATGATAGCTTGAGGCTCTGTCTCCAAAAAAACCACAAAAAATAGCTAGGCATTGTGGTAGGCATCTGTAGTCTCAGCTACTCAGGAGGCTGAGACAAAAGGTTCACTTGAGCCCAAGAGTTGGAGGTTGCTGTGAGCTATGACACCATAGTGTTCTGTCAAAGGTAACAACATGAGACTTTTGTCTCAAAAAATATATATATAAATATGGTATGATTCCATATATGAGGTAGAGTTATTGAAAATCAGAAAGACAGGAAATAGAATGGTGGTTACGAGGGCCTGGAGGGAGGAGGAATGGGGACTTCTTGATTAATGGGTATAGAGTTTCAGTTTTAAAGATGAAAAAAGTTATGAAAATGGATGGTGGTGATTGTTGTATAACATTTTGAATGTATTTAATACTGATGAACTGTATGCTTAAAAGTGGTCAGGATGGTAAATTTTGTTGTATTTTACCTTGGTAAAAAAAAAGAAAAAAGTTTATAAGTATAGTAGAGCCTCTGTAAATTGACCACCCAAGGGACTGTAACAGACTGGCAACATAAGGAACTAGGCCTACCGTACTGACATGTACATGTGGTATAGGTCTAGTCTGTGAAGATTACGTCAGCTGACAGCAGTGGTCAGTGTAAAGAAAAGTCAACCATGGAAGTTCTACTGTACTTGAAAATATTACTGATTTTACTAACAAGTTGCATGCAACACACGGTTCTGAGGAGTATCACTGTCAATCTCTGTGTTCTCCCTCAATTTATACAGGTGTCTTTAATACATCTGGTGGAAGTCACTTGGGTCAGAATTCAAATACTCTTAATGGTGGAGATGTCATCAATCTTAGACCCAACAAACAAAGGACCAAGAAAAACAGAAATCCCTTTAGCAGCTGTAGCATACCCTAAAATGTTTTAGGGAAGAAAAATGTTGAATTCTATTGTGCAATTCACAAGAAACCCATCTGGCTGTCATGGTATGTTATAAGATTTTTAGAAGACTTTGCACCTAATGCATCTCTGAGAGTGGACAGACTTAAATACTGCTCTGCAATGCTTTTTGGGATGTGAAGTGAGACCTCTGGTGGAAAAAATACTGCCCTATGGACTTATTTTTTTTACTTTAGACAGAGCTTCTCCTATTTTTTAGGGATTGCTGTAAGAAATGTCAAAAACATTTTACTGAATTTTTAATGCTGGAACACACATTGAAATGCCTAAATACATTGGTACAAATTTTAATATTATAGATCAAGGAAAGATAATAAGCATTCCTTTTCTGAAATTGGTCATCTGACTTTTCTGGAAACTAGTATTGGATCTGAATACTTACAACAAATAATGCTGGAGTGTGTATTTTGGCAATGTTACTTGTGCAATACCTGTATAATGTAGAATGTGGAGGTGTGCATGCAGATATCTGGTACTGGAGTCAGCTGAAAGTATGTGCAGTATTTAAGGAAAAGTAGATGCTAATTAATTCATTTGTAAAACCATTTACACATTGCATATATGTTTTTATTTTCAAATGAGAGATTCCAGACATATATTTTACAAAATAAGCTTGGATTTAACAAGTGCTTTGTGCCAAAAATACCATACCTAATTTTTATAGTGCTTTACTATCAGAATTTATATCATTTATAATCTTTAAAAAGTAGTTTTCCTTTCTGATAGGGTAGATAAAAGAGGAGTGAAAACATTTCATGCTAGAGCTTCTCCTAGGTGAGACTTTTTCACGTGGCTACCCTTAAGCATAGTGAGCTCTTGTCTTCAGGTCCCAAAGTCCCAAAGAAGGTATGCAGAACGCCTGTGGTTATTCCAGGGGTCCTAGTAAGTGTGGTAGAGCACGCTTTGCTGTTGAGAACCTAACTTGGAACTCACAAGACTATCCTAACCATTTCTTAAAAAGGCATAAAATATGATTAGCCCTAATCCAAATTATGTATTTTATAACACCCTGTAACTCTAAAGCATCCTTTTGTGTACACATTTTTATATGGTATTTTAAGATTATCACTTAAAATTTCTATAATCTTCAGTTTGTATACCATTTTCTCAAGAAGTCTGTTAGCATCACATACGTAGTAATCTTAGAAATGTTATGTAATCATACATCAAAGCATAAACCTGAGTTGGACAGTTGCTTTCCAACTAAAATAATTGCATGAACTCAGTTAAAGCTGATTATCATTCATCAGTGGCTTTGTTTTTAACCTATAAATAATTCCTTTAAAAATACCTGGTTTTTACAGGATTTCAAAATACATAAAGATAACTTTTCTTGGAAAATGTGTCATGAAGCCATTTTTCATTATCTGTACTAGGTGTTCTATATATTCCTCTTTTATCTTTTTTTTAAATGTCTTCCATCTGTATCATCCTCCTGCCCAGATTAATGTTGAAAACATAATCAAATTTCCTGGAGTGTGTCCTTGTTAAATGGTCAAGAGTAAATGTTCACGTCTCATAATATTGGGATCAACCTGGTACTTTCTATTTCCAAGTAATGTATGTCACCAGTTGTTACCACTCTCATTGCTGACAGTGGGATAGGTGATTGGGGAAAAACTCAGTTTTAACTAGTGGAGACCTAGTAGTGATTCATCTTTTCTACTCTCTTGAAATACAGTCTCTTTAATTTTTACAGAAAGTATATTTTACAGTAAATACAGTCCTTATTAGCAGAAAAGTCATTATGTAATGTGTCGTCTTAACTGTGTGTGGGAAAAAGTGTGTTACTTTGCTGTATAAGAAATGTCATTTCTGATGGTTGCGGTTCCCTTATATTTGTAATGTAATTGTATGTAGTTTTATTCTTTTTTTTCAACACTGAGTCTCGCTCTGTCACCCCAGGTAGAGTAGAATGGCGTCATCATAACTCACTGCAACCTCAAACTTCTGGGCCCAAGCGATCCTCCTGCCTTTATCCTTCTACTAGAGTAAGAACTGAGAAATGTTTGTTGTGCATTTTAAGTTTTAATTCGCCTGATAATCAGCCACCAGTGATAGGTCAGCTTCTCAGTTTCTAAAGTTTAAAAAAATTACAAAATAAATTTACTAGTAGTATCTATTGAGTCCACATATAGAAAAACTTACCAAAGAAAAACTTACCCAGGATTCCAGGTTAGTGTGCATTTGTGCTCCAATCTCCTTTTTTACCTTATGTCTGACTTTTCTCACACAGACATACAGCTGTGGAGTAGTTGGCATATTTCAGAGTTCCTCAAGTTTCCCTTTTCCTTTTTATGCCTATGAATTGAATAGTCTGGCAGGGGTGTCTAACCTTTTTTTTTTCTGTTGCACCTTGGAAAAAGAGTTGTCTTGGGCCACACATTAAATACATAAACACTAATGCCAGCTGATGACCCTATAAAAGGTCTGTGCAGAATTTTTGTGATATCTAACACCACAAATAAATAAAACCATCCTCACATAATGTGCAGGTGGCCCGTGGGCCACAGGTTGGACATCCCTGGCAGAATAACTCACATAATGTAGTGGAGTCAAGTAAAACCAGGTTAAATAACTTTTTATCAGTCCAAAGTTGGTAACACACACATACTATTTCAAAATAAGATAAAGCTAACACTACCAAAAAGAAGATAAATGCCTTTCCTCCTTGTGGAGTGAAGTTAGATGGTCGTTTCAGAAGTTAGCAGAGCAGTGCTTAGAACCCTTGTAACATGTACTGCATTGTACCTGTGACTTTCAGGAACTGAGGCCTTTTCTGAAAATCCTAGAGTGCAGACTTGGCCTTAAAACCTAATGTCTCAACTTACAGTGCTATACTCTCCTAATGTAAGGTCTTGTTATGAAAGAGTTACTGGTCACCAGCTGAAATGCTCTAATTAATGTATCAATAGTGTTTCTCTTTGAAAACAAAATGGACTGATGGGGTGGAAGCTTGTCCCACATGACACCTATCTAATAAACAAGTAGATTTATTCAGTTTTAGTTATTAGGTATGGATGTCATGTGCATTATTTATCCTTTAGGTTTTCACCTGTATAATGTGCAAATCTATCACACAAGTGAATTTGCTAGCAGAAAATATTTAAAACCACATTGGACTCTGAAATACCCAATCCCCAAACTGCTGGGTAACTGGACTGTAATAATCTTTATTAGGTAGTGCTCCCTTTTCTTCTTGGTTTTGAAATATCGAGGTATATAGTCGGATGTTAGTAAATGATCTTTTAAAATTAAAACTTTGAATTTTAAGGAAAACTGAACCCCTTCTATATTTTTGTTACTAATAATGCTTTTGTAAATTTAAATGGAAAACCACTCATATGTATTGATAGTGGTTATGGTTTCAAGAGTAATTTAAAAACACTTGATAAAAATTTCATGGAACATGAATTCTAATAATCAAAAAATAAATGCATTTTAAAGCTGGACTGTTGTATGATGTGATTGGTGTCACCAGTGTGAAACTAAATAGTAAAAGGTATAAAATGTGACTATTCTAGAAATTTTTTTTCTTGTTTAGGGGATTTTGGGCCCCAAATTAAAACATTTGCCTTTACATTCTATTATAGATATAGAATAATGGTATAGTTCTAATTCCTGTAATACATGCTTTCCAAGTGTCAGCACCTGGCACCCAGAGTCTTTACGCTTTGTATCTTGAAGGAGCATTATTACCTTAATTTCATAGCTTAGGAGGCCAGGGACTTAGGTTAAATTTCATGTCTTCGGGGCCTCTGCTGGTAAGTGGTGGGGTTGGGAGCTCCTGCCACGTCTTCCTGCACCGGTGCTTACCCCAGCGGTTTTGTGCCTCTGAGTGTCTTCTGTATTTTGTCCCAGGGCTTACAGGTTGTAGCATCTTCAGACAACTGAGGTGTAATGATTACATTAGGAGACGTATTTATAATACTCCGCTAAATCTGTTTTCCAACCTGACACCCTTCATCAAACTTGTGCAGAAACCGTGCCCACCTCAACATGTTCTAGTCATCCCTGGAAGACTGTATGTTAAAGCTGGAATAGTTAGTGAAATCAACCCTAGTGGTTTGTACACACACTGTATGCAAGGGGAGTATATCTGCAATAATATTTAGTAGTCTGAGGTAATTAAAAGCTGGTATGATCTAGTTCAAGTTGTTTACTCTTAGTTCATGACTGAAAATTTAAGAATGTGGTCATGTCCCTCAGCAGAATGTCCATTTTCATTCTGCCTGCTTGTTACACGAGTAGACATACAAAATAAGAGAATGGCTAAGCTCGAGCTCACTGTGTCCTTGTTTCCTTTTCTTTTCCAAGGGTCTTAGCTCCTTTACTTTCATTTGTCTTTGAAAAACTATAAAATCCAGCCTTCAAAAATAGCAATAAATGATGTATCTTCCAATGTATCAGCCTTTATCACATCATCAGTCATTTGAAAGGAACAGAAAATACATGGATGTGTCCCTTATTAAAAATCATTGCATGTTTTTTATTTTACCAAATCCTTACTCTGCTGTTTCCGGTGGTTAATTTTTTTCATGCTTTCCAATTTTAAAATGTTGAAGCAGAATTCTTCCTTAGTTGATCACCAAAAGGTTTGGGGGGTGGCCCTTAAGCACTGAGTCAGGGTGCTGGATCAGCCCCTTCAGTGCAAAAGACTACCGCTGTACCTTTGTGTCCCTGTGCTTGATCCCTCATTTGGCTAATGTTTTATTAAAGAGAAAACAATGTGAATGGTGCCCCCTGGAGGAAGGAGGCACCACCGGAAGCTGCCAGTTTTCCCCTTCTCGCCCCACAAAGCTTTAGGGATTTTTTTTAATGTCTGGGGTTCCTAAATGAATAACCACAGGAGCACTTCTCTGTCTGTCATACTTGTAGCTGGGAGGGACGAACTCTGAGTCCACTTCTGGTCAACTTGTTGCAGTCCTGCTAGCTATCTAGCCTGTCCTTAAAGGTGAAGGCAGAAAAGCAGGCTTGCCAGGAGAAAAACCAGCACAGGAAGGCTGCTGGGAAGCAGCGCTAACAAGGATGGCAGGAGGTCCATCCTAAAACCATGTTACATTCTAGGAATGTACACGATTGGGACAGGGCAAAACATAATCTAAATACCCTTATCTATCACCTACGTGAGAAACGACAGTAAATGAAAGTAAAACACGATGCTTGGGAAATTCATCACTTGAAAATTAAACTCCCATTCTTAGGAATAAAGATACATGTTAAGGAGCAACACATGAAGTTCCCTGCCCCGGGATGTGGCCCAAACTGGATACAGAGGCCTGAAGACAGTGCAGACCAGGAACCCCAAGCAGCTTGGAGACTTAGAGACGGTGGATCACGGCATTTCAAGTCTGGGATAAAAAGTCCATTGCAAAAAAATGGGAAAGGAACAATGCCAAGAAGCAAAGGCAGAATAATTGTAATAGGAAAAGTCCTGGGCTGGTGTGGAATGGAAGGCAAAGGGGTGTACATGGCATTTCCCAGAGTGGAAGGGATTTATAGACACGGGTGATACTTGAGAACCTAAGGAAAACTTGATTGTCCATTTTGTAATTTTCAGAAATCTGGTTAATAAAAACAGATGACTCAGCAAACAGTCATCTGACAGTGAGCCTGATGGCAGCAAATCAGAGTCTGACAAACCCAGAGGCTTTGCCACAGACAGAATTAACATTTCTCATGAAATCCAAAGATCTAAATGAGACAGAGGTGGGGCTTGCAAAGGAAGTAACCATGAATAGTCTTAGATTGTAATTGCTTTTTATAAATAGGAACTAACTTGGCACTTTGGTACAGAAAACGAAGCTCAATATTGTTTGCATTGAGATGTATATAAAAGCAATCTGGATCTTGATTTTGTTTTTCAGTGTAAAGAAACACCTACATGCTAATAAAAATTACACTGGACATACTCACTTCAAAATAGTATTTGGGGAAGATGTTTGAGGTTCTTGAGCAGCAACAGCGCTAGTTAACGGTGAACAGATTAACTGTTCTATAGTTTCGTCAGCGTAGATAAAAATAAATATACTAGTCACCCTTTTTAGTAAATAAAATACAACTAAGGTTTTATATCTAATGTTAGATAAAATTTAATGCTCAATACTGTTAAGGTTTCAGTGAAGGAGCTATAATTTGTGACGAAAGTAAAAGCTAATATACTTTTGTACAAAAGAATTTTGAAATATGTATAAGGCCATGAAAATGTATATACCCTTTGACTCAACAAGCCCACTGCTGGGAATTTATAGAAAGAAAATAAACAAAGACAAAAAAGGGGGGAAAAAAACCCAATATACATAAATATATTGCAGTAATGGCAACACCCTGAACATTCAGTAAGGGGAATGGATACATAAAGTATGATGTAATTACACAAAGTAGAGCTTTTTTAAGTTGACAAGCAGACTTTATGGCAGTGTTTAACTTAAAAAGGCAAGTTATAATACTGAAATTTCAGAGAACGCATCTGAGAAAAGATGAAGTTGATATGTAATTGTTCACAGTGGTAAAATTATAAGTGATTTTCTTACATTTTATGTTACGTATGTCAAAAACACATTCATATTATGAGATGCATAAATCTCTGAAGTGACTGCTGAATGAGAGAACAGAGAAAAGGTTTGTGTTTTGTGATTTCTTTTACCCTTCTAAGCACAGTGTTTTGTTAACACAACGTGGACAGTAAGTATACGTGCTGCTTAAGGTGTTCCTAGTCAACTTAAATGCCCCAGGTGAATGTGTTTCCACACCCGAGAAAAGACCGAGAAAGAGCAGGGACCCGTCTGCTCCTCACTGGGCACTTACTTTTCCTCATAGGCTATGTATTCATCCACAGAATAGTTAAGTATATAAAATGTGCTAGATCCTAGTACAAGACAAGAATTCAGTCTAAAAAGTTTAGATAATTAAAATATGTCTAGTTTTGGGAGGCGCCTTTGGCTCAAAGGAGTAGGGCGCCAGCCCCATATGCTGGAGGTGGCAGGTGCAAACCCAGCCCTGTCCAAAAACTGCAAAAAAAAAAAAAAAAAAATTATAGTTTTGTCATTCACAAAACTGATGACGCTGGATGGAATATTTTTCTCATCTAAATAACAACTGTCAGTATCAAACAAGTGGTTATGCCCAACGTAAAGAACTAGTTATCACTTATCATTTCTACATCATTATTTGTTAAGTGCAGGGTTGAACACTAATTAAATCTGCTTTCGGCATTTTGTTGCAGAGTTTTGGAACCAGCTCCTTTAGAGTGCTCTAATAGTTTGATGGCTGTATCAGAGTTTTCAATATTTCTAAGTAGAGTCTCTAATCTTCTTTTAATTTTCTTCTGGTCTTCAAGAGCACATCCAATTACTATGGACTGAAACTTCTGATCCACTGGCCCGGACGGCACCTCAGATGAACATGCACTGTAGAGCGACTTTAAATGACTCTTGGCATTTCCCACATCATCCAGAAACTTACTGACCACCTCATCGATAATCCTCGTGGCATGCTTTAGGGATTCTTGCTGCTGGGGGTTTCTAATTGTTTCTACTGAAACTTCAACAGTCAGAGTTCGTCCCATTAAACGGTTTGCAGTCAGATTTAATTCTTCTCTTTCTCCTAAACATAAAAAGTTTTAAAATACCCATCAGTATGAGACATAAACTAACCTAATCTAAGTCAAGAACACGAAGGCAATCATTTGTGGGTAAATATTTTCTGTAATTACATCTGCTATGAAAAGCTCGAACTGTAGCATATAAGCTTAGCTGATGAAGTGTAGGAGCAGTACACCACCAAGAGCCAACTTCACACTCAGGAGAAAACGCTACACCACCTCCTCCTCGTGGTTTTTGGTGTGCTACACATTCAGAGAGACTTCTCTAGTAACAAACTATAGAAATGGTCCCTGAAAGTATAGTCTTAAGATGAAGGGTATTAGGTTACAGAGAAGGGTAGTAGAATACCTACCTTTCCCTGAAAATCTTTAGAAATGGGGCACCAGGTGACTGCTCCAGTCATTACGTCTGCACAAGTGTGGGCAGGTGTGCATTTGGGATGGAGATCAGTTCGTAACAGGGTGAACAGTAAGCACAGAGTTTGTGCTGGGGAGACGCTACAGAAATCAGATGTCCCAGATCTCTTCATAAAGACGTGTTTTTATCAGGATACGTTGCCCCAAATTTAGGCTGAGAAAATGTAGCTTTGATAGTAGAAGATAAGACGGCCACAAAATTAGGCACTGACTTCATCTCTGTCATATAGATTTAAGCAGGCCAGTGGTTTAAGTCCTGGCAAGCACAAGGAGGCAATGATGGTAAAAATAATTCTGTCTACATACCACTACCTATATGAAAAGGTCAGCAATCTCCTGTGGGTCCTTTTCCCTAACTTACTTCCTAATTGATCTTTGGCCAGGATGGTGAAGACACAGACTAGATGACGACTGCTGTGGCTGTGTAGCAGTTTTGGTCCGGGATTAGACTGCCCACTTATCTCACCGGCTGCCTGGCCCACTAGCTTATCCCATGGAGCACCAAAGTTGCCCAATTAGGAAGTCCAAAGCCAGTGAAAGAGAGTGATTAGTCATGCTCTTCCTATGAAAATGAGAGCACATTTTGACATTGACGGCTTTTATTGGTCCCATTAATTTACCTTGTTCTCTCCGCATTTTCTCCTTTTCCTCTCTTTACGTTATACCTCAATCCATCTTCTTTTGCCTTTACTTCTCTCCTTTCACTCCCTCAGCTTCCCCTTCGTTTTTTTTCCCTTTTGTATCTCTTGCACTCCAATAACTTGTAAAGAACTGAAGTCAGGCATGTGAACCTGAAGTAAATCGCAGGGCCTTAGTGCTTGGGGCTAGCTCTCCGGAGCTAGCAGGCCTTTCCCTATGGCTCCAGCCGTGGCCTGGGGGTTGGGAGAAAGAAGGATCTCTGGGAAGGCAGTTGCTGTAATGAACTGACAGCTGCAGCTGTTCTCTGCGACTCACGTTAAATGCTGAAGTGTAGAGTACACACGTACTCCAAGCCAACAAAAACTGACCCACACTTATCATAAATGCCTGAAAAGGGCATAAAAGACCAGTTCCCGACTGGAAACGGCGCTCACCGTCGCTGATCTGCCTCATGTCCTGGCTGTTCTGGATGCTGTGGATCATCTCCAGGAGGATTTCCTTCTCTTGCTCAACAGCAGTTGCTGCTTCTCTCAAAGCTTCAACCCTACAGAAATCGGGAAAACAGCTGTTACATGGAGGATGTTCTTCCCATTAATTTTCTTCATCTTCCTTGAATCCAACTCCAGTTTAATGATTATGAGGAACACTTTTTAAAAATTCTCAGTTTTCTATTCCTTTTTGAATCCACTTTGCCTCACTCCCATTTTCCTCCCTGCCATAAGGTAGACATTCTACTTAGTGTTTATGTTTTTGTGTTTGTTCTTACAAAATCTGTATAGTACATGTATTTTAAATTTCTATTTCATTCTGGGTTTTTTCACTTATTTTATCGAGCCCATCCAGATTCCTATGTGCACATCTAATCAGATGCTTCCCATGGCTGAATAAGATTCCCTGTGTACCCCCTCTCTCCCAGGGATGGACACGCATCCATCAGCTTCTTGTTATAAAAAATAACATTTGAATGAATACATGTCCACTTACAGACCTGGGTAAGAACTTCTGTTGGGATATGTGAGCACACAGGATGGATGCACCCTGAATCTGACATAACTGTTCTCCAGAATGGCCGTACCAGTCCACTCTCCACAGCAAAGGAGTCTCCACATCCCCACATCCCTGCCAATATTCAGCATATTCTGCATCTTCCAACTAACTTTCTTTCTTTTTATTTTCTTTGAGACTTTATTGGCCCTTGGTAGAGTGCTGGGGCATCACAGCTCACAGCAACCTCCAACTCTTGGGCTTAGGCAATTCTCTTGCCTTAGCCTCCCAAGTAGCTGGGACTACAGGCACCCACAACAACGCCTGGCTATTTTTTGTTGCAGTTTGGCCAGGGCTGGGGTTCAAACCCGCCACCTTTGGTATATGGGGTCCATGCCCTGCCCACTGAGCCACAAGTGGCACGCCAACTTTCTTTTTGTTGCCCGTCCAACAGATGTACACTGATACGTCAGTTTTAATCTGCAGTTTTCTTTCTTTCTTTTTTTTTTTATTGTTGGGGATTCACTGAAATTTTGCATTGTTCCGGAGGCGCCTCTGGCTCAGTGGGTAGGGCATCAGCCCCATATACCGAGGGTGGCAGATTCAAACCCGGTCCTGGCCAAACTGCCAACAAAAAAATAGCCAGGCATAGTGGTGGGTGCCTGTAGTCCCAGCTACTTGGGAGGCTGAGGCAAGAGAATCACCTGAGCCCAAGAGCTGGAGGTTGCTCTGAGCTACGTGATGCCAGGCCACTCTACCGAGAGTGACAAAGTGAGACTGTCTCTAAAATAAAAAGAAACCCCCCCCCCAAAATAAAGAAAATTTGCATTTTTCATTAGTAAAAATTTTGGTCAATTCTGTATTCTTGTTAGCCTGTTTATGACTTTTCCTATTTTTTTTTTTGTTTAAACAGGCGTGACCATCCTTTTATTAATTTTCATATTCAAGATATTAATTCCTTATTGGTTACAGACACTGCAACCGTCTGTCATCATGTATGGACTCTGGGATGTCCTTCACTCAACAGAGAACCTCGATGGACGTGATCACATTCATCTCTGTGGGGCCTTATGTTTTATGCTTTTGAAGTCTGACTTTGGGGTCTTCCTCACCCTGTCTCATGAGATATTTGCCTGCATTTTCTTCTGTTAACTTTATAGTTTTACCTTTCTCATATTTATTTCTCTCCCACAGCCCATCCACATATGTAAAACTTTGTTTTATTTTTCTCCAAATAGTAAGCCATTTTCCTCAATGATCTATGTATTAAATTTGCCTCTAAAATCGCTATTACATATATTTACATATAACAGTTTGTATACCAATACTTTTTAATAGCAATGGCCTTGTACTATTTCTTAATAAAGTAGCCCTTTACCTTCTTTTTTTTGCTGGGCTGGGTTTGAACTCACCACCTCCAGTATATGGGGCCGGTTCCCTACTCCTCTGAGCCACAGGTGCCGCCCACCCCTTATCTTCCTTAAAGATAGCCTAGGCTCGGTGCCTGGTAGCTCAGTGAGTAGGGTGCTGGCCACATATAACAAAGCTGGCGGGTTTGAGCCTGGCCTGGGGCCTGCTAAACAACAATGACAATGACAACAAAAAAAAATAGCCAGGTGTTGGGGCGGGCACCTGTAGTCCCAGATACTTGGGAGGCTGAGGCAAGAGAACCACATAAGCCTAAGAGTTGGAGGTTGCTGTGAGCTGTGATGCTACAGCACTCTACTGGGGGTGACATAGTGAGACTCTGTCTCAAAAAATATATAAAAATAAAAAGTAAAGATAACCTAGCTCTTTATGGACCTTCATTTCCCCCCCCCCAATTAAACTCTAGAGTAAGTTTATAGGATTTCTTAAAAAATTAAAAAATTGGGAGAAATATGGTATCCTTCCAATATTGCCATTCTATCCACCAGGCAGGATGTATCTCATTACTGTAGACTTAGAGTTTTAAAGTAATCTTCATAGTAGTCTTGTGGTCTCTTGAGTATTCTGGATACTTTGTGGATATTATTACATTTCTAATCTGTTATTGATGGTTTGAGAAATTCTCTTTTTGTAGGTCCATCTTCTAAATGCCAACTTTGATTTTCACTCACTCATTTTAATGGTCAGGCTCTTGATGACCCTATCACCTATAATAGTTTTTAATCTCTTCATTTCTAATCTGACACCTCTTATTTTTTTCTCTTTAAGGTTCTCCAGTGCAATATTAATCGTGGCAATGATGGGGGCATTTTTTACTTTTCTCAAATTCAAAGAAAAGCTTCTGTAAAGCTTCTTTATACCAAAAAAGCCCTGATCAAACTATCAAAGCACTACTGCTTTGTCCACCCCTCACTGCACATGGACCTCAACACGCCCAGTCACTGAATGAGGCTGTACAATCATGAGAGCAAAAGGAAAAAAATCTTGTATATTTAAAGTGCTGTATTTCCAGGGCACTTTCTTATTATTGATCACAATAGCTAAATTGACAACTTTTACAAATGAAATAGTGACAGACCCGTCCCCAGTTATTTGGATGATCCTAGACATACAAGATCATGAAAGATCTAATCCTGATTCCTGTAAGCACAGAAGGCACAAGCTCACCAATGTTTCTGAACATATCGATTCCATAAAAGGATCCACCGTCCTCACTGCAACTACACATACGCCTTTTCCCCTTCCATCACCCACCTGTTACAACCCAAAATAGCACCGATAAGCTGTAAGATCACAGCATGGCTTTATTCTTCAAGACATTAGATATATGTTGAACTCTGTGTTTCTAAGAGCCAGTAAAAAACAAAAAGAAGCTTACGTGACAAATTTGGCTAAAGAATACCATTCAATACGATGTTCTGCAAAGCTGTAGTAGTGCTATCGCAGGCCCTCTTCCAGGTACCTTTCACCATTTACTTGAACATTTTATATTAGCAAACTCTCAAACTAGGGCCCAGAACACATCAAAGAGACTGAGTTAGCGCTAATATGAAATATTTATGCTAAAAACACAAACCATGACTCTAGGATTTAGATAAATGGTACAGATGAATCATGTGATTGGCAAATGAGAAGATGCTGAAAGAAGAGATTAATTTTTCAACAACTGTGTCCAACTGTAAGACTATAAAGAGAACTGAAGGCTGTTGTCCTTTAAGAGGGTTTCATTTACCACAAGGAGTTACAACAGGAAGTTTATGGAGCTGTTAGCAAAATAGATTAGAGGGAAACTTGCTAGAAAAAAATAGAATAGAAAACCTGTCATAAGAAGAAGATATTCTGTCATTCAAGGAGACCAAATAAAATTAGATGGAACTTCTAAGTTTTGTGTTCTGGGTTTTCTTCCCCCCCCCCCAAGGGCTTTTTTATACATAATAGAAAACATTTTATTTTTATTTATTTATTTATTTATTGTTTAGCAGGGCCCGGCCAGGCTTGAACCTACCAGCCCCAGTGCCTGGGGCCAGCGCTCTAACCACACTGAGCATGGGTGCCCAGCCAACATTTCATTTTTTTTATAGAACTTGAAGTATATATTTTTATGTATACCTTTTTCAATTCATTGTAAATGTAAAATGTCATTCTTCAGAATGTGAACGTAAAGATTCCAGGGTTTTTTGCCTGTTTGGTTTTTGTGCCACGGGCTTTCTACTTGCATGCCCTCTTTCCTGTAACATTCTTTCTCCCTGGTCCTTTTCTACCAATGATCTTTTTTCAAAACCTAATCCCTTTGGCAGGAACTGTTTCCTTAACAACTTCCCCCTTCCTCTCCCTTAAGGCAATTAATGTTTCCCTTGGCACTATACAGCTGTTTAGTGTATAGACTACATTTTAGTTTTAATTTTTTCTTTTAAAAAGCTGAGCCTTGGGTGGCACCTGTGGCTCAAAGGAGTAAGGTGCCAGTCCCATATGCTGGAAGTGGCAGGTTCAAACCCAGCCCTGGCCAAAAACTGCAAAACAAACAAACAAAAAAGTTTAGCCTAGGGGGCAGCGCCTGTGGCTCAAAGGAGTAGGGCACTGGCCCCATATGCCAGAGGGGGCTGGTTTGAGCCCAGCCCTGGCCAAAAACTGCAAAAAAAAAAAAAAGCAAAAAAGCTGAGCCTAGGCTCGGCACCTATAGCTCAGCAGCTAGGGTCAGGGGACCAGAGCTAGCAGGTTTGAATCCAGCCCAGGCCTGCCAAACAAGGACAACTACAACCAAAAGATAAAAATAGCCAGGTGTTGTTGTGGCAGGTCCCTATAGTCCCAGCTACTTGTGAGGCTGAGGCAAAAGAATCACTTAAACCCAAGAGTTAGAGGTTGCTGTGAGCTCTGACGCCACTGCACTCTACTGAGGGTGACAAAGTGAGACTCCGTGTCAAAAAAAAAAAAAAAAAGCTGAGCCTAGATCTCTATTTAGTTTAAGTAATTTCTGTACTGCTTTTCAGTTATTGCTATGCTTAAACTCATACACAAATCCCTTTTTTTTTTTTTTTTTGACACAGAGCCTCAAACTATCCTTCTGGGTAGAGTGCAGTGTCATCACAGCTCACAGCCACCTCCAACTCCTGGGCTCAAGCGAGTCTCCTGCCTCTGCTTCCCATGTAGCTGGGACCACAGGCATCCACCACAACGCCCGGCTGTTTTTTGGTTGCAGCCGTCATTGTTGTTTTGGCGAGCACGGGCTGGATTCGAACCCGCCACCTTAGGTGTATGTGGCTGGCACCTTAGCCACTTGAGCCACAGGCGCCGAGCCCATAAATCTTTTGTCTATAACTTTTCCACTAGTTCTAGAAAATTCTTAGCCACTGTACCTTTGAATATTCCCTCTCATTCTATTCTGTTCTTCTGGAACTCTGGTTAGACAAATGCTGGGCCATCTCACTTTATCTCATGTTTCTTAGTATCTCATCTGACAGTACTTCTCTTGGCAGAGAGGAGAAGTTCTGTTTTTACTAACAGATCCTGGAAGAAGCTACATGTCCAAATTGGGAAAGAACTTATCCTCTCGGCAAGGCTGGCCTGGGCTCCTGGAAAGCTCTGCATGAAATCACAACTAACCAGGTTTTGTCAAAAAGAAATTTTAGTCAGAATATTCATATGAGGTCAAAGCAGGAGTACATGTACTGTCAGCCAGTCTCCAGGTCTCAGGCACCTTACAGACCTATGCAGTCTAGGCAGCAAAAGGACGAATTGTTGGGAGATTTACAAGTCCAATGGCAGTTTCACCAAGACTGTATACTCTTATTTGCTGAGATCAAACAGAGTATACAGTGGAAACTACCAGCACTGTGCCTACTAGCTGTGTGACCCTGAGGAGTCTACTCTCTTAGCCTCAATTTCCTCATCTATGAAATAGGGATAGTAAGGATAGCAGTTGTGAAGGAAACAAAGCAGATAAAGAGTTTAGCATGGTCAGAAGAACATTCTCCAGCTCCATCCATGTGAACATGAAGGATGTAAGGGAGTTTGGAGGGATTACTTCTGAGGTTTACCTTATAGGGGTACAGGTGAATCTTTCTAAGAGTAGAATGTGAATGTTTTAAAGCAATAACTGAGAAAATGACATGAAGGCTGTGTTGACCAGTTGATGGAAGTATTTCAGACTGCATGTGAAAACCCCACACTGTACCCCAGAAGTGCATTAATGTACATAGTTACCCTTTAAAAAAAAAAAAAAAAAAATTAATTTGTAATCTAAAAAAAAAAAAAAAAGAGTTTAGCATGGTGAATGACAGCACTGACTATGGCAAATGCTCATATCACAGATCTATTTGAAAGAATTTCTGAAACAGGTTCTTAAACTCACAGTCCCCTGACTCCATACTCATCTATCAAAGGGATGCTACAATAATCACTTCCTCTCCGCCAAGAGGACTGTCAGAAGAGATATTTTAGGCTGTGTGAAATATTGAAGGGTTTTCTTAATCCCCACCAAAACTTTAAATTACATTTACTATCATGACACTTGGGTGTAATAAAAGGGACTGGTGTTTTGAGGGTGAAGAGCTACTATCAGTAGTGTGTCCCCAGGCCAGGCCCCTAATCTCTCCGGAACTCAGTTCCCTCATTTCCAGTAGAGATATTATGTGCCTTCCTCCTACCTCAAAGAGTTCTGAGTTTCAGTGACAATGTATATGAAAAACATTCTTTTAAATTATAGGCTATTAGCCAATATTAACTATAATGTCATCTTGTTTTGTGACTCCAGGAACACTGGCACACTGAAATAAGAAAATGTGAGTCAGAAAAATGATTCGTATCCCCTGTCCCAACATTTCACTTCCACAGCAAATGCCTGACAGGAAGGGGAAAGGAGCCACTGTGTGATCACTTTTGGGAAATGTGTGACAGCCAGTCTCCCAGCCCTATCATTTCTCCCTCCACTAGTCTCCAAAACTCACTCCCCAAGCACCTTCATTGCCATCTTGAGCCTTCCAGGAGCCACCTAATATCTGCCCCACAGTGGGTAGTCAATATTTACTAAATTAAAGGCTAATTTAAATTGAATTTTCATCTCTTTCATGTATCTATACTTTGAATATGACATAGTTAAGAAAATTCAGGCATACAGTGTTAGAACCTAAAGACCGAGGTTTACCATGCTCAAATTTGGAGCCTACTACTATTTAGTTGTGTGACTCTGGACAAGTCATGTAAATAAGCTTCTAGGCCTCAATTTCCCATCTGTGGAATGGGGCTAACAGTAACTTCCACAAAGACATGGAGCCTGGCATATAGTCAGTAGTCATTAAATGAATAAATGTTTACATGTATTATTTGCAAATTATGGCGACTGTTAAAAAGTCAGCAATAAGCAAAGTGACCTTAGCCACTACCAAACGCAAACTTCAGACTCCATTTAGAACTGCTCATGAAAACCGGGAGAAAAAAGAATCACCTTTCAGAGGAAGCAATAAAGGAAATGAGATGTGATGGTGGAATATTAGAAACCAATGGAAATTCTTTTAATAGTCGAGTAGAATTGATGCCAAACATTTTAAACATCATGTAGGCCAGTTCATACGCCAGATCAAGCATTTGGTAGTATCTTGTTTTCAGTTTCACACAGAACTTCTCAGTTCGACAACTGACAGAACCGGTGTGGTGGGGAGACAGTAAGTGGATGATACTTCTGAGTATAAACTACTACTCTAGCACCACGCTACTTTATTCGTCACTTAATAGGAAATCTAACTGTTAGAGTAAAATTACATGTGTTTTGGGTTTCCTTTTAAAACTCTACCTTCTTCTAGGCATGATTCCAGTTTTTAATAGTGTAGTGCTGTGACACTGCCCATGTGGTTTCAAAAAACATTAATAGGATTAGCGTTAACATTTTCCTCTAT
Source organism: Otolemur garnettii (assembly GCF_000181295.1). Classification (NCBI taxonomy): domain Eukaryota; kingdom Metazoa; phylum Chordata; class Mammalia; order Primates; family Galagidae; genus Otolemur; species Otolemur garnettii. The sequence continues at coordinate 5,515,213 of NW_003852430.1, read as the reverse complement.
TTTTGCTTACCTTATGAAAAATGCTCCCTTAGTTTACAGCTAATGTTAGTATTTTCAAAAGAAGAAATAATACTTAAAAAGTCTAGAATTACTAGAAAAGTCCTTAAAATGAAGTTAGACACATATTAATCAGACTTTCCTCCTCAGCTCAAGTGTTAATTAAGCAGGTTGCAACTCAATCACTTATGTACAGCAATCAGAATTCATTTCACACAAAGCGAGCATTAGATAGAATATAATAATACGGAAACCGGAAGCTTTCTTTTGAAGAGGAGCATTTGACTGTGTTTTTGCACCCACCACGTGTGAGGCATTAATTCAAAAGTTTAAGGACAATGACTCAGCTTGAAGGAAGGAGGGGTAATCTCCTCCTCATCATTTAAGGAAAAAAACTTTTCTTTTGACTAGGGGAGAGACTGAGATGGCTGAGAACATGCTCTCAAAAGTTCCAAAGACCTGGAGAGATGTGTCCAGGACGCCCATGAGTTATGCTGCTACATAAAAAAGCAATATTATCAGTTACATGGAGTTTAAGTAGCTGAGGCCACTAATCTCTCCTTTTGCTCACTCCACTTTTTCTGAAGGTGAGTGGATCAGGTTTGTTAGTTTTGTGAAAATCCATGAAGAAACACTGTTTTCCCTCTACCCATATCTCATTCTCAGAGGAACCACAGAGGCTGCTTTAGGACTGAGGTTTCTCTGTTGCCATGCACGAAACTGTTATGGGTGAAAAATTTCTCACTTTCTGGCTCTTTCTTCCCAACAGTAATAATAATACACCTGCTAAGGGATACTGTGGCTATTAATGTAATTTTTTGGCAAACAGACACTTGTCCATGTTTTGGTACATTAATGAGGGAGCCAGACACACATGCTGTGCTTGTAACACTTTCCGGCTTACTCGGACTGCTCATCCAGAACCTGTCGAAAACTAAGGAACAAAATCCTGTGTATAGTTTGAGGGGATTGTGGATGCCTTCGTAAGATTTTCATTTAACTACACCTGAATGCAAAGTTGACACAGTTAAAGACATACACGTTTACGGGAAGTGCATAAAACTTCCCAGACACTTAAAAAGGGTCCTTCCGAAATTCATTAACAAATTATTTAGCAATTCCATACAAGCCTACTAGTGTATTAACTACTTAATAAAATCTTAAGCACATACAAGAGAAAAACTGTGACCGTCTTTCCACGCTTTCCGGCCGCAGCCTTTCCGGCGCACTTCCAGGCGCCAGCCGTGTCTTCTACAAGGCGGTGCACGGCCGGCAGGTGCCGCGGGGCCAACGGACGCGGCCGGGCCGGCGAAACATACAGCTGCCGCTCACCCCCACGGCTCCCGCTCACCCCCACGGCTCCC
>NW_003852430.1:5497814-5513619 GCF_000181295.1 Otolemur garnettii | reverse complement strand
CGCTCGCCCCATGGCCCCCGCTCGCCCCCACGGTCCCCCTTTCACCTCACTCGCAGACTCCTCTCTAATCTTTGCTCTCAGATGAGTTCCTAGATTTTTTCCTTCTTCTACAACGAGTGTTTTGGAGCAAGAAAACATTTCACATCCAAGGCCACAGCAAGCTGCCGCCTTTCTTAAAAACGCGTAGCAGTAAAAGATTAAGTTCTGACATCTGGGACCACCCAGAAGGTTCTAGAACTTCTGAAGGCCCTGCGTGCCTCAGTCCTTACTCTCAAGTAATGCCACCGTTTAACTTTTTCCTTCTCCGACCTTTTTCCTCCCTCAAACGCCCAGGTGCGTTAGCGAGAACGTGGCCACCGGTAACGCGCTCACAGGCTTAGATCGAGCGCGTCTCCTCCGGTATTAGAAAGAGACGCCCACCAAGAAGCACAACGGCCCCACGTCCGTCCACCACGGAGCGCACCCGCCGAGCTCCCGCCGCGGCCCGGCGCCGCCCCCGGCCGCAGCCCCCCGGCCGCCGACCTCCTGCCCGCAGCCCCCCGCCCGCCGCCCTCCCGCCGGCCGCCGCTCACCTGAGCTCCAGCTGGTCCAGGCTCTCCAGCAGGCGGCTGGAGCGGTCGGCCATGGAGGAGGAGCGGCAGAAGCGCCCCTCGTTGGCTTTGGCGTTAATCTTCGCCTGAGCCATCTAAGCCTCCGAGGCGGGGCGGCAGAGAGGTCACCGGCCTCTCCGGCGGCAGCGAGTGGAGCGCTCGGGGCCGCAGGCGTCGCCGTCACCGCGCTGAGCGCCCGCCCTCCTTCTGACGCCCGCGGGGCGGCCCGGGAGGACGCGCCAACTGCGCGGCGGCCGCGTGGCCAAACAAGGACAGGCGCGGGCCCTGGTGCCCGGGAGCGGGCTTGCTGCCGCGGGGACCCGAGGACGGGCCAGCCGGGCCCGGGGCCCGAGGAGTCAAAGCCTCCGACACAGCGCGAAGGGCGGACGCAGGACGAAGAGGACCCGACACGGTCGGCGGACCCTGCGTCTCCCGGACCCGGGAAGAACCCGAAGCCGGCGCCGAGACCCGCGGGGCACGCCCGGCCCCGCCCCGCCCTCCCCGAAGTAACCCACTCCCCGTGCCGGCCTCTAACCGGGGTGTGCTGCTCCAGGCGGCTTCGTTCGGCTTCTCCCCGCACCCAGAGATCAAAGCCAGAACGACGCAAGAGTCCTTTGATGTGGGAGAAGAGGTCCCTGCGAAGCAGAGGACCTGCAGGTGCCCTTGAGAAAGTGCAGCTCCTGGGCAGTCTGTACTTAGCTGACCTGTCCAGTTACCAGGCACTCGCTTCCCTGAGTGACAACAGTGAAAGCCGGGGCATCACTGCAGCAAAGAAAAGCTACCCCGTCTTCTCCTGCCTAGCTAGATGTGGGAAGCAAGGCTAATTTTTCCACCCATTCTAATGAAGAGGTTTTACACTGTTTTACTACTGAAAAAAAATTATTCCTGTTGGAATTTGAGGTAAATTACTGGCATTAAGGAGGTCACCTCACATCCAAATTTTATTTAAATCCCGTGAAAGATGAAGTAGGGCCCTAGGTCAGACACCATAAAGGTCAGTATAAGAGTGTAAAGATTTGTATATTTAAAAAGCTGTGCTTTGCTTCCCTGTCACAATAGCTTTATGCCTCATACTGCAAGCATGAAAATGATACATAATAACTGTTTAAAGCTGAAATCATAACCTTTAATTAGAAATCAAAGCTATTTAAATACTTAAACAGATGCCCTCAAGCCTAGATCCATTTACTTTTGAACTCATTCTAAACACTTAACAATTGGTAGAGGGGATTATTGGGCTTTCTTAAAAATATTTTGTCATGACACAAATTTGAAATACAAACACATTTTGAGAATGGTTTTAAAGTCTATCAAGTAACTTTATAATCATCCTGGACTCTTTTTCTCTCATATCCTAGATCCAAATTCATTAGTAAAGCCCATCAATTGTACCTTCATTATACATCTAGATTCTTCTCGATTCCACTGCTACCACTCTGGTCCAAGACACAGGGTGAATCTGCACCTAGAGTACTGCAGTACCCTCCTCTGCTCTCTTCGCTGCTTCGCTTCTTGCCTCTCACAGAGAGTCCTCCTAAGGCAGCCACAGCAATCCTAAATAAGGCAGATCACACCACTTACTCAGAAACCTACAATGGCTCCTAGAGCAGAAGACAGGGTCTTTAGAAAAACCACAAGGACTTCATCTTCTATGCCCCTCCTAGCTCATCCTGCTTCAGCCATCCTGGCTGTCTTGCTTTTCCTTGAGTGTAACAAGTTCCCTTTAGACCAGTGGTTCTCAACTTTCCTAATGCTGTGACCCTTTAATACAGTTTATGTGGGTTGCGACCCACAGGTTGAGAACCGAGGCTTTGACCTTCTCCTCCTCCATCTGGAACCACTTCCTTATATTCAGAGGGTGCCAAAAAATAGATACACATTTTAAGAAGGGAAAAACCTGTATTAAAATTATAATAGTCAATATGTACCAATAACAAAAGATGAATACAAGTCACATTTAACTTGTGCAAGAACAAGAGGTGCTCAACGTGGTTACCATCAGCATCCAGACACTTCTGATTACAGCAAACTCCTGCTTGACCAATGTTGACCAAAGTATCCACTTACATCCCAGCACATGCCACTTTAGTTTCTTCCAAGTGCTGCCAGTGCACCTGGTTTTCCATGATACACATCATGTAAAGTCCCCAATAAGTAGACGTCAAGGGGTGTTAAGTCAGCAGAATGTGGGGGAAACTCGACTGCACCTCTTTGCCCTATCCACCGTCCTGGCAAATTCTCACTGAGGTAAGCTCTCATGTCTTGCTGAGTCTTGGGATGAAGACTTCCATTTTAAGAATGTGTTGTATGCTTGTTCTAACTGCAGTCTCACCAGTTCGGTGGACTTTTGTAAAGAGATGTGAACTGTTCCAACACCATGGGAGAAGCAGTACATGTTGTTGCGCTAGTACCATGTGTCTCAGACTTATCAAGAATATGTGCAATTGTTAGGCCTCTCAGAGATTCTGTTGCATACTTGTGCCTCCATTGTCACTGTATTTCCGTAACGTTCTTGAATTTAAAAAACAATTTCAAAATGGTTGTGTACTCCTTGAATGACAGCCTGCTTCCACCACTTTCGATTGTCCTGCCTATCACATGGTGACACTAGCATTCATTTGATTAAAGCTATCTTTTGGCTGGTGGATCACCTGAGCTCAGGAGTTCTCAATCAACCTGAGCAACTGCGAGTCCCTGTCTCAATTAAAAATGGAAAAATTAGCCAGGCGCTATGGTGAGTGGCTGTATCCCAGCCACTTGGGAGGCTGAGGCAAGAGGATTGGCTTGAGCCCAAATATTTGAGGTTGCTGTGGGCTATGATACCACAGCTCTCTAACCAGGGTGACAGAGTGAGACTCTGTCTCAAAAGAAAAAAAAGCTATCTTTTGAGTGAACATCATATCACATATTGACATATTGCTATCATAATTCAATTTTGAAAAGTAGTAACATAGCTAGGCAGGTGGATCACTTGGTTTGAGGTTGCTGTGAGCTATGACACCATGGCACTTTACCCAAGGCAACAAAGTGAGACTCAGTCTCAAGAAAAGAAAAGAAAAGAAATACATATAGATAAAATCTCTTAAAATGTGTATACAATTTTTTGGCATCTCTGTATTTGCATGGCCCATTCCCACCTTCCTAAGGTCTTTGTTCAAATTCATCTGTCAGTGAGAATGTTTCTTAACCACCCTATTAAAAATAGCAGGCCTGGGTGGCACCTGTGGCTCAGTGAGTAGGGTGCTGGCCCCATATATGGAGGGTGACAAAGTGAAACTCTGTCTCTTCAAAAAAAAAAAAAAATAGCAGGCCTCACCCCACATACCCATTCCTGCATTATTTATTCCCTTACCTCCATTTTCCTATTAAACTTACCACCATCAGATATGCTATTTTATTTACTTGGTTATCTCACACTCCATGAAATCCTCACCTCTCCCCATTGTGTGCTCCATAAAGGGGTGGGGGCTTTGTTTTGTTCACTGGTGTACTGGAGTGCTTAGAACAGTCACTGGCACATGGTAGGTACTCAGTAAATATATGAGTGAAAAATGAATGAATATATGACAATTAAAAAATCAGCATTTTTATCAGTGTTAGAAACTTTTACTTTTGCTAATAATCCATATAACTTTGTCTAATATCATACAAAGATTACATCTCCTCCTCCTGTGTCTAAATTAAGTTCAAATTATGAAATAATTTTAAAATGATTTTTAATTATTTAACAAGTAGAAATACAATCAGTGACAATTATTAGTTGAAACATTAAACCACCCAATTACCTTATTTTAAGGGCCATGATGAAATAAATATTCCTTTCCTGTCATATCAAAGGCTTCAATTATTCTCTACCACAAACCACAAAAGCTTCTTATAGAGCACGGTGTACATCATACCCGGGTGTATAATCTCTGGCAAAAAGGTGCCCTGTCCTCCTGCCCCACACCTGCTTAACCATTCCTCTTTCTGAAATACTCTTTTGGCTCCTGGCTACTTAGCAAGCTCCTGCAGATGTGTTAAAGGTCCAGCTCATTGATTACCTCCTAAAGCTGACCACTTTAACATAAAAATTAAAAGCACAGTGTGGTCAGTTTGGAAATATGATGGTAAAATTCTCATGCTACACTGTCTCCTTTTTAGAAAATGCAAACAGGGAGGAAAAGTACATCTTAAGAAATAAAAACACAAATTGGTTTCTAACATGGATCGAAAAGACTAAAGTAATAAAAAAATTCCATTTCACACTAAAAAAATCTAGTGTGGCAGAGAAGGAACAAAATTCTAGGCTTGATAACTTTTTGTCGTAAATACAAAGAAAAGCTTTATATTTATAGAAATATTTTTGAGTTTAATAGATAAGTACTACTCAAAATTTTTAGGGATAAGGTTTCTGGTCAAATAACATGAAATGTATACACAACATACCACTAGTACTACAAGCCATTCTTAGTCTTCTACTTAAATGGTACTTTTCATCATTCACAATGGGGCTGGCAACATTGAAGAATTAAATATGTAATACCAAACATAGGAAACTGACAATTCAATGAGAAACTAAACTGAAGATATTCCATCTGAAATAAAAATCTTGAAGACTTATGGAAGATTATTCCTGAGTAGACTGTCAACTACAGTTTTTGAAGATTATGTTTACACAAATATATAGAAAAGGACTGATATTAAAAATAAGTTTAATTTTATGCAAATATGTTGACATCATTCCCTTTTAACAGTAGATCATACAAGTCACATAAAAGTCTAAGCAGGTAAAAGGAATGGAAAAGGCTTCATTTTATTTTTTTAAAAATTAAGGTATAATTTTTAATTTTAGCAATGTTCTACTCTAATTAAAGGAAGAATATATATCTGCGTGACACCCAACAAAAATATCTCTGGTAAAATTTTTAATCTGTTTCCATGATTAATTTCCATTACCCTCTGCTAATAATTGTAAACAAAATCTGAAAGGTATCACATATCAGAGCCACACGAGAAGTAAGAAAACGGACCTATGGCACCTTTACTTGTGTTCATTTTCATGCCTAAAAAAATAAACTAGAATCATCTGTACAGTACAGACAAAACTAAAGAACTAATACTATCTGGAAACTTAAACAACAGCCAGTCAAGAGCTTTCCTTTTTTTAAAATTCTTTTAAAGTAAATATATGAATTCAAAGTTAACTGGGAAACTATGATAGCTATATTAGAATACATGATTTATATTTGCATTAACATGTATTCTATTCCTGTCCATTTCTGCACAATAGCACAAAAATACAAAGCAAATATCAGATTTTGAACATATGAAAGCAAAAACATGTTTTCGAATACATTTGTACTAGTGGATTTCTGATCTCCTTTAGGAAACAAACTCAAGAGTTCCTTATCCTGAGTCTCTTCAAGGTCACTTGATGTTGTGTGGTAATAGCTTTAATTACATTTCCTCAAGACTTCTTCTAATAGCTTCTTCTAATTCCACATCTGCATTAAAAAAATACAGAATTTTAATACTTAGAGCAGAAAACTAACATGCTTTATGTAAGTTTCATCAACTATATTCATCTTTTTAACAAGGAAAGGAAAATCAAAATGGAAACTTAGGATAACTTGGCAGTTTTGAGTACTTTGAAATATGAAAATCTAGATATGATTTCAAATTGAATTTTAAATATATATGAACATAATGTGCTAAGGAACATGCAACTTATTTCCAATTAGAGAAATAGAAAATCAACAAACTTTTTGAATCACTGAGAAGTAATCGTTTGTTTCAAGTATTTTAAAAATACGTATCACTTATTTCCTAAAAGAATTAAGGTGGTATAGAAAGGCAACACCATGATATGACAAAACCTCATAGGCTATTAAAAATTTAGCTTTTTTTGTCAATTATGCCCCAGTAAAGCTGGGGGAAACTGAACTTTAAGTTTCTAGTATCTAAGACAATGAAACTGATGGCTATATAAATGACACCTGGGAAGCATGTAATAGATACTGCATGCAGGTGTATGCAAACTCATTTTAAAAATATTTATTGAATACTCTCTATATCAGGGATAGGAATACAACAGTGAACAAGACAAAAATTATTGGGTTCACAGGTTTTTTTCCCTCTCTTCCCTAATGATGCCAAAGCCCAGTGTCAATTTCTTGGCCTTTATTAAGAGTCTCATACCAGATTTTTTTCACCTACCTGGTCCACAGTGTCTCAGAACCTACTTAGTTTACAGACAACAGTGATCCCTTTAAGATGCAACAGCATCTTAAGTGGAGGCACTGGTATGTGTTGTCTGTGATTTAAAATACTATAAGTTACTATAAACTGAGTATTAAGTTAAAACTATATTCTAGTTGCACTAAGATGAATTCAAAGGGATGAGGAAATGCAAAGAAAAACCAAGACAGATTTACCAAAGAAAAACAAGGTGACAAGAATTATCTAAGATATGAAAGTTATAGCAAATAATGTAATAGTACAAAATGGGGTACTAGTGCAAAAACTGCTAAAAAGACAAAAAGAACAGCAGAGACAGCTCAGAAAAACCGGTGTAAGACAAAGGGAGCATTGCAGGATGGTGAGAAAAAGGTCTTTTTCTAAATAAATGGTGGTGGGTCAATTAATAGAAATGTGTAAAATTTTAGCTCTAAGGATTAGACAAAAATAAGTTTCAGAGATGTTTAGCTAATTGTGAAAGGCTAGACAAAAAAGCTTCTAGAAGATAATAAATGGCAATGTCTTTAGGATCTTAATGTAGGGGGAGATTTATTAAACAAGAGTCCAAAAACATTACAGAAAAGACTGATAACTTGGACTAAATTAAAATTGCTCTTGTCTATCAAAAAGCACCATTCAGTGGTCAAAAAGGCAAGTTAGGCCAGTTGGGGTGGCTCACACCTGTAATCTTAGCACTTTGGGAGGCTGAGGTGGGTGGCTCTCCTGAGCTCGGGGTTAAACACCAGCCTGAGCAAGAGCAAGACCCCATCTCTACTAAAAATAGAAAAACTAGCCAAGCTTTGTGGCAGGTGCATGGAGTCCAGCTACTTGGAATGGTGGGACAAAAGGATCACTTCAGCCCAACAGTTTGAGGTTGCTACGGGCTATGATTCCACAGCCCTCTAACCAGCTAAGAGTGAGACTTTGTTCCCCCAACCCTCCAAAAAGGCAAGTCCCAAAGTGGGAGAAAATAATTGCAATATATAGAACTTGTGCCCAGAAAAAACCTGAAAGATTTTTCAACCTAGAAAAATAAAATACAATCCAATAGAAAAATGTCAAGAAATTTAAATAGCATTCATAAAAAGAAGTTTAAATAGTCATTATAAACATTATTCATCTTAAAAATAGAAATTAAAACCACAAAGAAATGCCAGTATATACTCATCAGACTAGCCAAAATTAAAAAGATTAAACAACTTCAATGATTAGTGAAGATGTAGATAAATGGGATCTTATATATATAACTAGAACAAATGAAATTGGCATAGTCACTTTGTTAAAAGTTTGTCACATCTGTTCATGTTGAACAATTCCACTCCTATGTATATATTCCCAGAAATGTGGACATAGACGCATCAGGAGATAGATATGAGAATGTTCACACTAATAAAAGCCAAAAGTACAAATTAAATGGTTATAAATAATAAAATAGGTAGATTGTGGTATATGTGCAGAATAAGATATTATACCAAAAAAAAAAAACACAAAAGCTACATGCTAAAATGCAGATGTATCTCTAAAACAATGGTAACTGAAGGAAATCAGACACAAAAGAATATACTATATACCTATGTTGTCCTATATGACAGACATTAACTATATGTGGTTATTTATATTTAAATCAATTAAAATTTAGTTCCTCAGTCAAGACACAAATCAAGTGCTTTCATAGCCATATATGACTAGTGACAACCATATTAGGCAGTGTAGATACAGAACTATTTTCACTGTCACAGGAAGTTCTCTTGGACAGTGATGGTATATATAACTCCATTTAGATATCAAAACCAGTACTGAACTAGTGTTTCAAATCATTAATAGTGGTTATTAACCTTTGGAAAGGAGGGCAGAAGTAAACAGAATAGGGCCTGAGGGGGACATTTCTGGAGTATTGGTTGTTAGGCACTGAATTGTGTCTCCCCTCTCATAAAAGATATGTCCTAATCTCTGGAGCCTGGGAATGTGACCTAATTTGGAAACAGGGTCTTTGTAGGCATAATCAAGCTAAAATAAGGTCATTAGGGTCAGTCTTAACCCAAAGACTGGTGGCAGGGACTGGAACAGAGGTCCTTAAACTTTTTGAACAGGGGGCCAGTTCACTGTCCCTCAAACAGTTGGAGGGCCGGGCTGCAGGCCCCAGATGAGTCAGCTGCTAAGTAGGATAGGGAGCAGCAGCAAAAACACCCAGTGGGCTGGATAAATGTTCTTGGCGGGCCATAGTTTGAGGACGCCTGGACTGGAATGATGCATCTATAAGCCAAAGAATCCCTACAGCTGCCAATGACTGTGAGAAGTTAGGAGAGGGTGTATGGCCTTGTCAAAAGCTTGGTGGGATAAGATGTGGAGGTGAAGATAGTAATAACGTGTGTTTACTTTTTAACGGAAAAGTTTAAGAAATAATAAAATAATTTTTTAAAACTTTTTGATTCTTTTGTAGTATACTTATTTTAAAACACAAATACACTGTATAGCTTCAAAAATATTTTCTTTGTACTTTTATTCTGTAAGATTTTTTTCAATTTAAAAAGTTTATAAAGTAAAAGTTATAGTAAGCTAAGGTTTACTTATTATTGAAGAATACATTTTTTTTTCTTTTTTTTGAGACAGAGCCTCAAGCTGTCACCTTGGGTAGAGTGCCGTAGTGTCACAGCTCATAGCAACCTCCAACTCCTGGGCTCAAGCAAGTCTCCTGCCTCCACCTCCCAAGTAGCTGGGATTATAGGCGCCCACCACAATGCCTGGCTATTTTTTGGTTGCGGCCGTCGTTGTTTGGCAGGCCCAGGCTGGATTTGAACCCGCCAGCTCAGGTGTATGTGGCTGGCGCCTTAGCCATTTGAGCCACAGGAGCCTAGCTGAAGAATACATTTTTAAATAAATTCAATGTAGCCTAACTGTACAGTGTTTATACAGTCCACAGCTGTATCTATGTTCCTCTTACTCTCTTTTCTCTCTTCCTTTAATTCACTCTCTTCAAGCATGGTAACTATAGGAGAATAAAAAAGAACCCAAGAGAAGTAGTTAGAAGACTTATCTACAATTGTTACTCTAATCATTTAAAGCTGTGAATCTGAGGCCAAAGTACTTATGAAGCTTCAGGTTTTAAATAAAAAGAAGAGAATAGTCTGACTTTCACAAGTTAAGATAAAGAGCAATTTAGAAAGTAGTATGGACAGAGCCTGTGGCTCAAAGGAGTAGGGAGCTGGCCCCATATGCCAGAGGTGGTGGGTTCAAGCCCAGCCCTGGCCAAAAACTATAAAAAAAAAAAAAAAAAAAATTTAGAAAGTAGTAGTAGTTTGTTCATAAACTTTAACTGAATTTTTTAAATGAACATTCTAGTCTCTTTTATCCTTTCTTTGTTCCTTAAACAGGCCACAACATGGAGTTCTAACATTTATATTATAATACTAATCAAAATATAGATGATTGCTATTAATCGAAAGAACTGTAAGAGTAAAGCAAACTGCTAACATTTATAGGAAGATGGGTTTGCATGGGCAACCATTCATCTACATAATGCTGTCCTCTCTTTTCCACTAACTGGAGTCAGAACACCTCTATTTAGTAGGCATACTTCTAGAGTAGACGTTGATGAAGAAAAAGGTAAAATATGGTATAATGACGATAATAATCACAGTAACAGTAGCAGCAACCAATACATACATGGTTGCCATGTGCCATGTTTTTCTAGTACAGTAAGTCAACTAGTATTTCCATTTTAAAACTGAGGAAATGGAAGCAAAATGAAGTGCTTGGCCAGTATCACACAATTTGTAAGCAGCAGAGGTAAGTGTTTACTGAGGCAGTTTGAATCCAAACTCTGTACTCTTTAACACACTGTATGTCCTCTATTTCCCCTGTCTAGTGTATAAAGTAGATTGTTATGACTAGCTTGGGTGATCAGGGTCTGATGTTGGTCTATGGAGAATAACAAAGAATGAGACATATTATGGTGAGGGGATTTAGCCCTCTCCTAAAGCAAAAGCCACAAACAAATTTACCTGCCTTTTGCCACCATTTGTAGGCATTTACGGTGTTGTGTTGAAGAGGAAGGAATGAGAAGAGATTTGACAGGTTGTTTTAAACTTTTTGGAGTTTTGCTATCATGTCTAGACTAGAACATTATTTTGCTTTCATGGTGCAGGGTCAATAACATCACCAATATTTTCCAAGCCAAATGGCTTAGGTCTTAATTTCCCTTATCCAGTTATAGAAAGAGGGGTCCTGGTAGCTCTAACATGTTTCAAGTTTGATATAAGTTTATTCATTCAACAAGTAATCATTTAGTGTCAAACAGTATGCTAGGTGCTGCTGAAGTTAAGATAAATAAAACATGATCCTACTTCTCCAAGAGCTCACAATCCAGTGGAGATGAGAGCTACAGACAGCAATATTTTATATCTCCTTAGTATGGTACACTGGGAGCCTAGAAAGCAGGAGTGGGTAGCTCTGTTTAAAGACAGAAAATGTAGTGAGGCACTGACAATACAAAATTGCCTATAAAAATGGTAATTCCATATGATTCAACTAAGAGACATTTGAGCTAGTTTTGGGGGGGTGGGTAAACAGGAGAGGAAAAAAGAAGGATATCAGAGAAAAATGCAGAAGAGCTCATATTCCTTAAATTCCATGGAACACTGTGTGTTTCTCACACTTATTTACATAAAGTAGCAGGAAATAAAACAAAACCCACACTTGTACAAACACACTCCTTTGATTTTTCTTGAAATTAAGAGCATTATATCCCTACCTCATCATATGACAACTAATTAAAAGTTTAAATTATCTTTTTTTGAATCCTGGAATAGTTAATTCTTTTTCCAAACTAAAGAGTCACAAAAATGTAAGATCTCAATCTCTAAACCATAAAATACATTACATAGGTAAGAACATTCTGGTGTATATACAGTTATACACACCTCAGATTTCCTGGGTTAGCCAGGACACAAAACTGTGAAGGCTTCCAAAATATAGTATTTAAAAGTTACAATTTTATTTGGATTTTCCAAGAGATTAGTCATGGGATAGCAAATAAAGGCTGCAAAATCTGAATTCCTTAGATGTTCAATGGCGTTTACCTTGTAGCAGACCTGATAAACACTTTAGCTGGCAGTTATAGTTTAAACTCATAAAAGCTTTTTTATTTAATTCATCATTATGTGGCTGCTGAATATTGGCTAGACCTTGAAAGACTATGCTGTGAAAACAAATTGGTTGAAAATTTTGCTTCCAATTAGGCTAGAGATTTACTGCCAACTTTAACCAATGAATTCTGGCTGGCTATAAGACAAGATTATAGAGTTTCCTATCTCATCAAATGGATGAATCAATTTCACTGCCAGACTTGAATTTCCAAACTCTAATAACACAAAGCTCTAGCATGCTCTTGGTCAAACTAATTGCCTCATCAGAGAGATTAAGCAAATGCACACAGAACACTCAGCTGGGCACTGTAGGACCCTGCAAGTGCTGAGCAGCTTCCACCCATGCTTTCCAGCCTCATCTTCTCACGCTCAAGTCTACAACAACAGGGACGCGCCTGTGGCTCAGTGGATAGGACGCCAGCCCCATATACCAAGGGTGGAGGGTTCAAACCCAGCCCTGCCCAAACTGCAACAAAAATAACAACAAAATAGCAGGGCGTTGTGGCGGGCACCTGTAGTCCCAGCTACTCCGGAGGCTGAGGCAAGAGAATCACCCAAGCCCAGGAGTTGGAGGTTGCTATGAGCTGTGACACCACGGCACTCTACCACAGGTGATAAAGTGAGACCCTGTCTCCGCCAAAAAAAAAAAAAAAAAAAGTCTACAACAATAAACACTACACTGGAATTGTACATGAAGACTCCTACTATTTTCCTTTAATGTCAAAAATGCTAATATAATCAATATCTTCAACTTCTCTGGTGATGTGCAAAGTATTTTTTAAGATTCATGATCTCATCTCCTCCTAGGGTTTTAAAAAGTGAAGACAGTTATGAGAAAAAATCAAAGTAAAAAATGCTCAACAACCAAATAGTGGTACATCTAGTGAATGATTTCATGTCAAATGACACAAAAGTTCTCTTTAACCTATAGAAAACTAGGTAGGAAGACTAGATTTGGCTGACTCTTGGTCTAGGCTTCTAAACTAGTATTACTTCCTAAGTCACTTGCTTCAGAAAATACAATCTATGCTTTAAACTGGTAATTTTAACTTGGGGGTAGATATGAATGGGGTGGGGGTTAAGGTATGATACAGAAAGAAAAAATACAGATACAGTCAAGAAAAGAAATGATTAACTCTATCAGGTTACCTTCTGTGGATCTGAATTCTTCTATTGATGTACTTTTTATACCCACATTATCATCACTGTCACATTCTGTAAGAAAAAAATCAATAAATGTAACTGTATGTCTGAAAAAGTTATCATGCCATCATTCATGTATTCTCACACAATATTATTTTAATAATATCTCTAATACTCAAGCTTATTAGTTATAATTGATTAGTATTCTACGACTTTCTCATTAGGTTTTTTATTCAAATGCTTACCAAATAATATAAAAAATGGTGACATTAACTGCTTTTGTATTTCGAAAATCATATGCATTCATCTCTAGAGATGACATCATAAGTTTTAGTTTAATGTGCCTCTTGCATGGTCAAACTCACTTACCTGATGTTTTACAGGAGTTCACAGCGAGAGACCGAAGGCTTTAGTAAATGAGATGACTCACCATGTACTGTAAAAGTCACTTCAGATTTGAACTATGGAGGGACTTTACCTAACAAATGGAATAGGGTAAACTGGTTCTTTGTACCTTCAATGAATCCCTAACAATTAAAAAAAGAAAGAAAGAAAATGATCTGAACTATGGAGCCTAAGGAAACAGGATGACTAAATATCATGTGGGAACCTAACTGTGGTCCTGGGACAGAAAAAGGACATTAAGGGAAAACCAAAGGAATCTAAATAAAGTTTGTATTTTAGTAATAATGTGTCAGTACTGGTCCTCTAATTATAAGCATCATGCTAATATAAGATATTAATATAAGGGGAATTTGGGTGTGAGATACATGGGAACTCTCTGTACTTTCTTGACAACCTTTCTATAAATCTAAAACTGTCCTGAAGAAAATTTAGCTTAAAAAAAATTTAAACATGGTACTATCAATGGCCTGTTATTACTTTACATTTAAACCAATGTATATCAATTGATATCGATATCTAATGACATATAGGCATATCAGTATATATGATAGATATGTCACAGTGATTGAATCAGCACTTAAATAACTGAACATGAGTTATACCAACATATTCACTTCTGAATGCTCCAAAAAGGTTACGGCACTACTTCTAATTCTAATCCCAACACCTTGAGGAGCACCTAAAGGTGGTACTTACTGGTTTAATCATGGCCTCATAATTAAAGGGAAAATTACAATGCTAACCATTTTCCCTGGCTATGTTCAGCCTATAGTCAGTTTACTTTTTTAAAGCACCAGAATTAACAACCAAACCTTTTTATCTTCTGACAAAAAAAGAAACTTTTTGAATGTTATTAAAAAGAAAAAAACTCATATTTAATCTTATATAAAACTCTGTAATGTCATCAGACTGTAGCAGATCACCTCTCATTATCTTCATTCTATAAGGACATGGTTAGAGCCAGTAATTCACACTGGGTGGCTATCTCTAAATTATGGAATCAGTATTTGTGTCAGTGAAGCCTCACCCTTTGCACTAATACTGATGAAAAGCCCTTGCTGTGTGGCCAAAGAAAGGTTATTTAAGCTCTGCTTTTTTCCTCACCCATAAAATGGGGGTACTTGAACAATCTGACTCCATAATGTCCAAAGAGAATTAAAAAAAAAACATAGAAAGTCATTTTAAACACTACAAATATAAAAAGAAACTAGCATGGTGGTTGGCACATAATACAATAAAGCTTAGTTTACCTTTCTCTTCTTTAAACATTTAAGTGACAAGTTACCATATATCTTCATCTCTGAAACATGAGGCTTGAGTTAGAATAAAAATCTATTTGGGAATAAAATGTAAAAATCTAAAAGAAAAAGTCTACCTGGCCTCTTTGATTAGAATTATTGGAAAGGATCATGTATCTTGTAAGGTTTAAGAAAGTGAGGATGAGCATAATATAAAATAGAATTGATGAAACACAGGGGGACCAAAGGGGCCAATTAAGGATAGGTGGATCTAATTTTTTTAAATGTGTCTACAAGAACTTATACACATATCATAGCTATAATTAGAATGTTGGTGTTGAAACTCTGATGCTTGTAAGAAGAACATTTAAATTTCTACCTTCGGGCTCACTTCACTACAAAAAGTGACTTGTCCTAACTAACCAAGTCAGAGACTTAACCCTTCCTCTCCCCACCAAGGATAAAGGTAGTAATACCTTAGGGTCAAATGACTGTGTATCAATCTAAGGACCTCTGAATATCTCTGTTTTACTGAGATAAGTACTTTGTAAAAGACTTTCAAATAACTGAAAAATTGGCAAAAGCAGAATTATCCAAGTATAAGACAACATATGATCATTGATTCTTATGCCACTATATCAAAAGAGTCTTTCTTTTTATATAGGAATCTCTATTCTAATAAAAATCACTTTCTGGTCTTAGAATAGTAAATTTCTAAAAAGTTATAAAGAATAAGAGACTCAAACTTGTATCATCTCTGTATGCTTTGGTGGGATATTTAAATCTGAAAATCACCAGACTGTCTTTATAATAATGACAGAAAGAACTTCTTACTATTTGTTACTTACTATAAACTTCAGTTATATCCTAACGATGAGAGTTTTTTTGTTGGTTGGTTACTAGCAGTGCTGAATCCCTTGAAATTGTATGTAAAATTGTAAACACATGCTTATTTGGTGGGGAAAGGGATTTAGAAAGCTTTCATCAGGCTCAGTGCCTATGGCTCAAGCAGCTAAGGCACCAGCCACATACACCTAAGGTGGCAAGTTCAAATCCAGCCCAGGCC
>NW_003852430.1:5479261-5497615 GCF_000181295.1 Otolemur garnettii | reverse complement strand
AAAAAAAAAAAAAAGCTTTCATCAGATTCTCAAAAATGTCCAGTGACATCAGCCCCAAAACCATACTGCTTTAGGAAACTGGTTGTTAAGTCTGAAGACAAAGACCACCATGCTAAGCTATGTGCAAGACGCTATCCTGGCATTGATGTAACAACCAAAATTTCCTAAAGGCCCAACAAGAATTATTAATATTATGTCACATTATTAGTGGACTTTGACTTTCCAAGTCCCATTATTTATTACATATCATTTCTTAACAGAAATAACTCTGAAACCAAAGAGTTATCCAAGAAAGTGATTATTTTTTAATCCCTTAAAGCATCAATTCTCAACCTGTGGGTCACAACCCAAAGGAACTGTATTAAAGGGCTGCGGCATTAGGAAGGTTGAGAACCACTGCCTTCAAGTTTACTATCACAAGTCCTCCAAGAACAAAAAACTTTGTCTTAAGTCAGCTAACTAAATCTGAACATACTAAAGTTTCACATAACTTTTTAAAATTTCAGAATTACAAAAGCATTACATCCTTAATGCATTAGATCCTTAAATACAAATAAGGAATAAAATCTCTCAGTTTAAAATGTCCATACTTCTTTAGACGCTTAATTACTTTATTACCTTAAATGTAGTGGCTAGGAGTCATATTTTATTTTTATGGTAGGAATAATAAAATACCTACTATTTATTGAGCACCTAAAGTATTCTGTATACTGTGATAGACACTTAGCCACATCACTAATTCTTACAACCTTATAGATATGGAAAATGAAGCTCAGAAAAAGTTAAGTAGCTTGCCTAAAATCACAGATAGGAAGCAGCAAAATTACCCTTTGAATCAAAACCTATTCCCTTTATGTACTGCACAATCTCTGCATTCCACAAAAATTGAGAAGTACACACGTGCGTCCAAAGAACACAATGAGTTCAAGTGAGTACTGAATAGGAATGAACTACAAAAAAAAGAATACCTAGAGCATAAGAGGGATTCACAAGTATATAATCAGCAGATATTAATAACCTGTGTCTTAGCTCCAACCCTAGTACATCCATGCAGGCCTACTCACAAGCAGCTCCCATTCTCTAACAGTTTTTACAACCTACATTTTATATGTATAAAAGAAATTCCCCAAAGCAGCAGCATAAGAGAAGGAACTATGGGTAGACTAGAAAGGTAAAAATTTAAGTATTTTATAAGAAATTAAGTAGATGTTCTTGAGAATTGGGGAAGGGACTGCAAAAGAGAAAAAGAGATATTTTCTTTTTTAAAAGGAAGCCAGTTAGAAAAAGCAAATGAATGACAACAAAAATTACAGAATAGGAATATTCAGTACTAAGGCATGACATAAATATGCAAAAGAGTATATTTTCCTTTATAATCTTGCATCATTATTCTGTTTTAAAAAGCAGTTGGGCCAGTAGATCACTGATTCCTAAGAACTAATTCACTATAATTAGTGACTAGAGCAAAATTCTTTAGAATGGATTTTTAAACAAAATGTGGTTCCAAATACATTGAAAGAAAAAAATATCTGGAGGAAAGCAGTTAGAAAATGTAAAGACGGCTCGGCGCCTGTAGCTCAACCGGCTAAGGCGCCAGCCACGTACACCTAAGGTGGCGGGTTCGAATCCCCAGCCCGGACCCGCCAAACAACAATGACGGCTGCAACCAAAAAATAGCCAGGCGTTGTGGCGGGCGCCTGTGGTCCCAGCTACTTGGGAGGCGGAGGCAGGAGACTCGCTTGAGCCCAGGAGTTGGAGGTTGCTGTGAGCTGTAATGCCATGGCACTCTACCCAGGGGGACAGCTTGAGGCTCTGTCTCAAAAAAAAAAAAAAAAAAAAAAAGAAAATGTAAAGACACACATTAAAAATGTCAAAAAGTTGCTGTTACTTTTCATTGAGGTTGTTTATCAATATCTCCAACATCTTAATTATGGATTTAAGTTATTAAGATACTTAAAAACTATTCTTTTATTCTCTTCTTCCACCCACATTTCCTTCAGAAATTATAAAAAAAAAATTAAAAAAAAATTAGAACCTTCTTAAATACAGGAAAGTAAAACTGAATATCAGCACTGCTTTCATTGAATAATCTCACAAATGTGGAGAAGAGAGTACAAGTTCTAGCAATAAGACTGAGAGTGCCCACCCCGTCTCCAAGGACCTAAGAGGCCTATTATGGTTTGTCCCTACCTCTTTAATGTGCTTTTTCTTTTGTATTGCCATATTATCATCTATTACTTTCCAGTTTTAACCTGTAAGCATGGAAGGGGGCTCTTCGCCTGTGGCTCAAGTGGCTAAGGCGCCAGCCACATACACCTGAGCTGGCAGGTTCAAATCCAACCCCAGCCCACAAAACAATAATGGCTACAACCAAAAGTAGCTAGGCGACCCAAAAATAGTTGGGTGTTGTGGCAGGTGCCTGTAGTCCCTGCTACTTGGGAGGTGGAAGCAGAACTGCTTCAGCCCAAGAGTTGGAGGTTGCTGTGAGCTGTGATGTCAATGCACTCTACCCAGGGTGACAGCTTGAGGCTCTGTCTCAAAAAAAAAAAAAAAACTGGAAGGGGCTGGGTGCATGGCTTACTCTGTAATCCTAGCACTCTAGGAGGTTGAGGCAGGTGGATGGCTTGGGCTCAGCAGTTCAAGAGCAGCCTGAGCAAAAGTGAGACTCCTGTCTCTATTAAAATAGAAAAAAGTTATCCGGGCATTGTGGCGGGTGCCTGTAGTCCCAGCTACTTGGGAAGCTGAGGGATGAGGACTGCTTGAGGCCAAGAGTTTGAGGTTGCTATAAGCTATGATGAGGCTGTGGCAGTGAACCCCAGGGTGACAGAGTGAGACTCTGTCTCAAAAAATAAACAAATAAATAAAGAAATAAAAACTGGAAGGTAAATCCCAGCACTTTGGGGAGGCTGAGTTGGGAGGATTGCCTGAGGAGTTTGAGACCAGCCTGGGCAACATAGTAAAACCCCTGTCTCTACAAAAAAAGAAAAGAAAGTAAATCTGGAATTTAAGAAACAAAGTGAAAATTTCAATTCTGAGCTTTAAAATTGCTGTAATATATTTCAACCCATAAATATATACTTTATATACAAAATATAGATTTTTATCTACTAGATTAAAAAAAGGCTCCAGGAAATTATTATAAATTCATTCTTCTTCTAAAACACTGAAAAATGAAAGTGAGCTAAGGGAAAGCTAAAATAGAAGTATGAGAGCAGAGCAGGATGGTTTCGTGAGCAGGCAGCAGTTTATTGGTTTCCTCTCAGCAGTGAAGCCTCCTCCTCTTGGGCGGTTTGCACTGTGATTGTGGCTGCATACCTTTGGTGGTATCAGATATGCTATTTAACAAGGCACACATCATATCTCCCTCTAAGTGGTGAGGGTTTAGTATATGAGCTGGCCTCTGAGTCTTCTTAAATTGATTCTCTAGCTCCAGAAAACCTTGATCTCCCGAGAGGATGGTGAAAGGAATCTGCTTGGGTAGTTGTTCATCTAGACGGCCAGCCTAAGTTAAAACAAATAGCATAAATCAGCATGAGTTTCAAATCAAGTTATATCTATTTCACAATGAACACATCCCTGGAAAGGTAGATTAAGCTTGATCCCTAGTCCCTGTCAAAAATCTCCTTCATAAATAAAACGTGCTACATTTAATCCGATATAAGATGCAATCAATTATATGATTAAGCTCTTTTTATGTGCCATGAAGGAAAAAAATAAAGCCAAAACAAAAGTTCAATAGAATACCCCCACATAAAGCCGGAATGCCAAATGGCTCTATGTTCAATGTAAAGGTAAATAAGAAATAAATCTGCCATGGACAAAAGGTAAGCAAGGTAATTTGCATGATTCAATTCTGGCACTGGACAGAGGGAAAAAAGAAATCTCTTAGGGTTTAAACCATAAACAGCAGTCAACAAGTTTACATAATAAATTCACATTATCAGTGTGAAGGCAGGAAATCATAAGCCCGAAGGCAAGAAATGTCATTGAATGTGGATCTCAAGTTGGTAGTTGCCCTAAGTAACTGGAAGAGGCAAAAGCAAATGCAAATTATATCTAGGCTAACAGGGACTGTCAGGATACTTTTCGATTTCAATACATGTTAAAATGGGAAAGTGTCTTAGCATATATCAAATACAGTGTTATCGCTATTTGTAATTAGTAAATGACGCTGTTCGTAATTAGCAAAGCAGTAAATAAATACACTATGGGCTCCTGTCCTCACAGTAGTCACGAGCAGTATCTGGTGTTGAAGGTTTTATATAGAAATATACTACTAAAGAATGATTTATACATTGCCATTAAAATTCAAGTGAAAAAAAATATTCCAAGTGGGGCCTAGACTCACATGAGATTGTGAATAGAACAATGACTCACATGCATACATATGGCAAAATCAGCAGCATCTTTTCTTTTACTACAGCGAGGGTGAAGGAAGAAGCATCCAATCCTGTTCAGGTAATTATAGATCTTACAGTTGAGTGGAGGCTTCCAATTGGTGTTTCCCCCTATTAATTTTAGAAAAGACATTAAATGATACTTAAACAGAAAAAGAAAAAACTGAAAATTATATCAAGAGAGAACATATACCAGAAAAATTTTTTCTAGAGGGAAAGTCCTAGATTAGTATATCGGAGAACTTAGTCCTAGCCTATGCTCTACAATCATAGACCAACTTCCCTGAATCTGTCTACTCCTGTGAAAAGTCAGAGATATCAAGCAGAATCAAAAGTAATGTATGTGAAAATTCTTTGAATGGCATCAATTTATATGAATGCAAGCATTAGTGGTTTTTATAAATGGCATGGCTGTCGGTGGATAGAAATTAGGATAGTCAGCAAAGCAACACTTACGAAAACATTATAGCAGGTAACTTATCCCAGTCAGCATATTTGTACTATATCATTAGTCCCAATCTTCCACTTTACATGTAATTTCCTATCAAACATAAACTATATCAGATGCTCATTATATTAAACCTCTCTAAACCAAAGAAGCCCTCCTCCAAGTTTAGTAAACAGTTTGTAAAGAGATTTAGAAGAAGATGCACACGAATAAACTGAAGAGGCAATTACAGCATGCTGAAAATAATACTTCTATAGCTAAGAGGCCAAAATTCAAAAGCTAACTCTGCTATTTATTCACTTTAAAATTCTGAAAAAAAATCAACTAGTCTTTGTATTTTGAAAGGGAGAAAACGATAAGAATCAGTAATGATCTTAGTACCAAACAATAAGCCTGACGCACTATAGATAAAGGCTTTTTCAGTCTACATCAAAAGATCCACAAACTGGGTCACAAAACAGAGCTAACATCTATCATAGAGAGTTGTAAAGAAAAAACTAACTATACTGTAAAATAACAGCATTCCAATTATGTTCCTATGTTCTGTTCAGGAAGCCTTTTAAATCATATCCTAAAAACTGAAAGAGGGATTTTTGCAAATGTTTTTCTTATTATCTCTACCTTGAAAGCCCCAAATAAATGTTCCTTGGTTTAGATGCCCTGGTAGATGACCAAAAAAATTTGACCAATTATCGAAATCTACAAAGACTATATGAGTCATAGTTCGCAGGTAATCCAAATCCGGAAGTTCAACAGCTTCTTCCTCTAAGAAGAGAGAAACATTAACATGAATTCAGTAAAAATTTACAAAAATCATCTAATTTCTCAGGTCTAAAAGATATTAACATTGCAAGTTGTTTACATCTAAATATCTCTGTGAAATCCAAATCCATACATGATACAATGTACACTTCAATCACATAAAAAATATTCTAAATATTTTATAATTTGATTTCTACAGCCTTTCGCAACAATTGCCATTGACCCTAAGGCTTTTTTCTTTTTTTTCTTTTAGCGAGAGGGTCTTGCTCTGTCACCCAGGTTAGAGTGCAGTGGTTGATTATAATCATAGCACACAGTTAACTACATACCCCTGGGCCTCAAGCAATCCTTCTAACCAAGCCTCCTGAGTAGCTGGGTCTATGGACATGTGCCACCATGCCCAGATAGTATTTTAAAATTTTTTGTAGAGATGGGGTTTCACTATGTTGCCCAGCTCAAACCCCTGGCCTTACGCATTGTTCCTGGTTTGACCTCCCGAAGTGTAGGGGTTACAGGTGTGAACCACCATGACTGGTCCTACAGCATTTCAAAAGTCACTTATGAAAAGAATTAAGAAACTTAATGTACTGGAAGAACTAGAAACCAAGTTTTAAGACAAAATAACCAAGAATTTGCACCATCCATACAAAATTTCAAGGTTACCCATTAAAAACCTTCTTGACACCAGAATTTGGTTCTTTTCCTAATCTGGACTGATTTATTAGTAGTCCTCGGGTTCTATGATTAAACACTCTAGGGAGCATAAAAAAATAACCTATAGCTCTGCTGCTACAAAGGGTAGCTGGAAATAGATGACAGTGGCACACTGGCACCTCTCATCATAAATCTGTCGTTCATCTTCCCCCATTCTCCAAATCTCGTTCACCCCCCCTTTACTTTGTTTTATATTTTTCCACTTTGACAAGACCTTAACGTTTCTAATAGCAGCAATGCAAATATTAATGTTATATTAAGATGAACAGCGTCTACTCTGCCTAATAGTGATTTCCTTAAATATTCCATCCGTCCCATTTCCAAGCCACCTTACATTATTTCTCTAAGTATTCAGTAATTCTAGATTGAGATACTACAGTCATCTTCCATCAAACATAAACCTAACAGAGATTCCCAAAAAGTAATCAGAAAAACAAAAGAAAAACAAAAAAATAAAATAATGTGACAGTGATTTCACTGCTTGGAGTAGACTTGACTAGGTAACACATAATTCAATCCTTTCTCACTGAAAACACACCATAACCAAAGGTGATGTTGAGATCTACATGTTAATAAAGCAAGCCTGTAAAACAACAATGTTTCATTGAAATATTTTACTAGCTAAAATTTTCACGTATTTTCACTGTCTCCCCACTACACTGTACACCTAAGAGCTGATATTTAAAAGGATATAGACTTAAAATTATATCCTAAAAAATTATACTTCCAAACAAAATTAAAACAGAACATTCTTAGACTTCTTTAATTCTATCACATGGAAGAAGGAAAGTCCAGAATAAATACAAAAAAGGAAATTCATACCTCAATTTCCCTCCTTTCCTGCTACCACTTTTAACTATACTTCTAATTGTTATTTTAACTCTATGTTAAAGGTTTGCTTCTAAGAAAATCGTAACAAAAATATTTAATTCTGAAATGACCTTTAATTCTTTATACTAAATAATAAGGCCAAATAGAAATAAAACAAATCATTTGATTTATGTTTCTAGTGAACCCAAATACATGAAAAAAATCTAAATGATAATAACATCCAGGGTAACTTTCAAATCTAACTTTTGGCAAGACTATCCATTTCCTTTATTTTCAAAATCCCCTTATCTTTTATAAAAGAAAAAATTAATATTCTAAATACATATTATTTAAAGCCAAACACATATCTTTTGTCCCCTTAAGTTTAGAAAGTGTATAGATCAAATAAAAAAAATACAAATCCCTAAAAAATATATGCCGTAGTAATTAGCTAACACATCGTGTTTCTTGTTTCAAAATTGAATCATTAACTTTCACCAAAATGGTGGGTACACTGTATCTAAGTTTTTAAATTAGCATGTGAAATCTGCACATAGGTGCAAAACCATACCTATATTCTGACAGCTTATGTCATTCTCAGCTCCTTTCTCCATGTCTGAGTTCTTTGGATAGCTGACTGACTGTTTCAGTCTTCTCTCTGCATGGGAGGCCGTGGCAGTAAACTTGTATGGGCTTGCTTTTTCAGATCCAAAAGGAGCCACGCTGGGCTTCTGTAGGAAGCAGTGTTTTCTATGGAAGTGCTGCTGTGCACTCTCAGGGTCGTGAAACGCTTTGGTGCAGGTGCCACACTTGATCACATACCACTGCTCCTCCTCACCACTCTTTTCTTCTTTGTGCACCTGATGGACGTGGGTGTTCATGTCGGCCACATTCTGCGCTGTCACTGAACACAAACTGCAGCGAAACCACAGTTTACCTTTCTCCAGCATGATTTGGAGACATCTACTATAATCTTCCTTTCGGTTGACTTTACAGATGTAACTCTCACGGCAACCACAAGTTAACTGGTTACTGGTCTCTATTACTGGAAAATCAGCCTCAGTTTTAATTGAAGTTTCAGTTTTTTCTGACACAAACACATAATCTATGCTGTGGTGCTCCTTATAATGACTCAAAAATGCTTCTTCTGTATTAAAGATAAGATCACAAAGCCCACAAAAGTATTTAATCTTTATCTCATTGTCATGCTCATCTTGGCAATGTCGGTGCACTGTTTCTATCTTATGAAAAGTTTTTCTGCAATGGGCACAGCTATATCTATGAAACCTGTGACTGGCCAAAGACTTGCAGTGCTGCTTTACACACTCTTGGGAATCAAACATATCTTCACAGATTCGGCACTGCCATTTGCCCCTTGGCTGACTGTTTGCCGGGGAATGATCAATAATAGTAATAGGTGAAGCAGGCTTATTAGCAGTCAAATTACTCATCAGAGTCATAGACGATGATGGCAAAGTTTCACCTTCTACCTCATCCATCTCATAAAAATATCTGTGTCCATTATGAAATTCAGTCACATGAGCCATGATAGTATCTTTCCTCGTTAACTCCTTTTTGCATGTCCGACACCAGAAATGAAAGTTATTTAAATGTGCCCCTCCATGAATCCGACTCATGTGTAAACGAATGACCCCTGAATCCTCACACACCTTTCCACAGACCACACACTTGTAACACATTGTGTTTGCTGAGAAAACATGCTTTTCTACAGCATCTTCACTTGGGAATCGTTGATTGCATTCACAAAACCAGATTTTAACTACTGGCTTTTCTTTTTGGACAGAAACTACACCTTCATGGCTTTTATCTTCTAAATTCATCTTCTTTTTTGGAATGGCACTGCAATCCAGTGAGCTAGATTCTTTACTACACATAGTTCTTTTAAGGGAAGAAAATTTTGACTGATCTAACAATAAATGCAAATCAGAAGGATGTTTGTTCCCTTCGGTGATGTGGCAATAAAGTAAGACTGATTCTTCCACTGACTTAATCACTCGGATTTTGTGTCCTGAATTCTGCTTGTGATTTTCGGTGCTAGTTTCATCCACAAAGACTTGGTTGCAATTAGGACAATAACCTCTTAATATGAATTTCTCTGCAACCTGGGTAATGCTCTTCTCAGCTACAGCTACAGGACCAGCATTCCGACAACGAACTCTGAATTGGATAAAAACATAGACTCTTTCATAAATATTTTCAAAATATATCATCCCTGCATTTTATTGCAGGAATTATAAAAATAACCAATATATAAATAAGCACTAAGCAATACTTTTCAATAAATAAATATGTAGATGATAAAGGATATCTATTGTTTCAAAATATCTGAATAATATCTACATTTGATCTATTTATAAACAAAATATACACACACAAAAAAACAAAACCAGATTCAAAAGATTTTTTTTAATTCAGGCAAATTTTACAAAATTTACATAATTTTAAAAAATTTTATAAAATCTGTATCAAACACACTGCTTTGAGGACTTTATCAGGCAAGCAAATTATTAGATTATCAATGGTAATTATATGAAGGGACACGCTGTAAGATTTTAGACAACCTGATACCTACTCTTTAAGAATTGATTAATGTTTTTATCAGGAAAATGCTATGCCCACTCTCTTTTGCACTAAAGAACTAGGCTCAATAAAACTGCATGCTATTCCACAAATTAACTCAGAACTCAAGACTAAATCAACTTCCTTAAGGAAAACAAAAAAATGAAACAAATGTGCTTTAACTGTCTTGTCTTAACTACTAAACTCCAAAGAGAAAATATGTGTTACATTGAGCATATATGTGTGTGTGTATATTTTTTTTTTTTTTGAGACAGAGTCTCACTATGTCACCCTTTATAGAGTGCCATAGCGTCACAGCTCACAGCAACCTTAAACTCTTGGGCTTAAGCGATTCTCTTGCTTCAGCCTCCCAAGTAGCTGGGACTATAGGCACCCACCAAAATGCCCGGCTATTTTTGTTGTTGTTGCAGTTGTCGTTGTTTAGGTGGCCCAGGCTGGGCTCCAACCTGCCAGCCTCAGTGTATGTGGCTGGAGGTAACCATAAGAGTGGAAAATTATTTATAATAATAGAATTAAATTAGAAATGAGAATAATAATATGAATCCTTAAATGTTTAGAAATTAAATCCCTAATTATAAAATTTCTGAATCTTTAGAAGTTAATACATTTCTAATAAACCTAAAAATCCAGTTTTTATAGCACATTTTAAAAATGGCTTTATTGAGATATAATTCACATACCACCTAATTCATTCACTTAGGGTGTATAATTTCAGTGGTTTTTCATATATTCATAGATATGTACAACCATAGCTATAGTCAATTTTAGAATACTGCATCACATCAAAAAGAAACCCCATACCCTTCAGCTATCACCTTCCATTTCCCTATGCTCCCTAACCCCAGGCAACCACTGAGCCCTAAACAACTACATCCTGTCTCTATAGAGTTCCCTATTCTGGGAATTTCGTATGAATAAAATCATATAATAAATGGACATCCTATGCTGCCTGATTTCACCTAACATGTTTTCAAGTTCTTTAGGTTTGTATCATGTATCAATATTTCATTCCTTTCCATAGCCAAATAACATTCCATTGTATGGAAATAACACATTTTTGAAATCCATTTGTCAGCTGATGGACATTTGGGTTGTTCCCACTTGTCGACTATTATGAATAATGCTGCTATAAACAAACCTACAAGTTTTTGTGTGGACTTATGTTTTACTTTCTCTTAACTGTATTTCTGGGTCATGTGGTAACTATATGTTGAATTGTTTGAGAAATGAAAAAACAAATTTTTTTTTTTTTTTTTTTGAGACAGTCTCAAGCTGTTGCCCTGGGTATAGTGCACGGCATCACAGCTCACAGCAACCTCCAAGTCTTGGGCTCAAGTGATCCTCTTGCCTCGCCTTTTTTCTATTTTTTAGTAGAGACGGAGTCTTGCTTTTGCTCAGGCTGGTCTCAAACTCATGAGTTCAAGCAATCCACCTGCCTCGGCCTCCCAGAGTGCTAGGATTACAGGTGTAAGCCACTGTACCCGGCCAAAATATTTTTAATATGATGAAAATGAAAATAAAACTTATCAAAATCTGTGGGATGCAGGTAAAGCAGTGCTTAGAGAGAAATTATATTTTTAAAATGTTTATACTGAAAACAAAGATCCAAAGTTAATCTAAGCTTCTACCTTAAGAAGATAGAAAAAGATAAGCAAATTCAAAGTATAAAGAGTAGAAATTAATGAAAAAGAAAATGGGCAGATAAAACAGAACCATCAGTGAAACCAAACACTGTTTAAAAGTCAATAAAAATCTGAGATAGATTATAGAAATAAACATAAAAAACCAAAATGAAATAGCATATTATTGAAGCAAGAACATGAAAGATTTCTCAGGACACAGAAAGCATAATCATGAAAAAAGAAAATAATAAATTACACTTAATGAGATGAAAAGCTCTGGCTCATAAAGACATAAT
The DNA here is from genome assembly GCF_000181295.1 of Otolemur garnettii. Lineage (NCBI taxonomy): Eukaryota > Metazoa > Chordata > Mammalia > Primates > Galagidae > Otolemur > Otolemur garnettii. Next base: position 5,485,965 of record NW_003852430.1, on the reverse strand, counting down.
TAACAATATCAATATGCAAGGTCAGAGATTGGGAAAATACACTCATAAATATTGGTATATTCTAGAAATTCCTATATTCTAGATACAAATCTGACAGAAAAATTTTATCTAAAATATATGAGGAATAAGCTCAATTCATTATTATAAAGGCAAACAATCCAATTTTTTAAATAAGCAAAGGCCATGAACAGACATTTCACAAAGATAAAGAAATGGCCCATAAGCTATGAAACAGTGCTCAACATCATTGCTCATCAAGAAAATGCATATAAAATCCACAATGAGACACTCATGAGAATAGCAAAAATGAAAAAGATTGGCGACATCAAAGGTAACCAAAGACCAAGTATACCTAGAACTCCCACATCCTTCTAGTAAGACTGTAAACTGGTACCATGTACAACACCTTGGAAAGTGTTTAATAGTTTCTTAGGAAGTTAAATATATACCTACTTTTGAATTAGCAATTCCACTCTTAGATGTTCATTCAAGAGAAATGAAAACATGTCCACAAAAGGACTTGTATAAATTCTTTGTAACAACTTTATTCACAATTGCTATAAATTGTGAACAATCCCAATGTCCAACAGTATGAGAACTGATAAACAAATTGTACTACATTCATACAAAAGATTACTACTTACCAATAAAAAGAAATAAGGTACTAAATAATATAGATAAATCTCACAGGTATCATGACAAACACAGAATTCCATTTACATGGAAGTTCTAGAGGAGAAAAAGTAATGTAAGGTGTAGAAAATACCATAAGAGAGACTGCCTGTCTTTGTGCATGAGGGGGTGGGAATGAGCAGGAAGGGACAGACATAATAGAGCAAAGAATGTTAGGATGAGAGTGTAGGTTGAATAGATGCATCCATTTGTCAAAATTGTAAAAGTTAAAATCTGTACGCTTCAATGAATTTAAATTCTATCTCAAAAACAAAAGACTTTAAAAAATAAAGAGAGTAGGCTAGGCGCCTGTGGCTCAAGTGGCTATGGTGCCAGCCACATACACCTAAGGTGGCGGGTTCAAATCCAGCCCCGGCCACCAAACAACAAACTGGGCGTTGTGGCGGGCACCTGTGGTCCCAGCTACTTGGGAGGCAGAGGCAGGAGACTCACTTGAGCCCAGGAGTTGGAGGTTGCTGTGAGCTGTGATGCCATGGCACTCTACCCAGGGGGACAGCTTGAGGTTCTGTCTCAAAAAATAAAAAAAAAAAAAATAAAGAGAGTAGAGAATATATTAGAAGTATAAATAAAACAAGAATGGTAGTGTTGATAATTACTAAAGCTGGGTGATGGGTAATGGTGTTCATTATACTATTCTGTTTACTTGTTTACATTGAGCATATATGTGTGTGTGTTTTTTTTTTTTTTCTTGAGACAGAGTCTCACTATGTTGCCCTTGGTAGAGTGCAATGGCATCACAGCTCACAGCAACCTCAAACTCTTGGGCTCAAGCAATTCTCTTGCCTCAGTCTCCCAAGTAGCTGGGACCAGAAGTGCCCACCACAACACCTGGCTATTTTTGTTGTAGTTGTCACTGTTGTTTGGCAGGCTTGGGCTGGGTTCTAACCCGCCAGCTCCAGTGTAGCTCCTAGCCGCGTGAGCTACAGGCGCCGAGCCTATTCTGTTTACTTGTATAGCTGAAATTTTTCATAATAAACAATAAAAATAAAAGGCAGACCAGAATTTGAATTCATGAAATGTAAGTCAGCACCAGGACTATTAACCATTATTTTATACTGCCTCAGTTTTATTGAGAATACATTTTACTTGAAGATTTGTGAAAATAATTATTTCACAAATGAAATTCTGTCACTTCTAGAAAAAAACAATTTTTTTTTTTTTTAAGAGACAGAGTTTCTTTTACCTTGTCACCCTCAGTAGAGTGCCATGGCATCACAGCTCATAGCAACCTCCAGCTCTTGCCTCAGCCTCCCAAGTAGCTGGGACTACAGGCACCCACCACAACGCCCAGCTACTTTTTGTTGCAGTTTGGCCAGGGCTGGGTTCAAACCTGCCACCCTTGATATACGGAGCTGGCGCCCTACTCACTGAGCGACAGACAGGTGCTGCCCGAAAAAACATTTTTAATGTATTTTAAAGAAAAAAAAAAGATCCCTAAGAAACACAGCATCTAAATGCAAACTACAGATTTGTTTGGATCATGATTTCAACAAAACAACGTTTAAAAACTTCATGAGATATTCAGAAATATGATAATTGAGTATTTGACTGAGTATTTGATACTAAGAAACTATTCATTTTTTAAGGTGTGATAATGGTAGGACAGTTACATTTTCTTTTAAAAAGAAGACTGCTGGCTTAGTGCCTATAGCATAGTAGTTACAGCGCCAGCCACGTACACCAAGGCTGGCAGGTTTGGACCAGCTAAAACAGCAATGACAACCACAACAAAAAATAGCCGGACTTTGTGGTGGGTGCCTGTAACTCCAGCTACTTGAGAGGCTGAGGAAACAGAATCACTTGAGCCCAAGAGTTTGAGGTTGCTATTGAGCTGTGACGCCACAGCATTCTAGCTAGGGTGACAAAGTGAGACTCTGTCTCAAAAAAAAAAAAAGAAGAGTCATTATTTATAGTATATGCTATGGAAATGACAGATGAAATAAAATGATGCCTAGGATTTATTTCAAAAATCACTTGTGAGAACAAGACCATAAATGAAACATGACTGCCATGTATTGATAACTACTGATGCTGGTTGGAAAGTACCGGGGGCTCATTTATACACTATTCTCCCTGCTTTCCTGTACTGCTTACAATAAAAGGACAAAGACAAAATCATACTGGAATTCTTCTTGATTACTTAACAAATCTGAACTTTCATGGAGATTTCATCTTTCACATGTATATGATATTTTTCATTCTGGCTGATTTAAAGCACTCACAATCACAAAACACACACACAAACACACGCAGTGTAGAACTGTTAGCTGGTTTTACATGACAGCAATATCAACATATCCACTTTTTCCACATCTGTAATTTTTCTCACTATGCTAAATTTGGTTAATTTCCAGGGAAATGTATATTCTCTTTTTCAAAGGTGAGAGCCATGGAATAGAAAAATATTTGCTGAATCCTCTCACTAGTAAATGGCTCAGTAGGATGGCTTCACAAAACAAGACCAGACATGTACAAACCTGAAATGGGCAGTGAGCTCCATGTGTGAACGCAGTGTCTGGTGGCAGGCAACACACTTAACTTGAAACGGAACATCCTTGCACAGAGAGATCAAAAGTTTCTTTGCAAAAGATGGAAATGATATTGGATGTGCTTTTCCCTCGTCATCTGAAAGACACAACAAACTATAATTTGCAAAGCTATCTGAGTACAGAGTGACCCAACCTTCCTCTCCTTTGCCTTTCTCAACATCAGTTGGAATAAGTAAAAGAAGAGAATCATTAATTTACTAAAAATCTAAGGGAAGCCATTTTTGGCCTTAAATACAAAGGATGCCTTATCATCAAATTAAAATTTGCTTCCTACATACAGAGAAAACACCCAACTTCCTAGATATCACGTATATAACAAAAACATTATTTGGAATAAATGTTTTCTTCAAAGCTTCACTTTACTCCTCCAACTTTAAACTTTATTCATAGGTACAAATAAATATTGACAATCTTTTAAAAAATAAGAATTGAGATAACAGTCTTTCACTTTTTTTTTTAAGAGACAGAGTCTCACTTTGTCACGCTCGGTAGAGTACTGTGACATCACAGCTCACGGGCTTAGGCGATTCTCTTGCCTCAGCCTCCTGAGTAGCTGGGACCACAGGTGCCTGCCACTACACCTGGCTATTTTTTGTTGCAATTTGGCCGGGGCTGCATTTAAACCCACCACCCTCGATATATGGGGCCAGCGCCCTACTCACTGAGCCACAGGGGCTGCCCAAACTACTATGAGGAAAAGTAACCAAGCAAATGGTCTGAGAAGTACCAATGGTAAATCAGCAAAGATTAAAGTAGTTTAATAATTTTCAGAAGAAGATAAGAGTATTAACATACCACCCAATTTAAAACTCTGATGGAAATGATTCTTTCCAGACATATGCTTCAAACACTCATCCTTGCTGCTAAAAAGAAGGAAGCAATTTGGACACGCAAAACACTGAATAATCTGAGGAAGAAGGTCATTGTTATGTCCATCATCTGTGGTTTCCTAAAATATAAGGCAAAGCTGTATTACAGATAACTAAAATTAGTACTCAACTTTCTAAAATCAACTCTCAAAATTTCCTGTTATTTATAATATATCAATCTGTAACATAAAAACTTTTCTTACCTAATATGAATTACAGAACTTTTATCATAAACAAAGTCCCATATGCAAAATTTTTTCCTCAAAACCAAATTATGGCTATCTTTCTGTAATAATAAATATACATTTCTATATATTTTTCATTTTTTACATACAGATTCATGTGTCATATTATACAAGTACATAAATGTAATCACACCACATATACGTTTTCTAATGTTTTGCTTTGTTACTATACTCTGCAACCAGGGTTATGCTTAATCACAAAAATACATGGAAAAGAATGCATAAGAAGAATGCTATTATTGGGTCGATGCTCATAGCACAGTGGTTACAGCACCAGCCACATGCACCAAACATGGCAGGTTCCAGCCGGGCCCAGGCCAGCTAAACAACAATGACAACTGCAACAAGAAAATAGCCAGGCATGTGGCAGGTGCCTGTAGTCCCAGCTACTTGGGAGGCTGAGGCAAGAGAATTGCTTAAGCCCAGGAGTTTGAGGTTGCTGTGAGCTGTGATGCCACAGCACTCTACTGAGGGCAACATAGTGAGACTATCTAAAAAAAAAAAAAGCCATTGTTTTATCAAGTATGATTTTATAGACTATTAGTTTGAAATAGTGAAAATCTCTAAAAATCTCTAAAATCTCTAATATAAAAATAGTGAAAATGTCTAAAAATCAAGTAGTATATCTCTAATTCTAAATCCCTAAAAAATCAACTGGTATAATGGTTGCAACTATGCCTTGTCTGAATCTATTTGATTTAGTCAGTCATTCGTTTCTAGGTGTATTTTTAGTTTAAGGTGTGTTATGTCTTACTAAAAACAATGATGTAAACATTCTTGAATATATATCCTTACTTATAAGGGCTTATTCCCCTCTTTATCAACCCTATCACAGGGTTAAAGGTACACATATGTGAAAATTTAAAGATACTGAATGTATGACTGCTTTTCAAAAAGGCTCTACCAATTCACATGTCCTGTAGCACTGAATGAGCCTGGCAAGAATAGATTTTTCTGAATTTTTTCCATTTCTGCCAGTCTGACAGATGTGATAGTCATTGTTGCTTTAAGGTCATTTCCTGTCTGTGAGTTTGAGCACTTATTCACACATTTGTTGACAATTCAGATGTGCTCTTCTGTGAATTTCTTATTCATATCTTTTAGCTTTTTCAATTGTTTTGCTTTCTCCCTTTCTGTTCATTTTGTATCAGTCCTTTGGTATCAAAATTAATTATCCGTCTCATCCCCCATTTTGCAAATATTTTTCCAAACACCTATTAATTTAGTTTATGGTCACTTTTAAAATTTTGATATACTCCAATAGGCATGCCTTTTCAAGCAGCTAGATTTTCAAATCTGGTTGAGAGCCACTTCTAGACTATGGAAATTTTTTTTTTAAAGTATGAAAGACTGTCTTTCAGGGAACATTTCTATAGTTCATTACTCGGAAAGTTTCTCTGAATATGTAGAGCACCCATATACTGAAAGAATTCCCATTCAACAAACGGTGCTGGGAGAATTGGACAACTACATGTAAAAAACTGAAACTGGACCCACAACTTTCACCACTTAACAAAAATTGACTTAAGATAGATAAAAGATTTAAATCTAAAGAATGAAACAATAAAAACTCTGGAAGAAAGTGTGGGAAAAACTCTTAAGGATGTTGGCCTAGGGAAAGATTTTATGAAGAAGAGTTCCATGGTTACTGCAGGAACAAGAAAAATAAACAAATAGGACTTAATTAAACTGAAAAGCTCTGCACAGCTAAGGACACAACAATCAAAGCAAACAGACAATCTTCAAAATGGAAGAAGGTTATTTGCGTGTTATGAATATGATAACTAGGATATATGGAGAGCTCAAATTAATCAACAAATACAAAAGCAAACAATCCCATCTACTACTAGGCAAGACACATGAACAGAACCTTTTCTGAGGAAGACAGACAAATGGCTAGCAAACATATGAAAAAATGCTCATCCCTAATTATCAGACAAATGCAAATCAAAACCACCCTGAGATATCAATTAACCCTAGTAAGATTACCCCACATCATAAATCCCTAAATTGCAAATGCTGGTGTTGATGTGGAAAGAGGGAACACTTTATTCTTCTTAGCAAAGTATCACAAGAATGGAAGAAAAGTATCCAATGTGCTCAAGCCCTACTATTAAAAGTAATTTATAGCTTTCATATGAAAGCTATAGCCCAATTATAGCCCAAGAATATGGGGAAGGGAGAGAGGGAGGGGAGGGAGGAGGATGGTGGAGGGACGGTGATTGGTGGGACTACACCTATGGTCCATCTTACAAGGGTACATGTGAATCTTTCTAAATGTAGAATATAAATGTCTTAACACAGTAACTAAGAAAATGACATGAAGGCTATGTTAACTAGTTTGGTGA
>NW_003852430.1:5475485-5478873 GCF_000181295.1 Otolemur garnettii | reverse complement strand
CTTCTTAGTAAAGCATCACAAGAATGGAAAACCAAATATCTAATGTAATCAATACTAATATGAAGCCATCAGACTTTCTAATTTACACCTACAGAGGTGAAAAACTCATTTCAAGTTGGGAGGAGGAGGAAAGAAGGAAAAAAGGGAGGAGAGGAGTTTGGGGTGCTCCCACTTAATGGCACAATGCAGTGGTATACAGCACACCTTTTGGGTGTTGGACACAAGTAAGAGGGACTCTAACTAACAAATTCAGATGTTGTGACCTGGTTGTTTGTACCCTCATATTATCCTGAAAAAATTTTTAGAAGTCTGTATTTATATGTGTATATATTATTATATATGTGGGTACCTGTTAAAAATTTAACTTCTTACTAATGATCTTTAGAATAACAGTTTAAAAATTGCATTGTGGCTTCTTAAATTTACTACCATTAATGCTAACACTATCAGAATAGTTTGTGTAGTACTTAAGAGATACAAGAAAAGGGATAGAAAATTTATACTTATATTAAGCACAAGTTAAGCACCATACTATGGTTCAGATTGTTTATCCATTTATTTCTTTTAATGAACACATGAGGTACTATTTTCATTACTTAAAATCAGAAAAATTGAAATTGACAAACTTACCACCCTCTCCCCCCAACAAGTTGTACCCCTAAAAGAGATAAACCTACCATTCAAACCAAGCTTTATATCTTGGGTTATAAATCATAAGCCTTTTCACTACTCCCTCTTCCCCCACTCCTTTTATTTGATGAGTGCCACTCAGAAGAAATAACAACGAGGAGGACATTTTACATTCCAATTAGAAGGTTCGAAATAAGAAAGCAAAGACATTTATTAATCACCAATTTAAAGAAGTTTCTCCTACTTGAAAAATCCTCAACTAAGTAAATAAAATCACTTTTAGTTTGAGACTTGTAAGGAGATTCAACATAAAGCTTGTCTAAATGATTTTTTCAATAAAACCAAAATGAGATTCTACATAAAATTTTATTAGCCATATCTATTATAAAAATATGGCTATTTGCAAATACCTTAATACAAATTGGGAGAAGGCAAGAGAAATAAGATATCTGGTAAGTTAAAGTAATCAATTCCTTTTTACCATATTTCTGATTACATGAAAATAAAATACACCATACAAATTTGTGTATCAAAAAAGTAGACCCTAGTAAGATACCATTTCACATCCACGAGGATGGCTAACTTCAAAAACCAGGTAATAATTGCTGAAAAGGATGTCGAAAAACTGAAACCTACATACACTGCTAGTGAGAAAGTGTAAGGGTGCAGTGGGTGGACATCAGTTTGACAGTTCTTCCAAAAATTAAAGAGTTATCATATGACCAAACAATTTAATACATGTTTAAAACATATGTCCACAAAAGACTCACACATATTTGTTTATAGAAGCACTGTATATAATAGCCAAAAAGTAGAACCCACTCAAATGTCTGATGAATTGGTCAATAAAATGTGACATACATCCATATAATGAAATATTACTTGGTATTAAAAAGGAACAAAGTACTGTATGATAAAACCTTGAATATATCTTAGAAACATTACGGCAAGTAAAAGGGTCTAGTCACAAAGGCTACATATTATTTGATTCCATTTATATGAAATGTCCAGGACAGATAAATCCACAGAGAAACAAAGTAGGTTAGTGGTTGCTTTAGGGACAGGGAGGATGAGTTTGCCAAGGAGAAAAATCACCTTATCAGTGGTTCTCAACCTTCCTCATGCGGCGACCCTTTAATACAGTTCCTCATGTTGTGGTGACCTCCAACCGTAAAATTATTTTCGTTGCAACTTCATAATTGTAATTTTGCTACTGTTATGAATCATAATGTAAATATCTGATATGTAGGATGTATTTTCATTGGTCATGACCCACAGGTTGAGAAACACTGCCTTAGATGATATAATACCCTATAAACAAAGTAAAGAGGGGAAGCCCTCCTGACCCACAAATGACACTGAGGCACACAGGATTCCAGTCTATCCGCCACCACCATCCCAAAATAGGGAGAAAAGTAGGGAGCTATTAGTAATACAATACCCACTGGATGGCTTTAATATCAAAACTCACTAGAAACTTGCTAGTCAAAGTGTGACTCAAAGACCAGCAGCAATGCCATCACCTAGAAGCTTTCTAGAAATAGGAATCTAATACCCCACTCCAGACCTACTGAGTTAGAATCTGCATGTTAAGAAAATTCCCAATTGATTCATGTGCACATTGAAGTTTGAAAAGGCCTAGTCCAGAGTGAAGAAACTGAAGATAAAAGAAAAAGGGGAGGGAAGCAAAAAAAAAACCAATATGAATTGTGAATCATTTGATTCTCTTTCATCAGAGTGCCATCTTTCCAGAACAGAATTCATTGGTATGAAAGGCTCATGTGAGCGGCTTATCCAGTCTTCTAGTGACCTCTTCTGGTTGATTTAAGACAGCAATTACAACCTAATGCACAGTAGTTTCCTTTAGAGTCCTCATGACACATGCTAAGAAATAAGCAATTATTGAGGACTGTGCATCAGGCTCAAAGTGCTTTATAGAGTATTACATTTTCTCTAACAACCTTGTACATAACTATACCATTTTTGAGATGAAGAAATTAAGCTCACACTTGAGTAACTTGTGAAGAACATGCAGCTAATAAGACAGACAGGAGAACTCATGTCTAACACCAAAGCTTTTGTTCTATTTTATCATACTGCTTCTCAAAAGGCTGAGAAAACTCATATATGTACTTCTTAGAGATAAGGCAAAGAAAAGAGAAAATAAACAAATTGATGAAACTTGGGGAAAAAAAACAAATGAAAGAATTCTTAGGTTAAACCACCTACTTAGATTTACTAAAGAAAAAAAGATAAATATGCTCATTACAAAGAGAATGGATAGGGAAACATGTCCTGAAAGAACTCAAGTACTGAAAAATGTGAATATTGATTACCTATTGCAAACCCTAAACCCCTTCCCGTTCTTTTCCTAAACCTTCCATTTGTCGTCATGGCAGGAGATTAGTCCTATCATTTATTTCTTCAATAAGACTTTTGGTTTCACATTAAACTCTTCATTTTAAATGCTATTACTTAAGCCAAACACTTCTCTCATCTCAAAGCTAAACTACTATAAAAATCACCTATACTGGTCTCTTTGTCCACATCTTTGAATCCAGTCTGAATACTACTGCCATTCTAACACCACTCAGTCTCTTTGGTGGCCCTAAAAAAAGGGAAAGGAGGCTCGGTGCCTATAGCTCAACCGGCTAAGGCGCCAGCCATGTACACCTAGGGTGGTGGGTTCGAATCCCCAGCCCGGACCCGCCAAACAACAATGACGTCTGAGGTTGCTGTGAGGTGTGAGGCCATAGCA
>NW_003852430.1:5466721-5475136 GCF_000181295.1 Otolemur garnettii | reverse complement strand
AAAAAAAAAAAAAAAAATCTTGTGCCTTTACAATCAGAGAGCTATCTGTGTAAGGAATCCCCAAGACTACCCTCAGGTTCACTGGTCCCTAGGAGGACTCACAGGAACACAGCATAGAGTTGCAGCTATGACTTATTACAGTGAAAGGATACAGAGCAGAATCAGCAGAGGGAAAAGCACCAGAGGAAACCAGGTGTAAGACCTTTCCCAGTGGAGTCACGCAGGACACATTATTTCCTCTAGCAACATGTACTGATTAGAGACTTGGTGTCCTTTTTTTTTTTTTTTTTGAGACAGAGTCTCACTTGTCACCTATGGTAGAGTGCCCTGGTGTCACAGCAACTTCAAACTCTTGGGCTCAAGCGATTCTCTTGCCTCAGCCTCCCACATAGCTGGGACTACAGGCGCCTGCCACAAGGCCCAGCTATTTTTAGAGACAGGATCTCACTTGGCTCAGGCAGTCTTGAACCTGTGAGCTCAAGCAATCCACCTGCCTCAGCCTTCCAGAGTGTTAGGATTACAGGCATGAACTACCTTGCCCAACTAGTTTCCAAATTTTTTAAAGGAGGCTGGTCACAGAGGCAACTTCTGCCTACCATGTAACAAAATTCCAGACTTCCATAAGGAAATTAGTTGTTTAGCTAACTGTTTGTACTGTAAGCCACTCATGTCAAGAGAATGGTGGAAACTCTCCCCAAATCCAAGCTCCCTGTTAACAGCCAAGAGCCAACAATGCAGGCAAGGCTTCTTAAGGACAGTAGTCTCAGCCTGCTTTGTTAACTCTTTCTTCACAACACCTATGCCTACAATCACTATTCTATTTAGGCGCTTTAACCTTACCAGAATTCTGTTACTTTTATTTTCTATTTGTGTACATAGAATCCTGAAAGACCTCTTCTCTTTCATAAAGCTTTGCCAAATTCTCCAACCAATTCTCTTTCCTTTCTCTAAACTCCTATTTCAACTTTTTTTTTTTAAACTGAGACAGAGTTTCACTCTGTTGCTCTCGGTAGAGTGCCCTGGCATCTCAGCTCACAGCAACCTCAAACTCTGGGGCCTCTTGAGTCAGCTGGGACTATAGGTGCCTACCATAACGGTTGGCTGGTTTTCTATTTTTAGTAGAGATGGGGTCTCACTCTTGCTCAGGCTGGTCTCAAACTCCTGAGCTCAGGCAACCCACCTCCCTCGGCCTCCCAGAGTGCTGGGATTATAGGTATGAGCCACCCCACCCAGCCCTCATTTCACTTTTGTTGTAGCATTAACACTTGTTCATTCTAGAGCACAAGTTCCCAGTGTGTGAAAACTATAGTTGATTTCTCTTCTACTACAGTACCTAGTCAGCGCTGAACAAGATGCAGGCTCTCAAAAACTCATGACTGGGTATGTAACAAAATCTGCTCCAAGATGGACATGTGTTCTGGGAATGTTCTCTAGTGTCAGGACAGAGGGATGGGAGGACCACAGAATTCAATCAGATATAACTATAATGCAAGCTTCAATTCTCTGCTGTGAACCTACATGGAATTCAAGCTATGTGTACATTACTTTCCAGGTATAGTTCTAGATATAAATTCCAAAATATAATTTAAAAAAAAAACTCCACTAACATCTGGACATAATTCTACTATTGCAAAATCTAATACTTATTCAGCAAATACATCAAATAAAGGTTTTTTAGCTACCAGGATATTTAATGTGATATTGTTTTTAATAATAGGAAAAAAAATCAAACAAAACATCCAATAGGAAAAGTGAACTATAACATATTCATGTTAAAGAATACTATTCAAGTTCAAGATGGCAGCTGAGTAACAGCTTCTTTGCAACAGGGCACGGTGAGATTAGGAAAAGACGACTCTGGGCATCTCTGCCTGGTGGGATATGCCCAGAAACATCCCTTTGGGAACAAAGGGAGACAGCAAGAGACATCTGGGCCCCACAAGGAGGATAAAAAAGGTGGAGAACTGCAAGTGGCAGGTGTGTTTGTTTGCTTGAAAGCTGCCCACAGCTGTAACTGCAGCAACAGCGAGATTATAATCAGGAAAGGCTTTACCTGTGGGCTGTTTTGTTTCTTTTGTTTTTTCAGGACTTGGGCACTGGATTGAACTTCCTTGGGAGATCCTGGGCGAGAGTGCAGAGGACTTTGAGCATTGTCCAGGGACAGGGGACTGAGCCACTGAGCCAGAACGGAGCTAATATTGTTCAGCTGTGGGCCACCCACCGTGGGAGAACAGCCACTGTGGAAGAACTGCCTCTGCAGGCTGCCACCCTCAGGGTCGCAGCTGGAGGATCAGCCTGGAGATCTTGGGGAAGTAACCTAGTGACTGAGCAACCCAAAGGCTGGGACTGAGACCCTGGGGTAGAGCAGAGATCTCAGTGTTTGGCAGATTAAAGCTGTGGCCCTCAGGGGCATAGAGTGAGACCGGTTTGGGTGCATTATATGCGGGCAGCCACTTCAGGAGAGATCCCAGTGACAAGTGCTTTCCTGGGAAAGCCTCTGTTTAGCCAAGGATAACAGTTTAAAGTGCCTTTTAAGTGGGCTGAGGATACATTTGACTCTCAAGCTTGTGGTGTTTGAGAAATCAGCAGAGGAATCCAGTCTCAATCTCAGTACAGCTGTATCAGCACTGTGATTAACATCTCATACCGGCTCGGCGCCTATAGCTCAACCGGCTAAGGCGCCAGCCACGTACACCTAAGGTGGTGGGTTCGAATCCCCAGCCCGGACCCGCCAAACAACAATGACGGCTGCAACCAAAAAAATAGCCGGGCGTTGTGGCGGGCGCCTGTGGTCCCAGCTACTTGGGAGGCGGAGGCAGGAGACTCGCTTGAGCCCAGGAGTTGGAGGTTGCTGTGAGCTGTAATGCTACGGCACTCTGCCCAGGGGGACAGCTTGAGGCTCTGTCTCAAAAAAAAAAAAAAAAACAAAAAAACATCTCATACCCCAGAAGATCACATGTTGCCCAGACAATATTCAGCAAGATATATATACTGTTTTGGTTTTGGGGTTGGTTTTTTTTCAGCTTCAACATTTTCCCTCTAGAATTTTCTTTTTCTTTTCTTTTTCCTTCCTTTTCTTTTTTCATTTTTCTATTTTAAATACAATTTTCCATTGTTGCTTTCATTAACAATTAGAACTTCATTTTTGCTAGTGTTTTTGCCCCTGTTATTTGGTTTTCCCCCCAATTTTATCCTATAGGGATTTCTGTTTGGTTTGATTTGATTTGTAGCATTTTTGTCTTTCCTCTTTACTTGGTGGAGGTGGGGTACTATGTTTGAACCGGCTAACAAAGAGCTACTGACCTCAAGGGAACCACCCAACCCAGAACCCCAGAGGCTGGGGGTTTTTAAGGTTAGGTCAAAGTCTCCTACTGTACACCTGTATTACTCCCGTCTCCCTCTTTTTGAGCCTCTCTTCTTTTTCTCAACACTCCCTTTGACTCACCCCTTCTCCTTGCCTTTTTTTCTTTCTTTATTAAATCTTTTTTTTCCCCTCTTGCTCTTCAATCTTCTCATCCTTCCAGTCCTGTACCAAAAGGACTCATCAAAACTTTAGGCCAGAGGCACAGTAACTTAAAGAGCTAGAGGAAGTGAGAGGAAAATTAGGGCAAGGAAACAGATAAAAGAAAACACTCATTAGGAAGAATCAGCAGAAAAATCCTGGCAACATGAAAAACCAGTCCAGAGCAATCATAGTAAGGGACTGTGAGGTAGCTACAGCAGAGGATTCCACCTATAAAGAAATGTTAGAAATGACAGAAGGGGAATTTAAAATACAGATGATGAAAACAATGAAGGAAATTGCTGAAAAAATGAAAAATAACCAAAAGGAAATCCAAAAACAGACTCAAATAAGAGATGAACGATATGAAGAATATAGAAAGGATATAGCAGAGCTGAAGGAACTGAAGCAATTAGGGAATTTAAAGATGTTATAGAAAGTATCAACAACAGATTAGATCATGCAGAAGAAAGAATCTCAGAGGTAGAAAACAAAGCTCTTGAGATAACTCAGATAGTTAAAGTGGCAAAAAAGAATTGAGAGAAAGCAGAACATTCACTGACAGAATTATGGGACTTTATGAAGCATTCAAACATTTTAGTTATAGGTATCCCAGAAGGGGAAGAAGAATGCCCCAGGGGAATGGAAGCCATACTAGAGAATATTATAAATGACAATTTCCCAAATATCACCAAAGATTCTGACACACTCCTCTCAGAGGGATATCGGACCCCATGTTGCCTCAACTCTAATAGAGCTTCTCCAAGACATAATGTGATGAACCTGTCCAAAATCAAGACAAAAGAAAAAATTTTGCAAGCTGCCAGGAGTAAACACCAACTGACCTATAGGGGCAAATCTATCAGGGTGACTGCAGACTTCTCTAATGAAATTTTGCAAGCCAGAAGACAATGGTCATCTACCTTTAATCTACCTAAACAGAACAACTTCCAACCCAGACTTCTATATCCCACTAAACTAAGCTTTAAAATTGATAGAGAAATCAAATCTTTTACTGATATGCAAACATTGAGGAAATTTGCCACAAGACCAGCTCTACAGGAAATACTTCAACTTATTCTACACTGACCATCACAATGGACCACCAGCAAAGTAAGCACCCAGGAATTAAAGGACAGAACCTAGCTTCCACAATGATGCAAAAGATAAAACTAAGCAATGGACTTTCACAAAATAAGATGAATACAATGCTACCACACTTATCAATTATTTCAATAAATGTTAATGGCTTGAACTCCCCACTGAAGAGGCACAGATTGGGTGATTGGATTAAAAAATGCAAGACATCCATTTACTGTTTGTAGGAAACATGCTTAGTCTCAAAAGACAAACTAAAGCTCAAAGCCAAAAATGGAAGACCATTTTTCAGGCAAACACAATCCAGAAGAAAAGAGGGGTTGCAATCTTATTTTCAGACACATGTGAATTTAAAGCAACTAAAGTCAAAAATGACAAAGATGGTCATTTCACATTAGTCAGTGGAAAAATACAACAAGAAGACATTTCAATACTAAATGTTTATGAACCCAACTTAAATGCTCCCAGATTCTTGAAACAGATCTTGCTTAGTCTGAGCAATATGATATCCTAGAACACCATAATGACAGGGGACTGTAACACTCCTCTCATAGAGCTGGACAGATCCTCTAAGCAGAAATTAAACAAAGATATAAGACACTTAAATGAGATCCTAGAACAACTCTGCTTGATAGATATATATTGAGAACTCCATCCTAAAGATAAAGAATATACATTCTTCTCATCGCCCCATGGAACATTCTTCAAAATTGGTCATATTCTAGGACACAAAACAAACCTCAATAGAATCAAAAGAATTGAAATTTTACCTTGTATCTTTTCAGACCACAAGGTGTAACTAAAGGTAAAATTCAACTCCAACAAAAACGTTCAACTCCACACAAAGGCATGCAAATTAAACAAACTCATGCTGAATAACAGATGGGTGCAGGAAGAAATAAAAAGGAAATCATTAATTTCCTTGAGCATAACAATGAACACACAAGCTACCAAAACCTGTGGGATACAGCAAAAGCAGTTCTGAGAGGAAAATTTATGGCTTTTAGAAGCCTACATTCAAAAAACAGAAAGAGAGTGCATCAACAAACTCACAAGCCATCTCATGAAATTGGAAAAAGAAGAACAATCTAAGCCTAAACACAGCAGAAGAAAAGAAATATCCAAAATTAAATCTGAGATTATGAAACTGAAAACAAAAGAATCATTCAGAAAATTAATGAGACAAGGAGTTGGTTTTTTGAAAAAATAAATAAAATTGATAAACCTTTGGCCAGACTTACTAGAAATAAAAAAGTAAAATCTCTAACAAGCTCAATTAGAAATGATAAAGGGGAAATAACAACAGATGCCACAGAAACACAAGAGATTATCTCTGAATATTACCAGAAACTCTATGCCCAGAAATTTGACAATGTGAAGGAAATGGATCAATATTTGGAATCATACCCTCTTCCTAGACTTAACGTGTTTCCCCTACCAAAAAAATAAGCCCTAGCAGGATTTCTATGCATTTGTTAAATATAAGCCCTACCCCCATAATGAAAAAATTCTCAACAAAATCCTAGGCAATAGATTACAGCTTCTCATCAAAAAAAGTCATACATCATGATCAAGTAGGTTTCATCCCAAGGACGCAAGGCTGCTTTAATATAAGCAAGTCCATAAATGTTATCCACCGTATTAACAGAAGCAAAAACAAAGACCATATGATCCTCTCAATAGATACAGAAAAAGCATTTGATAAAATCCAGCAACCTTTTCTAATAAGAACATTGAAGAGTACAGGCATAGGTGGCACATTTCTTAAACTGATCAAAGCTATCTATGACAAACCCACAGCTAATATCTTACTGAATGGAGCTAAATTGAAAGCTTTTCCACCTAGAACTGGAACCAGACAAGGTTATCCTCTGTTGCCATCACTATTCAACATAGTGCTGGAAGTTCTAGCCAATACAATTAGACAAGACAAGAAAACACAGGGCATCCAAATGAGAGCAGAGGAGGTCAAACTCTCCCTTTTTGCTGATGATATGATCTTATACTTAGAGAACCCCAAAGACTCAACCACAAGACTCCTGGAAGTCATCAAAAAATACAGTAATGTCTCAGGATATAAAATCAATGTCCACAAGTCAGTAGCTTTTGTATATGCCAATAACAGCCAAGATGAGAAGCTAATTAAGGACATAACTCCCTTCACCATAGTTTCAAAGAAAATGAAATGCCTAGGAATATACTTAACAAAAGAGGTAAAGGACCTCTATAAAGAAAATTATGAAACCCTAAGAAAGGAAATAGCAGAGGATATTAACAAATGGAAGAACAGACCACGCTCATGGCTGGGAAAAATCAACATTGTTAAAATGTCTATACTTCCCAAAGCAATCTTCCAATTCAACACCATCCCTATTAAAATACCAACATCAGACTTTCAAGACTTGGAAAAAAGGATTCTGCATTTTGTATGGAACCAGAAAAAACTCCATATAGCTAAGGCAGTTCTTATTAATAAAAACAAAGCTGGTGGCATCAGCATACTAAATTTTAGGCTGTACTACAAGGCTATAGTGGTCAAGACAGCATGGTACTGGCACAAAAATAGAGACACAGACATTTGGAATCTAACAGAAATCAGGAAATGAAACTAACAACTTATAACTACCTAATCTTCAATAAACCAAACAAGATACCCTGGAAGATATCAGCCTGGACTTTATGAAGAAGACTGCCATGGCAATCGCAATAACAACAAAAATAAACAAATGAGACTTACTGAAACTAAAAAGCTTCTGTACAGCTAAGGAGACCACAACCAAAGCAAAGAGACAACCTACACATTGGGAAAAGATGTTTGCATATTTTGAATCAGACAAAAGCTTAATGACTAGGATTTAAAGAGAACTTAATCCACACACACACAAAAAAGCCAATAATCCCATATATCAATGGGGAAGAGAGATGAACAGAACCTTCTCTCAAGAAGACAGACGAATGGCTAGCAAACATATGAAAAAATGCTCATCATCCTTAATTATCAGAGAAAAGCAATCAAAACCACCCTGAGATATCATCTAACCCTGGTGAGAATGGCCCACATCACAAAATCTCAAAACTGCACATGCTGGCACAGATGTGGAGAGAAATGAACACTTTTATTTACACTGCTGGTGGGACTGTAAATTAACACAACCTTTTTGGAAGGAAGTATGGAGAAACCTCAAAGAACTCAAGCTAGACCTCCTGTTTGATCCTAATGAAAAACAAAATCCTTCCTTTCATGGAGTTGCTTTATGAAATTATCGTAAAGTATTTTCTTTAAGATCCTTTATGAGCTAGGATCTTATTGGGCCATTATTGGGCATCTATCCTGAAGGAAAAAAAAACTTTTATCATAAGGACACTTGTACTAGACTGTTTATTGTAGCTCAATTTACAATCGTCAAAATGTGGAAACAGCCTAAATGCCCCCAACCCAGGAGTGGATTAACAAGCTGTGGTATGTGTATACCATGGAATATTATTCAGCAATTAGAAAAATAGACTTCACAGCATTTGTATTAACCTGGATGGAAGTGGAACACGTTATTCTTAGTAAAGCATCACAAAAACGGAGATGTATGAATCCTATGTATTCAATCTTGATTTGAGGACAATTAATGACAATTAATGACACAGTGGGTGGGGAAAGGGGAGAGCAAAGAGAGAAAGAAGAAGAGGGTGGAGAAAAGGAAGAGCAGAGGGAGGGAAGAAGAGAGAGGGGTGGGGACTCAGTGTGTGACACATCTTGTACCCTCAATGAATCACCAATAAAAAAGAAAAATGGCCAAGAACACTAAAAAAAAAAAAAAAAA
>NW_003852430.1:5457710-5466639 GCF_000181295.1 Otolemur garnettii | reverse complement strand
AGCAACCTCCAACTCCTGGGCTTAGGCAATTCTCTTGCCTCAGCCCCCCGAGTAGCTGGGACTATAGGTGCCCACCAGAACGCCCAGCTATTTTTTTGTTGCAGTTTGGCCAGGGCCAGGTTTGAACCTGCCACCCTCAGTATATGGGGCTGGCACCCTACTCACTGAGCCACAGGCACCGCCCTATTTGTTGATTTAAAATGCAGAAATACATATGCAATGATTCAACAAATACTTAAGCATTTATGTTTACAACACATTACTGCTTACAAAACAATTTAGATATCTTATGAAAAAACAATTATATATGGAGAAACAATAAAAATATATATATTAAAATGTTAGTGGTTATCTCTGTGAAATTAAGGATTATTTCTTACATTTTTGGTTAACGTTTAAAATTTTTTCCACAATAAACATGTAATATTTTTGCAGTGTTAGTCATTAAAAATATATCTACTATCAAATATGATAAAAATCTATTAGAGTGCTACATTACATGGATTTGCATGTCCATGAATCAACTCATGTCCCTTGAGACTTAACACTTAATAAGAGACACAGCCCTTTAAATATTAGATCTATTTCTTAATTCTAGCATTAATAAAGAAGTTGTTCCTTTCTCCCTGGCCCCAACATTTCAATAGGCAGTGAAATGTAGTAGACTTTTTTTATTACTTCTTCCTCCTGTAGTGTTTTCTTGCCCCCATGGAGCTGGGATCACAAGGTCTGGCTGTCTCGTTGTCCTGTTGTTGTTGTAGAGATGGGGTCTCACTCTGGCTCATTTGGCTCGGGGGGGGGGGTGTCGTAGCTGGTCTCGAACCTCTAAGCACAGGTGATCCACCCGCCTCGGCCTCTCACAGCGCTGGGACTACAGGCGTGAGCCACCATGCCTGGCCTAGTAGATTTTTAGGTCACATACAGGGGATCATGCCTGTAATCCTAGCACTCTGGGAATCCAAGGCAGGAGGACTGCTCGAGCTCAGGAGTTCAAGACCAAGCTGAACAAGAACGAGACTCTATCTCTACTAAAAATAGAAAAAGTTAGCTGGGTATGGTAAAGCACATCTGTGGCCCCAGCTACATGAGAGGCTGATGCAGGAGAAACACTTTAGCACAGGAATCTGAGGTTGCAATGAGCTAGGCTGATGCCACTGCACTCTAGCCAGGGGCAACAGAGCAAGATTCTGCCTCAAAAATAAGAGAACAGCACTTGGGAGGCTGAGGCAGGTGGAGTGCCTGAGCTCACAGGTTCAAGACCAGCCTGAGCTAGAGTGAGACTCCCGTCTCTAAAAAATAGCTGGGCATTGTGGTGGGTGCCTGTAGTCCCAGCTACTCGGGAGGCTGAGGCAAGAGGATCACTTGAGCCCAAGAGTTTGAGGTTGTTGTGAGCTAAGACGTCATGGCATTGTACTGAAGGCAACAAAGTGAGACTCTGTCTTTAAAATATATATTTATATATAGGTTTTTAGTTCTCATCATCTAGCTCATAAAGGATCTTAAAGAAAATACTTTACAATAATTTCATAAAGCAACTCCAAGATAGTCTCACCGTTGCCCTTGGTAGAGTGCCGTGGCATCACAGCTCACAGTAACCTCAAATTCTTGGGCTTAAGTGATTCTCTTGCCTCAACTTCCCATGTAGCTGGAACTACAAGCACCTGCCAAAACGCCCAGCTATTTTTTGTTGCAGTTGTTATTGTTGTTTAGCTGGCCTGGGATGGGTTCAAACCCGTCAGCCTCGGTGTATATATGGCTGACGCTGAGCAGAAAAGAAGAATTTTGATGATAATCTCAATGATAATCTCAAGGACTGCTGGCTCTCAGCCACCAATTTTACCTGTGAACATTAATTCAATGGCCTAAATCATTTTATTTCAATAGACAATCATAATTTTTATCCATATGTATATCACTAGTGATTGTTAAGTTTAAGAGCAGCAGGAAAAAACCTCCACACCCAACTTGATGGCTACCCAGAAAAAGAATACTCTTAACTTAGGACATGGCTCTTACCTTAGTAGAAAGGTGATCCTTATATTGCTCTTGAGTAACAAAGTTTTTGTAACATACTACACAAGCAAAGGAACTGAAAAAAGGTCCGTGTAGTGTAATTGTTGGATCACATGGAGAGTGATCAAACCTGCTCAGAAGAGAGTGGTAATGTAAGAAAAATCTGCATTCCAGGGAAAAACTATGTTGTTTCATTTGTAAAGCTAAACACATAAATACATGCAGAATGTTACACTTTTCTTTTTTTTTTTTTTTTGAGACAGAGCCTCAAGCTGTCCCCCTGGGCAGAGTGCCATGGCATTACAGCTCACAGCAACCTCCAACTCCTGGGCTCAAGCGAGTCTCCTGCCTCCGCCTCCCAAGTAGCTGGGACCACAGGCGCCCGCCACAACGCCCGGCTATTTTTTGGTTGCAGCCATCATCGTTGTTTGGCGGGTCCGGGCTGGGGATTCGAACCCGACAGCTTAGGTGTACGTGGCTGGCGCCTTAGCCGGTTGAGCTATAGGCGCCGAGCCAGAATGTTACACTTTTCTACTTGAAAATTAAATAATGTTCTTCATATTTAAGACATATCAAGTGACTCCCGCATAACAGGTAACCCCCTCAGATAATGATGACCAGTAAGCTCAAGATTTCATAAAGGTACTCAATCCAGTTGGAGAACAGCCTAAGCAAGAACAAGACTCTGTCTCTACTGAGATGGAAAAACTAGCCAGGTACAGTGGCAGGCGTCTGCACTCCCAGCTACTTGGAAGGCTGAGGCAGAAGATCACTTGAGCTCAGGAGTTTGAAGTTGCAGTGAGCTATGATACCACCACTGCACTCCAGCCTGGGTGACAGAGTGAGATTCTGTTTCAAAAAAAATAAGCAAAAATACTCACAATCCAGCAAAATCAATTTAGGAGTTTCTTGCCAAACTAATAAAGCTTCCAGTTTGAAAAATACAAGCCCATCATCTTTTACTTCTTGCTTTGGTTACCCTAAGTCTCACAGATAAACTTAAATAGACCACTGTAATAATAATCTCACATTAATATTTCTGGCACACTTTTATTTCCTATGAATGGCTTTTAAATCCTTTTAATTTTCATCTTACCCATTACAGTGACACATCTGGAAAAGACAATGGCTTAGAGAGCCAAACTGTCCAGTTCTCATCTTTCAGCTACTGTTATAAAGGGAGACTATGGAAAAGAGTGTTTAATACCTTTAAAAGCACATTCCCTTGAGACCCACTTTCTTAAGCTCCACTATTTGAAAACTCAATAAATTGATAAAATGAGTTTCATAAATAAAATTTTTCTTTATTATTAATTTTGCTTACATTGATTTGCCTTAAGCCTTTATTCTGTAATGACATGTTAACTTTCTTCAGACTAGACCAAATTATCTGTTAAGTGCTCTGTGTCTCTTGAAATTTATATTTATAAGCTACATCTCTCTAAAGCTGAAAGATGTGTAAAAAAACCTATCTTCAATGTCAAAAAATCTATCAGCATTTTATGAACTAGACTAGGGGAAAACACATACTTAAAAACCATACTCATAAAGAAAAAAGAATATTACCTATAATCCTAGCACTCTACGAGGCTGAAGCAGGAAGATCTCTTGAGTTCAGGAGTTCAAGACCAGCCTGAACAATAGTGAGACCCCTTCTCTACTAAAAATAGAAAAAAGTAGCCAGGTGATGTGGCAGGTGCCTGTAGTCCCAGCTACTTGGGAGGCTTCAGCAGCAGGATCACTTGAACCCAGGAGTTTAAGGTTGCTATTAGTTACGCTGACACCATGGCACTTACTCTAGCCTTGGGCAAGCAAGTCTCCAAAAAAAAAAAAAAAAAAAAAAAAACAGAATACCATTAGAAAAATGTGACTTCACCAAGCCTTCTAGGAAACTTAAGAAATATAAATTAGAAATAATTATATCATAATGGCAAAAAAAACAACAACAATTCAAGTCTGGAATACATATAATGCTATAATAATAACTGACAGAGAAGTATGTCGCTTTCAGCATCCACTATTCTGAACATCCTACTTACCTTTTCAAATGTCCTAAGAGAAGGTGCCCATTGTCAAATTCCTTGTTACAATGCATTATAGGACATGTAAGTGGCTTCCCAGATACCATTGTTTGGCCTCTTCTTCGGAATGAATTTTTTGTTCCAGAATTAATTGTGCCTGTTTTGAGTCCTGCATCATTACAATATAAACTCTTAAGTTTCTGCAGTTATTTCAGACTGGGAAAAATTATGATATAGCATAAGCTGAATGGTCCTAATTATAATTGTTTATAGCCTCTCTCTTAAATGATGTTAATAACCTAAAAGTAATAGTTACTTGTAACCCCCCAAAATGCCCTTAACATCTCCAAGTAGCATTCTCAGGAAAAAATCCATTTCCTTAAGGCTAACAAACAAAAAATGCTAAAATGCTTTAGAAAGTCAAGACCCTACTCCATTCATTTCATTTGTATGAATTTGCAAAGATTTTCTAATCCTTAGTCTCTTTAAAACATGTTAAGTGTATTTATTATAAGGCTTAGTTATACTATCGAGGGCCTAGGCTCTATGAAAATTATGTTTAGAAAATTATGTTAAACATTCTAAGTGGGGTGGAGAAGGCAGAGTGACAGGGAGGAGGAGAAGAGTGTTACTTTCTGAGAAATCCAGCCACTGAGATCAATTGCTCCAATCTGGACTTCAAGTAATGCAGGTGTCAGTAAGAACAGATTTATGGAACACAAAGCAGAGATTCACTTATTATTGATATCTTTCCTCTTTTTATTTATTTTACTTTGTCCCTTCAAATAACCAATTAGAAAGTACATCAGTTTGCCCACCAAACTTCTCTTAATTAATTCCTCTTTATCATGATCTTCATCTCTTCCTTTATAATCCTGGTCTTAAAAATCACACAACTCTTGTAAACTAATCCCTATGGCCAAATTTCATTCTCAGGGAAATTCCCAATACATGACATATGATGAAAAATACATAGGGTTATGCTGCATAAAAAAACAACTGCCAGGATTCTGATACACAGTTGGATTACTATTTCTCTTTTGTAATAATAGAGAGACCCTGTCTCAAACAAAACAAAAAAACCCAACTGGGGGCACCTGTGGCTAAGTGAGTAGGGCGCCGGCCCCATATACCAAGGGTGGTGAGTTTGAACCGGCCCCTGCCAAACTGCAACAAAAAAATAGCCGGGTGTTGTGGCGGGCGTCTGTAGTCTGAAGCAAGAGAATTGCCTATGCCCAGCAGTTGGAGGCTGCTGTGAGCGGTGTGACGCCACGGCACTCTACCAAGGGCAATAAAGTGAGACCCTGCCAAAAAAAAACCCAACTGGGTATTTACCTTTATGTCAGTTTCTACAAAGCCCCCGAGCATTTAATTAGAATAGCATTATTCTCTTAACATAATCTAGTTTTAAAATACCCAAATGGTTATATAGGTTTAAGGTTTTAACCATTTTTCTTCTGTTTTAGTCTTTATGGGGGAATATTTCTACCAAACTGTCCAAATGTTTATAAATACATTCTGACAGTAATGGACAGCCTAACATTAGTCTTAAGGACAACCATACCTTAGGCTCAAGAAAGCACTGAATGACAATACACCTGTTTATCTTTTTTAATGCAGCAATCAGAATTATGACTATTTTTATAACTGTCCATCCATATTCCAGATGTCTGCCATTAGGACCTTTACTTAGCTAGAAATAAAGGCTCCAGATAAAAATAAAGTTGGAAAAAATCCCTTGAAAGAAAATAAGGCTTCTCTATTGAAAGGCTTTACAAGGCCTTTAAAATACAGATGTTTAAAGAACTTTTATAAATACAAATGTTTAAAAAACTGTTTCCCTAAATAGTATAGAAAGCATTGTTTTAAAATTACTGAGTTTTCAAATTTATGCAAATTGGCTCAACTGTAAAGATCTATAAAGAATAGATCAATTATAAAGTACTTAAAAGTGCTTCTAATCAAAGAAATGAATTATAATAGTGAGTACTATACTCTGAGGTAAATTGAATCCTTTATTGCTATTGAGAAGTAGAATCTCACTTTTTATAATTAAAGAGAACAATGACCTGACTCCTGTTTTTCCCAACTATACTCCTTTAAAAAATATCAGAAATCTCTAAAGTCCATTTATGGAATAGCACCATACTTAATACAGCTCAATACTAGAGTAACTGTTTAAGCAATAGCTCCTAAGCTTTATTTTTACACTGCTTCAGGAACCAAGCAAGAAGCTGAGCCAATCACAAGAAAGAACATAATTACAGACCTCAACTCCAAACTCAAAATCTTTAGCTATCAATGAGCCCAGTGTGACCTGAAGACATACAAAATACCAAGGCCTACAAGTACAATAAAGACAACTAACTCATTTGTTCCCTCTTGACCTGCTCAGGGAAATACATAAAGAGATGCTCAAGAGTTCAATTTACAATATATTAAAATATTCTGACAATCTGGAGGCCAGGGATTAAGTCTTAAGGGCATATTACTGGCCCAACAACCATTATATGTAGGACTTGAAAGTGTCAGACTCATGAGATAAACAAGTTTTAGAAGAGATCTTACAGATGATAAAGTTTTATAGTTCTAGCCCATTTTCCTATCCACCACTCAATACTACAAGTGAATCTCTGGAGATGAGAAGGTTTGCCCATCTGTTTAAAACATCCAAGGTGATTCTGATGCAGAGAAGGTGAAACTACTGAGCTAGTCATTTCTTGTCAAAGTCTAGTAAAGTTCTTGTCTAGTCAGTTCTTGTCAAATACAAGAACTGTATTTTTTAAAGACTATAAGCTTTAAAAGAATACCCCAGGAGAGAGGCAAAGTCGTTTACCACATTTTCTATGTATCTTTTGCCAAAGTAGATCTGGAATGCCACAGTATTCTTTTGTTTAATTGAGTAGCAGTCAGATGTGGAACCCAAATTCCACACTTCCTTTCTGTGTTCATTATTGCAAACATTTATAGCTCACCCCTATAGAATATTCAGCCAACATTTTTTTGAGTATTTCTAAGCTGGGAACTCTTTTAAGAAATTGACACAAAAAAGGATTAGTAGGATTTGGTCTCTGTCCCCAAGGTATACACAGTCTAGTGGAAGAGACAAACATATAAACAGATCAATCTAACATATTAAACACTGTATTAAAGAAATGAATGAAGTACTGTGAGATCAAAGGTAGCTGAGTAACCAAATTTATGTAGAATAAATCTAGATAGGCTTATTTCAGAGACTGATGTGATATACAACACGTATTGGTGATATTAACTCACCAATCTCTTAGTGCTTTATTGAGTATTATCTATGGGCCACGTGCAGGCAAGTAAGAAAAACAGAGGAAAAAATTATTTAAAAGGGATGGGAGGTGGGTAGAAGTTTGCTAGGAAGCAGACTGAGAGATAAGGAGGACTATAGTTTGAGAAGGTGGCCAAATGTCAAAAAATCTATTGTATTATATTAGGTATCAAATGGGATGAACTACTAAATACCAATAAATATACATTATTAGAATTCTTTTATATGTAGAAGTTGATGCTATTCAAAGCAAAGCCCCTTGAAAATTAACTTTAAAACACAAGATTTCTAAGTTCAACAAAGGTAAGCATACTATGCATAGATATTTCTGATGACTTCCTGCAAGTAAACCGTCTGCTAGACTAAATCCATAGCTGCGGTATCTGTGGATATCCCAAGCCCTTAAGGTCTCAATAGATATTCTATAAGACAGGCTAATAAACATTGCCACAGTGGGGCTCTCCTACTATACTAGCTCTTGAAAATTCTACCAAATTATAAGGTCAGGGGAGAAGGTCACACAGCAACTCTACTAGGAATCTCAGGTCTGCAAAGAAATTAATAATGAATAAGCTACCCAATGCTTTAGACAAGTCTCCTCTGAGGACATTCTTTACAAAATATCTACAAAGGCTGCACTGATAAAGTAAACATTAATCATCTAGATATCAGTTTGAATTCCATTTCCTTAGCAAAGCCTTTCCTGACTGCAAATAACCTATTAGACATACTCCTGTAGACACATGTACTAGTTCATGCAATAAGTATTCAATATATGAATGAATAAATGAGTGATAGCTAATAAGCTCCGGGATGACTTATGTTGTTTATACTCAAATATATGTGGGATAAAGAAGGAAGACAATTAGTAAAGTAGGCCACTATAAAACAACCCATTATGAGGTGGTATTAGATCATTGAAACTAAATTTCAATACTTTATATGATCATTAGCAACTGAATAAAACAGATTACTCTCCACATTTAGGTTCTGGGGAAGCTCAGTAACCTTAATGTAGTCTCTAAAGAGTACCTGGCATTTTTAGCCATTGGTCCACACATAGTCTTGCTGCTTCTGTATCAGAATGTCCTCGAATAAATTCCAATTCTTGTAACCCATGAGCATGCTGAAAATCTATTTTCTCCTAGAGGTATTAAGAAAAACTAAATTAACTTATGATTACTATGCTGGTTTCCTTGAGAAAAGGATTTTGACAAATCAGTGATCAGAAAATACTGATTACTCTTTATCCCCACAACTCCACATCTAGAAATCTATGCCAAAGAAATAGATCAAAATAAAAATTCATGGTCTAAGATGAGATCCCAATGTTATTTGCACAAAGTTCAGTACAACCTACATCTCTAGCAATAGGTATTGACTGTTTTAGTAAATTACAGTATGTACAACTGATATCAGGTTGTCATCGGAGACACCAAAATTCTTCCATGATGTGAGATCATACTTTTTTTTTTTTTGAGACAAGAGCCTCAAGTTGTCTCCCTGGGTAGAGTGCTGTAGCATCACAGCTCACAGTAACCTCCAACTCCTGGGCTCAAGCGAGTCTCCTGCCTCTGCCTCCCAAGTAGCTGGGACT
>NW_003852430.1:5441478-5457681 GCF_000181295.1 Otolemur garnettii | reverse complement strand
GCCCGGCTATTTTTTGGTTGCAGCCGTCATTGTTGTTTGGCGGCCCCGGGCTGGATATGAATCTGCCCCCTTAGGTGTATGTGGCTGGCGCCTTAGCCACTTGAGCCACAGGCACTGAGCCAGAGATCATACTTTTGATACCAAGTAGGTTACCAAATTATATTAAACAAATAAGGCAAAATATAAACAAAGAATAATTTAAATGTATATATGTTTACAGAGAATAATTTAAATTTATATACACTCACAGAGAGAAAAAAACACAATTTAAACTGCACACAAACTTTATGTCTACTCTATATATTAAATGTTATTAATGGCTACCTCTGGGAATGAAATGTAAAAGATTTTTTCATTTTTAGACTTTATACATATTTTTTAATTTTCCTAATGTAATCTAAAATATACAGAAGGACCCTAATGAATATTTGTTCAGTGAATAATATTAAAAGCAGATATGCACTGTCACTTAATATTCGCCAGTATAAAGCATTTGTTGCTATCTAGATCGAGTTGGCAAACTATTCCACGAAAGGCTAGATAACACATACTTCAGGCTTTGCATGCCCTATACTATCGACTGCAACTACTCAGTTGTGCTGTTGAAGTATGAGAACAGTCACAGACAACATATACAAATGAGTGTGACAGTATTCTTATAAATCTTTATTTACAACAGGTAACTGGCCAATGCCAACCACTGAACCGATGCACTGCTAAAAGCCTAAATCTTTCTAGTTAAATTACTCATAAAACAATTTGTGTACTCTCTAATCATGCTGCATATAAGAATTAATATTTACTCACCACTTGCCATTGAATTAACATTTACTAACACTTACCACTGTTTTAAAAGGACTTTAAATTTAATTTTGACAATAACTCTGAGACAGGCATTTTTTTTTTTTTTGCAGTTTTTGCCCAGGGCTGGGTTTGAACCCGCAACCTCCGGCATATGGGGCCAGCATCCTGTTCCTTTGAGCCACAGGTGCTGCCCCAAGACAGGCATTATTATTGCTCCTATCTTATGATTTTAAAAAAACTGAGGTACAAACAGGTGGAATAAATTACCTAAGGATATGGAACAATGCCAGAATCCAAACTCTGGCAATCCGATTCTAGAAATCATGCACTGAATAAGTATATCATACTGTCTCAAAGATTTGTATGTATTTTAAAAGAATTCAGAGAGCCAAAAAAATGCTAGATTTGTAAGAAAAGGCCAGAATGCATAGCCAAGTTAGTAATGTAACATGATTTTCTATCAGGAAGGGTAAGTGGAGAAAAAAGTGTGGATTAAGATTTTTTTTTTTTTTTTTGAGAAGAGCCTCAAGCTGTCCCCCTGGGTAGAGTGCCGTGGCATTACAGCTTACAGCAACCTCCAACTCCTGGGCTGAAGCGAGTCTCTTGCCTCCGCCTCCCAAGAGGCTGGGACCACAGGCGCCCGCCACAACGCCCGGCTATTTTTTGGTTGCAGCCGTCATTGTTGTTTGGCGGGTCCGGGCTGGGGATTCGAACCTGCCACCTTAGGTGTACGTGGCTGGCGCCCCAGCCGGTTGAGCTATAGGCACCGAGCCGGATTAAGATTTTAATTTGAAGAAAATCTACACATTGTTCAAAGTATTAGCATGAAATACTACTTCTCAAGTATGTTATATGCATTATATAAATTTTTTCTAAATTCTCAGTAATCAAAGTAGGTATGTATAAACATGCTGACCTTAACACAAAATTTAAAAGGATCAGGCCAGGGTGGTGGCTCATGCCTGTAATCCCAGCACTCTGGGAAGTCGAGGAGGGTGGATTGCCTGAGTTCACAAGTTAGAGACCAGCCTGAGCCAGAACGAGACCTCATCTCTAAAAATAGCTGGGCATTGGGGCGGGCGCCTGTAGTCCCAGTTACTTGGGAGGCTGAGGCTAGAGAATCACTTGAGACCAGGAGTTTGAGTTTGCTGGGAACTAGGACGCCATGGCACGGTGGAGGACAACATGAGACTCTCTTCTCAAAAAAAAAAAAAAAATTTAAAAGGAACCTTTCACATAGGACTTTTGAAGCCCTAAGGTGCTACCATGCACTGTGATTTTCTGTATGTAGAGTGTACAGTAAACCAACTTCATCAACTACCAAATTTTTTTTTCTAAGTATATCCCTATAGGATTAGTGTCCTGAATAACATGTTTAGGAAACAAATAGTATAATCAAGCTTATCCAGATTTGGCAATAGCTCCTCGTAGGTATATCCTAAGACATTTTCTTAGGTATAAAATGAAATAATTTATCAAGTTCTTTATAAAAATTCATTACAATAAAAACCTTTCAATTAAAGTAATTAAATGAGATTAAACACTACTACATAGTAGCTAATAGCATACTTATTTTAAAAAGAACTTCTAATAACTAAAATTAAACACTTTTTTAAAAAGTTCTCTGGCATCTCGTACAAGAAAATTTGAATTCTGAACATATACAGTCAATACTCAAGAAAATATTTACTAAAATCATCCCAAAATTAGCCCTCGTTTTTCTATCACAAATCAACTTCTGCAAACTTTAGGGTTACAACCCTTCTTGCAAATCATCTTAACTCCTGGAATGTCAGTAAGCAAAGCTGGCAGCTGGCCCCTGGTTAGCACAGCACAGTGATCTTTGACAGTATCCAGTGAAGACTTCAATAAATCTTTTTTTCTTTAAAACCTCTCCATCAAAAACAAAAGATAACTTACTTTAATAATGAAGACATCAATAATTCACAAAGGCGTAGAAGAGTTGAAACACATTTTCTTTTCTTTTTTAAATTTCAGAATATTATAGGGGTACACACATTTTGGTTATGTAGTTTGTTTTTGTGTATTTTAAGTTATAAGTGTGCCCTTCACCTAGAAACTGAGCATTGTACCCATGTTAGATGTGAGCTGATCCTTCCCCTTCTCCCCCGTCACACCTACTTTGCTTCCATATGTGCATGTAAGTGTTGATTAACTAGTTCCAATTTAGTATTGAGTACATGTCATATTCGTTTCTCCATTCCTTTTTTTTTTTTTTTGAGACAGAGTCTCACTATGTCACCCTCGGGAGAGTGCCATAGTGTCACAGCTGACAGCAACCTCAAACTCTTGGGCTTAAGCGATTCTCTTGCTTCAGCCTCCCGAGCAGCAGGGATTACAGGTGCCCACCACAATACCAGGCTATTTTTTGGTTACAGTTGTCACTGTTGTTTAGCAGGCCATGGCTAGGCTTGAACCTGCCAGCCTCGGTATATGTAGCCAGTGCCCTATTCACCGAGCTCCCCAAACTCATTTTTCCATTCTGGCTGAAAGATATTTTCTATGGTATCTATTTTTAGCCAGAATTACCATTCACTAGAATTCTTCAAAAATTATTTCTATTTCAGTTTCATTATCTTCCTTTTTGGGTATTTTTTCTTTGTTTTTTGGATGTTGCACTCTAGTTTTAAAGAACAAGTTATCTGTAAGGGGAATCAAATAAGGAAAACAAAATCATGGATGGATTGCAAGCAATGGGCTAATGCACCACTGTAAGACAGTTTCCTCCTTAAATAAGAATAAAATCTTGTCTAATTTATTCTTTACACATGACTACACAAAAAATTACAATTTTTCAATTTAAAATAATGTCTTCAATGTGAAGCCTTTAATACAATGAATGAACATACATATGCGTGGAAAATCTTAAATTACCCTTAAGAAAAACCTTAGCTGTCATGTTGACTAATGTGGCCATTAATACTCTAGGGGGCTCAGCGCCTATAGCTCAACCGGCTAAGACGCCAGCCATGTACACCTAAGGTGGCGGGTTCGAATCCCCAGCCCAGACCCGCCAAAGAACAATGACGGCTGCAACCAAAAAATAGCCAGGCGATGTGGCGGGTGCCTGTGGTCCCAGCTACTTGGGAGGCAGAGGCAGGAGACTCGCTTGAGCCCAGAAGTTGGAGGTTGCTGTGAGCAGTGAAGCCATAGCACTCTACCCAGGGGGACAGCTTGAGGCTCTGCCTCAAAAAAAAAAAAAAAAAAAAAAAATACTCTAGGGAAAAGAGGCCAGCATCACTCAGAAAATCTAGGGAATAGTAAGATAGTCTGCAAATAGTCTTCTCTCTCAAAAAGATTTTCTCCATGACCCATTAAAAAAAAAAAAAAGATACTGAAAAGTTTTGGAAAAGAAACTTTCTTAAAATTTAATAGTGTTTCTGCCAGGATAAAAATAATAGTGTGCGTGTGTCTGTCTTTATGTAATAAACATTTTAAAATATAAAAAATATTATGATCTAATTTAAGTGGTATTATATCATAAAGTCTCAAACTAACCTACTCCTAAATTTAAAGATTTAATACCAAATTAAGAAATATTAAAGCAGAAGCTATAGAAAAACACAAATTTCTTTATGATAACCAATGGAACATGGAATCAAAAACACAGGTGTTAAAATTATAAAATCATAGTGCTCATCCGACTTGGAAGATCATCTACTTGTCCCTTCACAGAATAAAACTTAAAAGTTAAGTGACTTGCTAAAATCCAAACAGCTGCTGGCAACATCATGATTTAAACTTTCATTTTAGTATGGAGGGGTTTTTTTACCCAACTCATCACCCTTTACCTAACAGAGCCTACCAGATACCTGCCAGTACTGAGGAAGTTCTTCAAGTAACTTCATTTGGGGCCTTCTAAAGCAAATCAAGAAAAACATCTGTTTCATGCAAGATTCTAAATTAGACTTCATTTTCCACATAGCTGCTCTTCTGCAACCCTGCTTCAAATTTCTTCCTCATAGTATTGGATTTTATTTGGTGAGACAAGCTGAAATTTAAGAAAGTGGACTGGCTCTATTTGGTACAAAATAATGTTATAGCAAACAGCTTAGTATCTATCAAAGCCCTGATAAACTCTTCACTTTTGTGAAAAGTAACCACTCTTAATTGCTCATTTGCTTTGAGAAATCTCATGATTTTTAATTCTCAAAAGTAAAGTCCACTCAATTAATTGTATTTTTTTCAAGAGACAGACACAGGATAAGAATCTGACAAACTAAAAACAGCTACTATGAATTACGATTAAACTGAGGTGTTCTGTTGAGCATACACTTGGAAAATCATAGTCTTTCTGATTAAAGGTTTCTCTTTATAACTTTATTATGAAAAGCACAATAATCCATTAAGACACCAATTAAAATAAGCACATACCCGGAATGCTCTATTCTTCTCTTCTTTCTGCTGTTTCTCTACTTCAACATGGCGGGCTAGACGAGCCAGAGTCAAAGCAACTTTATCCTTCTGATGGTCAATATGGTCTTTACGTTTAACATTCTCCTATAATAGAAAAAATAATTTTCATTCCTTTTAATTAAAAAAATTAGCATTTGGACAACATATATCCATTTTCCAAACTACTACTGTGCTAAAGAACCATTTACTTCTTTTAAGAACCTATCTTATGTATTTTATATTTTATATAGTATTTTGTAAATCAGCTAACTATCCATCAGCATCTTTGGTTTCAGACAAATTAGCTGCTAGAACATATATTCACTGTATAATCATCTTGGTATTGAAAAGTTTTGGGCTGCTTTGCTCTGAGACAATAAGGTTATGTCATCAAGCCTTTAAGTCCACCCGAGGAGATTTAACAATACAAACATCTCTGGCTCTGGTCTTTTAGCAGTGTGAGAACAGTATTAAGAGAAATTATTTTAAAAAAAAAAAAGATGTAACTTCTAGTTTCCAAGATAGCATACAGGGACCTTAGCAAGTTGCCACTTCATCCTAATAATAAGTAAAAAGTTGAGCAAACTGATCAACTCTCTTTAGATACATTTGAGAAATGAAGTCATGGATCAAACTGCTGCTTCCCTAAAATTGGAGAAAGGGGGGAAAATAAAGAACACTAACTTACCAAAGCAGAAACTCATGAGCAGAAACCTCCACAAGAGTTAAGTACTGGAGTAGTAAAACCGAAATATAATTGAACTGCTGGATGCTCAGTGTGGACATGTCTAAGAATTAAAACCCCAGGGTACCCAGACATAGAGGGGTTCTCACACTTTTTTGTGTTCTTACCTCCAGGAGCTATGGAGAAAAATCCCCTTAAGCTTCTGGCAGGGGAGGGAACAAGTAAGCACACTGAAATATCTAGAGGAATTGGCCCTCCCCAACAAGACTTGCCCTTAAGAGAAATTATTTAACCACAGCCTAAACTGCTGGGATTTTATCGGTGCTTAACTAACCTGGATGAAGGAAAATATTATACCTCACTCCAACCCACTATAGCCATCCTGTCCCACCTAAGTGGGGGAAACCTGAGAGAAGCACTAGTGAAGTCACAGTTCAAGGACATAAGTTCACCTAAATACTGAAGTCTAATCACAGGGCTAGAGACCACTTCCCTCTACCCTGCCCCTACACCTTAGCATTCCATTATTAATGCCCTATTTACCACAGTTCCTTCTGCCCAGTACATCATGTCCGCTTTCAACAAAAAATTACAAATCATACTAAAACGCAAAAAACAGTCTCCAGAGATAGAGCAAGCACCAGAACCAGACCCAGACAAGGCAGGGATGTTGGAAAGACCATGAATTAAAAACAACTATGATTAATATGTTAAGGACTTTTAAAGTAGATAACATGTCAGAGAAAAATTCTAAGAAAGAATGAAAAAGATGTTAGAAAAAAATAAAAATATATATGCTGGAGATCAAAATACAGTAACAGAAACAAGAACGTACTTGATAAACTTATTACTAGACTGGACACAGCTAAGGAAAGGATCTGAGCTTAAAAGTATGTCAATATATACCTAACAGAGGAATTACAGGATCAAATGGTAGATCTATATTTAGATCTCTGAGTGTTCTCCATATGCTTTTCCAAAAGGGACGTATTAGTTTGCATTCCCACCAGCAGTGTAGTAGTGTTCCCTTTTCTCCACAACCCTGCCAGCATCTGTGATTTTGTGATTTTGTGATATGGGCTAATCTAACTGGCATTAGATGATATCTCAGAGTGGTTTTGATTTGCATTTCTCTGATGATTAAGGATAGTGAGCATTTTTTCATATGTCTGTAGGCCATGCGTCTGTCTTCTTCAGAGAAGTTTCTCTTTAAGTCTCTTGCCCACCCTGCGATGGGATCACTTGTTCTCTTCTTGCTACTACGCTTGAGTTCTCTGTGGATTCTGGTTATAAGGCCTTTGTCAGAAGCATAACCAGCAAATATCTTTTCCCATTCTGATCACGCTATAATACAGATATCTGTACCAGAATGTTCACTGCAGCCCAATTCACAATTGCTAGGTCATGGAAGAAGCCGAAGTGCCCATCGACCCATGAATGGATCAATAAATTGTGGTATATGTACACCATGGAATACTACACAGCCACAAAGAAAGATGGAGACTTTGCCTCCTTCATGTTTACATGGATGGAGCTGGAAAATGTCCTCCTTAGCAAAGTATCTCAAGAATGGAAGAAAAAGTATCCAATGTACTCAACACTATTATGAAACTAATAGTTAGCTATCTTAGGAAAGCTACAATCCAAATGGAGCCCTAGACCACGGGGAAAGGGGAGGGGTGGAGGGGAGGGGAGAGGATGGGTGAAGAAAATGATATTGTGGGGATCACGCCTATAATTTATCCTATTAGGGTACATGTGAATTTGTCTAAAGGTTGAATATAAATGTCTTAACACAACAATTATGAGAAAGACATGATGGCTATGTTAGCCAGTTGGATGAGAGTTTTCCAAACTGCATATGGAAGCAGCACACTGTATCCTATGATAGAATTAATGTACACAATTATGATCTAATAAAAAATAAAGAAGAAAAAAAAAATAATGAAAAAAAAAAAGTATGTCAATAGGCTTGGCGCCTGTAGCTCAAATGGCTAAGGCGTCAGCCACATACACCAGAGCTGGAGGGTTCAAATTCAGCCCAGGCCTGCCAAACAACAATGACAACTACAACCAAAAAATAGCTGGGTGTTGTGGCAGACGCCTGTAGTCCCAGCTACTTGGGAGGCTGAGGCAAGAGAATCACTTAAGCCCAGGAGTTGGAGGTTGCTGTGAGCTATGATGCCATGGCACTCTACCCAGGGCTACAGCTTGAGGCTCTGTCTCAAAAAAAAAAAAAAAAGTATGTCAATAGAGACTTCCAGAACAGAAAAAGAGAAAGACAGACTGAAAAAAACAGAATAAAATGTCCAAGAAACACAGGGCAAGTAAAAAAGGTGTAATAACACACGTAATGGAATATCAGCAGGAAAAGAAAGAAACACTTGAAGCAGTAATGACTGAAATTTCCCCAGTCAATGTCAGACACCAAACCACAGATCCAGGAACCTTGAGAGAAGGGGGGATGCCCCTAGAAGAATAAAGATACGAATTACATCTGACTGCCCCTTAGAAACCATGTAAGGAAGAAGAGAGTGGAGTGAAATATTTTAAGTGTTAAGAGGGAAAAAAAGACCAACTTCATATGTTGTATCCTGTGACATTATCTTTCAAAAGCAAAGGTGAAACAAAGGCTTTCTCAGACAGGGGGAAAAAAATTGAATTTGTTGCTAGAAAAAACTGAATTTTTTCCTGTCTCTAGGGAGAAGGAAAATGTAATCCTATCCCTAGAGGTGGGCATATCCCTATAGGAGGGATATAAAGTAAATATATTTGTTCAAGTGTATGTACATGTTGAGCATCCCTTGTCTAAAATGCTTAGGACCAGAACTGTTTCGGATCTCTTAAGGCAAAAAAGTCCAGAGCAGCCTGGATAACACAGTGAGACCCTATCTCTACAAAAAATATTTTTTTACAAAAATTAGTTGGATGTGGTGGTACACACCTGAAGTCCTAACTATTCAGGAGGCTGATTAAGAGGATTCCTTGAGCCCAGGAGCCTGAGGTTACAGTGAACCATGACCATACTATTGCGCTCTGGCCTAAGTGTCCACAGCCAAGACCCCATCTCATAAAAGAATAAAAGAGAAAAGAAAAAGAAAATTCAGATATATATAAAGAAGGGCACTAGAGAATAAGTAAAAATAAAATGCAAAATAAAAACTTTTCTTATCCTCAATTTACCTAATAAAGTTCATGCAAAACAACAATAACAAAATGTATTTGATTATGTATACTTACATTTGTTCAAGTGTATGTACATGTTGAGCCTCCCTTGTCTAAAATGCTTAGGACCAGAACTGTTTCGGATTTTGAATATTTTTCAGATTTTAGAAAATCTACACATAGATAATGAGATATCTTCGGCATAGACCCAAGTCTACACAAAATTCATTTATGTTTCTCATATATCTCACACATGTAGCCTAAAGGTAATTTCATATATTTTTTATTAATTTGTACATGAAAGCATGCTGTGTACATCACACAATCAGAAAACAAAGATGTCACCAACTCAGCCATCCGTGGGGACCATCTGTGGTTATTTGGCCTCATCATCATTCCTGACTAAATTTATGTTACTGATGAATAGTCGTTTTCTTAAACTTTTCACACAAAAGTACTTAACAGTAAAAAATAAGACATACCATTAATACAGTGGAAAAATCCTGTATTGAGGGCAACTGTGAGCACAGCTGCATCATCAGAACACCTGAGTCAGCTGTTAATGGCAACAATAAACCATGATAGGATTTCAATCTCCATACATTTTGCAGTTGAGAGATCAGAAAGTGGGTTCTCTAGTGATAAGGAGGCATTCTCCTAAAATGGCTTTTTAAAAAGGTTTCCTCCAGAGTCATCTGTCTCATTAATAATGATTTTTGACTTAGAAGTCTCTTTGATTTTAAAAATTGGCATGTTTTCTTATCCCGTGATAAATACACACTGGTCTAGTCCTTCATTCTACCAAGTCATCTATGGATACTTTTTCTGTAGTGTTAACTTCATCTTCACTGTCACTGTTATCACAATCATCTTAATAACCACTATCAACATTCTCACCATTGAGCAGTAAGTGAAAACTGGAGCCTCATTATCAGTGTTTAAAAAATGTCTCTGAAATTCACTTTTTTCCAGCTTACTGATAATCTTTTTTGCATATGTAAGGGGATATCAGACTTTTCTCATTTGACACACAGAATCCTTCCAAGTCATTAGCTTTGTTCATCATCACTGAACACAGCGGCAGGCCAGAGGTTGTGCCAGGCATGTACCACTATGTTTTTAGTCACTGTGTTTCAAGCATTGGCAACAGCATATACAGCATCCTTCATGCTAAAGTCCTTTTGAAAACATTCCATATGCATGGCTCTGTTCACTACTTCTAGCATGGTGTTCCAGAAAGTGTTTTGATATTTACCTTTCATTAATCTAAGAATATCTTCTCATTACATGCTTAAACTAATGAAGTCACATTTGTAGGAAAGTACATGGCATGAACATTATTTTTCATAAGCATCTCAGCTGGAAGGTAAGAACAGCTGTCAAATAATAACAAATTCTTGCAATCCTCATCCAATACAGCCTTCCTGCAGTGAATACAAGCCACTAGTATAAAATGTTTGTGAAACCAATCAGAAAAGACATCCTTGGTAATCCATGTCTTTTGTTAACATAAAGACAGGTAAGACTTGTAAACAGCAAGAAGAGAAAAGCCCAGCCCAGCACGTTTACACTTATGTGTGGCTGCTACACAAGTACATTCCAGTACAGTTATTCTGTCCTTGGCATCCTTAATTCCTATAGAAGCCATCTCATCAATTGTTTCTGGGATAATAACACTAAAACAATGATTTTTTTATCAGCATTACTGACTTGTTTTGGCATCAGGTTTTCATCAGCAATGACCCTAGCAACCTGTCAAAGAATTTCTCCATTTCATGATCACCGGATGCTTTATCACCACACGTTTAAAAATTCAATGCTGTGTCTTTCCTTAAATTTCGGCAACAAGCCTGTTGAATATTCATAGTTCCCTTCATGTTTCAGTTCATCATGACAGATCTTTGTTACATGACCAGCATATCATCAAGTGGCATGTGTTCACTCCAATACTGATAAATCCACTCTCTCAATAAGTGACTAAGATTTTTTATTTTTAGTGTAAAATGCAGTATTGTTCTACTTCACACTAACTTCTTCTCATCACTTTCAGCACAGAACATGAGCGAACAGTTTACCCTGTTTCTTCAGGACATATATGGTAGTCATTCCACCATCAGACTCCTGTCAGATATTCCACTTACAATGCTCTCCAGTTTCTCCACCAGCTTGACTTTCTATGCCACAGACAGACTTAAATGACTCTTCTTTTTCTCATCACTGTTATGTATTGAGGTATCTATAGGCTTTTTGATATTTTCAATATCTTTATACCTGCACATTTGCATTTTATTACTCTTTGTGAATACACTTTAGGGGGGGATGGGTGTGTGTGAGAAAATATACTGCAGCTGTAGAGGACTGGGAGGGTCTTTTTTATTCCTTGGGAACACTGAATAAACTGCATGGTGCACCTGCATTGCAACTTGTCACCTGAGGTCAGGTATGGAATTTTGCTTTTGTGATATCACATCAGCCCTTGAAAGTTCCAGATTCTGGAGCTTCTGGACTTTATAGATTTCTGAGTAGGTATACTCAGCCTGTCTATACATAAAAATACTCATTTACGCTTATGTATATTTGAAATGAATGACAGCAATGATATAAGGGACAGGAAGGAGAAATTATGAATATTTTATTATTAAATACAGTGTCATTTGAAAATAGACATGTACTAGGAAATGAAATTTTTTGTCTTTCTAGTTCCTCATGTGTCACTACCAACAATGTGAATACTCTGGGGCAGGAAGAAGGCCACATGTTAGATAAATTAAGGCGATTCTCACTAGGAAGAGCTTCCATTGAATTGGGGCTTCCACTATCATTTCACTTTTTCTTAGGTCCGGTTAAACAACCACTTTGAATGACTTCTAAAGTTATATTCATTCAGGAAAACTTTACTTAATATTTATTCTTCTTGAAGTTTATTTTAAAGCATATGTAATGATTCCCTGATTAAAGATATAATCTGGATGGAAAGCTAAAACTCAGCAATTATACTATGATCCAATACAATTTTTAGTCAGTCATCCACTAGTCGCAAAATGTAAGTATATTCTGAAAACCGTACTCCTTTCAAATCATACTCATATGCTGGCAAAAGATATTCAGTACATTAGGAAGTCGTACAGCCCTTTAAACAATATTTAAGCATTTGTTTAGAATTCTAAAACTCATCTGAGGCCCCTTTTAAAGGTTTAATAAGTAAAATCTATTGGTACTATAATAAATTATGTACTAAAATTAATTTTCTTATATTTAGTATTAGCAGCCTATGTTATCTTTTATTTAACCATAAACTGAGCACCCCCAACCCATAAATCAGAAATCCAAAATGCTCCAAATCCAGAACTTTTTCACCACTGACATGATGCTCAAAGGAAATGTTCATTATAGCATTTAGGATTTCAGATTTTCAAATTAGAGGTACTCAACTGATAGCATATGTATATATTCTAAAATAAAAAATTTAAATCTAAAGCATTTCTGATCCCAGACACTCCAGATAAGGAATACTCAACCTGTATATTATTAAGTCTCAATAAAAAGAATGTTTCTGTTATTCTACTAATTCTGCTGATCCCTTTATTGTCTTTCATGACTTTGAAGGGTTGAAAAGATTCACAATGTTAAAAACAGAAGATACGGAGTTTGGACTCCTTCTTCTTCTCCACTACAGAGAAAGTTTCTACTTTGTTAGTAAAAAGAAAAAAAAGGGAACTCTGGCTATCAATACTGAAAGCAGATTTGGGAGACAATCTACTCCTAGTAGGAGGAAAAAGAATGGTAGCTAGAAAAAACAAGAGCTTCAACCTGGAAACCTTTGCCATTTTAACGTTAGCACTTCAAACTGAGAAAATTGCTGTAAGAAAGGTGCTGTAAGAAAGGCCTGTGGCTCAGTGAGTAGGGCACCAGCCCCATAAGAGGGTAGCAGGTTCGAACCCGCCCTGCCCAAACTACAACAAAAAATAGTTGGGCATTCCAGCCAGTGCATGTAATATCAGCTACTATGGAGGCTGAAGCAAGAGAATCACCTAAGCCCAAGAGCTGGAGGTTGCTACAAGCTGCGACACCATAGCACTCTACTAAAGACAACAAAGTGAAGACTGTGTCTCTAATAAATAAATAATAATAAAAATAAAAATAAGGGCTCGGCGCCTATAGCTCAACTGGCTAAGGCGCCAGCCACGTACACCTAAGGTGGTGGGTTCGAATCCCCAGCCCGGACCCGCCAAACAACAATGACGGCTGCAACCAAAAAATAGCCGGGCGTTGTGGCGGGCGCCTGTGGTCCCAGCTACTTGGGAGGCGGAGGCAGGAGACTCGCTTGAGCCCAGGAGTTGGAGGTTGCTGTGAGCTGTAATGCCATGACACTCTACCCAGGGGGACAGCTTGAGGCTCTGTCTCAAAAAAAAAATAAATAAATAAATAAAAATAAAAAAAAATAAAAAAAATAAAAATAAGGTGTTTTCAGTTAAGACTGGAGAAAAAATAAGTATTTGAACATTTTTTCCATCACGAATCTTGGGTTGTGGGATCGTAGTTGCTTAAAAGGCCGCTTAATTCTCAGCATTGGGAACTTCTACCATTCTGTGAGTGCCAAAATGCTGATTTATAATCTAATGTGAAACCATAAAAATAAAATTCCACAACTATTCTCCTTATGCTAAATTTGCCAAATCCCCCAAATCTTATAATCTTGAATT
This sequence comes from Otolemur garnettii, assembly GCF_000181295.1. Classification (NCBI taxonomy): domain Eukaryota; kingdom Metazoa; phylum Chordata; class Mammalia; order Primates; family Galagidae; genus Otolemur; species Otolemur garnettii. Next base: position 5,443,908 of record NW_003852430.1, on the reverse strand, counting down.
ACTATTTCGGTCTTTGGAGCTTTTCTAATAAAGGTCAGGCTTTCAGATATGTAACTTCTCAAGCAAGAATTGAATTGGCTCTGAATCTATGGTAAAAGTAAGGACTATAGGATCCTCAGGATCATCCTTCTTGAAGTATCTGCAATGGTCACATGGACTAACTTCTTTATAATAATATTAAAGAATTTATATTGGCTGTGAATAAGCTATCAGTGCTATTCACTCAGTTATTTTCAGGGAGCACAGGAAAGCCTTAGGAAAAACATGGGGAATATGGGAGCCTCCATTTGCCCATATTTTAGATCACTCTCTGCATCAGTTTTCTTCCATATCCAGAAATGCACAGAATTAAGGAGGATGCTGTAAAGCCAGGAGACATTACAAGGAAAATTCTGATTTAGCTACTATGAAATTCTTATATTCTCAAACACACTTTTTTTTTGAGACAGAGTCTCATTTGGTCACCCTCAGTAGAGTGCTATGCTATCATAGCTCACAACAACCTCAAACTCTTGGGCTCAAGCGATCCTCTTGCCTCAGCCTCCCGAGTAGCTGGGACTACAGGCGCCCACCACAACACCCAGCTATTTTTAGAGATGGTGTTCTGCTCTGGCTCAGGCTGGTCTCCAACTTGTGAGCTCAGACAATCCACCCACCTCAGCTTTTCATAGTGCTAGGATTATAGGCATGAGCCATCACACCCAGCTCAAATATACTTCTTTATATTTTTACCTAAAACCTGAGGTAAAAAACACATACAAAACAAATTTGGGATGTGTCCTAGAAATGACAGATTCAAAATATTGGATAAACTGGGGTACACATGACAATGAAAGTTAAGCATATACAGGTAAAAGAACTATTTTCTTCTAAAGAACAATGTTTTTATCTTTTATTATAGCTTGGTAAGTCACAGCACAAATTCCAAGTCTAGAAATAGGATGCACCTTGGGCAGGAAAAGGGCTTTCTTATGGCACCTAGCAGAAGGAGTTGCAGGTCAATGTAAGTGGGGAGAGAAGGTGGTGAGGAGAAGGAAAATCTGACGTAAGGTTTTGTCGAGGTCATTTTTTAAAAAGTAACTAATATCCACAGTTAACATTTCATAAGAGGATCAAGGACACAGTCTGAGGCCAACCCTTTGTTTCCCTTAGTAGTTTCCCATACTGAACACATTTAGCCTTGTGACAAACAAGCTGCACTGTCATTACTTTTCTCTTTTTGCTTCAGACCAATAACTATTTCAATACAAACCACTCCAGACCATGAACTCATAAATATCGGATTACAATCCACAAAACCCAACCATAAAAGATTAGTTACATCCAACAAGAATTCCACTATTTTCATTTACTGATAAAGTTTAATGAATAAAGTTTTCCTGGCAACAGTTAAAAGTTTTTAATAATTCAGTGGGTAGGGTGCTGGCCTGATATACTGAGGTTGGAGGGTATATGTAGTCCCAGCTACTCAGGAGGCTGAGGCAAGACAATCACTTAAGCCCAGGAGTTGGAGGTTGCTGTGAGCTGTGTGATGCCACGGCACTCTACTAAGGGCAATAAAGTGAGACTGTCTCTACAAAAAAAAAAAAAAAAAAAATTGCTTTTGTGGGAATGGCCAAAAAATTTTTTTAAATGCTGTAAAACTGTGATTTACTGTGAAATAAAGTGTTTAAAACTGCTAAATGGGCAAGTCAATGGCAACATGACACAAAATCCCAATAACCAAAGAAGTGACATTAAATTGACATTTCTATGACTTTCCTTGTCAATTATATTTGTTAAGGGAAAATGATCCAGTAAATACCTACCACAGTAAAATCTAGAAGGCTATAAAAAAAATGTTAAACAGTGGCTATTTCTATCTGGAGAGGTTTTTTTTCTTTGTATCTATTTTCTAACTTTTCTACAATCAGCATACGTAATAAAATTGTTAAAACTTTAATTACTGAACAAGACTATGTAAAGACAAAAAATGTTAAGGATCTCAATCTTTCGTTGTTTGGGAATACAATGAATGGATTTAGTTTATAACTTATGCCTAATAAAAATGTTTAATATCTATTCTACCTAAATACAGATGGAAATGTATCTAGAAGGAACATAATTAATAAACTATAATGAACTTCTTTCAGATTTTTGTCCTTAAAGGCATAATCACTGGGTTACATTATTTTCCAAACCTAAGAGAAACATGTTAGTCAAGAACTAAGGCCACTCATTCTCAGTTCAACAAGCTTAATAGCTTCCAGGAAAATATTTTTATTTAAATTTAAGGCCAAGCATCATTATCACTTTACAGGAAAACATTTGGCTAAAACACAAATTTATTAATTTTCTTTACTTAGATTCTTCCTGAAAACCCAAAGCACAGGCTCAGCACCTGTGGCTCAAGTGGCTAGGGCGCCAGCCACATACACCTAAGGTGGCAGG
>NW_003852430.1:5432543-5441027 GCF_000181295.1 Otolemur garnettii | reverse complement strand
AACCTCCAACTCCTGGGCTCAAGCGAGTCTCCTGCCTCTGCCTCCCAAGTAGCTGGGACCACAGGTGCCCGCCACAACACCCGGCTATTTTTTGGTTACACCATCATTGTTATTTGGCAGGCCCGGGCTGGATTCAAACCCACCGCCTTAGGTGTATGTGGCTGGCACCTTAGCTACTTGAGCCACAGGCGCCAAGCCAACAAAAGACATTTTTACTAAAAGCTGAATTTCTACTTGACCAGCCCCAGCAAAATGTAATACATAAATCACAGGTGAACTTTCTCCTAAAATTCATCTACAAATGCCTTCTTCTTGAACAATTCACTTTTTTCTTTCTTTCTTTTTTTTTTTTTTTTTTGAGACTGAGTCCCACTCTGTCGCCCAAGCTAGAGTGCCAAGGCCTCAGCCCAGGTCATAGCAACGGTGAATTCCAGAGCTCAGGCAATCCTCCTGCCTTAGCTTCCAGAGCAGCTGGTACTACAGGCCCTGCCACCACGCCCAGCTAACTTTTCTATTTTTAGTTGAGATGGGGGTCACACTCTGTTCAGGTTGATTTCGAACTTCTGACCTCGAGCTATCTGTCCCCTCAGCCTTCCAGAGTGCTAGAATCACAGGCATGAGTCACTCGTAATCCTGAAATTCATATTATGGTTTAAGAAGCTAGATGCCATACAAAAACTAGCTCTAAACTTTTTGTAAAAACTTTCTAAAGAAGGTGCTATGAATATATTTCCTCAAATATTAAATTCAGGAAGATCTTTTGCTTTTCATACAAAAGATGTTTTGTTTACCCAAAAGTTGAGCTTCACTTCTTATTGTCATAATGAGCTAAGCCAGCTATTTAGAAGTGTTTGCTGAAATTAACTCAAAGGAAATGTAAAAGAAGTAAATGTTTTTGCAAAGCAATTTCTGGAAGACAATATTAAAAAGAAAGGCTTTGCAAAGAAGATCATTTTACTATAGTCTTATGGAACTCTATTAATAGTTTATGGCTTTTTAATAAGTAAGCACTTTTGTATTTTTTAATCACTACTAATCTCTAAAAATCACTATAGTAACAAAAAAGACAAAATTTTACATTTTCTACACAATTATTTTAATGGAAATATGAATACAGTCACTGGACCTCTCTGTGAAATGGAACCTTTCTGCTCCATGTACCACACAAGGGGATATAAGTTAGGAGGAAAGCACTCTGCAAAAACAATTATTACCCCCCAAAAGAGTGGCCACAACAACCTAATTTCCTATCTGACTCACCAAAGGCACTTTTGACTACTGAAAAAGCCATTTCTAAAGAAAGATAAAATCTGTAGGAGAGAGAAGGGTAAATACAGAGAGGGACACACAGAACAATCCAGGCAGAGGTTTATTTGTTGGTCTAGCTCCTACGTGTCAGCTGGCATTGATAAGCCAGCAGGGCACCAACTGGAGGATGATTATCTTCTACATAAGGAATCTCAAAGTCCAAAGAAAAGCTCAGAAGAACAACCAGTTGCAAAAGTGCAATGAATTAATACTTTGCAAATCATCACATTATCCCTCTGACTAGTGCATTTAGTTTGAACAATATTTATGAAACAAATGAATTACTTCATACAAACTCAATTTCAAAGCCTGCTTGTTATTGTCCATTCTAGCGCTTTGGTCTCATGTTTGGTCTGAAGTTTGCATCCCCCGAAGTCCTGTTTACCAAAAACCCCTTCAACCCGACTTGTAACTCAAACTACATGCCAAATAATACTGGGAAAACCATCAATTTTTCTCAAGAATTTTATGTGCAAATACAGATAAAGCAGAAGAGATTAACACAGCAAAGCAGTACAATATTTATTTACCATCTCCAGCAGCAAAGCTTTGGAACCAGGAAACCCTCTTTTTACAAAGCAATCTCGTTCCCACCCCCAAATGTTTCTTTACAAATACAAAGTACACAGAACAATCGCTTTATATGAACAAATTTAAAAACATACATACAGATACGCCCCATTCTGTAAAGTTCTTTATTCAGTTAAGAAGGCTAATACCACTGAACCTGTTAAATAAGAATCTTCCTATATTTTCTTGTGGTTGAATTGCCAGTATCTATTTCTATAAAAATCCTTTTCCAGGAAAATGAGTTTGATCCTCCTTCAGTACAGGACAAAAAAAGTTGTGTAATTTTTGTACTTAAGAGAATTTTAAAATACAGTATCTCTGAATATGAATTTGTGACAAATCAAAGGGGAGTTAACAACTTTTTAACTGTGTGTCACCGCTTTGCCTCTGGCACAGAAAAAAAAGGATGAAAAGACAGAAAGTCAAAGCGGCAACAACAGCAGGGAATGAAACCTAAACAAGAGAAAAAACAAATAGGAAGTTGACCAAATGTGTTTTGGGGCTGCTGGTGATACCACTACACAGGTTCACAGTTCCTTCTTCAATACGTCAACTCCAAATGCAAATGACATAACATTTTTTATAAGAATCTTCATTTCTCCCAAGTCTACTCAGAAATTATCTAAAACTCAACATACAGGAAAATGAGCCACACTTATCTACACTAAGGACACTCTGGAAGGTGACCCTGAAGCATGCAATCGCATGCCCATGATAGGGTGCCATGTTCCACTTCAGGGGCATTATCCTGTTCATCCTCAAAGTTGTTCTCTACCAGTGCCTCAGTTCTTTCTCATAGCTTAGAACTGTCCTGGGGCCAGAAGTGTACTGTTAAGAGCCTTCTTTGGGCTCAGTTCAGGGAAAAAAAGGATACATTGTTCTAGATGTCCATCACAGACTATGATACAAACCAATCTCTAAACAGACTACTTCTATCACCTTACAAGTAATGGCTATACAGATTTAGTATATTTTAAATATGTAGGAACCAATACACATCCACTGATAACCTCTTTATTCTGCTTAATCACCTTCATTTGTCTCTCCTATAGAACATTCCTTATAGTTCTGAAAGCAGACACACCTCATGATATTCCTCACAATGATTCACCTCATCATCTGGTTGCTATTTCTCCACCACCCCTACTAACTCTTCCTTAATCATCTTCCAAAACTCAACCACATCTAAGAAAAGCTTCCCTGACCCCTCTAGATGGCCCTCTTTTTTGTTCTTCTATCTCCACAAGCAGTCTGCTAAATAGGACAGTTATTACACTGTCTTAGTATTTGTTTCTCTTGAGAGAATATACTGTCTCTTATTAACTGTCAGTTTTACCACCCCTCTCTCAGTGCCTGCCTGCGCACGGCAGGTATTGAAAAAAGATGTTTGACAAATGAAGACTGTTTCCAACAAAGATAAAATATGACAAAATACCATCCATCACAAATCATATAAACATACTTACATACGCTAGCTCTTCATTCTACATTTTCTTTTATTATTTCTTATTGTTTACATGAGCATTTCTTAGCTTATACTTGAGAAGAGAGACTATTTTACTTTAAATGTGCCTTTCAATGACTTAGTTCAGTTTTAAGCTTGTACATAAGCCTTAAAACATTGTAAACAAGAAAAACATGATCCCATGGATGAAATGAACATTTACATGTTATTAAATACATTTCAAAATGTATGTTTCTCTATGTCCAATGCCTTCCCACAGTTATAGGAAATCTACAAATGTGAATAGAAAAAGCACACTTACTAAAAAAAGATCTATATTGGGCTTTACTGTTTTCAAAATACTTTCAGATATTAACTCATTTAAGAGTAGGAAAACCAGAGCTTAGAGAATAAGTGACTTGGTAGTACTAAGATCAAGGCCTTTGGAATTCAAATACCACCTGCTTAGCACCATTCCATCTTCCTTCCAGCAGCAAGTCAATATCCTCACGATGCCAATAAAAAAATTTAAGTGTACATCTGAAACAAAGTGAGTGTAATAAACAAAAAATATAGAAGAAAAAGGAAGCAAGCAGTAAGACTGACTTAAATCAGTGCTAAAAATGGAAACAGAAGCCAATGACTATGAACCAAGAATGAATAATCCAGCACAGTAAAACCCTGTGAGAGAACTAAGAGGACAGGGTTGAGAATACAACGTAAACACAAAGTTCAGAAGAGAAAAAATTAGTGTATGTAAAATCAGTTTATCACAGAGGTAAGACTCAAGTGGGGCTTTGAAAAAACACAGGGAGGCAGCCCAGTACAATGTTGAATTGAGACTCTGAAGGAAGTATACATTTATTAAAGTATATACATAAACTGAAGTTACTTAATGACTTAAATTTCACTTCCTCATCTGCAAAGTAAGGCTGAATTTCTATTTTAAGAGTGCCTTGCAACTAGGACTGAGCTTAGTATATACAGGCTCTATAAAGTAGATTCTTTCTTCTACTGCCTTCCCAGGCAGGAAGAAGGCAGATACAATACTGCCAGGATGCTTGCAAGAACTGTCAGCATATATGAGCTGTGATAAGCAATTAAAGAAAGATCAATATACAGGTAACTCTGCACTAAATGAGACTACTCATATATTAACTACACTCTACCCAAGGCAGAAAAGAATGGTTCTGCATATCTAACAGTAGGGAGTTTAACAGAAATATGTTAAAAAAAAAAAAAAAAAGGAACTGAGAACTTTAAAGTATGTTTAGTGACTTAGGAAAATGTTTTTATTCTATCATTCACATCACTATTGCCTCACCATATGACAGTCTTACCAAAAGACTACTAACTGCACCAATAACACAATAATACTTGAAGCATTAACGGTCAAAATACAATTTTTAAAAATATTACCAAATACAAAACGTTTATATTCAAAACCAACAAATAAATTCAGAATACTAAAAAACAATACAACCTGAAAGATCTCCAAAGTCCTAGAAGAAAAGTACAGACAACCTGAGAACTCAGTGAACTCTTGACAAGGCCTTAGAAAATCCAACAGACCATCTGAAAGATTGCTATTTCAAAAAACCAGTAAAGCTAAAGCCCTTAAAACCTACGGAAAATTGGCTAAATTTAAGATACACTATTATTAGAGCTGTACTACAGATAAGTCCATGGTGATGGGCTTCAAAATTTTTATAAGACGCATCTAACCATAAACTATATGTAATAATACATTTGTGTGAAGAATACGCAGAAATGAGAAAATGCAACTGCCATTATATAAGACGCTAAAAACTGATCAAAGTTCAACAGCCACTGAGTAAGACATTAAAAACTGATGAAGGGATAGTTTGAGAGACTGACCTGGCTATCTATATTTTTAAAAAAGAACATTAGGGAAAACTAGAAAAGCTCTTACAAGAATGCTTAAAACATGGCATTTAATTATACAAATACAAAACCACATCAAAATCCCGGCTAGAATACACTGGTAGAATAAAAAGTACAATCTACATCAAAGTGATCAAGGGGAAGATCAGACGTCCTTTTAGAAAGAGGATAGATTAACGGAAAGAAAAGATTAATGCAATGAATAAAATAATTGATATGCTAATAACATCAACAGAGACACAGTTGGACTGATCAATTCCAGATACACCTCACCCAAAGTAAATAAAATTTCCAGTAATAAGACATCACAAAAAGTTCTCATTAAGCAAATGAAAAGACAATGAAGTACAAAAATATTATCCCACTAATTAAAAGATTTTTAATCTTTTACACCCCACTATAAAAAAAGATTTAATAAAACAATATTATCCATTCATCCAGGAAGGGGAAGTCCATAAAAGAATATTTTTAATGATTTATAAAACTCATTGTATCTGGAAAAATAACAAAAAAGATTTGCATTCAGTACAGTAATCGTCATCAGTTTACTGATAACTCCCTCCTATATATTTTCTTAAGCAAAAAATGAAGACTAATTGGTTTGTGTATTCACTAACAAAAAGCCATATAGAATTGGATCTGGCCAAGTGAACAACATGCATAAGATGCATACAGATGTGAACATCAATTATCAAGACTACCAGCCACTAACATTAAGTATAGAATGATAAATTTTAAAAGACCATAAAACCTAAGTAGTGTATAAGACTTGGACAAAATATGTCTCATATTAAAAAAAAAGTTTTCTGTTATTGCAATCTTTAAACTGTGTCTGCAAAGATCTAATCCATAATTTCAAATCTTTAACAGAATCCCAGTCATTAAACTGTATCTTCAAGAATAATGAATGTCAACGAACTCTATGTTCATCGATTCAGTATCCAGTTTTATAGCTAGAAGGGATTCTGGAATATGTCTTTTTCAACCTCCTTGTTTACAGTACCTGAGAGGTTTTCCTGGATGTATCAGGTCCTTAAGGACATTATCAATCAGGTCACTTAGGTTCATTCAGTAAATTATTAGTGTAGTAGTAATATAGAGTACTAAATAGTATCCAAGTAGCCAAGTTTATGCACCCCTCAAAATGTCATTTTGAGGGCTAATAAGTGGAATTATACTGATAAAGAAGCTACTAGTTTAAAAAAAAAGTTTAAATGTAATTATATTGATAGGGACTGTCAGTCTTTAAAAAAAAAAAAGATAAAGTGTCAGCATATACTGCTTCTTTTTTTTTAAATGTCCTTGTTTCTTCTAACCAAGTAAACACATCTACTTATCAAATATAAGTTGTGCTCCCATGGCTAAGAACAAGGTTAGAGATAAGTGACTCAGTCAGAAAACCTATATACAGAGAGAAAAAAAGGTTGCTCTAATGCACAGAAAACTAGGCTAATTACTAATAACTAAAAAGAGCTACTGTGAAGTCAATTAAATAAGAGGGAGGGAAGTATACTCTACAGCCTTCTGAAATAAATCAATAGTGCTATAAACAAGTTAACATTCAGAAGGAGAGTACATTTAGATAGTGCAATAGTACAGATGATAAAGTTAACAAACTACAAGATTAAATTACAGTACAGAATTCACATAAATAACATATATGTAAGACATCAAATTTAAGTTTTAAACAAAAATAAGAAATTTTAAAAGGCACTTCATATAACAATGAAAACTATTTCCCAATAATCAGTAACTACAAGAAATCATATTTCCCAACATACATTCTATGTTTAGACAAGAAATAACATTTTGAAGAGAAAAGATTAAACACATGTCTTTTGAAAATACCCAATCATTAAACTTTTGACTATTCCAAGGCCTCTGAGAAAACCGAAAGATATTTAAATATCAGAGATTGGCCTAATAGAGAATTCTGTTGCAGCCTCTGCCTGTGGCAGACAAAATATGTATATTATCTAATTATGTGTTCCATATTCTAAAGGGGTTGTGTTCCTAGACCAAGTCTCCACTTTCACTTTTGTAACACCATCATCATTCAAGTATGCAGAGAAAGATTTTAAAATAAAAAATAAATGTGTTAAGATATTGTTTCTACTAAAACCTGTTCCCACTCTACTGCATTCTGCCCCCCTCCCTACTCAACTGCCAAACTCTTCCAGACATTAACTATGTGGTCACTAATTTGATGATTTTCCAATACTTTTACTTTCAGGAAAAAGGAATTCTCTGGAGATACTTGGACATATCAATTAGTAGGATTTTTTTTTTTGGACATATCAATTAGTTAAGCAATGTTATTTTTGCTTCATTACTGAGCAACATATATGTCACAAGAGGAAAAGAGAATAATGCTGTCTTAGAAATATTTAAGGAGGAGCTAAACAATGTGAATACAGCTAATACCACTGTATTATAAATGGTTAAAGTACTAGGTTTTTAACAATTAAAGGAACATATTAAGTGGATGTATCAAAGTAGTTTCAGAGAATCATGTCTTTGAGCATCACTTATTTTTGTTTAATTTTTGAAGAATATGGGTATTTCAAAAATCACCAAGTTTGTGACACAGTATCTAAATTCAGGGAAGGAAAAGAGAAGAAATGGGTAAGTAGGAAGAGTTGGAAGCGGCCCTAGCTGGTCAACAACACTTAGGTGCAAAACAAAACATTTTCAGGGTCTTTCTATCCATTGAGTTCTCTACTGGCTGGTCCTTTCACCGAAGAAAACAATAGTACCAATGTCAAGGGTACATGAAACTGCTTGATAGGTACGGTACCCCTGATGAGCTACAAAAATCTGTGTATGACTTCTCAGGCCTTTGCTCTTTTCAGGTAATTGATACTCTTCCACAGGTAAGTTTGAAAGACATTTGTAGAGCACAGGTATGGACTTAAAGAAGTAGAAATAAAACCTTATGGAAAACACAAAAAAATAAGGTAAATATTAAGTCTAGATATGACTTTGCAAAATTTGCAAAATTATCTCCTTAATCAAGAATAGTTCAGATTCATTCTCCAAATAGCACAAATATGACCAATATAGTACCCTGAAATTATCTGACAAAATAAAAGAACTGTTTCCAATGAGGGAAATTTGTGCCTTCAACCTCTACAGCAAAAAGGAGGGAGAGGAAGAAGAGCAGATTTAAAAAATGATGCCTCGGCTCGGCACCTATAGCTCAACCAGCTAAGGCGCCAGCCACATACACCTAAAGTGGCGGGTTCGAATCCCCAGCC
>NW_003852430.1:5422681-5432293 GCF_000181295.1 Otolemur garnettii | reverse complement strand
AAGCTTCTCATAAACTATTAAAAAGCGGGGCACCAGGGAAAATGTCAATCACCACTGTGCAAGAACCACAGTAAGAACAGAAACCACATAAACCCTAAAACAGTGCCATATTACACTAACAGAGTACTAAAACACTTTAATCAAGCAGATAAAAAAGGGCAGAAGTTACAGAATTATGTCTGTCAATTAAAAAAAATTTTTTTGGCTGCCAAGCAAATACTAGGTGTTATATTCAGACTCCTCCAAATTGACATTTTCTCCATTCCTGAAGTCATGCTACAAAGACAAGGATCTAAGTGCTAATACACCACACAGCCACTACCTCGAGATTAAAGAGAAGATACTGTAGGACATATGACTGAGGTATCTGCTGCCAGTTCCAGTATGGCAGAAAATTATTACTGGGACCAAGTGGGAGCCAAAAGGTAAGCCGTCTCTTATGGTGAAGAGTCTGACTAGATGAAGTGACCAATTAACCAGGAACATGTCACTGAAGTTTTGATTTCAGCCTTTCAAGAATTATTAATTTTATCACTGAAACAGATATCCAGAAACAGACTTTGTGGATAATCTCTTCAACACATCCAGATATACTTTAAACCTTAAGGACTTCTCAATAAAATCTAGATTGATGGCACCCTATTTACGACAATTAAGGGGACCAGATTGTCAGGTATGTTTAGAATTCTTGCTAGTTCAGATTTGCATGCCTGGATGATGTGAATAGCATCCTTTACTTCCAGGGCACTCATGTGCATACCTTTCTTATATTTAGAGTGTGATGTATTATCAAGCTCAAAACAACTGTTTTAGAAGGTGGGTTTAAGAAGGCCATCTTGGTGAAAGGCCTAGGTTATAGAGTGAAACAACCATTACTGGGTCTCTTAGCTTGTTGATGTGAGAGCTTGACAGATCAAAGACTATTAGGATTGATTACAATAAAATATTCTCTCACATGTAGCTTTATGAGTGGTGATGGTATGTGGCCCATCAGAGTCTTGATGAACAAAGTTGCTGTGAAAATTTCTACAGAAACATTATAGGTAGGAAAGTTTTTTTCCATCTGGTGTCCACAGTAGACCTGTGACATCTAGCCATTCCAAGTGGAAGCAAACAGGATTTGGCAAAATTTGATTTGAAGTCCAATTGGCAGAAAGCTTCATGGCCAATTCCGAGCTTGAGAGTACTGCGAACTCTTGTGAACTGATATCTTGATGTAAAGAGATTGTTAACACTCAAGATTTGTCATTTTGTGAAGATCTGTCAAGCTGAAGCCCAAACAAGGAAGCACTGATGACCTAAAATGAAGGATTTACTTCTGGTTTTAGTAAACAGAGATCTAAAAGTAGGTTATTTCTACATCCAGAAGCTGTCAGTCCTCAGTTTACCAATGAGATTTTCCTGAGGAACAAATCTATGTATTTTTCTTTAAACACAAGAGGATTCAGATTCCTGAGTGCCCTCTTCTGGACTTATTTGGACCAGAAATAACAGACAAGTCTTTGTCCAACTTTCCTTACAAGAAAGTCTCCACTGCCCACTTGGCCAATAAAGAATAACTCTCTTATTCATATACTTCATTCCAAAAGTCTAGAATTCAAATGTCAGCTGTGGTCACTCCAGACATGCATTTTGTTTTTGAGATAACTTCCTACCTGTAGATCCTGTTTGTGAACGAACAAGTAAATAGTTAAGATCTTGGATGATTAGTCTGCTGAACTTGAACACGTTATCAATTCTTGTACCCATGGCGTTCTGGAGACTCTCCCTTCTTTCTGTATCTGTAAGGGTGGTTTCGGGGTTTGTACCAATCCCCTCTGGAGTATCCTCTATTATGATAATGTGCTTTCTGGTCATGACTATAAAAATAACGATGCTGGTTATAATATTTATTGTGATCTTTATAGTCATTTTCTTTTATACTGTTTCCTTCTGCAATAACAGCTTTTACATCTTGTCCAAAAAGGGAAGAACCATCAAAGGGCAAATGAGAAATCTTCTCCTGGGTTTTCTTAGTGAGAGATGTAAGTCGGAGCCAGGCTTGCCTTCTGTAGTCTACTGCCATGGCCATAACTCTAACTACAGAGTCCATTATGTCCCTAGTAGTGCAAAGCTGCCAAAGGCCTGCATCCATACCATCAGATATTATACATCTTGCTTTTCCACGATCAAACTCTGGGTCATGGACCAGATCTTCCATGTCTTCCCAGAGTTTACGCTGATATTGAGTCATATAGGCCATGTAGCTAGCAGCCCGGGCTGCAATGGAGGCAGCATGGTAAAACCTACAACCCATGACCTCCATTTCTTTTGAGGTAGCATCCAGAGGTGATGTTGTATTTCCTCTTTTGCTGTGCTCTAACGCTTCAACAATGGGGCCCTCAGCTGGTGGATTTGGTTGAAAAGGAGAGGTATCCTTGGCCACAGGATATACCCTGTGTCCCATGAAGGAAGAAGGATGGCAATCAGCAGGATCTTTAAAAACCTCAGTGGTGGCAATCCTCAGAAGAGGATGTAGCGGAGGAACCAATCGTTTTTTAGAGGTCACACACTCAGGCTTCCCTTCACATGATTCTGTTTCAGACTGTAGTGTTACCCTCTTTATGACACCTCTTTGTTCCATTCTCTTCAAAAGACCTGTGAAACTAGATTGGCTGGGATCAGCTGGCTGCCCTTTGTCATCAGCTGATGGAGATTTGCAATCTGTTTCTTCTTCAACTGTGGATAAATTTTCTTCCTTAGAGGTGGAGATGTCCCAAGGAACCGAGGAGTTCTCACTTGGCCTAGAATGATGAAATCTAAAACAGCTCCTGGACTGCAGATCACGTATCACTCGAGACATCTCAGCTACTTGTGTCTGGAGATAGAGGATGGCATCTTGTCCATTCTGTGTAGCTGAAGAAGATTCTACAGGTAAATCCTCCTTGACCTGAGAAGAGGTCAGAGATTCCTGGGGGACCAAAAGTGGAGATGAACGGAGTGTCTGATAATTTTGTGATGATTTAAGTGTCTCTGTGTCAGAAATTTTAATATCTGAATTATTTTGATCATTTTTCTGGATCTCCAATGAATTCTCAACAGAGGATGGTTGAGAAACTATCCTTTGTGGACTGCTGGAGCAACTCCCAGAGGAGGAGCTGCTGTCTCCAATGATAAGAGGAACATTGCAGCTAGAGCACATTTCTGGGCGATGATTCTCAGAGGATGGCACCTTAGATTCAGGCATTCTCTGGGTTATCCACATGAACAAGAAAACCAAGGAAGAAAAAAAATATGCTTTTAATATGTTAACTTTCAAGTGCAGAGATGCATGTCCAGTAAGTAGAATTCAATTTTTAAATTATTATAATTAACAGTGAAAGATGTAATCCACTAAAGGTCAGCAAAGGAATCAAGAAGTCAAATTCACAAGTTTTATTACCCCAAAGACCTAAACATCAACTACTGGTATTAGTCTTTGAGACTCTGTTTATGAAAAAGGAGAAAAGTAAAAACAAGCTCAGTTTAAGTAGTGCTATCCTAGCCTGCTGCTTGGTCTTGTGCTAGGATAAGAAAAGGTGGTAAAACCACTGGTAACAATTAAAAAAAGAAAAACTAATTCCATTCAACATATGTATATCAGCAAGTGTAAGCTAGTGATGGCAGAGAGAACTTAAGGAAAATTCCACTAAAAGGAAAAAATATCTAAAACTCATTTAAGTCCCTTTAAAAATTCTGTCATTCACTCTCCATGAATAACAAAACTTTCTAATTTACAATCCTATTTCACAGTTTCTAGTTATTAAGAAGCTTACATATTTGTTACTTCATTCATCCTCACAACAACCCTGTGAGGTAGGTATCATTCTTATTTGAATAAAAAACTGAGATAAAAAGGTTAATTAATTAATTCATAGTCACAGAATTAGTAAAGATTAAAGCTAGGACTCAAACTCAAATATTTTGATTCCACGTCCAAGTCTCAATCCACTACATCATAGAGCAAGAAGCTCTCTAGTCACCGGAACAAGAGCCAGGTGTTCTTTAACCCAAGGAGACAACAGCCCATCAGTAGAAGTCTGGGCTAAGGCAAACGTAAATAAAAAACAAGATTGCTACAAAAGGCTCAACTAGTTCAATTCTCAGAGTAAGGGAGTTTTGGGTTAAGGGTCAAACCCACAACCAGTCCAGTGAGATAAGTAACTCCAAATACGTGTGATGAAAGAGGAGTTTAAAGGGATGATAACTAAAGTAATATATCATATATAATAAGCCCTTCCCCACATTCCATTTCCTAAAGGATCATTACAGTTTCCTCCAAGATAAAATAAATTTTCTGTGGTCACACGGTTCTGGATGCAAAGGATCCAGTTCTATAGGGTACTTGAACAGAGTATAGGAAAGGAAAAAGGAAAGAGGAGCCAAAAAGCTTGCAGTTTTTATTTCATTTCCCTTTTACCAGATATTACCTTTAAGGATTAAAGGGTCCCAGAGTCATGTTATCTTTTCACATTCTCAAAGAAGAACAAAATTCGAAGTAGATGTTCTGAGCAAAGGAACCCTGGACTACCTATGATGGCCCATTCTAACAAAAATAGGACACTCTCTAAAGCACTATAGCTCACACAGTCATCATTATTTGATAACTTTTTTTTTTTTTTTTTTGAGACAGACTCTCACTTTGTCACCCTCAGAAGAGTACTGTGGCATCAGAGCAACCTCCAGCACTTAGGCTTAGGTGATTCTCTTGCTTCAGCCTCCCAAGTAACTGGGACTACAAGTGCCTGCCACAATGCCCAACTATTTTTTTGTTGCAGTTTGGCTGGGGCCAGGTTCAAACCTGCCACCCTCGGTATTTGGGGCCAGTGCCCCACTCATGGAGTCACAGGCACTGCCCTGATTTGATAACTCTTTTAAGAGAGTATCTGTTAACTGACACAAGAAATACAAATCAAATTAATGTACTTACATCACTACGAGAGGTGCTAGGCTCATCATCATCACTGCTGACCAGATCAATGTATTCAAGAACAGGTCTTAATGGTCCTTCCTATAAAAGAAAGGAGCAAATTTATAAGTCATAAACAGCTATTTAAACCAAACTAGCATTTAAAACAAAATATATATTTTGGTTGAGATTGGCAATAATTCCTCTGAAAAGGAAGACTTATAGAGAATAACAACAACAGCAACAAAAACAGAAAAAAATATTCAGAATACAAAAGAAATGATAAG
Organism: Otolemur garnettii; assembly: GCF_000181295.1. Classification (NCBI taxonomy): domain Eukaryota; kingdom Metazoa; phylum Chordata; class Mammalia; order Primates; family Galagidae; genus Otolemur; species Otolemur garnettii. The sequence continues at coordinate 5,427,079 of NW_003852430.1, read as the reverse complement.
GCCTAAAAGGAAGAACCTAAACCCCTGTAGAACATTAAGGCCCTATCAATGGCTTGAAAAGGAAAATTAATACAGGAATAGCGCTATAAGAATACGAATATTATGGTCCAATTTTTTTCAGCAGGGATGGCTATCAACAGTCTGTTATGATATCCAAGCTCAAAACATGCAGTTCTTGGACTAACAGTCTGCTTCACCTTCCACCTCTACAGAGTCAATAATCAAACCCATTATTTCTTTCTATTCTTTCCTTCCATCTATTCATGCTTATTTTCTCATAAGCAAGGCCTTGAATGCCATGCTTAAAATTCCAGATTTTACTTAACAGGAAAAAGCAAACCAATAAATACTAAGATGAGAGTAGCATTATGAGAACTGTGCTTCAAGAAGATTAATCACACAGCAGAGTATAGAGAGTGGGAAAAGCTATATAACTAACTCATTAAGACAGATAACTAGTGATGGCAAGAAGTATATGGTGAAATATATTCAAGAGAATATGGGTAAAATGGAAAACTAAAAAGCACTGTCTACTGAAAAACAGTAAAACCTAAAAGTCAAAGTGGTCTCAGAGGTCTTAAGCTCTAATGACTAGCAGAATACTAATACCATTAAGTATAAGTTTGGAATACAGCAACCAAGCTGATATTCTTTTGCACATAATGAGGTTTAAGTACTAGTGGTGCACAGGAGGTTATCCACCAGAAGCAGGAAATGCAGGCCTTTAATCTGGGAGTATGAATATACCTGGAAATAAAGATTAGGGATTTGTTCCCCTACAAGATTATTAAACTCTAGAACTGGATAACTACAATATTACCTCAACAAAAAGTCATGAATGCCAAATGTGACCAAAAACACAGAGCACCAAGAGAATGCCACTGAATTTGGCAACCAGGTATTTCAAAATGCTTTCGAGAGAGAAATTTTCAGCAAAGTAAGGTGCACAGAAGCCAGGCTCTAAAAAATCAAATACAGAATGAGGTAGAAAAGGCCATTAGCAGAGATGATTCTTGGGCCAGGCGTGGTGGCACAAGCCTATAATCCTAGCACTCTGGGAGGCCAAGGCCAGTGGATCACTTGAGCTCAGGAGGTGAGACTAGAGTGACAAGCCATCTCTAAAAAAAAAAAAAAAAAAAAACCTGGGTGTTCTGGTATGTGCTTGCAGTCCCAGCTACTTGGGAGGCTGAGGCAAGAGAATAACTTGAGCCCAAGAAATTGACGCTGCTATGACCTAGGACACCATGGCATTCTACTAAGGATACAAAGTGAGACTCGGTCTCAAAAAAAAGATTATTTTTTTGAGCAATCCAGTATTTTGGAAATGAAGAGAAAGGAACACAAGAAAACAAATATAGCTGAGGGAAAGATTTCTTAAGATAAGGAGTAAGGAACAGAAGCTAAGATCTAGTTAATGATCCCCTTCTTTTCTGCTATGACTTACATCCAATCAGGGAGTTGCTATCCTTTGGAGGTAGCGATCCAGACACCAAGATAAAACCAGAGGGCAAGGCTCAGAGCCCATAGCACAGCAACACACCTGGAGGGGTGGCAGGTTTGAACCCAGCCTGGGTCAGCTAAACAACAATGACAACTGCAACAAAAAATAGCCAGGTGTTGTGGCAGGCGCCTGTCGTCCCAGCTACTTGGAAGGCTGAGACAGGAGAATTGCTTAAGTCTAAGAGTTTGAGGTTGCTGTGAGCACTCTACCAAGGGCAACACAGTGAGACTTCTGTCTCAAAAAAAAAAAAAAAAAAAAAAACAGAGGGCAAAATTCTGGGCAGGAATCTGCAATAAAGGAATTAGAGGAGTTTTGCTCAAGCTATAAAGATGAAAATAAAAAGAAAAGGCTCGGCGCCTGTGGTTCAAGTGGCTAAGGCGCCAGCCACATACACCTAAGGTGGCAAGTTTCAAACCAGCCTGGGCCCGCCAAACAACAATGATGGCTGCAACCAAAAAAAATAGCCCAGCGTTGTGGCGGGTGCCTGTGGTCCCAGCTACTTGGGAGGCGGAGGGCAGGGACTCGCTTAAGCCCAGGAGTTGGAGGTTGCTGTAAGCTGTGATGCCACGGCACTCTATCCAGGGGGATAGCTTGAGGCTCTGTCTCAAAAAAGAAAAAAGAAAAAGAAAGGAAAAGGGCAACAGATATTCTGCCCAGATAAAGCTGAGTTGCCTGTTTTAAGACTAAAACCCACCTCCAGTTTTAAGATTGTCAAAATCCTACATTCAATACAAGCAGGTAAAGCAGATAAAAATGAAACAGCTTTTTATACTGATATAATCACCTCAGTTTACTCTCTTTAAGAAATGCATAGAGGCAGGAGTAGAGTCCCAATAAACAGAGAGTAGGTAAAGAAAAGAGGGAGATTAAGGAAGATGACAGGACACAAATCAAAAAGTAAAAACAGAATACAGAAAATGGCCACAAATAGGATTAAAAAGTATCTGTAGAAAAAGCAGAAAGGGCAGGAATATGGTAAGATGAGATAAAACTATGAAAAATTTACTACTGGGGTAAACCACTAGACTGATAAACAACCATTTTTGAACTTCAAAAGAACAATTTCACATGATTCATACTGAGAGAATAAAAAAGAATCAGGGTAGAAAATCTAAAACTGAGAAAAAACATAGAAGTACCTCCAAGGAAAAGATTACTTACATAAATAGTGTGTACTTTTTCTAATATTCATAGTAGATATGGAAAAACTTTCAGTATAATGAATTCTAGGAATTAAAAGATATAGCAGGCTTGGCGCCTGTGGCTCAAGCAGCTAAGGCGCCAGCCACATACACCTGAGCTGGCGGGTTTGAATCCCGCGCAGGCCTGCCAAACAACAAGGACGGCTGTAACCAAAAATAGCTGGGCATTGTGGTAGGCGCCTGTAGTCCCAGCTACTTGGGAGGCTGAGGCAGGAGATGCGCTTGAGCCCAGGAGTTGGAGGTTGTTGTGAGCGTGATGCCATGGCACTCTACCCAGGGGGATAGCTTGAGGCTCCATCTCAAAAAAAAAAAAAGATATAGCATGCCATTTATTTTACTATTAATAATTAGCCCTCTATCACGCAATGTGCTAACCTTTTCATGTACATTATTTCTTTTAATCCTCACAATTGCTTTACAAGGTAAGATATGAATTATTACTATTATCCCATCTAACAGATGAGAAAATTGAATGATATACACCTGGATCTCTAAACACACAATTGACTGTGTGGTCACTATAATTCTGAGGTAGTTCAAAGAATAAATACTATTTCTTAATCAATGTTTATTATCTAAGTTTATGAGCGAATACATTTTTTCTTCCTTCAATAAGATAAAAAGGACTATCCCCTATTGCCCCCACTTCTGAATATTTCTTTTTTTTATAATTTTTTTTTTTTTTTTTTTTTTTTTTTTTTTTTTTGGCCAGGGCTGGGTTTGAACCCACCACCTTCAGCATATGGGGCCAGCACCCTACTCCTTTGAGCCACAGGTACCACCCCTGAATATTTCTTAATGATGGCTAAAAGTTACCAGTTCCTCAAAAGAAGCAATGTTTATATAATGCAAATAAAGAAAAATAATGTATTATATTTATAATTACTACTTATATCTTTAATAAATATAAATACACATGATCCTCCAACTACAAGGTATTTTATATCAATATGCTCTATCCATCCACTAGTAAACTATCATTCCCACCCCTTCTTGTACCAATAACAGAAATCAAAGAATTCCACACCTAATGCTATACCAGAGCACAAGCACAACAAGACAGTTTAGAAATGCACTTGAATTAATATTCTAACTTTAAAAAATAAAGGCTCCATTTTACTAAACTAAACAGAAAATATGAGTAACAGACCTAAATGAACAGTTTTTGTTAGGGTAACATTCTTTCTTGATTTTGGTGCTTTTTACTCAGGTGCATTGAAATGAAATGAAACAAAAAGCTTTCATTCCTGTTATTAGAAAACTACTTCTCAAAGCCAAAATACCAATTTCCTACTAGCAGCAAAAAGATATCATACACCAATACACGGTCTATTTAAAAAAGTACTTTACTACAAAGAATTCTCTAAAACAGAGAAGATGCATTTGACCATAAATCCAAAACTCTAAATAATTCACATTTTTTCCTAGCTAGGAAAGTTAGGGACATTGTTTACTTTTGCAGTCCCACCCAGCTCAAAAATTTCAAATGGTTCAAAAATGGCTACTTTATATTTAAATCCAGCATTAAGGACCTATACCTTCTCTCTCCCACTTAAAAAACACCTTATTTTCTAGAATTCCAAATAATCATTCGGCTTTCTCACTCTCCTAATTTTCTTCTGTTTAAAATACCCTCTTAGGCTCGGCGCCTGTGACTCAAGCGGCTAAGGCGCCAGCCACATACACCTAAGGTGG
>NW_003852430.1:5395906-5422524 GCF_000181295.1 Otolemur garnettii | reverse complement strand
AGCCCAAGAGTTGGAGGTTGCTGTGAGCTGTGATGCCATAGCACTCTACCCAGGGGGATAGCTTGAGGCTCCGTCTCAAAAAATAAATAAATAAATAAATAAAATAAAATAAAATACCCTCTTAAACACATAAGAACATGTACTACTACTTACACCAAAATAATCAACTGCAAGTTTCATGTCCTTTTTTGTAACATAAGAACTTTTTATAAAAGAACTTTATACTATCTATAAGAACTATTTACACATTTCTCATCTCCCATCTCACCATCCACACCAAAATATTGATACACAAGTATAATGTATTTCCAATTAACCTTAGTAGCTCTAAGGTACTTAACTCACGGCTTTTCATATGATGAGCCTCATTACTATTTTTGTTTGGTGCACAAATTATTGCCCCAGGACATCCAGTGAAAGGGCACTCTCATTTTTTCCCTGGCTCCCCTCTACTGCAGCCAGAGTATTAATACTCCACTTATATGCTCCTGAAGTTATTTATGAAATTCTATTTTCATGTCTTGACTACTCCTACATTTTCAATGATTCCACCTCGTGTCAATAATTTTGGCTTTATGTTTAGAGTAGCACTATGTACAATCACATCATCAACTACTAAGTAAAACAGCTTTTTAGAAGTAAATCAGATAAAATATCTGCAGTTTCAAATAAAGACATAAAGGCCAGCACAGTGGCTCACACCTATAATCCCAGCATTCTAGGAGGCTGAGGTGGGTGGATTGCCTGGGCTCACAGGTTGGAAACCAGCCAGAGCCAGAGTGAGACCCTGTCTCTAAAAATAAGCGGGTGTTGTGGCAGGCTCCTGTAGTCCCAGCTACCCAGGAGGCTAAGGCAAGAGAACATGCCCAAGAGCTAGAGGTTGTGTGAGTTATAACACCAGACAGTGTCTCAAAAAAATAAAATAAAAGATGATAGTTGAATAAAGGCTCAATTTTACTAAACAGAAAATATGAGTAACAGGCCTAAATGAACAGTTTTTGTAAGGGTAACATTCTTTCTTGATTTTGGTGCTGTTTACTCAGGTGCATTGACTTTGAAAAAACTGAGTAAATACACTTGTGAATAGTGTACTTCTATATATATTTCAATAAAATTTAAATAAAAAGGCTCATTTTTGCATCTCCACATCTATCATTCCTTTACAGAGTCTTTGTTTCAGGCTCTGTATTTTGTAAATCAAACTGCTACACCATCATGTGGATTAAAGGAAAGAAATTCAGATTAATAAGAATTAAGATATCCAAATCACAGTAAATCAAGAAAAGACATTGTGGCTCGGCACCTGTGGCTCAAGTGGCTAAGGCACCAGCCACATACACCTAAGGTGGTGGGTTCAAATCCAGCCTGGGGCCGCCAAAACAACAATGACAGCTGCAACCAAAAAATAGCCAGGCATTGTGGCGGGCGCCTGTGGTCCCAGCTACTTGGGAGGCTTAGGCAGGAGACCAGCTTGAGCCCAGGAGTTGGAGGTTGCTGTGAGCTGTGATGCCACAGTACTCTACCCAGGGGGATAGTTTGAGGCTCTGTCTCAAAAAAAAAAAAAAAGAAATGACATCATAATGCTCTTTTTGTACAACATGAAGAACTCTAGAATTGTTTTTCATTTTTACCAAAAGGGCATTACCTGGAGGAGTGACGCTGTAGGACTAGGTTAAAGAATATTCTGCCTCTGAAGGTATTTTAAAATAGAATTAAGCTATAGAATTAAGCTGCCATTAATTGTCATTGAAGTGGTACCAATTAAAGGCAAAGAGAAAAATTTTAACAGGTTTCTTCTTGTAATTGCATTTAAAGCATCTAAATTCACTTCTCCATTTGGAGCTGTCATATCTTTGAACATTTATTTGGAAACAGGGATAAATATAAGAGGCTGTATCAACTGGAAAATGCACTGATTTAACATTCCTTATTCTTTTTTTTTTTTTTAGACAGAGCCTCAAGCTGTCCCCCTGGGTAGAGTGCCGTGGCTTCACAGCTCACAGCAACCTCCAACTCCTGGGCTCAAGCGAGTCTCTTGCCTCCGCCTCCCAAGTAGCTGGGACCACAGGCGCCTGCCACAACGCCTGGCTATTTTTTGGTTGCAGCCGTCATTGTTGTTTGGCGGGTCCGGGCTGGGGATTCGAACCCGCCACCTTAGGTGTATGTGGCTGGCGCCTTAGCCGGTTGAGCTATAGGCGCCGAGCCAACATTCCTTATTCTTGATGCAAAGACTGAACTGCTTCTCTACATTTAAAATAAAATTTAAATTAGAAGACTACTTTCAACCTATTTTCAAGCCTATATTCACTACTCACAAGCTACACTGCAATTCTTCAGCAAAACATTGTTCAAATATTAGAGATTTTACCTATGTTTCCCAAAGGACGGACCACTGTTCATAAAGAAGTGGGTCATTCCTACTCTCATTTCCGTGAAACATAATCGACGGATACTCTGTTCACAAACACACAAAGCTTCAAGAACCTGAAATATTTGTCCTAAAGAGCTACAGAACCCTGTTATCAAACATACTTCAGTCCACAGTGAAGGACAATACAATTCATCTCCACCCTCCACCACATGTACTTAAAAACTAAAAATAAAGATAACATAATTGAATATACGCTGGCAATGGGGAAGAAAACAATCTGTGAAGGGCTTCTAGACAAATCAATTAAAACACCATACACTGGGTGGCACCTGTGCTCAGTGAGTAGGGTGCTGGCCCCATATACTGAGAGTGGTGGGTTCAAACCCAGCCCCAGCCAAACTGCAACAAAAAAATAGCTGGGCATTGTGGTCTGGGCCTGAAGTCCCAGCAACTTGGGAGGCTGAGGAAAGAGAAGCACCTAAGCCCAAGAGCTGGAGGTTACTGTGAGCTGTGACACCTATAGCACTCTACCAAGGGTGACAAAGTGAGACTCTATGTCTTAAAAAAAAAAAGTTAAAAAAAAAAAACATACAATGATGGATCACCATGTTAGCGCCAATGTTAAGTATGATTCTGTTTAATAATCAATTTCACATGGTTGCAGAAACCACACAAATCCACATCAGATGAACTCTCCAAGAAAAATTATACAACTTTAAAACCAAATTACAACTTACTACAGTATTCTCTAGCTAAAAAAGATACCACTTTAAGCAGAGTCTCCAAAACTTTACCAGTTATGGATGAAAATAATCTCAAAATATATCATAACACTCCCTTTCATTTTAAAATCAATACTTTGCAAAGTGTCCACAGATCCACATGTATCCACATTTGTTCCAAAATGAAGGTTCCTAATCCCCAATTTGAAATTCCGATTCAGTAGGTCTGGAGTGGGGCCAAGAATCTGCCTGTTTGCACTTAATAATGCAGAGGAAAAAACAAAAAAAATACATGTTCTTAGTGATGCAGGATTCCTCATTAAGAGCATCAACTGTTGTACCAGGCCTAATCATAATGATCTCAGAGGTCAGAGAAATCTTCAACCTATTTGCCTTCATGCTGTGAAGCTACAGAACACTAAGATCTTGAGCTCCTACGACCCTTCTTATTTCCTACTTCCTTATCAACAGCAACCCTTTCCTATGTCACCTTTTAGAAGATACCCTTGCCCCAATTCAAAACAGAGTCTCAGAGACCAGAATTTTGTCTTAAGTATAAAATGGCTCTAAATGAAGTAGGAGTGGCGTGATTACGTGCACAACACATACTTGTGGGCAACCTCTTTGTGATGGCTACAGTGGCGGCTCAGATACCTGTTTGGGTGATTTTCCCGACCTGTGCCATGCTCCACAGTGTCTGTCTAGTACGGATCAGACATTCACAAATACTTGCTGAATGATGGACGACCAGGTGAGGTATGACACACAATGGCTTACCACAATCTTTGACTCTGGGAAAAACCGATTCTCAGTTGCTACTTACACTAACAAACTGAATGTCATCTTCGTTTTCATCCGTTGTTGACTCAGATGCCTCAGGCCCAGCTGGAGGGACAGATTCTATTATCTACAAAAATAAGCCAAAACATGCTTATCTATTCAGCCACGTATTTGTGGGAAGTGGGAAGAGACTGTCTTCCGAAAGGAACGATTAAAACAAAGGGCTCTCAAGGAAAACTAACCCAGCACAATTTCACGCAGACCCCACAAGAACATAACTCGAATGGGGCCCGATTTTGCCACGGCGTACGTGGGGCTGCAGAGACCGAAGGTTCAAAGAAAGTCCCCAGCCTCTGAGAATTCCCCTACCTGCTCCAGGAGGCGGAGGAGTACAGCTCGTTACTCAAGGGCAATGCTGTCTTAAAATGTCGCTGCCCCTGGCAGAGCAGGGGCAACAAGGGGTCCGTGCGGGGGGCCGGGGACCGCCGGGCGGCCATTGTTGCTCTGGCTCCAGGCTCAGACACGCACCAGGCCCGAAAGCGGGGCCCGGCCCCAGACGCCCCGGAGGTATCGCCCGCGGCCGAGGAGCGAGCCTCAGGCCGGAGAAAACACAAAAACCCTTCACGGCCGGACCGTGAGAACGCCAGGCCCAACGCTCGAGGACTCACCTCCGGCCCCGGGTCTCCCATTGCTCCGACGGCCTAACTGACAGCACAAGCGCTGTCCCCGCCGCCACCGCCACCGCCACCGCCGCCGTCGCTCTTGTCCCTCCCGCCGTCGCCGCCACGACTGCCCTTCCCGCCCTGCACAGCCTGGCGCTACCGCGACCCGCCCCTGCGTGAGCACCGACGCCACCAGCCGACAGACGCAAAACCGCTTCAAAGGGAGGCGCTGCCCTCACAGGCCCGTTACCCCCGGAGCCTCTCTCGCACACTCCGGGCCTGTCTGCGCACCGCGCAGGATGGTGGGAAGTGTAGTTCCCGTCGGCCACGAGACCGCCCCGCGCCGGCGCAGAAAGAGCCCGAGGCAAGGCGCATGCGTCCCGCCGGGCCGACGCAGCTCCACTCAGCAGGGGGGAGGCGAGGTCGGGTTGGCTAGAGCCACGCAGGGAAGGCTGGGGAGGCTGTGGGGGAGGGTGTTGAGTTGCTTTTGGTAGCAAAGCTCACTGATTTTTCTATTTTAGCCCTGAAGGCCAGTGGGGGGAAGTCACTTCTCTGTTTTCTTTATTTCTTTTATTTACTTTTGAGGAGGGTTACTATGTGGACCCGTAACTGAATTCTAAGATCGAAAATATCTGAAATGTCCTTACATTACTCACTTCTTTCCCCAGGTGCCGTCTCCCAGCCTCAGCAAGTATTAATACGCTTGAGGAAAAAAATTGAGGGCGCTCCAGCACTGGCCTACAGAAAACTAGTGAAGGTAGAATCCAGGATCCAATCGAAAGGGAGCCAAAACCTCCCTGACTTCATCACCAAACCGTAGATCAGTAATATTAAAATACACAGGTGACCCCCAGGTTACAAAAGAAATGCACTCCTGATAATGCCTTTAGGTCATATATTTCAGTAACTCTGATTTCTGATGAACAATGCATATAATAATAATGGCTCATAGATGGTAAATAACACCCCATAACATAAAAGTACGTTACAGAAATTTTTGTGTTCTTTGTTTTAATTGAAGCCAAGAGAACATAAAATCATACAAAAACTTTAGCTAAGAGATAGGAGAAATTTACATTAAATTTATATTAAAAGATAACATTGACCCAATGTTGCATCAACACTAGGCTAACAGGAATGTTACACTTATTTTGATCTTCTAACCAAATCAATAATAACCTTTCCATTTCAATAATTAATCCACTACATTGCTTAGTAATAAATGATGCTTTCATTGGAGCATATGTTCCATTTTTCTCACTTTATCCGTTATAATAATAATTGTTCCAATAGTTGAGTGACTGAAGCCTAATACTTTCCCAGTGAATAATAGTGCCTGGCCTTTCTCCAAATGCTTAATTATTTCTACTTTTATTTCCATTGTAATCACCTTTTTTTTCCTGCTGTAGGCCCACTTAGATTTACAGTGGACTTTTGCTTTGGAAGCGTAGTCTTAAGGATTAACACAAATTCACACAACTGAATTTAAAAAGTTAAGATGTTTTTGTGATGTGGGCTAATCTTACTGGAGACAAAATCCCAAAACTACAGATACTGGCATGGATGTGGAGAGAAGGGAACCCTTCTGCACTGCTGGTGGGAATGCAAGCTAATACACCTTTTTGGAAAGAAGCTTGGAGAACACTCAGGGATCTAAAAGTAGACATACCGTTTGATCCTGCAATTCCTCTACTAGGTATATACCCAGATGATCAAAAATCATTTATAACAAAGACATTTGCACCAGAATGTTTATTGCAGCCCAATTCATAAAAGCTAAGACATGGAAACAGCCCAAGAGCCCATCAACCCATGAATGGATTAACAAATTGTGATATATGTACACCATGGAATACTATGCAGCCATAAAAAAGATGGAGACTTCACATCTTTCATGTTAATTTGGATCATATTCTTCTTAGTAAAGTATCTCAAGAATGGGGGAAAAAAGTATCCAACGTACTCAATACTACTATGAAATCAATATATAACCACCTACACACTGACATGAATGGCAAAACATAACTATAGTCCAGAAAGTAGAAGGGAAGAGAAGAGAGAGGGGAGGGGAGGGGGGATCAGGGAGGAGGGAGGGCATTTGGGGGGACCTCACCTAAATGTACCAGTGCATGATGCAATGGTACATTTCAAAACTATTAAGAAATGAGTATAATTGTGATGGATGTGTTAAATGCATCAATGTACAAAGTTATGATTTAATAAAAAATAAAAAAAGTTAAAATGAGAGTGATACTGCACAAAAGTGTCCATATAAACAATGAGATTAACGGCTAGTATAAAGATGCTGTGCCAACCAACTGCTTATGCCAAGTGGGTTTGTTTACATGTGCAGAAGAAAATAGTTCCAGAATAACTAATTTAATAATCAATTATAAACTATCATTATGGGCAGCCTTGGGGGCCCATTTGTAAATACAGAATACCATAAGTCAGGTCATCTGTAATCTGGGGACTGCTTATACTTTTTCAGCATATCCTATTAAAATAGAACAAAGCTCTCTATTCTGTTCCATACATCTACCTCTCCATTGTTGTGCCAGTACTATGCTGTTTTAATCACTATGGATTTATAGTATAATCTGAGGTCTGGTAGCATGCACAGCTATCATTTAATTAAAAAAAAGAAAGAAAGAAAAAATAGAATAAAGCTTTTAAACAAATACACCAGCAGTTGCCAATACTTTTTTTTTTTTGGCAGTTTTTGGCTGGGGCCAGGTTTGAACCCACTACCTCCAGTATATGGGGCCAGCACCCTACTCCTCTGAGCCACAGGCACCACCTGCCAATACATTTTTAAAAAAAAACTGAACTGGGCGGCACCTGTGGCTCAGTGGATAAGGTGCTGGCCCCAAATACTGAGGGTAGTGGGTTCAAATCAACCCCAGCCAGCTAAAACAGCAATGAGAATAGCAACAAAAAATAGCCAGGCATTGTGACAGGCACTTGTAGTCCCAGTTACTCTTAAGCTCAAAAGTTGGAGGTTGCTGTGAGCTGTGAGGCCACAGCACTCTACCAAAGGCAACAAAGTAAGACTCTGTCTCAAAAAGAACTGAAGTGAGAAAATTCTTTTAAATCTTAGATACCTGTTTTTCCCCTGTGTGCAAACTACCTGATTGCCAATGTCTATAGTAATTATTTGATATTTCCTGAATCTCCACCAAGTGCTTTATGACTTGAGTTGCTTTTCCACCTACTAAGTTTGGGAATCATGGAGGTCAATTGAGAATGAGAGACCTCACTGGTGAGTTCTTCAAAAACTGTATATAAATGAAATATTTCTAAAACTTTAAATATATAGACAAAACTTGTATGATTCTTTTAATGTGCTGCTCAGAGTTTAATGGAATATTTAATTATTTTTTTTTTGTTTGTTTGTTTTTTCCGTCTCCAGCTGTTGCCCTGGGTAGAGTGCTGTGGCATCATAGCTTACAACAACTTCCAACTCTTGGGCTTATGCGTTCCTATTGCCTCAGTTTTTTTATTGTCAGTAGAGACAGGGTCTCGGTTTTGCTCAGGCAGGTTTTGAACTTGTGAGCTCAAGCTATCCACCCACCTCGGCCTCCCAGAGTGCTAGGATTATAGACATGAGTCACCTCGCCTGGCTGGAATATTTAATTAGTGGAAGGTAAAATTTAATGGGTAAAACCCTTAGGAAACAAATAAGCAGTAGGTGGCTAGAGGCAAAAAATGCTCATAACATTCAATTAAGTAATTGCAGTTTCAGAGATTTATACTGAGATACTATCACAGGTTTCTTTATAATAGCAAAAACTGAAAAATAGGGCAGCACCTGTGACCCAGTGAGTAGGGTGCCGGCCCCATATACCGAGGCTGGCCGGTTCAAACCTGGCCCCGGCCAAACTACAACAACAAAAAAAAAATAGCTGGGCGTTTGGGCATTGTGGCACATGCCTATAGTCTCAGCTACTCGGGAGGCTGAGGCAAGAGAATTGCCAAGAGCTGGAGGTTGCTGTGAGCTGTGATGCCACAGCACTCTACCAAGGGCAACAAAGTGAGACTCGTTGTCTCTTTAAAAAAAAAAAAGCAAAACTGGAAAACTGGTAAATGTCTAATGATGAAGGAATAGAATGTTTCAATTTTGGTATGCACCCTGCAAAGATCCTGGCAGGGGTGGGGAACCTGAGGCCTCAAAGCCACATGTGGCCCTCCAGATCCCGAAGGGCAGCTTCTTCAGCAAATCCAAGTTTCTTAGAACAAGTCCCTTCTTAAAAGGATTTATTCTGTAAAATTTCAATTCAGATAAAAGGTCACAGTCAAGGACCCGAGGCTGCAGGTTCTCCACCCTTGCAAGGGTGTTTTATCTTCATTGTAAATGTTTACCTAACATTTCTATAAGCACATTTTTCAAAATGGAAAAGATATATTGGATGATTAAAAGCTACATCAAACCCATTAAGCAAAACATGTTTGGTATAGGAAACCTACTTAAATATTAATGGTAGGTTTTTACTGGGTAGCTGGACTACATGTTTGTAAGAAAATCCCTTGAAGCCTGCCAACAGATTACAGACATGCTGATAGTCCCACAAAGCCAAGTTTATTTCGCTTAGGAAAAAAAATAGGCAAAGTTTAGGAATCTCTGAATCTTAAGAAGTTAAGGGTTCAGCGCCTATAGCTCAACCGGCTAAGGCGCCAGCCACGTACACCTAAGGTGGCGGGTTCGAATCCCCAGCCCAGACCCGCCAAACAACAATGATGGCTGCAACCAAAAAATAGCCGGGCGCTGTGGCGGGCGCCTGTGGCCCCAGCTACTTGGGAGGCGGAGGCAAGAGACTCGCTTGAGCCCAGGAGTTGGAGGTTGCTGTGAGCTGTAATGCCACAGTACTCTACCCAGGGGGACAGCTTGAGGCTCTTTCTAAAAAAAAAAAAAAAAAAGAAGTTAAGAACACATTGGGTTGGGTGATTTTACAGACATTTTTTGTGAAATGGAGAACTGGTTAGAACTGGAAGAAGCAGAGTTCTTTGCTGAGTGGTTCAAGGTTGAAAACAAAGATTTTAAAATTGTGTATGTGTTTGAGGAATTTTTTTATGTCATTTTTTGGCTGTGAATCCATTACTTTGCCTTGTGAGTTAAGATTTTGAAGACAGCCCATCATTGGGTTTGATAACTCCATTAATTTAATTCTCTTTGACTTGTCCTAAGTGATATTAAAATAGATTTCTAGAACTACATTGGCAATATTCTGAATCTTCTGATATTTTTTCTTCAAGTCAGTATGTATCAAAGAAGTATGGGCTTCAACTTTCGTTTTCATCAGTTCTCCATTGACTGTCTTACTTTTTTATTGAATGTTTAATTACAGAACCATCTGTCTGAATATTAGCTGCTTGGCAACGTTTGACTCCCAAGACCTCAGGGTATGCCACCAAGAGACAAGTTAAATGTATCAATAAGTTTCAAACCTGTTAAGAATAATTATCTGGGTGGTGCCCGTAGCTCTGTGGGTAGGGCATCGACCACATACACAAAGGCAGGTGGGTTTGAACCCTGCCCAGGCCAGCTAAAACAACAATGACAACTGGAAAAAAAAAAATAGCTGGTCATTGTGGCGATCACTTATACTCCCAGCTACTTGGGAGGTTGAGGCAAGAAAATCCCTTTAACCCAAAAGTTTGATGTTGCTGTGAGATGCCACAGCACTCTACCCAGGGTGACGCTGTCTCAAAAAAAAAAAGTAATTATCTGATACTTATAAATTTAAAACAAGGGAAAGTATCAGGATTGCTATTTCCAACCTAGCTAGCACAAGCTTCTAATTTATTTAAAGGGTATATTCAATATGGGCAGAAGAGGTCCTGTATATATAGCAACAAATTTTATTATGCTTCAGTAAAGCACAAATACTTCCAATGCAATTCTAGGACAATGAACCATATCTGGTTTGTATTAAATAGTTTGGTTTTAAGATGTGGCAACTGGAACAGTCTAACACTTCCTGATAAAATAAGAGATATATCTGTAGGCATTTATTCCAAAACAGAATATTCTTCAGGGAAGAAAATGGCTTATAGGAATATGGTATCATAGTTGTTGCCTGGGAGTTAGGAGAGCAAAAAAAAGAGCATTTGGTTCTGAAAGAGTATGAAGGATTAGCCCATAGGAAAAGAAGGCCAGAGGAGATGGCTCACTTCTATAGTTGGTTTGTTCACAAATATAAGCTGCTTGTCTCATTAGAGCAAGCTGTCATAATTACTTTAGAAGATGGACATTCTTCCTTTCAGGCAAAATGCATTTGCCTTTATTAGTAAATAGATGACAGTAGTTTTTGGTAATTTATTACATGTTGTCAACACACATAATTTGCAAAACTTCCATCCAGCTATTTGGAGGACCACAGTTAGCTATATTTGGATCAGATTAACATAATTATTTCTCCCATGTCCAGTCACTGAACAAAACTACTAATGCTTCAACTTTTGATAGATCACAAGAGGTTTGCAAACACTGTGGAAAACCAAAAGTATTAGAACCGGATTATTTCATTAAAGGAACTGGTAACACAGTAGGTAGGTATAATTGTAATAATCTTTTAGAAGGTTATACCTACTCAACCCCTTTAATAATAATCTACATGTTAGAATAGTTGTCAAAATTGATTTACTACAGAGCAATTGGGCAGGAATGTAAGGCAGGTATAACTAATATTTCTTCCTATGAGCTGAAGGAGAATAGAAAAGTTCTAAGCAGAAGCAAGATATTATATGATTTCACACTTGTAGAAAAATTTCAAGAATAACATTTGTTTTATCATATTCTGCCTATACATACAAAAACATATGTACACATATTTTTTTCTGACTCACTGGAGATAGGTTGCATCAATTATGCCTCTTCTCCCTTGATATTTCATTGTGTATTTACTAGGAATCATGATTTTCTTTGATCTAACCATACCACTGTTATCAAAACCTATGAATTTAACATCGATAAATTCTTTTTTTTTTCAGACAAACCAGTTTTTTATTGTGCCATAATTTCTAGCGCGTACCAATGGTCACCTGCCACACTCGCACCAAGTTGTCCATGTAGCCAGCAAACAGAGTCTGACCATCAGCAGCCCATGCCAGAGAGGTGCACTGAGGTGGCTCTACCTTGCTGCTGGTATTGATTACTTCTTTCTTCAGCTCATCTACAATGATCTTGCCCTCTAAGTCCCAAATCTTAATGCTGGAGCCAGTGGCAGCACAGAGCCAGTAGCGGTTGGGGCTGAACCACAGGGCATTGATGATGTCCCTACCATCTAGTGTATGAAGGTGCTTGCCTTCATTGAGATCTCAGAGCATGGCCTGGCCATCCTTGCCTCCAGAAGCACAGAGGGACCCATCTGGCGAAACAGTCACTGTGTTCAGATAGCTGGTATGGCCAAAGTGATTGGTCTTTAGCTGGCAATTAGCCAGATTCCACACCTTAACCAGCTTGTCCCAGCCACAAGAGACGATGATAGGGTTGCTGCTGTTGGGTGAGAAGCAGACAAAAGACACCCACTCTGAGTGGCTCTCATCCTGCACTGTGTGTTGCACTCATCCAAGGTGTTCCACAACTTAATGGTTTTCAATCTGCCAGTTGTCAGAGGAGAAGGCCACACTCAGCATGTCCTTTGTATGGCCTACAAATCGTCTTGTGGTGGCGCCCATTGTGAGGTCCCAGAGGCACAGGGTTCCATCCCAGGAGCCTGAGAGTGCAAACTGGCCATCTGAGGAGATGACCACATCACTAACAAAGTGGGAGTGGCCCCAGAGAGCACGCTGCAGGATGCCATAGTTGGTTTCATCTCTGGTCAGCTTCCATATGATGATGGTCTTATCTCGAGAGGCGGACAATATCACGTCCAGGAATCGCAGGGTAGTAGCGATCTGGGTTACCCACCCATTGTGGCCCTTGAGAGTGCCATGAAGGGTCATCTGCTCAGTCATGGTAGCATCAGGTGCAAGTGTCGCCTCAGCGACGAGGATGGCACCAGATAGCTGAAAGAGACAAGCACCATGACCACTCCAGCTGCCGCCCTACAAAGAAGAAGAACATTGATAAATTCTATTATGCAGTACTTATCGTATGTCAAATATCAAAATTTATATCCACATACTGCACATTATGTTTTTATTCTTTAATTTGGAATATTCTTTAGTTTTTTAGCCTGGCCTTATGATACTGATGTTTTTGAAGACCAAAGGCACTTATTTTATACAATACTCCCCAATTTTGGTTTCTCAGACATTTCCTCATGAAATAAATGCAGAGGTTATACATTAAGAGAGTAGATATTATAAGTGACATAGAAGTATTTTAGACTGTCACATCTAGAGGCATGTGATAGTTATCTGCCCCCCACTGAAGATATTATTAATAGTTTTAGTCATTAGATTTACTACGATGGTTGCAAATGGCAACAGTTACTAAATAAATAAATGAGCAATAACAACAAGTCCTCAAGGAATGGGAGTACCTGCATACAAATTTGCTACAATATGTGACCAAAAATGTCCAGTTTGCAACAACAATAAAATACAAGGCAAGCAAAAAAACAGAAAGGTACGGCGTGGCACCTGTGGCTCAAGGAGTAGGGCACCAGCCCCAGATACCGGAGGTGGTGAGTTTGAACCCAGCCCTGGCCAAAAATTGCACCGGAAAAAAAAAAAAAAACCCAGAAAGGTATGACTCATCAGGAAAAGAGCAGGCAACCAAAACTGCCTCTGGGAATAGAATTAACATATAATGAAAAAACTTCAAATTACCCATCCTGTACAGTTCATGAACCTAAATGAAAATGTGTTTAAATAAAAGAGAAGGTATAAAGACAATGTTGCACCAAATATAGAATATCTATAAAGAGATAGAAATTATAGAAAATAACCAAATGGAAATTTTGGAATTGAAAGGTACAATGAATGAATTTAAAAAATACTCACTAGAAAGGCTCAAAAGTAGATTTGAACTGTAAGAGGAAACAATTTGAAGATAGACCAATAGAAAGTATGCAAGCCAAAGAACAAACAGAAGAATGAAGAAACATGGAGAGCCCAGAGAAATGTGGGACACCATTGTTTGCACCAACTATACATAATACAGTACTAGAAGGAGAGGAAAGAAAGGAGTAGAAAAATATTCAAAGAAATAATGGGTGAAAACTTACTAAATTTATTGAAAAGCAATAATCTACACACATAAGAAGCTCAATGAACTCCAAGAAGGATAAATATGAAGAGAGCCAAAACAGACATATGAGAATAAAAGACGCTGAAAGTTAAATACAGGAGAAAATCATGAAAGCAGCAACAGAACACAGACTCCTCATGTACAACAGAACACCAATAAGATTAACAGCTGACTTCTTAGCAAAAAAAAAAAAAACATTAGAGATGAGAAGGAGTGTGATAATATATTAAGAGTTCAAAGAAAAAAACCCTCAAGATTCAGAAAAAAGCTTTCAAAAGTGAAAAGTGAAATAAAGGCAATAAAACCACAGAAAGGGGAAAGAGGGAATAAAATTATAGGGAGTAATATGCCTAAGTGTCACTGAAATTAAGCTCCTAAAAAGCTGAAGCTGATTCTGATAAAATGTATATAAAAAACCTTACAGCACAATTTTTTTAAACTCAAAAAACAGTGGAAAAATTATTAAATTAAAACGATGCCTTTGAAAATATTGACAATAAAGAAGGAATTGAGGAACCAAAAGACATGACACATATGGAAAGCAAAAAGTAAAACAGTAGAAGTAATCTATCAATAATGACATCAAATGTGAATAGATCAAATGGTCCAATTAAAACGCAGAGATTATCAGACTAGATTAAGGAAAAAAAACATTATCCAAATATAGACTGTCTTGAGGAGACTCACGTAGATTCAAAGATGCAAATAGATTAAAAGTAAAAGGATGGAAAAAGATATGTCATGCAATAGTAACCACAAGATAGTTGGAGTAGCTATACTAGTATCAGATGAAATGAACTTTAAAACAAAAACTGTTGTTGGAAATTAAAAGGGTCTTTTTATAATGATAAAAGCTTGGATCAATTCATCAGGAAATATTCCAATTGTAAACATATGTGCATTTAATAAAAGAGGATCAAAATATGTGATATTAATACAAAAACTGACCAAAATTAAGTAAGTAGATAATAATAAACTAAGCCTGAATAGTTGGAGACTTCACTTTCAATATAGATAGCCAATCAAGTAGGAAACACAAGACACAAACAACAGAATAAACTATGCCTTACACACATCTATAGAATACCCTACCCTACAACAAAATATACATTCTTCTCTAGTTTATATGAAACATTCTCCAGATAGACCATATGCTATGCCATAAAACAATAAATTTGAAAGAACAGAAATAATACAGAGTAGGTTCTTTGACCATATGGAATGAAATTAGCAGTCCATAGCAGGAAAGAATTTAGAAAACTCACAGATATGTGGAAATTAAATAACATACCTAAATAATGAATGGGTCAAAAAATAAAGCAGAAGAGGAATCAAAAATATTTTGAGGTGGCTCGGCACCTGTAGCAAAGTGGTTATGGCACCAGCCACATACACCAAGGCTGGTGGGTTCAAACTCAGCCTGGGGTAGTTAAACAACAATGACAACTACAACAACAACAATAACAAAAAATAGCTAGGCATCCTGCAGGTGCCTGTACTTCCAGCTACTTGGGAGGGTAAGCCAAGAGAATTGCTTAAGTTCAAAAGTTTGAGGTTGCTGTGAGTTGTGATGCCATAGCACTCTACCGAGGGCAACATAGCGAGACTCTGTCACAAAAAAAAAAAAAAAAAAAAAAAATATATATATATATATATATACACACACACACACACACACACTCATATAGACTGATGCCATCCGTTTCAAATCCAGCCCAGGCCAGCTAAAACAACAATGACAACTGCAACAACAACAAAAAAAAAAGCCAGGTGTTGTGGTGGATGCCTGTAGTCCCAGCTACTTGGGAGGTTGAGGCAAGAGAATCACTTAAGCCCAAAAGTTTGATGTTGCTGTGAGCTGTGATGCCATAGCACTCTACCCAGAACAACAACTTGAGACACTATCTCAAAAGCAAAGAAAGACAAAAATATGTGAAGTAATACATATGTTAATCTACTTTATTTAGCCATTCTACAACATATACCTATTTTAAAGCATCATATTGTATGCTATGAATATATGTAATTTTATTTTGTCAATTTTAAAAATAATTTTCAAAAAGAAAAACAAAAAATCTGAAATCAATAACCTAAGCTTCCATCCTAAACCTCTGGAAAAAGAAGAGCAAACTAAGCCTGAAGCAAGGACAAGGAAGAAATTATAAAGAGTAGAGCAGAAATTAATATGAGAAAAGTAATAGAGAAAATCAATGACACCAAAGCTGGTCCTTTCAGGTAGTTTCACTGTTGAATTCTACCAAACATCTCACAAAAAATTAGTACCAATTCATCACAAGCTCTTCCAAAAAACAGAAGGGCAGGAACAAGTCTCAATTCATTTTATGAAAACACTATTATACTAGAAAAGGATGTGACAAGAAAAAAAAAAAACCAATCTCATCTGAATGTAGTTATTAAAATAATCAACAAAACACTACAAAACTGAATCCAGCAGTTTATAAAAAGAATTATACACCCTTCATAAGGACATTTGCACTAGATTGTTTATCACAGCTCAATTTACAATTGCTAAAATGTGGAAATAACCTAAATGCCCACCAACCTAGGAATGAATTAACAAGCTGTGGTATACCATTGGATACTATTCAGCCATTAAAAAAGATGGAAACTTTACATCTTTTGTATTAACCTGGATTGAGGTAGAACACATTTTTCTTAGTAAAGCATCACAAGAATGGAGAAGAAAAACATCCAATCTATTGAATTCTAATATGAAGGCAGTAAATGATCTAATACAAGGTGGGGTTAGAGGAATGAGGGATGGGGAGAGGGAGGAAGGGAGAGACATGGGAGGGTCACAGTATATGGCACACCTCTTGGGGCCAGGACACAATTACAAGAGTGATTCTGCAGAACAACAGCAACCACTGTAACCTAATTTTCTGTACCCTCAATGAATCCCAGACAATAAATAAATAAATAACAACAACAACAACAAAAAAGAATTATAAACCTTGACCAACTGAGATTTCATCCAGGAATTCAAGGTTGGTTTGGCATCTAAAAATCAATTAATCCAATACAGTATAATATTAAAATAAAACATTAAAGTTGCATAATCATCTTAATAGATCCCAATAAAACCTCTACCAAACTCCAACAACCTTTCATAAAATACTCAAAAACTAGGAATAGAAGGGTACTTCTTGAATCTGATAAAGGACATCTATAAAAAGTGACAGCTACCATCATACTTACTGGTGAAAGACTAGATGCTTTCCTGCTAGGATTAGAAACAAGACAAGGATGTCCTCTTCTGGTACTTCTATTCAACAATGTACTGAAGGTTACAGCCGTTTTACTCACAGATGACAATTTTTTATATAGAACCCTAGGGAATGCACTTAAAAAAAAAAACAAAAACTTAAAACCTAAAAACAAGCTCAGTGAGTTGCAGGATACAAGATTAGTATACAAAAATCAATTGTCTTTCTGAATAATCCAGACAACAAATAATCCAGAAATGAAATTAAGAAAACTATAGTATCAAAAAACTACGTAGGGATAAATTTAAGAAGTGCTACACTAAACTTTGAAAAACTAGAAAACATTTTTGATATTAAAGAGCTAAATAACTGGAAAAACATCCCAGGTTCATGGATCAGAGGATTTAATAGTCTTCAAACTTATTCAGATTCAATGAGATCTCTATCAGAATGACTCCTTCATAAATAATGACAAACTGGTTCTAAAATTCATATAGAACTGAAAGGGACCCAGAATAGCCAGGACAATCTTGTAAAAGATCAAAGTAGCAGAATTCACCATTTTTAAAATTTATTACAAAGCAATCATAATCAAGACAGGTTGGACAGGCACAAGGACAGACGTATACATCAATGAAACAGACCTGAGTCCAGATATAAACCCACACATCAATGGTCAACTCATTTTTGACAAGGGTGCCAAAGCCATCCAATGGGAATGAACAGTCTTTTCAATACATGTTACTAGCAAGATTGGACAGTCAGAGGCTGTATAGCGTGCAGTGATTTCTTATTGTAGGTTTAATTTTATTTGCCTAATGGTAAATGATACTAACCATCTTTTCATGCACTTGTTATTTATATATCCTGTGTGTTGAAAATTCACTTCATATCTTTTGCCCTTCCCTAACTGGACTGTTCCCTTACAGGTGAGTTTGAGAGCCCTTCATATATTCTAGGTATTACTCCCTTGTTGCATATGTGGTTTGTAAATATTTTCTCATGGGAGATAGCTTATCATTCAGGCTCTCAACATTGTATCAGAAAAATTCTTAATTTTGATGAAACCCTATTTATCCACTTTCCCTTTATTGATAATGCTTTTGGTGCCAACTCTAAGAACTTTGCTACCCTTCAATCCCAGAGATTTTTCTCCTCTGTTTTCTCTAACAGATTTATAGTTTTACATTTTACATTTCAGTTCGCCATCCATTTTGAGTTGATATTTTACAAGATGTGCAGCTGAAGTTAGGGTTTTCTTGCCCCCTATGAATATTTACTTCCTCTAGCAATATTTGTTGAAAAGGCTATCTTTCCTCTATTGAACGGTTTTTGCAACTTTCTCAACTATTAGATGGACATACTTGTATGGCTCCATTTGGGGCTTTTGTATTGTTTTACTAGTCTATGTTTATCTGCCCACAATACCACAGTTTTGATTACTGTAGCTATAACATATTGAAATCAAGTAGATGGATTATTCCCACTTTACTCTCCTTTAAAAAATGTTTTAGCTATTCTAATTCATTTGCGTTTCCATGAAATTTTAGAATAAAATTGTCTAAATCTACAAAAATATTGCTGAGAGTTTTACTGGTAGTTCATTAAATCTGTATTTCATCTGGGTGAGAGTTGACATCTTTACTATGCTGAGCAGCCTGAGTATTCCAATCCATGAGCACAACATACCTTTTCATTTATTTATCATCTTATGTGACTTTTATCAGCATATAAACACTGCATATGTTTTGTTAGCTTTGCATCTCAGCATTTCTTTCCTTTTTTTTTACTTTTGGGAGCAATGATAAATAGTACTTTTGCTATTGTGAGTCTATCCCAATAGAGTTCAGTTTTATAAACTGATCTGTGTCTTGAAACCTTAGTGAATTCATATACTAGTTTTAGGTGGCTTTTCTGTAGATTCTTTGGGATGTTCTAGGTAGTCTATTATGTCACCTGTAAATAGGAACCAATTTTGTTTCTTCCCTTCCATATGCCTTTAATTTCCTTTTCTATGCACTGGCTGGAACATCACCACTGTGCTGAATAAGAGTGATAAGAATAGACACCCTTGCCTTCCACCTGATCTGAGAAGGAAAGCATTCAGTATAATGTTAAGTATGGTTTTTATTGCAATTGTTTTGGAGAGTTTTTGTCATGAATAAGTGGTAAATTTTGGCTAATCCTTTTTCTGTGTCAATTTATATGATGATGTGACTTATGTTTTGTAGCCTGGCCAGGAAGGAGACATGAAGATGAGAACACCATCACAGGCTGGGGAAGGTGGATGTCTAGTCTGCCACCCAGTATTTACTGGCACGGGTTATATTTGGTTGAAGCTCCTTACTTTTTTGTCTTTCCTATGTCCATGTTTTCTAACCAGACGTTAATTCTTGAGGGGAATATTGATACACACACTAGTAGGTATAAATCAGGGAAGCCAAGACTTTAAGTCCCTAGGCTGATTCAAAATTTATTATCAAATTTATCTCTGAATATATCAAATAGTCCCCTGAAATGGCCAATTTTAACCATAATTAAAGGTTTCTCTCAGCAACAATCCACTACCCTTACAGTTCTCAATTAGCCTTGGTGAAACTATACCATTGGGAAAGATAGGAGCATAAATGTAATAATAAAACATATAAGAAGCAAGTGTCCATCCCAGTGGAGGGGAGGCTTACCTATGAAAAGTCAAACAGATAAAGTGTTGTTTTTGTACTTTTCATCTCCATATCCTAACAGATGGCTGTTGTTAACAATAGGCCTGATAGCCTACAGTCCCAATTCAAACAAGTGAAAATAGAAGTCAGTTCTAGAGAATATAAAAATAATACTCAGGAGAGTTTTTGTAAGGTTGATCCAAGGCCAAGTTTTTTAGAAGGATGTCATTCTAAAAATGTCCTTACTCTTCAGAGCCAACTGAAGTGAGGGGCTCATCAGACCAATGCCTACAGTCTTCTCATAGACCTCCCTTAGAGAAAAACAATATAGAAGACATCAGAATGAAAAGTAAAAAGGAACAGGAGACAATGATACAAGCAGAATTTAACTAAAAGACAAAATAATACAATCAGGATTCAACATTTTATTCTTTTTTTTTTTTTTTTTTTAGACAGAGCCTCAAGCTGTCCCCCTGGGTAGAGTGCCGTGGCATTACAGCTCACAGCAACCTCCAACTCCTGGGCTCAAGCGAGTCTCTTGCCTCCGCCTCCCAAGTAGCTGGGACCACAGGCGCCCGCCACAACGTCTGGCTATTTTTTGGTTGCAGCCATCATTGTTGTCTGGCGGGTCCGGGCTGGGGATTCGAACCCGCCACCTTAGGTGTACATGGCTGGCGCCTTAGCCGGTTGAGCTATCGGCGCCGAGCCCAACATTTTATTCTTAATCCTAGGAGTAAAAAACTAAATTTCTGTTAAATGATCCCATGAAATGGTTCAGATTCAGTGTGAATCTGGTCATTACAGGCGAGATGGCTTTAAGCAGTCTCACATGTGCACAGGATTACCATGCTAACTAAGCATCCTGGCTTCTCTGTAACAGGCATCTCAGCAGAATCTCTGTGAGACCTCCAAATTATAGAAGCCCACCAACGGAAGATCAACAGCAATATGCCTAAGTCACATACATCTAGCTTACTGCATCAGGAAAGACTCCTCTACCCCCACTATGGACAAAGCTTAGGGGAACTGTCAGTGAGGCAAGTTAGGAAGAGCTTTTGAACAGGTATTACCACTTGGGTTGAGTAGTTTTAATGTATATCCTGCAACGTAGGAACTGATGGAATAGGTAGGATTAGAGAAGTCAGAGCCATTTACTTGATAAGAATTCAACATTTTATTCTTAAAATTGAGCCTGCCTTGGTCAGGTTCAAAGCAAAATTTTTTCTAAGATACAATGTTTCTTGTGGGTCTACTCAGGCCATAGTCTATTATTGTGGCCTTTCCGTTAAAGCCTTAAAGAGGATACTTGGGCTATTGGTCCATTATTGTAGTCTATGAGTCAGGGGTCCTCAAACTTTTTAAACAGGGGGCCAGTTCACTGTTCCTCAGACCGTTGGAGGGCCAGACTGTGGGCCCGAGTACAAGTCAGCGGCTAAGCAGGACGGGCAGTGGCGGCAAAAACACCCAGCAGGCTGGATAAATGTCCTAGGCAGGCCACATGTGGCCCGTGGGCCATAGTTTGAGGACTCCTGGTTAAGATCTTCAAGTGCACATCAGCTTATTTCTGAATCTCTTAATTTACTTTATACCTCATTTTTTATATTCATACATAGCCATACATAGCCATACCTCATTTATCTAGAAATAGTGATTCTGGTAGCTACTAGTATATCTGAAATACATATCTTGACAGTTAACTTTTCATGAATTAATTTCCATATTTGTCAAATGAAGAAATGGGCCCCTTCTTACTCTTAACATCCTATGACTTTAAGTCAAAAAGCAAAACACATGAACAGATGGTTCGCAAGAAAAGTAATACAAGTGTCTCTTAAAAATCTAAGAAACTGCTTAGGCATAAAAGAGATACAAACTAAAACTATAAATTTGGGTGGCGCCTGTGGCTCAAAGGAGTAGGGTGCCAGCCCCATATGCCGGAGGTGGTGGGTTCAAACCCAGCCTCGGCCAAAAAAAGAAAACTATAAATGTAATAATATGCTGTACAAGCAAAGGTATAAGGAAAGAAGTATCTTAAAGAATTGCTAGTGGAGGGCAGTGCCTATGGCTCAAAGGACTAGGGCACCAGCCCCATATACTGGAGGTGGCAGGTTCAAACCCAGCCCTAGCCAAAAAAAAAAAAAACCTGAAAAAGAATTGCTAGTGGAATTTGAAATTTGAATAACCTTAAGGAAATGTAGTTTGGCAATAGCTATCAAAATTTTAGTACAGGGGCTCAGCACCTATGGCTCAGTGGTTAGGGTGCCAGCCACATACACCAGTGCTGGCGGGTTCGAAACTGGCCTGGGTCTGCTAAACAATAATGACAACTAAAACAAACAAACAAAAATAGCCGGGGATTGTGGTGGGCGCCTGTAGTCCCAGCTACTTGGGAGGCTGAGGCAAGAGAATCGCTTAAGCCCAAGAATTTGAGGTTGCTGTGAGCTGAGATGCCACACTACTCTACTGAGGGCAAAATAGTGAGACTCTGTCTCAAAAAATAAATAAATTTTTAGTACAATTCTCTGTTCTAGGAATTTATCCTTCAGATGTACTTACAAATGTTTGAGATAGCACATGTACAGGGATATTCCTGGCAGCATTGTTTGTAACAATAAACACAGTGAAAACACCTAGATGTCCACCATTAGTGGACTTTCAAATAAACTACGGCACAGCCATACAACCCAAACAGTTGTAATTGTTCAAAATTGCCTGTTAGAAATTACGGTACTGGGCACATTTGAAATAGTGATTCAGGGCGGTGCCTGTGGTTTAAGGAGTAGGGCACCGGCCCCATATACTGGAGGTGGTGGGTTCAAACCCAGCCCTGGCCAAAAACTGCAAAATAAGAAAAAAAAAAAGAAATACTGATTCAATTAGTGACTGGAAGGGAATACAAGATCTTTCTGAGATGCTAGTAGTGTTCAATGCTTTGATCTAGGTTCTCATTACAAAGGAATATTCATTTTGTGAAAAATCATCATTACTGTATACTTCTAATTCATATTTTTTTGTATATGTACACGTATAATAGTGCAAGCAAAAAAAATTTTTTTTTAAACAGTCTCATTCTATCACCCTGGGTAGAGTGCCATGGTATCACAGCTCACAACCTCAAACTCTTGGGCTCAAGCGATCCTCTTGCCTCAGCCCCACCATAATGCCCGGCTAATTTTTCTGTTTTTAGTAGAGATGGGGTCTTGCTCTCGTTCAGGCTGATCTCAAACTCCTGAATAATACACCTGCTCGAACAATATACCTGCCTCAGCCTCCCAAGGTGCTAGGAATACAGGAGTGAGCCACTGCACCCAGCCAATAAAAAAACTTTAAATGAAGTAGCTTTAAATAGACATATGCCATGATCTTTAAGATCAATTCTTTTTTTTTTTTTTTTGAGACAGAGCCTCAAGCTATCCCCCTGGGCAGAGTGCCATGGCACCACAGCTCACAGCAACCTCCAACTCCTGGGCTCAAGCGAGTCTCCTGCCTCAGCCTCCCAAGTAGCTGGGACCACAGGCGCCCGCCACAACATCCGGCCATTTTTTTGGTTGCAGCCATCATTGTTGTTTGGCAGCCCAGGCTGGATTCAAACCCACCACCTTAGGTGTATGTGGCTGGTGCCTTAGCCACTTGAGCCACAGGCACCGAGCCAAGATAAATTCTTACCTAAAAAAATCAAAGTTGAGAACAGGGTACATAAAGTTCTACCACTTGTGAAAATACATATATATGGATGTATATATATAGACAATCTGGAAACATATAAAGAAAGTGGCTACCCGTAAGGAGTATTTGGGGTACCAATAAGGAATAAAGTATTTTTCAATGTGTAACCATTGGATTTCTTAACTATTTCACTATATGCATGCACTACTCATTCAAAAGGAATTAACTTGAATAATTAATTTTTATTAGCCCCCGGAGCCAAAATAATTTTATTGATACAAGAAAATCATTCTGCATTAATCCTGGGTATAATACTCAGACCCTATGTTATAGCATATTTACTCTTTAGATTTAATTACATAAACAGGTTTATTGTGTTCTTGAGTCCAAGATGATCAGAAGCAGATTAGTAGAGACAGAGGCAGCTTACTAGAAGTAATCATGCTCAAAGCTGCAGGAAAAGATAATAGTTGGAAAGTGAAAATTATGAAAAACATACATGAAAGAACCCAAAGAAGTAAAACAGTCAAGACCAGTTGGTACAGCACCAGGCAGTACTATCTATTCAGTAACTTTGGAACTTACCATGATATAGCAATGGCTGTTCAATGTGTTCAGTTAATGTATACTGACAGAATAAAATAATGCCAGATTACTTTAAAAAATCCCAGGACAGGGCGGCGCCTGTGGCTCAAAGGAGTAGGGCACCGGCCCCATATGCCAAAGGTGGTGGGTTCAAACCCAGCCCCAGCCAAAAACTACAAAAAAAAAAAAAAATCACAGGATGTAGTCTTCACACACTGCTAGTATAATCATAAAATGGAATTATGTAAAAAGCAAATGACTCTGCAAGTGGTCCTAGGTTTGTATAGCACATGACTTCAAATTTTAAAACCTCTTTCTTTTCCTTTCTTCCTCTGTCTGCCTCTGGTCCTGTCACTTTCAAAATACAAAATGTCTGTTTTTTTCCCTCTGAGAATAGAGCTTGATTGTCAGCCATAAAGATCCCAGATATTAGAATCTCAAATAATGGTTTTCCTTTCATGAGTGTATATGTGAGTTGTATGTGTATGTGCTCTTTCTGATGCATTCTTGCTCAAAGCAGCAAAAGCAAGTCACCAGTCAGTGGACACTTGTTAAAGTACGTCACATGTCCAACCAACAACAGGTGTCAGACATCATAACACTAAGGACATTCCTATTCAAGTGAGGGATAAAGTACTCTTTCTTTAAGTCATAAGATAAGGAAAAGAATACAGAAAAAAATACTAGAAAGAGGAGGTAAAATGAACATTATTTAAAGAGGAAACTTTTTTTTTTTTTTGAGACAGGAGCCTCAAGCTGTCCCCCCTAGGTAGAGTGCCGTGGCATCACACTCACAGCAACCTCCAACTCCTGGGCTCAAGCGAGTCTCTTGCCTCCGCCTCCCAAGTAGCTGGGACCACAGGCGCCCGCCACAATGCCCAGCTATTTTTTGGTTGCAGCCGTCATTGTTGTTTTGGCAGGTCCGGGCTGGGGATTTGAACCCGCCACCTTAGGTGTACGTGGCTGGCACCTTAGCTGGTTGAGCTATAGGCGCCGAGCCGAAACTTTTTTACTGTCAAGAAAATTCATTGAATAAAAAAATGGACACTTAAAGGAAAACATAAATATCAATACCTTTCTATAAAGAAATGGCCAATTATAAGAATAAAAGGATATCCCCTTTGTAGTAGCCACATATAAAATATAAAAAATATGAGAATTAAATGAATAAGTGTATAGGAACTATATTTTTAAAAATGAAAATGTTTACTGTAAAAAAAAAAAAGCCCTATAAGTTAAGCTGACCTTGCTTCCTAAAATGGAAGAGTCACTTTCATAAAGATATAACTTCTCCCTATATTTGAAAATTACTTAAGTGTAATTCCAATCTAAATTTCAATGTTATTTTTATGATTACCAAATGTTATACTTTGTCACAAATCACTAATAATTAAAACACTGTGATGGTAGAATTAAAGCATGAATTCATTTCTCTCCTTTCTTTGCTGAAATGAATATAAAAGAAGTTACTGAGTCTACAAAGGCAGCAATAGAGATATTCTTTGGCACCATCAACCAGGGAATTAATACAACTAGGGCTGTCTGAGATATTTTAACATTGTATAACACTAATAACTAACATTTATGGAATAATCACTCCATACTAGGTGCTGTGCTATCATGTGCATATTACGTGCATAAACTCATTTAATCCATATAACTTTATAAAGTAGATATTACCTGGTATTATCTCCATTAGACAGTTGAGAAAGTTTTGGGAAACAAAAGTAGATAGGGAAGCCAAGGTGGGTGGATTACCTGAGCTCACAGGTTCAAGGCCAGCCTGAGCAAGTGCGAGTCCCGTCTCTAAATAAATAGCCCAGCATTGTGGCCAGTACTGGGTGTCCCAACTCCTTGGGGGACTGAGACAAGAGACTCGCTTGAACCCAAGAGTTTGAAGTTGCTGTGAGCTGTGACACCACAGCATTCTAAGCAGATGGAGAAGTAGTAACTTGCTTCAGATGAAGCAACCCAGTTTGCTCCAAAAGACCCACAAGGAACTCAGAACTACAACACTATATGCAACAAATGAAGAAGGTAAGGTGCCATGTGACAAAAAGACAATTGCACAGAAACTGTACATCCCCCTTCCCACACATGTCCACTCATAAGACATTCTCTACATTAAGTTAAAAGGATTCACCCATGGCCCAGGGCATCATGTGTAGCTGTGAGCACAAGTTGAGAGCTGAAAACAGAACTAATTGTAAGTCTATTTTTAACAATATCACTTCCAGCCCCTTTTCTTTTTTTTTTTTTTTACACAGGAGCCTCAAGCTGTCTCCCTGGGTAGAGTGCCATAGCATCACAGCTCATAGCAACCTCCAACGCCTGGGCTCAAGCAAGTCTCCTGCCTCCGTCTCCTGAATAGCTGGGACCACAGGCGCCCGCCACAATGCCCAGCTATTTTTTTGGTTGCAACTGTCACTGTTGTTTGGCAGGCCTGGGCTGGATTCGAACCCGCCACCTTGGGTGTATGTGGCTGGTGCCTTAGCCACTTGAGCCACTGAGCCACCCCTTTTCTCTGTCTCGTATATAAACATCAGCTAGGAAAACCCAGGAAACCTGTGAAGAACCACTTAGCATTGAACTAAAGACTCAGTATCAGACTGATAGAGTACCCCAAGAAAATAACTGCCTTTCTACCTACTGACTCCCAGTAAAGCTTTCCAGGTAACAGATTAAATATGAAAGAACATTCAAGAAGCAAATAGAAAGGCCCTGGAAGGCAAATTTAAGATAACAA
>NW_003852430.1:5387588-5394236 GCF_000181295.1 Otolemur garnettii | reverse complement strand
TAATCCTAATTTTTTCAGCAAGTAGGTGACATAAAATCTGCAGAATCCAAAGGAAAAGCAATTAAAATTAAGAATAAAATGCAAAATCTTTTATTTTGCAGAGTCTCGCTCCACTGGCTATGGCATCAGCCTAGCTCACAGCAACCTCAAATTCCTAGGTTCAAGTGATCCTCCTGCCTCAGCCTCCTGAGTGGCTCGGACTAGAAGCTGCTGCCACAATGCTGGGCTAATTTTTTCTTTCCTTCTTTCTTTTTTTTTTTTTTTGAGACAAAGTCTCACTCTGTTTCCCTGGGTAGAGCACTGTGGCATCATTGTAGCTCACAGCTACCTCTAACTCTCAGGCTCAAACAATCCTCTTGCTCAGTTTTTCTATTTTTAGGAGAGATGGGGGTCTCACTTTTGCTAGGCTGGTCTCGAACTCAAGCTCAAGCAGTCCACTCGCCTCAGCCTCCCAGAGTGCTAGGATTACAGTTGTGAGCCACCACAGCAGGCTAAAGATGCAAAATCTTTAACCCATAAATCTAACAACTGAGTGAGGACAGGACTGTGGCAAGCTGAGCTTCAGCAGAAGTCCAGTTGGAATACAGAGAGAAAACACAAGAGTATCTAGGGGACTCTTAGCAGCCCATTTCAGAAAGGTGCAGCAAAAACATAGTCCTTGCAGGTTAAAAAGGCTAGCTAGAAGTACAGGAGTTCTGTCCTTTGTACCTGCTGAAGGATCTAGGGAATGCAAAGCTGGCGACAGAAACTTCCAGATTCAGCTTGGATCAGAGAACCAGAGAGAACAGGACTATACACACACACACACAAACTGTCAGAAAATCCAGACCCACCAGAATCATTGGTTTCTGTGACAGCAAAAAAGAGGTCTTTGAAAGGATTGAAGCCTAGAAGGAACCCTGGAGCCCTCCCACCATCCATGACTCCCCTCCAAATTACTGGTCCAGGAAAAACCATGTCATTAAGAAATAGGTGTTCAAAAAAGCTATGGCATAGTATCAATATAATACTTTATATGAAAAAAAGTGAAGGCCAGGCACGTGGCTCACACCTGTAATCTTACCACTCTGGGAGGCCAAGGCAGGAGGATCCCTTGAGCTCAGAAGTTTGAGACCAGCCTGAGCAAGAGTGAGACCCTGTCTCTACTAAAAATAGAGAAACTAGCCAGGTGTTGTGGCAGATGCCTATAGTCCCAGCTACTTAGGAGGCTGAGGAAGGAGGATTGCTTGAATTCAGGAGTTTGAGGTTTTTGTCAGCCAGGCTGACCCTATGGCATTCTAGCCTGGTCAACTGAGTGACTCTGTATAAATAAATAAATATTTTCCTGTGTTTTTTGCAGTAAATTTACAGAACACAGTTAAATACAACTAAAATCTCATGTGTATTCATTCATCAGAAAAATAGGTAAAATTATTCCAATTTTTATTTTTAGAAGTTTGGTTATAAACATATAAACTTCTAGTCCTTGTATAGGCAGGGCACAGTTAAGCTTTTTCCTAGCCTTGGAGCTTCAAATTTAGATCATTCATATGCTAGGTGATGATGGGGAGAAAGTCAAATGGCTGTTGTTTGGTCTTTGATTATTACGTATTTGGCTAGCATTCCTTTTGTTGCTAGGAAATTGTGAACTGGAGTTAACAGTAAAATTTTGAAGAATGCCCTGATAATCCCACCAACTGGTCTAGTATACTACATTGTGTTTCTTTTTCAGCAATCCTATAAACTAGTGTTGATTCACACTGTTTACACTTAAATAATGACTACATAATTGTACCCTATCATGCAGTGAAATGAAGTATGAGAAAAATCAGGTTCTTCTTTTTTTTTTTTTTTTTTTTTGAGACAGAGCCTCAAGCTGTCCCCCTGGGTAGAATGCCGTGGCATTACAGCTCACAGCAACCTCCAACTCCTGGGCTCAAGCGAGTCTCTTGCCTCCGCCTCCCAAGTAGCTGGGACCACAGGCGCCCGCCACAACGCCCAGCTATTTTTTGGTTGCAGCCGTCATTGTTGTTTGGCGGGTCCGGGCTGGGGATTCAAACCCACCACCTTAGGTGTACGTGGCTGGCGCCTTAGCCGGTTGAGCTATAGGCGCCGAGCCAGGTTCTTCTTATTTTTAACACAAGGTCTTGCACTGCTGCCTGGGGTAGAGTGCAATAGTCTCATCCTAGTGTACTGCAACACTGAACTCCTGGACTCAAGCAATCCTCCTGCCTCTAAGTAGCTGTGACTGCAGGCATGCACTACTAGCTTTTCTATTTTTTATACAGACAGGTTCTCATTATGTTGCCCAGGATGGTGTTGAAATCCTGGGGTAGTAGTCCTCCCACCTCAGCCTTCCAAAGGGCTAAGATTCAGTCCTGAGCCACAACATCCTGGCAACAAGTATCAGGTTCATTTTAAAATTCCAGTGAAATCTGATTTTTGACCTAACCTAAGTGGAAAGCCATTTAATGTGACAGAAAATAATTTTGTCCTGGTCTATCTGAAACTGTTATGATATATATAAATGATTTAAAAATAGCTGCATAAACTTGACTTTTTAGGCCATGACCTGATATTATTTCTTCATATGTTTAAGTCCTATGAGACAAAATGTAATTACAGTATTAGTTGGTAGCTGGGCATTGTGGCGGGCACCTGTAGTCCCAGCTACTCAGGAGGCTGAGGCAAAAGAATTGCCTAAGCCCAGGAGTGGGAGGTTGCTGCGAGCTGTGACACCACAACACTCTACCAAGGGTGACAAAGTGAGACACTGTTTCTAAAAAAAAAAAAGAATATTAGTTGGGCAATACCTTTTATATTAATTATATAACACTTATCTAAAGCTACAGAAATGTGCTTATAATTTTTCAGACTTATAATTAATTAATCTTTGATTTTGTTAGATCCTATTGTCTAAAAGGAATTGTTTGATGCTTAACTGATTTTATAAAGTATCTGTTTTAGGCTTTTACTAATAATTTTCTAACAATTTCTGTAACTAAAATGATTTATTTCATTATTTGTCTATCAAAAGTTAGTTCTCTTTCATGCAAGGATCCAAACTTTTTGTTGTTATTTTTCCTTTTTTTGAGACAGAGTCTCAAGCTGTCACCCTAGGTATTGTGCTGTGGCATCATAGCTCACAGCAACCTCTAACTCTTGGGCTCACATAATCCTCTTGCCTAAGTTTTTCTATTTTTAGTAGAGTCAGGGTCTTGCTTTTGCTCAGGTTAGTCTCAAACTCATAAACTCAAGCAATTCACCCTCCTGGGCCTCCCAATGTGCTAGGATTACAGGCGTGAACCACCATGCCCAGCTCCAAAATGTTTTATATCTGCCCAAATTTACAAACTTAGATCTTTTTAAAATTGTTAAAGAATTTTTTTGTTGGATATTTACTGTGGATTTCAGGTGACTAAATTTCATTATCTTTGACCTTTGAAAGGTAATTCTCATTCAATTCATTTTGCATTTGCTAAAATTGTCTCAGCATCTCCCATTTTATTTTTTTCTTAAATAACAGCTTGGTTTGCTTTGCTGTAGTAAATTACCACTGCCATTGTGAAATCTTAACATACCTTCTTCCAGTTTTTGTTTACTGTTCCAGTTGTACTAGCTTCTGGATTTCCACTTGATTCTTTTTCAGTATGCCTTCATTTTAAATTTAAAAATATGTTCACATTCATGTGTAAACTAGAAAAATAATTTAATCACAATTAACGTATTTCAATTTAATTACCAGTTATGATTTATATACTGTAATTCCTGCTGTCTGCATAAAATATTCAGATAAACAAGCTATATTGCATCATTTCATAGAAAAAATAATTTGTATTGAACCCCTCTGTTGACATGGATTCAATCAGTAATGGATTTATGTGTAATACTGGAAATGATACTACTTTTGAAGGCACACTATGAGTTAAACAGAAGAATATTTTACAGTTTCAGTTCTATTTAAACGTTGACTTTGTCTTACCGAGCTGATTAGTAACATGTAGCTAGTGGCTACTTTACTAGATAGTACAAATATGGAAATGAGAAAGAAAAAAGCCAAAAGCTTACAGTTTTTATTCCATTTCTTTTATTTGATATAACCTCAAGGACTTAGAAACTTAGATCTGAGTTACGTTATTTTTTTTGCATCCTTAGTAAAATAGTACAAAAGTAGAAATGGTTGGATGTTCTGTACAGAAATTCTTGGTATATTATGACCCACTCTAGCAGACATGGGCCCATCTTTAAAAAATTATAGTTCCTAAAGCCAATCAACTTCATCTCTAAAAAATGCCTTTTAAATAACAACTGGCTTCCTCCCCCTCCCCCCAAAATCCTTATGTATATGAAAGATATGTAGTACACCATTTACAGCTGATAAAAACATATGCAATACTCTTGACTGTAAGTTCCAGATAGCCAACTGATTCTCACAGTGGGCTTTTGTTGATTTTTGCCGAACTCTTGTGTCCGTAGCCAACCTATGGTTGCAATTTGACCAAGATTTTACAAATGGAGTTGCATCCCAATCTGCTAACTCTTTCCCCAATAAATTGTCATTAAGTCTGATACGTGGTCTATTGTTCAACTGTTTCTTACCCTTGTACAAATTATGTTCATTAAACTGAAACCTCTATCAGCTTCAGCATTATTGATTGCAATAGTGCTATTTTTTTTAGCTTTTTGGATAGTTGAAGGAATTGAAACATTCTTTGATTTTATATTATTATTTACAAATTTCCGAAAATCATTCAAATTAATTTCATATTTTAAAATTTCACATAAGTGAAATAATTTTTCTTCACAGCTATCCACTGTGAAGTTATTTCTTCATAAGGCCACGTAGAAGGTTCTAGCAAATCAAAGCAATTAAAAATGCTTTCATCATGGTTTCTGTCAGATAAAAGGCGTAAGTTCATGTGCTGAATTATATTGTCTAGTAACATGTTTCTAGGAAGAGCATTAAATGTATTATTTTTATTAAATGGGATATCTTTAAACCCATCTGACTTAATCAAATCTTCAATTTGAGATTCATACTTTGAAATTCATACTTTCCAGTACCAATTTTTAAATTTTCTAGAGCTCTTACAATACGTTTGATCAATTTTTGTGCTTTCTGAATGTTAGTTGATCCTGACTGCAATGAAGTTGAAAGTAGTGAAAATTCTTCAAGAATGTCAATCATTAAAGCAAGGTCTTTGAGAAATTAATGTTAGCTAACCTTTTTGCCAAACCAGAATAAGAATGAGAGAAGTGTATATATAATTCAGGATATGCATGCCAAACAGCAATAGCAGCTTGTAAACTACATGCTGCCCATCTTGGTCCCATTACCCGACCAATTTTAATAATTTCAAGTTCAAGTTCTTTAGCTACAGTTCCTAAAATCTTTGATTTTTATTAGGTTGATGATAAATAGAATAAATTTTATCAAGAAATATTTTTAAATGATTAATTTGTTTTATTTCACATATTGAATCATCAAGTGACAGTTGCAATCGATGGTTTAAACAATTCCAAATGATGATTTCAGGAAAATATTCTAACAACTTTGTGGCTACTCCAGACCGAAGGTTCAAAGAAAGTCCCCAGCCTCTCAGAATTCCCCTACCTGCTCCAGGAGGCGGAGGGGTACAGCTCGTTACTCAAGGGCAATGCTGTCTTAAAATGTCGCTGCCCCTGGCAGAGCAGGGGCAACAAGGGGTCCGTGAGGGGGGCCGGGGACCGCCGGGCGGCCACTGTTGCTCTGGCTCCAGGCTCAGACACGCACCAGGCCCGAAAGCCGGGCCCGGCCCCAGACGCCCCGGAGGTATCGCCCGCGGCCGAGGAGCGAGCCTCAGGCCGGAGAAAACACACCTCCGGCCCCGGGTCTCCCATTGCTCCGACGGCCTAACTGACAGCACCAGCGCTGTTCCCGCCGCCATCGCCGCCATCGCCGCCACGACTTCTCCTCCCGCCCCCGGGTGATTATAGATGCACCGATTACTCAGACGGAACTAGGTGCAAAACCACTTCAAAATGAAGAGCTGCTCTTACAGGCTGGGTATCCCCGGGCCTCCTTCTCTCACGCCCGGTCTCCAGTCCGCACGCCGCTCAGCATGCTGGGAATTGTAGTCCGGTCGTCATGGAGACCGCCCCAGCA
Source organism: Otolemur garnettii (assembly GCF_000181295.1). Lineage (NCBI taxonomy): Eukaryota > Metazoa > Chordata > Mammalia > Primates > Galagidae > Otolemur > Otolemur garnettii. The sequence continues at coordinate 5,388,112 of NW_003852430.1, read as the reverse complement.
CAGGTGGAGATGAAGACCACGCAGAGCTATGGCGCATGCGTCCCTCCTGGCCTCTGCAGAGCTAAAATACTACAGTTGACCTCGCTCTCTTTTTTACACACAAAATTTGTCTATAGAGCAATGACGTTAAAATGTTTTGTGGTTTGCTCAGATATTGTTTTACTAAAATTATGGTCCGCCTTTTTCTATTCAATATTTATACGCAAATGATTGTAAACAGATAACATTTATGAGAACAAATTTTGAGAACATTTCTTTAAAGCTTTTTTTTTTAGCCCTATCAGCCAAAGACCACCTATAGTTGGCAAATATGTCCTAGAAAAGTCCTAGAAAATCACCTTTGTCCTCTCGGCGCCTGTGGCTCAAGCAGCTAAGGTGCCAGCCACATACACCTAAGGTGGCAGGTTCGAATCCCCTGCCCGGGCCCGTCAAACAACAATGATGGCTGCAACCAAAAAATGGCCAGGCGTTGTGGCGGGCGCCTGTAGTCCCAGCTACTTGGGAGGCTGAGGCAGGAGACTCGC
>NW_003852430.1:5376152-5385860 GCF_000181295.1 Otolemur garnettii | reverse complement strand
TTGAGCCCAGGAGTTGGAGGTTGCTGTGAGCTGTAATGCCACAGCACTCTACCCAGGGGGACAGCTTGAGGCTCTGTCTCCATAAAAAAGAAAAGAAAAGAAAAGAAAATGGTTACAGATGATGGGCAAAAGGGAACAGAGACAGGAGAGAAGTGGATCAGCGAAACCCAAAATCTGGTGCAAAATGCACTGCCTCAAAGCCTAGTCCCTTTAAGATGAGGAAGCTATCTTGCTGGAACGTCACCCCTCCCCCCAGCCAGCACCACTTCACTGCCAGGTCACTGAGCGGGCAAGGCTGGCTCTGGTGGGGCTACCCTCTCAGGGACAGTGAGTGCTGTGGGGGAGTTAGGGAATGCAGAACATTTAACCCTCATTAAAGAGAGACAGGGTCTCTCAGGACTAGATGAAGAGAAAAATATCTCCTTTCTTCTGTCACCTCAGTATGGTCAGAAGTGTCAGTGAGTCTGAGCAGACGGCATCTTGAGTATTAATTGCCACCCCTGTGATTTGTGTTTGAAGCCTAATTGGCGTCTGCTTTGACATCCTGCTCCTGGACTGTATCTGTCCCATGCTTTATTTGTGTTAAGATCATAAATAACTTAGAGCAATAATAGTAAAAAGTAAATCCGTCTAATTAATGCAATTAGTTAAAGAAATAGTTTGGTTAGAAAATTTAAGCCCAGCAAAAACCATGACATGAGAGTTAGCATTCCCCCAATAAATTGCTGATTAAAACAATGGTGGATGCAATAAAAATGGAGCTAACCTGGAGCAAGGGGCTGTCTGCTGGTCTTCATGTTTGAAGGTGGACAGACTCCCAACCCAGCTGCTCTTCAAAACATTTTCTCTTCATGTCTTGACTTTTCATTTTTCTCTCATCCGCTCATCTCTGCCAGCCCCTGGGAGGGAACTCATAGCATAGTTTGGGGCTGGTCCCCAACAGCACACCATGTAAGTTGTATGTGACTCACAACATACTTATTTAATGTGTTTCTGGAAATTGAATCTTTTATCATTCCACAGTATTTAGTTGTGTCCAGAGTGGATCTTGGGTGGTCCTGGATAATGATCTCTGAATCCTACCCCTAAGTATGTGCAACAAAATGTTAGGTCACTGCATCCTGTCTCATCAGTTGTGTCCATACAGCTAACATGCAAACATTCAAGGCAAAATGCACAGTGGAAGTTATGGTTATCATGGAATACAACCCAGCACCTTGGCTTAAAAGCCCGTGGCTGGAGCTGGGCAGTGGGGCTGGGGTACCTACCTATTGGTAGTGAAAACAATGAGCGGAGATTTCACCGCTTCTCAAGGCCCCGGCTTCAAAACTAATATACATTAAATATAAGTCTCGTGGCAGTTAATGTGGTAAGGAAGAGTAGAGATAAGTGAAATTTAAGTGAAGTGGTGTTTTAGTAGATTCAAAGTTGATTAGGGCTGTGTGTAAAGAGATCATCATCACATTTGGACGGCATAATGGACCAGGGATCTTGATAACTTGAAAACTACAAGAAAACTAGAAAGTTATACAGATATGGGAATGTTGTGCTCAGAAACCCCTTCCTTGAGTGTTTAACTATCTGTGCGCTAGGGTTGAAATGTGAAGCTGAGTCTCTATATCAACATTATAGTTTCTCCAGCCAAAATATGATTATTTCGTTCTTACTGATACATTTTCTTTTCTTTTCTTTTCTTTCTTTCTTTCTTTTTTTTTTTTTTTGTGAGACAGAGCCTTAAGCTGTCCCCCTGGGTAGAGTGCTGTGGAATCACAGCTCACAGCAACCTCCAGCTCCTGGGCTCAAGCGAGTCTCCTGCCTCAGCCTCCCAAGTAGCTAGGACAACAGGCAACTGCCACAACACGTGGCTATTTTTTGGTTGCAGCCATCATTGTTGTTTGGTCGGCCTGGACTAGATACACCTTAGGTGTATGTGGCTGGTGCCTTAGCCAATCGAACCACAGGTGCTGAGCCATTTTTCTTTTTTTTGAAACAGACTCTCACTTTGTCATCACCCTCAATGAAATGCTGTGACTGTGGTATTATAGCTCACAGCAACCTCAAACTCCTGGGCGCAAGTGATTCTCTTGCCTCAGCCTCCCAAGCTTCTGACTACAGGAGCCCACTACAATGCCCAGCTGTTTTTAGAGATGGGGTCTCGCTCTGGCTCAGGCTGGTCTCAAACCTGTGAGCTCAAGCAGTCTACCCACTTCAGCTTCCCAGAATGCTAGAATTACAGGCATGAGCCACTGTGCCTGGCTCTTCTTAGTACGATTACAAGAACAAATCAGTTTCTAGTCTATCTTGGCTGTGAAGATTTGAGATACAGATTTAAAAATAATTAGCCTAGGCCAGGCGTGGTGGCTCACGCCCGTAATCCTAGCTAGCACTCTGGGAGGCCAAGGTGGGTGGATCACCTGAGCTCAGGAGTTTAAGACCAACCTGAGCAAGAGTGAGACCCTATCTATACTAAAGATAGAAAAATTAAGCATTTGTCATGGTGAATACATATAGTCCTAGCTACTCTGGAAGCTGAGACAAGAGGATTGCTTGAGCCCAAGAGTTTGAGGCTGCTGTGAGTTATGATGTCACTCAACCCAGGACGACAGAGTGAGACTCTGTCTCCAAAAAAAAAAAAAAGCTAGCAGAAGTTAGTTCATGAGGTTTAAATAAACTATCTCCATAACAGAAAAGTACAAGGTAAAGCAACACTTACTGCATGCAGCAAGTTATCCAGACCTAGTTGGATTTAAAGAGGTGGCTATACTACACAAAAGATTTTCACTGTAGATGAAACAGCCTTATACAGGTGAAGATGCCATCTAGGGGCTCAGCACCCCTAGCACAGTGGTTACGGTGCCGGCTACATACACTGAGGCTGGCAGGTTGCAATCGGCCTGGGCCTGCCAAATAACGACACCTGCAACAAAAAATAGCCAGGAGTTGGAGGGGGGTGTAGTCTCAGCTACTTGGGAGGCTGAGGCAAGAGAATCACTTAAGCCCAGGAGTTTGAAGTTGCTGTGAGCTGTGACACCAGAGCACTCTACCTAGGGTGACATAGTAAGACTCTGTCTTAAAAAAAAAAAGCCATCTAGGACATTCATGGCTGGACAGAAGTCAAAGCCTGGCTTCAAAGCATCACAGGACAGGCTGACTCTCTTGTTAAGGGTTGATTCTGCTGGTGACATGAGATTGAAGCCAGTGCTTATTGACCATTCCAGGTCTGGCTCCAAACATGGGAAACATGAAAATAACTGTTAAGTCTGGTTTTGGAATGTTGCCAAATATTGTCCAAACCAGGAGAATCTTCTAGTCCCCTTTCTCAGAGCTGTATAAAAAAATTTTAAAAACCAAAAGACCAAAGGAATCATTTCAGAGAACATTCAGTCCCACTGAAAAGACTGTCAGTATCAGGGATATGGATGAATATCCCAACAAAATAGCTGGCTTCTCATCCAGTGACTTACCAAACAAAAGAAACCCCCAAATCATAGATATTATAGAAAGACCCCTAGGAGGAAAAAGAAATAGAAAATGATAATAAGAAGGAATCTTGGGTGAAACAGATTTTCTACAGATGTTTCAAAAAGCAGGACAATAGTAATTAAAATTTCCAGAGAGACATAGTTATCTTAGTCACCTGGGGCTACTATAACAAAATGCCACAGATAATTTATTTTCAGATTAATATGAGGCTACAAATGATTGCATCACAATGTATTTGCAATCATTGCATTTGCAACCATTGGTCACAATGTTTCATTTGTTAGGTAGAATACCATGGATGAGATGGCTTATAAACAACATAAATTTGCCTTTTTCCAGTTCTGGAGGCTGCGATGTCCAGATGAAGGTGCCAGCACCTTCAAGGTCTATTGCGGGTCTGCTTCCTGTTCCACAGACAGTTGGCTTTTTGCTGTGTCCTTATGTCGCAGAAGGGATGGGGGGAATCTCTCTGGGGCCTCTTTTATGAGGACACTAATTCTATTCTACTCTCATGACCTAATTACCTTCCAAAGGTTGCATGTCCACATACCCTCATATTAGGGATTAGGTTTCAACACATGAATTTGTGGTGGGTGGCAGGCACAAACATTTAGTGTATAACAATACAGCATGCACCTAGAAGCCTATAATTTGATGAAGAAAGAATAATATGAACACCAGAAATAACTTTTAGAAATTAGAATTTTGAGGGTTGAAATTAAAAAATTAACAGATCATTTTGAGGATATATAAAAAAGAAAATCTTCCAGAAAATAGAAAAAAGAAAGAAGTAAAGATGTTAAAAACTGTAAGGAGGGTGGATCTGGTGGCTGCCAGTGCCCAAAGTTTTTGGTGTAATCTATGCACTTTGGGAGACTGAGGTGGGAGGATTCCTTGAGGCCATGAGTTCGAGAGCAGCCTGAGCAACATGGCAAGACCCTGTCTTCACTAAACATAGAAAAATTAGCCAGCTGTGGTGGCATGTGCCTGTACTCCTAGCAAGTGAGAGCTAAGGCAGGAGGATCACTTGAGCCCAGGAGTTTGAGGTTGCAGTGAGTTAGGATGATACCACTGCACTGTAGTCTGGGCAACCGAGCAAGAACCTGTCTCAAAAAGCAACAAGCAAACAAAATTATAAAGAGATTGAAGTGCTCAATATACAATAATTAAATCCACAAATTAATTAGAGTACTGGAAATATATCTGTCTTTATCCCCCAAAGTAAAGGATATAAAGATCTAGTTTGAAAGGTCCTGTCATGTGTCCAGCATCATGAATAAGAAAAAAGATATACCAGAAAGCACATTTTCATCAAATTCTATCAAGGAAACAAAATTAATGAGCCTCAGGGAGAAGGGATAAACACAGTCTGAATAACAGAATGATAAGTAGAATGACATTAGGCTTCATGGTAGCATAGGGCTTCCAGATTTAGCAAATAAAAATAACAAATATTCAGTTAAATTTGAATTTCATATGTATGAGTAATCATTTAATGTAAATATATTCCAAAATGTTACATCAGATAAACTTATACTAAAAACATTCATATTTCATCGGACTCATATTTAACTGGGCATCCATATTTTATCTAGCAACACTGGAAATATATCTTATATGTGAATATGTGAGCAGACTGACCTATCTTTCTCTTCCTCTAAGAAATAAAACAACCAACAAGGAAAAATAAAAACAGGATGTCAAAAATAACAACAACAATAAAACACCTTGTCTTATTCCTTTTAGCAAAGTAAGTGAGAGAAAATCTGCAGAATCCATAGAATTTTCTTTTTTTTTTTTTGAGACAGAATCTCACCCTGTTGCCCTAAGTAGATTGCAGTGGTGTCAGCCTAGCTCGCAGCAACCTCTTAACTCTTGGGCTCAAGAGATCCTCTTGCTTCAGCAGCCCCAATAGCTGGTGTAATAACCAAGCCCCCAGCCCTTGACCCCCTCCCTAAGACCAGTGGGCAACAAGCCCCCTACCCTTGAAAAGGAAACCTCTCCTAAGCCTTTTAGTCCCAGCTCCCTCAAGGGTAAAGAAGCAGCCTGAAATTAAGAAAGTATACAGGGAGGGATTGAGGAAGGGAGGGGTGGATTCCAAATAAAGCCCCAGGTGAAAAGATCCCAAGTTCTTCCCGGAAATTTACCTAATACTTGTTTGTACCCCTCATTTGATGATTTGTGCCTAAATTGTGTAACCCCTTATGATATACCCCATCTTACAATCATGAAGTAATGTACTTGTGATGTATCTTGTGATTATGAGCCAATATATACCCCCACCTTGCAACCCCCTGCCTCAATCGCTATGATTGGCTTCTGTATTGTGCTAGTTTGCTGACTTTGCGTGACTATGCAAAATAACAGTATAAAAAGGCTTCTCACCCACTATTTGAGGCTGCTTGTCGGCCCACCACAACAGTCCCCTGCAGGTGCCCCTGCAGGTATATCAAATTATCAATACATTTCTATTAATTAATTACATCTGAAGTGAGGTCCATCCTTCTCTCGCATCTGCCGTGTTATTTCACTGGAAGCAGAGGCCTCTGCCACAATGCCCAGCTAATATTTCTGTTTTTTGTAGAGATGGGGGTTTTTTTCTTGGTCAGCCTGGTTTTGAACTCCTTAGCTCAAGCAATCTACCCACCTTGGCCTCGCAGAGTACTAGGATTGCAGGTCTGATCCTCTGCACCATACAAAATCTACAGGTTTTGTTTTGTTTTTTTAAGTTGCTAAAAGAAGTTAAATGGACAGAAAATGCAAAGGGAATGTCAAGGTGCATCGTGAGTGGTAGATCTCAGGCAGCATCAGCAAAATATACTTCCTGAAAAGGAAGAACTCACCTGCAAATGCAAAATCATTAACACACAAATCTAACTGAGTAAGCATAGGCTTGTGGGAAGCTCAGCTTTACCAGAAGCCACGAGATTGGGATACGGAGAGAAAAGATGGTTATCTAGAAGGCTCTTAACGGGGCATCTCAGAAATGTCCATTAAAGAAGCCATACTTTCTGAGGGTACAAGGGCTCCCCTGGAACTGCAGGGGTTCTGTCCTTTGTTTGCAGATGCTAAAGGATCTGGGGAACGCAGAGCTGGTGACAGAAACCCTTCCAGATTCATTCAGCTCCCATCAGAGAACCAGAGACATAGGGCTACATACAAAAATGTTTCCCAGAAAAGTCATGTCCACCAGAATCCGTGGTCTCTGTGACAGCAAAGAGAGGCCTTTGGAAGGCTTAAAGCTTAGAAGGAAATCCCGGGGCCTCCGACCACCCATGAATTAACCTGCAAATTGCTGGTCCAAGAAAACCCAAGTCATTAAGAAATAGATGTTTAAGACAGGCTATGACATAGCATGAATACAAGATTTTATAAGAAAAAAATGTGAGAAAGAGCTGCAAAACTGACAAATTCATGAAAAACATTCACCAGAAAAATTTCATCACAGATCTGATGAAAGTGCTGACCACACATTCACCAGACAGGGTAAAATTTTTAATGAAATGATCACTTCCATGTAAGAAAACCACAGAACACAGACAGGAATTCATTATTTTTAGCACTTTTGCTACACTACCTGCAGATTGAAAATAGGATCTTTTTATTCAAGAATATAAAAATATTAATGTATTTAAATTTTTTGAGGTTTTTTTTTTGGTTTTTGTTAGTTTGAAATTCTTTATGTAATATGGTTAAGTAGGAATGTAACATTTTTTCCAGTTACTAGTTGTCTCAGCTTCATTAATTGAATAAACCTTCCTTGCCCTACTTATTAAAGAATTCTATTTTAATCATATTCTAAAGTCTCATATGTGAATACATAATACATGGACATATGTATGTGAATTGCGTTATGGGCACTCTGTCTGGTTTTATTAGTTTTCTTATTTTCTAACTCATTCAGACCAATATGCAAAAATGAATTAAAAATATGTTTATTATATTATCTATAAAGATATCAATATATTTCAAAATATGTTAGAGAAAAACCATACAAATTTCAGTTGAATAATACTATTACGTTTGTAAAGGCTATTTACCTCTATATACACAAAAGCGTAGGCAGAACCTACAGTATCTGATAGGGTTTTTGAAAAAAACCAAATAGCTTACATCTTAGTAAGACTATCATTTGTCAAGAAAAATATTAAATTGTTTACCTTTCTGAACATCATCTGTATATCTTTCATAGAAAAATAAACTAGAGCCAGACAGTCAAATTATAATGATAATATTCTAATGTGTGGGCTTGGCGCCTGTGGCTCAAGTGGCTAAGGTGCCAGCCACATACACCTAAGGTGGCGGGTTCAAATCCAGCCCAGGCCCGCCAAACAACAATGACGGCTGCAGCCAAAGCCAGGCATTGTGGTGGGCACCTGTGGTCCCAGCTACCTGGGCGGCTGAGGCAGGAGACTCGCTTGAGCCTAGGAGTTGGAGGTTGCTGTGAGCCATGATGCCACAGCACTCTACTCAGGGGGACAGCTTGAGGCTCTGTCTCAAAAAAAAAAAAAAAAAAAAAGAAAATTCCAGTGTGTGGGTGAAGAAGCCATCATCCTAAAATAAATTTTTCACTGAATTTTATATATTAATAAAGAAACAAGGAAATGCCTTTTATCTTTTCCGTGGGATTTATTTATGTTTAAGTAAAAGTAGCAAATGTTACATAAGTTATTACTTTAAGACCATTTAATTTAACTACATTGTTATCAAGCAACATTTATGGAATGTGCCCTGGGTCTGGGATACTTAACTTTGTAGCTATTGTAGCATTCTCTTTTCCAAGTTTGAACATGACCTTGTGCAGTGAAGAAGCACGGCTTCTCATTGTAGAGTTATCATGTATGACAACCTGACCTTATTCAGGAAGACTTTGGGTGCTCAATCTTCTATTGATTTACAAAATGATTGTGTGTGTGATTATCAAACTCATATGATTGTTTCAAGTCATTTTTCTTCTGCTATGATTAAAATAAATCAGCTAAAACTAAGCAGTTTAGCAACATAGTCAACCAAATAGATATGATGTTATATCATCTATAGGATGTCTTAGGCGATATTGATGTTTTATATTACATGTCTGTAGTTAATATACTTTGGGCAATAAAAAGTTAAAACATGTCTAGTAAACAAACAAAAAGAAAGTTCTGAAAATTGATGCATTGTTTTAACAATCCCCCAAATCTGGATTTGTATGTATGTGTTAGACTAGTGTCATATTAAAATAAAAAAATCTTGATACCTGCAAGATTTTTTATATTCCTATTTTATACATTTTTAGATAACAGAATAATCCTATAATTTTATTGCTAAAATCTTATTACTTGTTAGTCATGATTATCAGATTTCAGGCTGAATTTGCTGCTCTCATATTTGTGAACATTGATTATTTCACTGTTTACTTTTCCAATCATGTACTTATGCCAAGATTCAAAAACTCTAAGGAGGAGTCATTGGTAATAATAAATGTATGATGAGTAGTTGGGACAATGACTAATCTTAAAGGTTGAAATTTTTGTTGCTATGATAAGAATTCTGACTATCCAGTTAAGTTAGCTGTACAGAGGAGTATTGGGGGATCAGGAAATGCATATTTCCAAAAAATGATATTGCATGCTTATTTGATTGGGAGAAATTCTCTGGTCTGATGCATCACTGGTATTTAGGAAGAATTCCACATGCAGCCTCTTCAGCAAGCTCGTTGGTCCCTCAGGGAGCCCGGTGATGATACGACGTCTTACAGCTTGTCATTGCATATGTCTGTCTGTGCTCACTGCCAGGAAGGTTGCAGATTCTCCACAAAATCCAATGCTAGATTTAGAACGGAAGGAGCTTTGTTACAGATACCTGTAATGCCTATAAAAAACAAATTTCAAAATATAGGGAAAATTTATGTTAATGTTTTATAGCGTTGTTTAACAGCTGGGTGGTTTATTTTTGTATTTTCCTCAAATTTGTACTAAAAATACAAATTGTTCAACATTTTCTGATTCCAAAATGGTGCCACAGGAGCAAGCTGGCTTCACTTTTCTTTTTTTTTTTTTTTGAGACAGAAACTCAAGCTGTCTCCCTGGGTAGAGTGCTGTGACATCACAGCTCACAGCAACCTCCAACTCCTGGGCTCAAGCGAGTCTCCTGCCTCAGCCTCCCAAATAGCTGGGACCACAGGCGCCCACCACAACGCCGGGCTATTTTTTGGTTGCAGCCATCATTCTTGTTTGGCAGGCC
>NW_003852430.1:5362372-5375928 GCF_000181295.1 Otolemur garnettii | reverse complement strand
CCACAACGCCCGGCCATTTTTTGGTTGCAGCCGTCATTGTTGTTTGGCGGGTCCGGGCTGGGGATTCGAACCCGCCACCCTAGGTGTACGTGGCTGGCGCCTTAGCCGGTTGAGCTATAGGCGCCGAGCCCTGGCTCACTTTTCAAACAGAAAGCCAAAACCAAATATATAGCACCAAGAGCATCACCAGCAATATCTCAGAACTCAAACATGAGAATGAGACAGTTCCTGCAGCCATACAGAAGGGACCAAACTCTGAGCAGACAGTAAGAGACTCAGACTTCCACAGCTGTGATTCTGCTCCTCTGAGTCTCCCCAGCACCAAGTGTGAGTAAAGTTTCTCTACAACTCACAGTTTCCACACTGGAAAAAGCAAGTTCAGGGGAGAGAACCAGCTTCCCCAATGATCTTAGGTTCCCTGGAAAAGACCTGTCCCTGCCTCAACCCAGGGAAAAACTCAGTGCCTAAAGGAGAACAATATCCCTGAGGACAGCCAAAGATAAAGAAGGGGGTCTTCAAACCCGGCCCCAAAACTCAGCCAAAGGAGACCCCAAATCAGAATGGCTGTTCAGCAACACTGTGCGTAGGAGGTTTGTTCTACGGGTCGCCTGGGCAGGCGACCCAGTCTTCCTACATTACCAGGATATCGCTTTTGAGACCTCCCCCACTTGGATGGGATTGTACTCTTTACCGTTTCCCACATTACTGGGATATTGCTTTTGAGACCTCCCCTCCTTGGATGGGGTTGCGTTCTTTACTGTTTCCTAGAATTGAGGCAAATCTTAGATTAAGGTTCTATCCAATGTCACAAGGAGGCAGCAACTTAGCAGGGGAAGGGGGGATGAAAGAAAATCAAGTGGTAAATTACAAAGAATTTCTAATGAAACATACCCAATGGCTTGGCACCTGTGGCTCAAGTGGCTAAAGCGCCAGCCACGTACACCTTAGGTGGTGGGTTCAAATCCAGCCCGGGCCCGCCAAACAGCAGCGACAGCTGCAACCAAAAAATAGCCAGGCATTGTGGTGGGCGCCTGTGGGTCCCAGCTACTTGGGAGACTGAGGCAGGAGACTCACTTGAGCCCAGGAGTTGGAGGTTGCTGTGGGCTGTGATACTACAGCACTCTACCCAGGGGGACAGCTTGAGGCTCTGTCTCAAAAAAAAAAAAAAAAAAAAGAAAGAAAGAAACATACCCAATAAAAACCAAAACAAGCCAGACCAAGAAGATTGGAATACATAACTAGTTGTTCAACGCCAAGACATAGATAGACATCCACAAGCAGCAACAACAATCAGGGAACCATAACGTCCTCAAATGAACAAAGCAAGGAGTTTAATACCAGCCTGGGCAGCATTGTGAGAGCTTGTCTCTACCAAAAAAAAAAATTAGCTAGCATGTAGCCAGGCGTTGTGGTGGGTGCCTGTAGTTCCAGCTACTTGGGAGGCTGAGGCAAGGGAATTGCTTAAGCCCAGGAGTTTGAGGTTGCTGTGAGCTGTGATGGCACAGTACTCTACAGAGGGCAACACAGTGAGCCTCTCTCTCAAAAAAAAAAAAAAATTAGCTAGCATGGCAGTTCATGCTTGTAGTTCCAGTTGCTCAGGAGGCTAAGGTAGGATAATCCATTCAGCTCAGGAGTTGGAGGTTATGTGAACCATGATTGTGTCACTGTGCCTGGTAAAGAGCAGGACCCTGTCTCAGGACAACAACAACAAAGATAAACAAAATTAATAAACATTTAGCTAGAGGAAGAAAAAAAGAGAGAGATGACTCAAATAAATAAAATCAGAAACAAAAGCGACATAAAAACTGAGACAACAGAAATGCAAAGAATCATTAGAGACTATTAGGAATAACTTCAGAGGAAAAAATAAATAAATAAATTCCTGCAAATATACAACCTACTAAGATTGACCAATGACTAAAAGAAAACCTTAACAAGCCAATAATGAGTAACAAGGTCAAAGTCATGACACAACATTTCCCACCAAGAAAAGCCCAGGAACTGATGGTTTCACTGCTGAATTCTACCAAACAGAGGAGAACTAATGCCAATCCTACTCAAACTCTTCAAAAAAATTAATGAGAATGGAGTACTTCCAAACTCATTCAATAAGGCAAGTATTATCCTGGTACCAAAATGAGGTAAGGAAACAATGGAAACAAAAAGAAAATTACAGGACAGTATCACTGATGAACATAGATGAAAAAAATCCTCAACAAAATGCTAGCAACAATGTATTAAAAAAATCATTCACCATTATCATTTGTCTTTTTTTTTTTTAAGAGAATCTGACTATGTCCCCTCAGTAGAGTGCTGTGGCATCACAGCTCACAGCAACCTCAAACTCTTGGGCTTAAGCAATTCTCTTGCCTCAGCCTCCCAAGTAGCTGGGACTATAGGAGCCCACCACAACGCCCGGCCATTTTTTTAGTTGTAGTTGTCATTGTTGTTTAGCTGGCCCGGACTGGGTTTGAACCTGCCAGCCTGGGTGTATGTGGTTGGCACCCTATCCACTGAGCTACGGGCGCTGCCTCATTCACTACTATCAAGTAGGATTCATTCCGGGAATGCAAGGATGTGTCAACATGCAGATATAACTTGATACACCCCACGAACAGAACCAAGGACAAAAACCATTCAATAATTTAAATAGATGCTGAAAAGGCAATTTGATAAAATTTAACATCCTTTTGGTAAAAAAAAAACTCTTAAAAAACTGGGTGCAGAAAGAACACACCTCAAAATAATAAAGACCATATAATAGAAACCCATAGCTAAAATCATACTGAATTGGAAAAAATCAAGTCTTTCCTCTAAGATCTGGAGCAAGGATACCCACATTCTGCACTTTTATTCGACATAAATAATCTTAGCACTCTGGGGGGCCTAGGTGGGTGGATTGCTTAAGCTCAGGAGTTCAAGACAAGCCTGAGAAAGAGTGAGACCCCATTTCTACTAAAACTAGAAAAACAAGCCCCAGTGTTGGGGTGGCCATCTGTAGTCTCAGCTACTCAGGAGGCTGTGGCAAGAGGATAGCTCAAGTCCAAGAATTTGAGGTTGCTGTGAGCTATGAAGCCATTGCACTCTACTGAAGGCAAGAAAGCAAGACTCTGTCTCCAAAAAAAAAGGACTACAAACAAAAGATGGTTAGAATTAATAAAGGAATTCAGTAAAGGTGCAGGATACAAAATCAACATAGCCTGCATATATACCAATAATGAACAATCTCAAAAAGAAATCAGGAAAGCAATCCTATTTGTAAGAGCTAAAAACAAACCAGTTCAACCAAAGAAGTGAAAGCTCTACAGACAACTAAAAATACCTCCAGACATTGCCTGAGGCAGCTTTGAAAATTTCAGGAGAAATTTGATCACTTAGCAAGGTGTTACAGAGGTGATCGCCTAATGCCCTGTAATTCTTATAACTAAATTCTTCTGCAGCTCCCATAAGAGAAAGAAGTAAACAAATGGGGAAAGGCCAGAAAAATCGGTAGCGTTAAGTCTTAGCATGTGAGCGCTACGGCAACCAGAAGAATGAGTGAGAGTAGATGAAAAAAGTGGAAGAAAGGAATTTAGGAGTTACCTTCCCAGATGTGGGCCTTAGCTGGGAAATAGGCACCCTTTTGAATCTAGGCCATCAGTGACAACCTGAGCTGGCTACTGGTAGAGAGTACACTCACGACAGAGACCAAGGGAGGAGGTTGCTAGGCTTCTTGGATGCATAGGAATTTCTAGACATCTACGTGGTTTTGCATCACATATTGTCTTGTTAATTGTAATGGTAAGAAAGCTACTTTCCAAAGAATACTTTTGGTGGTGAGGTGGGGCAGGAGGGTGGTTTGCCTGAACTATGAGTCACCTTCAGGCGCCTGTGATTCAAATGACCCCAAAGAGGAAAAACAGCATCCTGCCACTAGGTGGTGCTATATCTGCCTAACATCAAGGTTGTCCAAATTAGGCTTTTTATGTGATCCCGTCTTTCCCAGAATATTTTTCTTGCTCTTTTTGAAATTATTCGAATTTATCTATACTTCAAATGAAGGCTGTATGACAATTTTAAAAACTTCATTCTAGTGCTAATCTCCACTCCTGATTCAAGATATATGCATTTCTAGTCCAAGCGACTGACACTGTTTCTACTAAAACTAGAAAAACAAGCCCCAGTATTGTGGTGAGCCCCTGGAGTTCCAGCTACAAAGCAAAGCTCAGGCCCAAAATGTTCCTGGTTCATTGCAAAAGGTCTGTCCTTTGTTCTGATTTTAATTAATGTATTAGCCAGGTGATTTAATAACCCTAGTACTGTCAAGAACAAGCAAAATTGGCTGGGCACAGTGGCTCACATCTATAATTGTAGCCACTGGGGAGAGTGAAGACGGTGCCTTGCTCGAGCTCACAAGTTTGAGACCAGCCTCAGCAAGAGTGAGACCCCCCCCCATCTCTACTAAAAACAGAAAAACTGAGGCAAGAGGCTAGAGGATTGCTTGAGCCCAAGAGTTAAGGTTGCTGTGAGCTATGATGATGTCATGGTACTCTACCCAGGGTGACAGCTTGAGACTTGGTCTCAAATAAAAAGAAACAAAAAACAATCAAAACTTATATATAAAATCTTTTAACTTTCATTTCTTCAACACCTTGCAGGATGATATGGTTACAAATGTTTTTGTGTCTACCCTTGACAATCTGAGACATTAAAAAGGCAGAGGGTAGGATATTAAAATGCTTTTTGAGTTCTGAAATATAATAGTGTGCTCCAAAAGGTAGCTGGAGGACTTGGGGGTCTGGTAATGTAATATTAGAAAGAGAAATCTGTCACGACACAACAGGCTACCTGAGTAACCTCATGTCAAGATGAGAAGTTCTAGCAAGAGTGTCCAACCTTTTTTTTTTCTGCCATACATTGGAAGAGTTAAGAATTGTTTTGGGCCACACATTAAATAGACAAACACTAATGAAAATTGATGAGCAGAAAGAAAGAAAGAAAAAGTCAGTGCATACTTTTTTCAATATCTGACATCATAAGCAAAATAGTCCTCAAATAATCTGCGTGTGGCCTGTGGGCTGCCGGTGGGACGCCTGTGTAAGGGCACATTTAAATAATTATCTTATATTGAGAATCACAATCCACTGAATTTATAATCTTCTTGGGGGAGAAAAAGGATACAAATACTTTTATCATCTATTATCCTTTAAATCATTAACCACCGTTGTTAGAAGTATAATCTTTAGAAAGAGAGACATTGCTGACTGTCATGAGAGCTGGCCTTGGGTGTACAGAAAGATCGATAAGGAACCCCCGGGGAGGGTTGGGGGTGGTGGTGGTCAGCAATGGGTGGAGGGAAGATTACATCCCATTTAAAACATGGTCAGAAGAAATAAAGGCAAGTAAGATGGTCTCAAAAGAGGCTAGAATTAAGCAAAGAACAGGCAAAGTAGAAATAAGAGATAGAAATAAAGAAAATGGAACGAAAAAAGCTATCTCTGTAGTGGTATCTCTTACCCTCATTTCCCGTATACCTCTAATAATCAGTCGTAGTATTAATAACACAATTATATGCATTTTCCATCAAAATAATGGAGCGAGAGAAAGGGTGAGCACAGGTGAACTGGCCAGGACAGTGGGCAACCAAGGCAGGTACAAAATTCTACTTCACACTTTTACCCGGGCCAAGGCCTGCCCATAAAGTGTACTTCCCTCTGAACTCTGACTAAAAACAAATTATTCCCTTTCTTAGTAGAATACAAGCCTCTTGGTAAAAACCCTTATTAAACTATAACTGAGGATAAGGGTTCCAAGATGACAAGAAGCAACCTGGAGCAGGATGGCCCCTCAATACTGCTGGCCAGTGGTTTGTACACAGGTCGGACCACTGCTTACAGTGGTGACGTGCCTCAGAGATTTCCCAAGGGACTGAATCTCCTCTGTTCCAGAGACACACTTCCCAAATTGTCATGTGTCCCATCTTTGGCTTCTTTCTATCCCCACCCTCACGGTAACATGAGATCTTTGAAGAAAATTTCATCAGTAAAACACATATGGAAAACACCATGTGCTTAATTCACTTCTTAGGGATTTCTGGTCTGCATGGGCAGGATAAAAGGATGTCAAAATATCTGAGATGTTCTGGGGAAGGAAAACTACGCAACTTAACTCAGCGTTTCCCAAATTTAAATCCCCTTCTCATTCCCACCATCACTTTCAGGAATACCTATTACATTTCACTCGGTATTAATATTCTGTAGGAGAGTAACTGGAAAATGCTATTCCACAGATAAAAGTATCACTTTTTTTTTTTTTTTTTTACCACATTGGAAGGATTGTGAAGACTTAAAAGACTTACCAAAGGAATCTACTTAATATCCTGAGAGTTAAGATTTTTGCTTAAATTTGGCTTCTTGGTACAGTTGTTTAGCTTCTGCCCTATCATTCTCCTAATTGAAACATCATCGGTGTTGGGAAATAATTGTTTTGTTACTCCTGCAAAAAACAGTAAGAACACACAAGAACACTTTAGGAGACCCTTGCGCTATAAGGTATGAACTATGGTGAAACATTGTACACTCTAATTTTGTTTCCATTTCACAACGGCAGCCTATACACCCATGAGATATTTAAACAGACAAATATATAGGCAGGTTTATAAAAGTAAATCAAGAAATATCAGCACTCTATAATAGACATGCTCTTGTTTGACAATGTGAATGTGACTTTCTTGGCATTATTATTATTGCTTAATATTCTGATGCAGCAATCGTCTGATTTCTTTTCTGAATGTATTTATCTTCGTTCGTTCTTTAAGAGGTTTTTGTTTCTGGTCCTTATCTTAAACATTGTTATTGTTATTAAATGTTAAACCTTTTTAATTTTGTGAAGGCAAAAAGTGGAAACCTAATAAACACATGCATATGTAAAAAAAAGAAGAAATATCAGAAGGTCAAATATACAGAATTGTTTCAATGATATCACTCAATGATATTACCCATTTGGTTTGAGCTGTCTTATGCTCTAAAATGCAAATTCTTTTTTTTTTTTTTTTTTGAGACAGAGTCTCACTCTGTCACCCTGGGTAGAGTGCTGTGACATCACAGTTCATAGCAACCTCAAACTTTTGGACACAAGTGATCCTCTTGCCTCAGGCTCCCGAATAGCTGGGACTACAGGCGCCCGCCACAACGCCCAGCTGGACCAGGTCTTGCTCTTTTTTAGCCTGGTCTTGAACTCCTGAGCTCAAGCAGTTCACCGGCCTTGGCCTCCCAGAGTGCTAGAATTACAGGTGAGAGCTACTAAATTCATTTAGTGAATTCATTTTTGTCCATTCCCAATCGGTCAAAATAACTACATTATTACTGGTCCTTTTCCAACTAAGAAATGACTTATATAAAGCTTGGATTCAGAGAATACTAAATTTGTTGGATGTTTGCAAAAAAAATTAACTGGATAATCTAGATGATTATATTTAAGGGCATTTATTAATATTTTGAACCATAAATGAGTTAGTTAAATTAATCTCATCTTTCTAAAGCAAAAGAGGAGAAATTTAACCAGGATAAGAAAGATAAGAATGAGAAAAAAAGATGTAAACTGTTATTGAAATTTTACCTTAAAAGATTTTGAAAATTTACTGTTTCTATTTTGGGTTTGTTTGTTTGTTTTGAGATCCAGTCTCTCCCTGGCTCCCCTGGTGGAGCGCAGTGGAGCCATATAGCTCACAGCAACCTCAAACTCCTGGGTTCAAGTGATTCTCTTTGCCTCAGCCTCTTGGGTACTGAGACTACCCTCATATCCTACAAGGCCCAGATTTTCTATTTTTGGTTGAGATGTAGTCTGTTGCTCAGGTTGGTCTTTAACTTCTGAACTCAAGCAATTTTCCCACCTAGGCCTCCCAGAGTGCTAGGATTACAGATGTGAGCCATGATGCTTAACCTGAAAATGTACTTTTCTAAAGCAATGTTTTTTTGTTTTTTTGTTTTTTTTTTTGTAGAGACAGAGTCTTACTCTATCACTCTCTCACTCTCAGTAGAGTGCCGTGGTGTCATACAGCTCATAGCAACCTCCAACTCCTGGGCTTAGGCGATTCTCTTGCCTCAGCCTCCCGAGTAGCCGACACTACAGGCGCCCGCCACAACGCCTGGCTATTTTTATTGTTGTTGTTACAGTTCGGCCAGGGCCAGGTTTGAACCCTCCATCCTCGGTATATGGGACTGGCACCCTACTCACTGAGCCATAGGTGCCACCCAGCAATGAATTTTATGCATTCAAACTTTTGAATGATACAAAGTTTAGTTTTACTTGAAAAACCACTTTAATGTAAAGTTTTTCTATAAAAGTTCCCATATTTCATGAGAGCTTTGAACTATCCCTACATTTTTCCTTAATAGAAAAATACATTTTTTAAAAAAAAAGGATCATCAAAGAATGACTTGACCTCGAGTGGTAGCTTAATTTTAAATTCATATGACGATATAATGCAATCATACGGTCACCTATGATTTCTTGAACTTCATTCTGATTCATAGCTGGTTTTACGGCTTTGTCCCTTGAAGTAGAGGATTTTGCTCCCGTCAGGCTGTGTGTGGCCATATATTCATTTGTGTATAGCACTTGCATTAAGTCATTAATAAACTTCTGAGGCTTGCTCTTATTACAACGGGCAATCTGCCATTTCTCAATCTTGAACTAAAAAACAAAACAATCATTGAAATTGGAAAAAGAAAATGAGACCTGGGGAAATGTATTACTACTTGAGTTAGACAGACCAGAGAACAGTATCAACATTGTTTAAGGTGAACTATGATATTTTTAATATATATTTTATGTTTCAGGGGTTAGAGTTAAATGTTATCTTTGAGATAATTCTCAATACTTATAAGGTTGCAGGGTATATGCAAATTCTTATCCTGTAAACTGGATTTGGTGCTCTAGAATTAGTCCCACGTTCAACACTTCATAGTAAGTGTGGCATATTCAGAATAATGGCCCTACGAAGAAGTCTATATCCGAGTCCCCAGAACACGTAACATGTGACCTCACAGGGCAAAAACAATTTTGTAGATGTGATTGAAGTTAAGTAGCTTGGGACAGAAGATTATCCTGGATTATCCGGGTGGCCAAATCTAATCACATGCATCCTTCAAAGCAGAAGGGAGGAAGGCGTGTGCATCAGGAGAAGGAGGCAGAGGAAGGAAGGAAGGTCAAAGAGTGAGAGGGACTCCACCTGCCATCGCCGGCTCTGAAGATGGTAGAAGTGGACCCTGAAGCAAAGAAGGTGACCACCTGTAGAAGTGGGAAGGACCTGCAGTTTACAGCCAGCGAGAAAACAGAGGAGTCGGTCCTACAATGACAAGAAACTGAACTCCACAAGGGCCTGACTGAGCAGGAAATAGACTTTCCCTTGGAACCTCTGGAAAGGAGCACCCCCTGCTAAAAACTTAGGTTTAGCCCAGTGAGACCTGGATTTAGTCCTAGAGATCGGAGGATTTCGGACTTACAGAATTCTGAGATAAAAAATTTGTGTTACTTGAAATAACTAAATTTGGGGTAATCGGTTATAGAGTAATAGGGAACTGACACACACTGAGATTCAAATGTTCTGAATGTTAGATTGTTAGTTATTATTTAATTCTCACTTCTGATAATGTATTTTTGGAGGCTGATAACCAATTCTAACAAAACTCTTGTCTTTTTAGCTTCTGTTTCTTGATGAAGAGAAACTGGGAAAACAGAAAAAGAATTATGCCCAGCCGGCATGCTGAGGCTGAAATTTACCTCTCAGTAATAATGAAATTTTATAGCCCATAAAACACAGGTATTCTTGTCTCTGGTTTAGGAGTTATATAATTTAATAACTTCATCTTTGTCCAAAACTTGCCATTAAACTGGTATTTTTTCACAAATATTAGTTTTCATTGGAAAAAGAGAAGAGTTTTGTGCAAGAGGAATATTATGGTTGTACCTAACCTTACCTACAGTTATCTGAAAAAAATGTTTTTCTATTCTTAATTTGCTTTTTGCATTTAACTGTACTCCAAAGAACAAGAAGGCAGATATTCCAGCTGACCTGTTTCTTATCAGTCTGATGCTCTTCCTCAGCCTTCAGGGAAACCGGTGAACTGGAATTAGAATTAGAGTTACTGCATGTTGAAGCCAATGAATCTGGGGACGAGTTGTTTGTTGCTCTCCAGAGGGTGGACGCAGATGTAGACATGGTTCCTCCACCTTTAAGCAGGGCTTCTGCCATCCCAACCAGCTCTTCAAACTGGGTGACTGCCTGCGGTAACACTAGAATGGTGAGAAAAAGGAACCCTTCATAAATACCATTAATGATAGGTGCACATAGACATAATTTTGTTGAGTGTGTGTGCATAGAAATATGTGGAACAAATTGTTAACATCTGCCACCTTTGGAAAATAAACATGGCAAGAAGGGAGTCTGGAACATATTTACTTGTCATTATTCAATAATTCAATGATGGCTGAATTATAATAACAATTCAGTTTTAAAACAGGTTACTGTATTTAAATGTATATGCATTACTTTGTTAATGTTACAACGTTTAAAACATTTTTTAAATAATTGATTCTTTTTTTCTAATTGTTAAGAATGTTATTTGAAGGTGTTGAATTTCTTATTGGAGACATTACTGATTCTATTATCAATCACCTTCAGGAAGCTCACATTAGGCCTGTTAAACACCAAGATAAAACTAGCCGTTTCTCACTGATTAAATGTTCTATGACCTTTCTGTATGGCTTATGAGGGAGTCAAATTTCGTCAAATTAATAAAAATGCACTTCCACATTTCAAACCTATGTTGTCACATATTAAAGATGAATTTCGGGAATCAATGGAATATTCTCTTTGTTCCTTTTTTTTTTTTTTTTTTAGCGGAAACTTACACATTCAAAGGTTTCATGCTTCCATGTAAAATGGTCTTCTCTGTTGTTATATCTAGTTTGTTTCCTAAGGACAAATAACATGTTGTTGGAGTTGGAAGAGACCTTGAACCCTAATTCAATTCCTCACTCTATGGTTGAGGGCACTGCCTGCTGAAGAGGTGAGAAAACTCTGAAGATTTTTTTTGTACTTTTCTTAACATATTATTGAGCTAATTCGTGACGTGTCCAAATTAACACATCTGGTACTATCTTAATATGAAAATTTACTCAAGAAGAAAATCTTACTTTCTGTTCTTTCAAAAAATATTTACTAAGTACTTCTCATATGCCAGACACTTGTTCCATCAGTAATTATTTATTGAGCATTTAATAATATTAAATATTTATCTAGCTTTCCCTCTGGTCCACACACTATTCTCAGAGCTTAACTGATGTTCTTTCATTCGATACTCATTGCAACTTACAGTGAGATGAACATTATTTTTACCTCCAATTTACAGATGAAGTTGACTAGGCGAGAAGAGTTTAAGTAACTTGTCCAGGGTCACTTAGTGAAGAGCCAAGTTCAAATTCAGACTGTCTGGCCCCCAAGTCCATGTTTTGCAGACCCTCAACATTTGCCAACCACCATGCTAGGTGCTAGGGATAAAACCGAGAGCAAAACCAAGTGGGGTCTGTGTCCTTTTGGAGCTTAGAATCTGAGAGCTGAAGAAGAGACATTTTTCATATAACCAAGCTGTGTAGGAAGAATTTCTTTCTCCTCAAAGAGAGCTCTGGCTTTGGTCCCATTTCCTGGGAGGTAAACTCTAAATCCTTAGAATTTCCTGAATAATAGCGAAGTCTTTATCACTCGTGGTGAGTCCCTGGGACCACACCTCATAGTTTATGCTAGAAAGGTGACTCAGGTTGGGGCTGGTCACACTCAGTAGCACTAAGGTGGCAGCTAGCTACAGCCAGAAATCCAGAAAGACCAACCATCTGATTTAGCGACTGAGTTAAACCTCATGGGCAGTCAATCAACCAATCATGCCTACATAATAAAGCTCCAATAAAAACTTCAGATGCCAGAGCTGTGACAAGCTTTGCAGATAGAGGAAAATTCTTGCATATTGTTATATATAGATGCTAAGCGCATAACATATCCCGAGAACATCTCCCAGACACTGTCCTCTTTCTTTGGCTGATTTTAATTTCCCTGCAATAAGCATAATCACGAGTACAATAGCTTTCAGAGCATTCTGTGAGTTTTTCTAGCAAATTATTGAACATAAATGTGGTTTTGGGAAACACCCAAATTTGCAGTTGGTGTCAGCAGTCTTGGGCAGACTTGGTAGTCTGGAGGACAGCGCCCTTAACTTTCATTTTGGCTGACTTGAGGTGCAACTACAAATGTTATACACATTTGTTGGCATCTCTATTTTATTAATGTATTTCCTCTTACATTGCAGAGTTAATTAATACTGGACACAAGGCATTGTATCATGATTCTTTTTCCCAATTAAAACTGTAAACTGAATATTTTGCTTGTTTCATTAAATCTTCTTGGAAAATATGATCTTTTGAAGTCTAAATTACATACAGCCAAAGGCACAAGAACTTACATGAAGTCTGGGCAGAAGTTAAGTAAGTAAAGAGAATGAATTTGACAAATGGATATTTAACACAGGCCTCGTCAAGATGTAGGTCATTTTCAACCTCCCAGAAAGTGCCCTCACATCCCTTCTAAGTCAATCCGTGGACTTGCCTCAGAGGCACGTACTCATCTAACTTCTTTAGCTGTAGGCTAAGTTTACTTGTTCTAGAATTCCATTTAAATGGGCCTGAGCAGTATACAGGCAGTCCGTGAGTTACAAACATCCACGTACGTAGGACCTGAGCTTACAAATGGAGGCTATTACAGAAGTCTCTGAGTTACAAAGAACCAACTAATGCATGACTCACATTTAAGAACAGAGGCTATTACAGGTAATAGGCAAATGTACTTGGTTCAGCTTACATACAAATTAACCTTAAGAACAAATCTACAAAATCTGTCTTGTTTGTAACCCAGGAATTGCCTGTATTCTCCTTTTTTTGGGTATTTTTTCTCTCTGCATAGTATTTTAATGTTCATTCATGTTGTCTGTATCATAATTCATGCCTTTTTGTTGCTGACTAGTATGCCAATGCTCTACAACTGATGTATCCATCCATGAGTTATTTTTCATTTGGAAACACAATTTTTCTTTTTTTTTTTTTGAGACAGAGTCTCACTGCGTTGCTCTTGGTAGAGTGCTGTAGTGTCACAGCTCACAGCAACCTCAAACTCTTGAGCTTACGAAATTCTCTTGCCTCAGCCTCCCAAGCAGCTGGGACTACAGGCACCTGCCACAAAACCTGGCTATTTTCTTTAGAGACAGAGTCTTGCTCTTGCTCAGGCTGGTCTCAAACTGATTAGCTCAAGAGATCCATCCACATTGGCCTCCAGAGGTGTGATTACATGCGTGAGCTCAGGCATGAGCTATTGTGGCAGCATATTTTGCCCATTTTTTAGTCAATTTTTTTTTTTAAGACAAGCTGTTGCCCTGGGTGGAGTGCTGTGGCATTACAGCTCACAGCAACCTCCAACTCCTGGGCTCAAGCGAGTCTCCTGCCTCCGCCTCCCAAGTAGCTGGGACCACAGG
>NW_003852430.1:5350964-5362307 GCF_000181295.1 Otolemur garnettii | reverse complement strand
CCACCTTAGGTGTACGTGGCTGGCGCCTTAGCCGGTTGAGCTATAGGCGCCGAGCCCGTCCTGCTGTTTTTGTTGTTGCAGTTGTCATTGTTGTTTTAGCTGGTCTGGGCCAGGTTTGAACCTGCCAGCCTCGGTATACGTGGCTGGCGCCTACCCACCACAGAGCTACGGGCACCGCTTAGTCAATTTTTTTTTTGGATTTAGTTGTTAGAGGTCCTTATATATTCTAGACAGTAACTCCCCGTCAGATGCATTGTTTGTAAATATTTTTTCCTATGCTGTAGATCTTCTCTCCAGTTTGTTGATTATGATCACCTTTGCTATGCAGCTTTCTCATTTGACGGAACCCTATTTGTCTGTTTTTGCTTTTGTTGTCTGTACTTTTCAAGTCTTATTCAAAAAATCCTTCCCCAGACCAACGCATGGAACGTTTCCCCAATGTTTTCCTCCAGTCATTTTAGAGTTGCCAGTCTTAGATTTAAGTCTTTATCCATTGTTATTTGATGTTTGTTTATGGTGAGGAATAGAAGTCTCAAAACTTATTGATTTTTGACTCTTTGCTGAAATCTTATAAGTCACAAGAGTCTAGTTTTGGGCTGATGCTTTATTTTTCCTAAGTGTACATTCATTTTCTAGGAGTAATGACATTTTAATGCCCTTCTGTACACTACATCATCCCCTATTTCCTTTCATGTCTTATTGTGCTGGTCAGGTATATTCCTAAAGGTTTGTTTCAAGTACTTAACACATGCATATCTGCAGTTCTGAATGTCTAGAATGGTGTATAAATTCTGCTATTTTTCTTAGTGGGCTTCATAAAGAAAACAGCCAGGACTCTTAGTTCAAAGAGTTCCTAGGAACATTATTACAAAAAGGCCTTTTTCTTATTAAGATTATGCATGAAATTTCAATTGTCCAGTATCTTCCTAGTTCCTAACTAGTTTAACAAGGAGGCCTCATAGGACCATGATATTTGAAATTGTAAACCACCCCCTTCCCTCAAATTCTTATCATTATAGTGCCTATTTTTTTCAAAGCAGGTGTCATCATCTAATATATTCTATCATTTAATATTTTCAAAAACATTTTTAACCATCTTCCCCCTATACACTAGAATATAAGCTTTACAGAACATCTTTGTTTTTTTGCATTGATTTTCCTATGCACGTAGAACAGTGCTGTCATATTATAGGGATTTTACAAATATTTACTGGATGAATAAATGCATGAATGAACACTACACTACCAGTAGGAGGTGGCTGACTTTTCCTATTGTCTGAAGTCTAATCAGTAGCCAACTTTTCTACTTGGTTTCGGGGGCTACATTCTAGTTTGTGGCGACTAGAGTTATGCTGCCTTATCCACGGAATAGCCATAAGGTACGAGAGGCCTGACCCAATGCTTCCCTAGAAATTTATAGGGAGCACGGTGATGCTGACACCTTGATTTTGGAATTCCAGCCTCCAAAAGAATGAGACAACAAATTTCTGTTGTTTAAGCCACCCGGCCTGCAGGACTTTGTCAGTACAGCCCTAGCAAGCTAATACATGGAGATTTTCGACTGATGATCATGAAAAGAGGGATTATAATGGAATTAAAAGGACCTGAATGGAGTGGTATCTAGAGAGAATAATGGGGTAGAAATCAAAGAGAGTGTGCATAACCAGTCTTTTAAGGAGTTTTTCTATAAAAGGAGAGAAATAGGGCAGAAGATGGAGAAGCAAATGGCCTAAAGAGGTGTTTTTTGTTGTTGTTGTTCGTTTGTTTGCTTGTTTGTTTTAGGGAGAGAAATAACAGTATATCTCAGACTGAAAGGAATGATTCATTAGAAAAGGAAAACTTGGCTGGGCATAGTGGCTCATGCCTGTAATTCTAACACTCTGGAAGGCCAAGGCCAGTGGATTGCTTTGGCTCAGGAGTTTGAGACCAGCCTGAGGAAGAGTGAGACCCTGTCTCTACTAAAAATAGAAAAATTAGCCAGGAGTTGTAGTGGGTGCCTGTACTTGGGAGGTTGGAGCAAGAAGAACTCTTGAGCCCAAGAGTTTGAGGTTGCTGTGAGCTCTGAAGCTATGGCACTTTACCTAGGGCAGCAGAGTAAGACCTGGTCTCAAAAAAGAAAGAAAGAAAGAAAAGAAAAGAAAAAAGAAAGAAAAGGAAAGGAAAACTTGATCTTGCAGGAGACAGGGGCAGAATCCCTGGAACAATGTCCTTAATTAGGTTAAAGGAGATGGGATCTGACACACCAGTGAAGAGACTGTCTTTGGCTCTCCAGAAGGCTGAGTCATTCATAAATAACTGGAGAGAAAGTAGAGCATACAAGCACAGGTGTAGGAAGACAGCAGCATCTTCATATCCTCCAATTTCTCAATGAAGTAGGAAGCAAAGTCATCAACTGAGAGTGAAGATAAGGGAGGAGGTGGTAGGAGTTGGCAGATAGGGAAGGAAATGAAATGGCAATCTGGGAGAGTAGGAGAGAGAAAAAAACTGGTCATAGTCAGTGACTCTCCTTCTATGCTATTGAATAAGATTCAGTACTCTTTATTTAGAATTTTCTCACCTATATTTGTCATAAAAATTGCTCAACAATTTTGGGGGGGGGGCGTGAGAGGGTTATATGTCATGTTCTGGTGTTAATAAAAACAGATAACAGAGGAGAGAGGGGCAGAATCCCTAGAACAATGTCCTTGATTAGGTAAAAGGAGATGGGATCTGACACCCCAGTGAAGAGACTGTCTTTGGCTCTCCAGAAGGTTGAGTCATTCATGAATAACTGGAGAGAAAGTTATATAATAACAATAATAACTATTACCAACCAATAGTTATTATGATGACAATAATAACTATTACTGAGTCTTCCTCTTATGCTGGGCACGGGAAAGCATTTCTTCTAATTATCTCATTTAATCCTCATAGCAACAAAGAAATGACATATTGCCCCACTTCTTGGATGAGGAGATTTTAGCCAGGGTGGGGGCATGAAGAAATGACATGGCTAAAGTAGTGAAGCTAGTAAGCAGAGCTGGGATGCAAACAAAGGGTTATAGCTCCAAGATCAATGCTTTTAACTAGCAATTTATGCTGGGTTTATAAACTACTCTAAATTCTGGAACAGATTATGTACAAACAGGAAGTATTTATTCTTCAAATAGAAAGTATTATTATTACAAAAACCTCACCAGGAGAAAACATCAGTTGTTTTTTTTTTTTTTTTTTTTTTGAGACAGAGCCTCAAGCTGTCCCCCTGGGTAGAGTGCCGTGACATCACAGCTCACAGCAACCTCCAACTCCTGGGCTCAAGCGAGTCTCCTGCCTCCACCTCCCAAGTAGCTGAGACCACAAGCACCCACCACAACGCCTGGCTATTTTTTGGTTGCAGCAGTCATTGTTGTTTGGCGGGCCTGGGCTAGATTTGAACCTGCTACCTTAGGTGTATGTGGCTGGCACCTTAGCCACTTGAGCCACAGGCGCCAAGCCACACATCAGTTTTTAATATGCAATATTTTAAAGTGAAGAAATAAAGAGGTAATAACAATGGAATAAATATCTTTCCATATACATGTAGCAATTTCTAGTTTTAAAAGGGTGAAAACTTTAATAAAGACTCTTAGGAATTCAAGTGATCCATCATTAGTCTGTCAAGCTAACTCATCACCATCTTCTGTCTCCAAAAATATTATGAAACTGTCCTCTTTCTCTTCATGTCCATCATTTAGGTGCAGGGCGCTGCCGTGTTAGTCTGGACGACTACAGCATCTCTCTGCTGGCCCTTCTTCCCTACCTTCTTGTGTCACTTTTGCCCATTCTCTACACAGCAGCCAGAGGGATCTATTTTCAAAATGCTCTGAGTATTTATTGTTTTACAACAGGGGACATCACCGTCCAATATTCAGCTGTATAAAATAATGCCTGGTGCTTCACCCCAAAGGGAAAGCATGTTTTTTAGAATACTGAACACAGTCTAGGATTCTACACAAAGCCACTGAGCCAAGTGGTTTTGAATTTGTGTATGATGATCTTTCTTCTTTATATGTTTCCCATGCAATTATTTCCCCAAATCACTCCCTCAACACAAAAGCTAAAATGTAATATATGAAATCATTAATTCCAGTGGGTTTATAATAGATCAGAACAAGCCCCATTTTTCAGCCCCTTCCCTAGTAGAGACAAGAGTAAGATTAAGTACATCGTGAGAGCCTTGACAAATTTTCTCTCTTACTAATCTTTTCTCCCTAGGGTCTAGCACTGTGAGTGGCCTATATTAAATGCTCAATAAATATCTGTTGAACATCATTAAATGAATGCGATATGTGGCATTTTGTAGGAGAGCCTAAAATCTTTTGAGCAATAAACTAGATGCTCCAGCAGATGCTTCTGTTTTTAAATTATCCAATCATGTGATTTTTTTAAAAAATGTGATTTTTGAGCTCTTTTGGGGTACTGATTTTCTGTTTCATTGACAGAAGATTTGCAATGCTTTTCACTGATACTTTCCCTTTCATCTAAAAATGCCAATTTCCTCCAAGTTTACCTTGAAGCATGACCAAAGACTGTCGAAGTCGGCTGTTTTCTTTTCGGGTGTTTGTTAGTTTTTCTTTCAGGCTTTTTATTTTGGCACACAATTCCTCCTTCGACAGTTCTGCTAAGGGCTCTTCATCCTCACTGGAGATCTCCCCGGGCAGAAAGGCATTTCCTGAATATGGGTCTCTCTAAAATACAAGGCAGACACAATAAAAGAAGCTTCGTAAGGTGAATGGTTCGGCCCCTGCTCAGTATGTTGAAGAAACTTCATCAAACCTGAAATTCTTGTTCTCCCTGGCACATCTGGCTACTGAAGTAGCCCCAGTTTTGACTTCCACCATCCAGCAGAACTCAGGATAGAACAAAGTTTCATGTACGTGTACCTTTTGTGAAGCAGAA
The DNA here is from genome assembly GCF_000181295.1 of Otolemur garnettii. NCBI lineage: Eukaryota > Metazoa > Chordata > Mammalia > Primates > Galagidae > Otolemur > Otolemur garnettii. The sequence continues at coordinate 5,357,390 of NW_003852430.1, read as the reverse complement.
ATCAGGACTCTGACTTTCTGCTTCGCTTCAGTGAAAAATATGAAGTGGAAAATTAGTTCAACAGAGTAAAGTTGACAAGAGCAGCCTTCAAATCTGATATGCAGCCTTATCTTCAGCCGAAGTTCTTCACTACCTGAACCTTACTTCTTTCATCTGTGAACACACGCAGACACAATGATTTATTTCTTTATGTCATTTCTTTAAGGTAAGCATGGAACAAAGTGAAGAAAAAGAAGGGTTTACAAAGACCGAGACATAGGCTCCCAGGACAGGAAACGTTCAACACAGATGGTGAACGGGCCTCCATCGCTAGGGCAAGAGGGCAGAGAGGATGACAAAATTATTTTTAAAAACAGGAAAACTTGTCAAGGTGGAAAGATATAAAAAAGTTATTGCTACTACACACCAGCTATAATTGGTAACATAGTATTCAAAAGGACACCATTTATCAAAAGTCAGGACAATAGTTATCTGTGGGGGGATCATGATGTAGTCGTAGACGGGGGCGTGATGGAATCTTCTGGGGTGCTGCAATGTTCTAACTTTTTTATATGGGCATGTTTAGTTTGTGATAATTCGTCAAGCTGTACATTTTGATATATGCATTCTTCTGTATACTTATTATGCTTCTTAAAATTAAAAAAACTCCAGAATGCAAATTTTCATAGCTTCTCTTGACAGTTTGAAATCGCTAGAGCCTAAATATTCTGTATTTATGTTTAAACCCCAAGAACAGATGCCATTAATACATAACAAAAGATGTGCAAGCGATCATGAGAGGGAAATATTGAATGGAAGCTATGTGCCAGGTTCTATGCTAGGCCTGTTACATCTGTGATTTCATTGATTTTTTTTTTTTTTTAAACTTCATGAGGTAGGTATTATTTCCACTTTCCAGTTGAAGAAACCGGGACACTAGCAGGCAAAGTAATTTTCTTAATGTACACAGCGGAGTGCTAGACAAACCCAGGCTAAGACCACAGTCTGTGCCAACTTCACAGAGCTGTGCCTACTTCACTGTGTTAGGCCAATTTCCTTTCCCTCATCTTTAAGTAGTTTCCAGAATCCTACAAGTTTTAGAAAAAATGAAAGCTAGTTAATCTGAAATGTATTTTGGTTTATACATATTTTTTACTTATTTTGGATACCTGTTACATCACTTTTGTTTGTTATATCACTTTTGTGTCAGAGGTCTTCTGTGTTTTTAATAGCTTTGCCTAAATGAATGATATTTTTTAAGACAATAAAAATATTTTTGACAAAAAAGGATGTGCAAGATCTGTACAAAAAAAGTAAAAAAAAACTTTACAGAAAGACACCAAAGGTGATTCTAACTTAATTTGGAGTGACATCATGTTTAGACATACGAAGCCTTAGTTAAAAAAAATTAACTATCTCCATATTGAGCCATAGCATTAAATACAATTCCATTAAAAATCCCAAAAGATGTTTTGGTAACTTAATAAATTGGTTCTAAAATTTATATGGACGGCTTGGCGCCTGTGGCTCAAGTAGCTAAGGCACTAGCCACATACACCTAAAGTGGCAGGTTTGAATCCCCAGCCTGGACCCACCAAACAACAATGACGGCTGCAACCAAAAAATAGCCGGGCGTTGTGGCGGGCGCCTGTGGTCTCAGCTACTTGGGAGGCGGAGGCAAGAGACTCACTTGAGCCCAGGAGTTGGAGGTTGCTGTGAGCTGTGATGCCACGGCACTCTACCCAGGGGGACAGCTTGAGGCTCTGTCTCAAAAAAAAAAAAAAAAAATTTATATGGACGAACAAAGGCCAAGAACATCCAAAGCAATCTTGGGAAGCAGAAGAAACAGGATCCTTTCTTCACAAATATGAAGGCTAATTAAAAATGAAGAGCAAATTAAAACAGTATGGTGCCAGTACAAGGACAGAGAGGCCCAAAAAGAGATGCAGCCACGTGAAGAACTTTGACAAGTGACAGGGAAGGCAAAGCAGGTCACTAGGTCACTGGGGAAGTAGGGTCTGTTCAACAAATGAAGCTGGAGAAACTGGTTAACCATCTGGGAGAAAAATGAAAGAAAACAGATCCCTTCTTACACACACACACACACACACACACACATTGCTCCAGAGAGATTAAGAAATCAAACACAGCCAGGTGTGGTGGTTCACGCCTATCTCATGCCTATAATCCTGACACTCTGGAGACTGAGTTGGGTGAATTGCTTCAGCTCAGGAATTCAAGACCAACCTAAGCAAGACTGAGACTCTTTCTACTAAAAATAGAAAAACTAGCCAGGCATTGTGGTGGGCAGCTATGGCTCCAGCTACTGGGGAGGCTGAGGCTAGAGGATAACTTGAGCTCAGGAGTCCAAGGTTGCTGTAAGCAGGCTGATGCCACAGCACTTTACCCAGAGTGACAGAGTAAGACTCTGTCTCAAAACAACAACAACAAAAAGGATTTAAACATAAACATCAAAAGCAAGACTTCAAGTTTTTAAAGAAAATGTAAGTGTATATATTTTGAACTTGAAGCCAGAGAGAGTTTTTAAGATAGAAAATTAGAAAATATTTAACAAATTCAACTAAACAAGAACTTTTGTTCATGGCTCAGTGCCTGTAGCTCAGTGGCTAGGTCGCTAGCCACATGCACTGGAGCTGGCTGGTTCGAACCCAGCCTGAGCCTGCCAAACAACAATGACAACTACAACCAAAAAAATAAATAATAATAATAGTTGGGCGTTGTGGTGGGTGCCTGTAGTCCCAGTTATTTGGGAGGCCGAGGCAAGAGAATCGCTTAAACCCAAGAGTTGGAGGTTGCTGTGAGCTGTGACGCTATGGCACTTTACCAAGGGTGACATAATGAGACGTGTCTCAAAAAAAATTCTTTTTAAAAATTAAAAAAAAGAACTTTTGTTCAGTAAGGAACATTGAAGAAATGAAAAAACATATCACCATGGGCGGAAGATATTTTCAATACTATTAACTGACAAATAAGGCAAAGAAAAGCAGCAACTTGATGGAAAAATGGGTAAATGACATGAACAAGCATTTTCCAGAACAGAAACCACATATGGCTAATGAATATACATAGAGATGTGTAATCTTATTAGATATAAGTGGAAAGAAACTAAGGTCATAATGAGATATCACTTTGGGCAAAACATTAAGGAGTTTGACAAAACCAGGGATGGAGTGGATATAGATCAATAGAATTTCCTGAATATTGCTAGTGGGAATGTACATTTATATAACTACTTCAGAAAACATTTTGATATTATCTCACAAAGTTTAACATTCACCTACCCTCTGATCTTGCAGTTGATTCCTAGGTCTACAGATAAGAGAAATTGTTTGTATGCATGAAAAATATGTCCAAGACTTTCAATGGCAACATGGTTTATAATGGCAAAAACCTAAAAACAATGCAGGGAGGTGCCTGTGGCTCAAAGGAGTAGGGCACCGGCCCCACATGCCAGAGGTGGTGGGTTCAAACCTAGCCCTGGCCAAAAACTGCAAAAAAAACCCCCCAAAAAACAAAAAAAACAATGCAAATGCCTGTTGACAGGACAATGGATAAATGAATTGTATTAAAGTCACACAATGAGAAATTACACAGCATTGATGGCAAATAAATGAATTAATTTTAGTAAAATACTGAGTGAAAAAAAAGTTGCCAAAGTAAACATATAATATGGTAGACTTTTTTGTGATAGAACGAATATATTTTATAGTTTTATAGACTCTCTGTTGAGACCAGGGTATGTAGCATGAGACCAATTTGAGGGTTTATTGTACCAGAGAGAGCAGAAAGCCATTCACCTAGAAGAAAGCATTCATGTTCACCTTTTAGTTTTATAAATAAATAGTTTTTGAGGTCAATAGGGAGACAACAGTTTGCACATATAATAAGCTTTTAGGTTGTAAAACCCAAGCTGTGGGCTCGGTGCCTATAGCTCAACCGGCTAAGGCGCCAGCCACGTACACGTAAGGTGGCAGGTTTGAATCCCCAGCCAAGACCCGCCAAACAACAATGACAGCTGCAACCAAAAAAATAGCTGGGCGTTGTGGCCGGCGCCTGTGGTCCCAGCTACTTGGGAGGCAGAGGCAGGAGACTCGCTTGAGCCCAGGAGTTGGAGGTTGCTCTGAGCTGTAATGCTACGGTACTCTACCCAGGGGGACAGCTTAAGGCTCTGTCTCAAAAAAAAAAAAAAAAAAAAACCCAAGCTGTGTTGAGGCACCCCAACACAATCATAATGATCATTAAATATTCACTGTGTACAATGCAATATACTAGATGTCCTCTCTATATTGTCTCATACCAAGTTTGTAAAATTAAAATAATGAACTCCAATAAAGCTATTGCCCATTTCAAGTGTGCAAATTCAACACTTATGTTATAAGTAGAATAAGGTTGAAATATAATAGGCCTCTGTAGACCACCTAAAGGACTATAACAAACTGGCCAACATATGGAAGTGACCAAAATAAGACACTAGGCCCACTGTACTGATATAGACATGTGTTGTGAGTCCGGTCTGTGAAAATTAGATCAACTTAAGGTGGGCAATGTAGGGAGGTGGTCAACTATGGAGGTTCCACAGTATATGTATACACTTACATATTTCATTATATATAGGTGTGTGTATACGTGTACTATATATGATAGTAATGAAAATTACCAATACTCTATGTGAGCAAATAGCTAATATACTCACATTAGATGTATAAACCCCAAAGAAAAAGAAATGAAATATTGATTAAACAGAAATGAAGCAATTTTTAAAAATTGAAGAATGTCTACTGAGACCTGAATTTTAATAAGTAGCAATTGGAAAAAAGCAGAATGTATTGTCTAGTTCTTGCCAGCAAGTTTTAGCGAGTTACTACAACAACGAAAGGAAATCAGGCAAAAGCTAATCCGTTTGTGAGCATCAATGGAAGGAAATAAAGTTAATAGACAAATGTTAGATTGGGAGACTATATCTGTAATATCTCAAACTATAAGAGACTAATTCCTATAATAGATATTTGTGCAAACAAATAAGAATAGAGGAGAACAGGAAGCCCACCAGAATAAATGAAAAAAATCCCACAGGATGGGCACGTGGCTCACACCTGTAATCCCAGCACTTTGGGAGGCCAAGGTGGAGGATTGCTTGAGGCCAGGTGTTCCAAACCAGCATAGTGAAACCATGTCTTTACAAAAAATAAAAAAGATGTAGCCAGGCCTGGTGATGTACTCAGGAGGCTGAGACATGAGGATCACTTGATCCTAGGAGTGTGAGGCCACAGCAAGCAATGACAACACCACTGCACTCCACCCCTGGGGACAGAGGTGTCTCCAAAACAAACAAACAAAAACCCAACAGAAAAGACAAGACCCCAGTAGAAAAAATGGACAATGGCAGATATAGCTAGCTATCTCCGGGTATCTGTTTTCCCTTTCTTCTACAGCACAGTAATAGGTTTTGAGCTGGGCCCATAGCTGTCACTAAAGACTTCACTTCCAGTGTGTCTATGTGACTCAGTCCACACCAATACGATCAGCGAAGTGATTGTACCATTCCCAGTTCATAACATTAAAGGAACAGGCATACCTTCCCCTGCCTGGATTCTACTCTTTCCATTGGTATGATGGGAGACCCAGAACTAGAGGCAGTGTATTTAGGAAAGTAGATGAACAAGGTTAAGAGGCATCCTCAATGTTTACATTTTTTTTAAATTATGAAGCTGCCATACTGACCATAAACTGCTCTTACTGTTATGTAAAAAGAAAATAAACTTCCATCTTGTATAAGCCATGTTATGTTATTTGGGTCTTTGTTACAGCTTTTGCAACATGTACCATAACTAATCCAGAATTTGGCACCCAGAAGTAGGAATATCTAAAATCTGGAATATATTTGAATTATTTGATTGGTCAGGTGGTAGGCAAAAAGGCAGAGATAGAGAAAAGCACACAGGGAAGCCACTGATTCTTGTTAGACCTGGTGACATATTTGGCAAAACTGTCCCCTGAAGGACAGTTGAGGGCAGGCCACGTGCCTATGAGCTTCTAAACTACTTGTTAGTGGAGAAAGAATGTGGCTGTGTATCATCTACTTCTTGTCACCACTGCCCAGATTGCAAGCAGACACAGAAAGCCATCTCTGAATGCAGTATGCAATCTAAATTGAGAGTTCAGTGATGCTAAATCTTCAAGGTTTGAAAAACTCTATTACTTCTATATCTAACTAGCCTAGAAGGTAAGTCTGTATCCTCCAGGCTTTCTCAAGAGCTTCTTCTTTTTTTTTTTTTTGGAGACAGAACCTGGCTATGTTGCCGTTGGTAGAGTGCCATGGCATCACAGCTCACAGCAACCTCAAACTCCTGGGCTGAAGCAATTGTCCTGCCTCAGCCTCCCAAGTAGCTGGGACTACAGGTGCCTGCCACAATGCCTGGCTATTTT
>NW_003852430.1:5318747-5350635 GCF_000181295.1 Otolemur garnettii | reverse complement strand
GATAAATAGAGCATCTATTTTGAGACATTATGGCTTAAAATGCTATTTACTTTTTTTTTTAATATTTTATTTATTTATTTGTGGTGTTTGGCCGAGGCTGGGTTTGAACCCACCACCTCTGGCATATGGGACCGGTGCCCTTCCCTTTTGAGCCACATGCGCCACCCCTATCAGGCTTTTTCTAAAGAAGCCAGAATACTGCCCTCACAAGCATGCGATGATTTTACCCGTCAAACATCCCCTGAGCTCCTCTCTCCCCAAGACCTGCACCACTAGATTAAAGCAGTGAGATATTGTTTTTCCTTATCAATCTGGCAAAAATTAAAAATATAGATATTAATGCTAAGTGGTCATAGGGAAGTACAAATATAGAAGCCCCTTATGCACTGTTTGTGGGCATGAAGACTGATATGAACATTCTGGAAAACAGCCTTATAATATCTAGTCAAGTGGACTGGAAATAAACACATAACTTGTAAGCCATAAATGACCTTCCTATGTATTTATCCCAGGGAAATTCTCACACTGTTTCTGATAGGGACACATATGAGAATATTTATTTTGTCATTGTGGTAGCAAGATGCTGGAGCCAATCTGATTATTCATCAGAGCAGGAAAAGATAATGAAACATGGCGCTATGCAGTAGTTAGATGCAAAGGATCAGATGTGTACCTAACAATATAGGCAGATGTTACAAGCAGTGCTGATATACGAAAACAACCAAGGTGTCTGTCAATGGACAATGGGTAAGGAAACTATGGGGTGTGTGTGTGTGTGTGTGTGTGTGTGTGTGTAACAGTATTCAGTCCTAAAAGAATGAGATTTTCTTGTTTGCCACAATGTAGCTAAGACTAGAGGATACTATGTTCGTTGAATAAGCCAAACACCCAAGGAAAGATATTACATGCTCGCACTTATATCTTGAATCTAAAAAAAAAATCCCATCTCAAATAGAGATAAAGAAGAAAACGGTGGTTACCTGGGGGAATGTAAATCAAAGGATAGAAAGTAGCAGAGATGTAGAATGAACAGGTCTAGAAGTCTAATGCACATGAGGACTATAATTAATAAAATTGTACTATATGTGGGATTCATGCTAAATGAGTACTTCTTAGTTTCTCTCGCCACAAAAATTTTAAAAAGTGAGTAAATTATGTGAAATGATGGATATGTCAATTTGCTTCACTATAGTAACCATCTTACTCTCTATTTGAATCTCATAACATCATGTTGTATACCTAAAATATACATAATAAAATGTAATTAAAAAACAATGCTGATTGAAAAATCAGAAATAGGGGCAGTGCCTACGGCTCAGTGAGTAGGGTGTCAGCCCCATATACTGAGGGTGGAGGGTTCGGACCCAGCCCCGGCCAAACTGCAACAAAAAATAGCTGGGCATTGTGGCACGGTAGGCGCCTATAGTCCCAGCTACTTGGGAGACTGAGGCAGGAAAGTCGCCTATGCCCAGAAGCTGGAGGTTGCTGTGAGCTGCGACATCACAGTACTTTACTGAGGGCGATAAAATGAGACTTTACTGTCTCTAGGGAAAAAAAAAAATTAGAAACAACTCACAACCTTCATAGTGAACCAGTTAAATAAAGGATAGTGCATGTATATGGTGCAATACCACGGAGCTGTAAAAAAGAGAAAGCTCTCAATATGATGGAAAGATCTTGAAAATATATTAAATAAAAAGAGAAAGTTCAAGGCATAATATACAATAAGTTAAGTTTGTGCCAAAAGGGGGATAAGTACGTCTATTCATACGTGCTTTATTTGAACACTGGAAGGGTAAACAAGAAAGCAATGTGGCGGCGCCTGTGGCTCAAAGGAGTAGGGCGCTGGTCCCGTATGCCAGAGGTGGTGGGTTCAAACCCAGCCCTGGCCAAAAACTGCAAAAAAAGAAAAAAAAGAAAGCAATAAATGAGGTTACTAGTAGTGAGGGGTGGGGAAGACACAAAGCGGTTGGGAGACAGGGATGTGAGGGAGAGTTTTCACTGTTTACTTTAAAAAAAAATTTAGGCCCGGCGCCTGTGGCTCAAGCGGCTAAGGCGCCAGCCATATACACCTAAGGTGGCGGGTTTGAATCCAGCCTAGGCCCACCAAACAACAATGACGGCTGCAACCAAAAACAGCCGGGCGTTGTAGCGGGCACCTGTGGTCCCAGCTACTTGGGAGGCAAAGGCAAGAGAATCACTTGAGCCCAGGAGTTGGAGGTTGCTGTGTGCTGTAATGCCACAGCACTCTACCCAGGGGGACAGCTTGAGGCTCTGTCTCAAAAAAAAAAAAATATTTTAAAGCAAAATAATATAATTATTCAAATAAATAAGAAGACATGAACATAAACTCTACATAGACATTTACAAAGTCACACAAATATGTGTATTACAAAAATACACAAATGAGGCTCGGCGCCTGTGGCTCAAGTGGCTAAGGCGCCAGCCACATACACCTAAGGTGGCGGGTTCGAATCCCCAGCCCAGGCCCGCCAAACAACAATGACAGCTGCAACCAAAAAATGGCCAGGCATTGTGGTGGGCGCCTGTGGTCCCAGCTACTTGGGAGGTGGAGGCAGGAGACTCGCTTGAGCCCAGGAGTTGGAGGTTGCTGTGAGTGTGATGCCATGGCACTCTACCCAGGGGGATAGCTTGAGGCTCCGTCTCAAAAAAAAAAAAAAAAATTCACAAATGAAAGAGCACATGATGAACACACTGACCAGTTGTTCAAAGTGCAGGTAGTCAGGCCAGGCAGGGTGGCTCACGCCTGTAATCCTAGCACTTTGGGAGACCAAAGCAGTTGGATTGCTTGGGCTTAAGAGTTTGAGACCAGCCTGAGAAAGAGTGAGACCATGTCTCTACTAAAAACTAGCTGGGCATTGTGGTGCATACCTATAGTCCCAGCTTCTTGGAGACTGAGGCAAGAGGATCACCTGAATCCAAGAGTGTGAGTTGCTGTGAGCTATGATGCCATGTGGCACACTACCAAGGGCCCCAGAGTGAGACTCTGTCTCCAAAAACATACAAAGCAAAGCAAAGCCAAAAAAACCAAACAAACAAACAAAAAAAAAAAAAAAACAAAAGAAAAAGAATAGGTAGTGAATGGGAGTGGGAAATTCAGATGAAAAACGAACAAATGAATACATAGAAATAAGTGAGGGGTTTGACCAGACTAGTGACGAGAATGGGCCAGAAACTGGGATCTAGGAAGAAAAACAGTAAGTCTTAAAAAAGAAGTGTTCTAATCTTTCCAATATTCTTGGCAAGGAAGAAATAGTTTCTGACAATTTGCTGATCTTTAAATTCCCAGAATATCAAGGAACGTTTGAACAATAGCATATTTGGTCAGAGTTACAGAGAAGCAGGTGAATTGTCTGTTGAGTATGTTATGATTCTAACCTAACCTGTCCAACACTAAAAATAGAACATGAAATCATATTCCCTCAATTGAATGGAGAATTAAAAGGAAGAATGAAATAACAGAGGAGGGGAAAGTACTAATAAATTATAAAAGGAATCATGGAATTATGATTAAAATAGATAATTAAACTGAATCAAGGCACCAAAAAAAAAAAAAAAACCAAAAAACCAACCTGTCCTTTATCCATGTCATTATTTGCATTTTCTGAGTCCGTTGTCTCTGTCCTTTTCCTCTTTCCTTTTCTAAAAGCTTGAGAATTGGCAATTTCATCTGTTGGAAAGATCTTCTGCATTTTCTCAATTCGTTATCAAAGGTTTTCTGAAATCGTAGGAGGAAGGAATGTCCATGTAGATGATGCTATTCTGCACGTGGCCCAAAAGTTAATGTTTTCCCTTAAAAACAAAACAAAAGACAAATAATATATTTACAACTATATGTTTCACAATGGTACTAGACAGGTAAACTACTTTCACTAAATGCTTCCTATTGTTCTTTCTTCCACTGGCCAATTCAGTATACATTTCCACTTGATTCAAAATCTTCCAATTTCCTCGTAAGGGTGTTTATATTCCATGATGCAATAAGCTTTCAGAAAATTAAATAGCCCAAAGTTCTTCCATCTTTACACGTTTCTTTCAGAGGGGACAAACCTGTTTAAAAAATTGAATTACAGTAATAATTGGAAAATCTTGTGAATATACAAAAACCACTGAGTTAGACACTTTAAATGAGTGAATTACATGGTATATGAATTATATCTCAATACTTTTTAAAAAATACAAATGATACAAATACAAATATTTCCTACAAATTATCTGCTGATAGATAATAAAGTGAATAACTAAAGGCTTTAAACCTTATGTTTTCATAAGCTCTGTAAATTAATCTAAGCCTTTTTCTGCTACACACATATTTAACCACCATCAGTTGTGACACATCTTTGGAGATTCCACTTCAGGTTATAGTAAATTAGTCTTTCCTCAATTTCTTTGAAAATACTTTTCCCCACAGTTGTTTCATAAAGAGTATTTATAAAGGTTGATTTCTCAGTCATGCTAAAGTCAGAATTTGTTCCTCAAATAAAAACAACTGAACAGTAACCTCCATTGACTGATCTAGGAACAAGAAAACCCCAAAGTTACTTGCCTTGTTCTTTGATTATTGTGTTGCTATCAATATTCCCAAATCTTTGAGCAACTGTTTTTGCTGAAAGGCTAACAGTCCAAAGTCAATTTATTTTTTCTGAACACAAGCCTTCAACTACTGCAGTCAAGCAGGATTTAATTAACTCTTACTCTGAGTAAATGGCTTTCCTTGCTTGGCTAATAAACGAGCCACAAAGAAACTTGTATTTGCAGTCTCATCTCCATCTTTTATTTTTGTGAATAAATTCTGCTCTGATGAAATACAAGACTTAAGTTTTCTAATTTTTGTGACTTGCTTTCTTGTGAGTTGGGAGCCACATTTTATATAGCCCATAGGAATCCTGAAGCAGAAGTATAACTGTTATTATTTTTTTGAGACAGAGTCTCACTCTGGGTAGAGTGCCATTACATCATCATAGGCACAACCACCTCAAACTCCTGAGCTTAAGAGATCTTCTTGCCTCAGATTCCCAAAATTACAAGTGTTGATAAGAATATGGAGAAATTGGAACCCATACGCACTGTTTGTGTAATGTAAAATAATGATACCACGGATATAAAGCATTATAGTAGTTCCTCAAAAAATTAAAAATATAATTACCAGACGACCCAGTCATTGCACTTCTGGGTGTATACTGAAAAGAATTGAAAGCAGGCTCTCAAAGAAATACTTATCTATCCATGTTCATGGCAGCATTATTCACAATAGCTGTAAGGGGGAAGCAACCCAAGTGACGGTCGATACATGAAAAAATAAGCAAAATGGGGTATGCACATATCACGTAATATTATTCAGCCTGTAAGAAAAGAAATTCAGATACAGGCTACAAAATGGGTGAACTTCATGACATCACGCTAACTGAAATAAGCCAGCTTCAAAAGTACAAAGACCTTCTGATTCCACTTGTATGAGGTACCTAGAGTAGCCCAATTCACAGAAAGAGAAAGGGAATGATGCTTGCCAGGGGCTGAGGGTTGAGGAGAATGGGAAGTTATTATTTAGTGGGTATAGAGCTTCAGTTTTGCAAGATAAAAGGGATCCTGGAGCTGGATGGTGATAAGGATTGGATAAGGATTGCATAAGGATTTGGATGTACCTAATGCCACTGAACTCCACACTTAAAAATGGCTAAGATGGAAAATTTTAGGTTATGTGTCTTTTACCACAGCAAAAAGTTGAAAAAACAAAATCCAAGTTAGTTTACAAAACAGTTATTATACATATTATCTTTAGGGGTATTAAACTTTTCTTCTGCTGGTATAATTTGGTTAAGGAGCAAATCTTCAAGTTTCTTCACAAACACACAGTTTGCCCAAGACCAACCAGGTGTGGACATAATCAGACTTTATTTAAAACGTCTACTTTTCTTTCTTTCTTTTTTTTTTTTTTTTGAGACAGAGCCTCCAGCTGTCCCCCTGGGTAGAGTGCCATGGCATCACAGCTCACAGCAACCTCCAACTCCTGGGCTCAAGCCAGTCTCCTGCCTCAGCCTCCCAAGTAGCTGGGACTACAGGCGCCCACCACAACGCCCGGCCATTTTTTGGTTGCAGTCATCATTGTTGTTTGGCGGGCCTGGGCTGGGGATTTGAACTCGCCACCTTAGGTGTATGTGGCTGGCACCTTAGCCGCTTGAGCCACAGGCGCCGAGCCTAAAATGTCTACTTTTCAATAGATTTCAGGTTAATACTCTGTTAGAACATTCATAAACAGGAGATTTAATGTTTATGTTAGCAGCCAATTCGCAGATTCAGAAGGAATATTATGAATATGGCTATATGTTAAATCCTACCAGTTCCTAATAACTAGTAAAAAAATTACCATGTTGTTATCTCCCCCGCCCCTTTATTTATTTTCTAAAAGAGCATTTCATTAATTACTTGGATAGTTTCAGGGGTTGGGATAAAATGTCACCCCAGCCACGGTTACACTCAAGATATGTAATCAAGCCAATGGCTTTCGATCTTTTTTTTTTTTTTGGAATGCAGCTTATAGTAAAAAACACATTTGGATCCATAAAACACACACATATGCAATTACGAATTTCATGAAACTTATTTAATCTTACTACACACAATGCATTCTCTTACTTTATTCTATCTACTCTATTTCTTTTTTGAAAGTGGTGGCCAAAGCGCATTAATTTGCTTTTTATTTGTGGCTTTTTTCATTTGACTAAGTCCCTGACCTGGCCCTCCACGCCTAATTTTCTGCCCTGTAGTCCTATACAAGTGAGATATAACCCCCATAGTTTGAAACACAATGTCCTAAGCAAGTCAAATTATGAAAAACTCAGTATCTAAGAAATACAACATTGAAAGGGGAGCTTTGTGGGTGGTGCCTGTGGCTCGATGAGTGGGGTGTCGGCCCCATATACCAGCCCTGGCCAAACTGTAACAATAAAAAATAAATAAATAAATAAAAAGAGGAAAGGGGAGCTTTGTGGGTGGTGCCTGTGGCTCAATGAGTGGGGTGTCAGCCCCATATACCAGCCCTGGGCAAACTGTAACAATAAAAAATAAATAAATAAATAAATAAAAAGAAGAAAGGGGAGCTTTGTAACCAGTGAAGTCAATAAAGTTAATAAAATATAAGTTCTCAGTGCATTTATGTTTAACTTCAATAAATCACGGCACAACTAATATAGGAATTCAAAAGCCACCTCTGACACTCCAACAAACAAAAATCACCAAACTTAAGGAAACTAAACGAATATCAAAGTATAATTCAGATGTTTCCTCTGTCTTTGTATTTGAATATAAATTCTCTATTATAATTAAATAAACAATCTGAAAGTCAATCTACCATCACAACAGAACCTAAACGCCCTTCCATGGGTTTGAAAAGTTTTGGATTGCTTTCTATACATGCACATTTTGGAGTGTCTGAGGTCAGACAGTTAAGTTTGCAAGCTCATCCTAGAAAAAGTGCTGCATACTCCACTGCTGAATATCACTGTGGTCACCAGATGGTCAAGGGGAGGACTCTGAAGGTGACTGTAGCAATGAGTATGTAGGTATGTAGGTAGCACTTTTTCTAGGATGAGCTTGTGAACTTAATTGTTCAATATCATAGACATAAATGGTCCCTTGCAGAACGCAGGTCAGAGTGTGAACTGAGGACTGACCTCTAAATGAACTGCAAAGTGCTGGGAAAACAGTGCTAACATAATTCTAAATACTCAGTGGATGGTAATGGTCTCTGTGAAGCAGACTACTAGATTCAGCTTCGCCACTGAGCAAGGTGGGCCGTGGAGGAGGGAGACGTTCATATTATTTATTTTTAGTTACATATGCAATAGAGGAAGAGACGTGAAGATCCGAATGGCTCTAACATGATTGGGGACATTCTGAAAATGCCAACACTCCAACAGCGTTCCACTGAGCACAACAAACGTGTGGATGGCTTTCTCATCAAAGGGACGTGACTTCTGGAGGGCAATCACTAGGTTTTACTAATGTCCACTAAGGAGCATTTCCACTTACTCTTTTTACTTCCCTCATTTTCAAGTGATATAAAAAAATTCAATGTCCAAATTGTTCCAGGAATATCATGATTAAAAAGATGCTCAGTGTACTTTGGGATGGTTCAGCAGTGCTGCCAACCCATGACAGCATTACTTAGACTGAATGAGAGAGTCTAGGGGAGGCTAAGAAACATTAAGTGTGTGTGAGACCTGAATCATTTTGAAATTTCCACGATGGGAAAGGAAAGGAAAACATATTTATCTGGTCAGAGTTTGCAAATATACTTTTACTCATGCAAATTAAACAAGGAAAGCCGTGGAACCATGTGTTGTCGTATGTGTGACCATTATCGAGGAAAGGAATTTATAGCTCCCTATACTGCCCTATATATGACATCTTCAGATTTTTCTAAATCCTGTTTCCTTTGCTTAATACCCATAAAATTATAGCTAGCATCTATGAGTATTTAATACATATAAGGTGCTATTCTATGCATTTAACCTGTGCTAACCTCTGTGAGAGATACCAGTATTAGTCCCATGAGAGAACTGAGATCCCAGTGGACCCTGCTAACTGCTCCCAGTTGCTAACCCATCAGCAGGGTAAGGGACTTGAGCCGGAACTGAGAAACTAATTATCAAGTCAGCTTTGCAATAGCTTGTCAGTTCCAAGAACTAGGTTGTTGCTTTTTTCATTTGACTAAGTCCTCGACCTGGCCCTCCATGCCTAAGTTTCTGCTCTGTAGTCCTATTTCCCCAGGGACTGGGGTCTTGGCTTGCTTATCAAGTGTTTCTTAGTCAGACACCAGTGCTGAAGAGACTTTCTTTGCCCCTCTGGATTCCTTCTCCAGCCTTCTTTATTCTACTAAGCCTGGCGGTTGACCTGCCTGGGCTCCCTTGCCCTCTTTTCAGCAGAGTTGAATCAGTGAGTGTCCACACAGGAGATCAGAAGGAAGGAGGGTGGTGAGTCAGGAGAATTATCCTCCTGGCTCCCTTTCTGTGGTGTCATCTCACATATCACAGTAGGCCTGTCTGCGTGACTCTCTCCTTTCAGGCTGTGACTACCATGACCTCCCTCTCTGGTTGAGGGCTGATAACATTTCCACTGTGACTAGTCCTGGGGTCCAACACTATCCCTCTGATTCCGCTATACTCAGCCCATACCTTCTCAAACAGTCCCTTTGTTTAAAATCTTCTCAAATCCTAATTTTAGCAGGCCATCTGTTACCGTGCCAGAACCCTGACTGATATAACATATGAAGTTCTCATAGCTCCTGACTGTCTGGGTGTCTATTTATTGCCAGCCGGGAGATTCCTTCTGCTGCCAGTGCTTCCCCTGTTCTCTCCCTGTGGATATCTGATTCTGACAATGTGCCTTGACCTACACTATTTGTTTACTGGGGTATTACTGTTCTATTGGATAAGGCTGGTATGTCTGATTTCCATGTTCTGGTACAGTCTATCCTACCATGGATCAAGCTTTAGTTCCAGTGGTAAAAGAGCTCTAAGAAAAGAGGGAAAATCTCTGTCTTTTGCTCTTCTCTTCATGCGTAAGTGCTAAGATCTCTGTCACTGGATCAGTACTCCTGGCATTGCTAGTTCCATTGGCTGCACACACATCGGCTTCATCCTCCGTATCAGAGTCTCTCTGTTGCTACTGACCTGGCAAAAGAACCAAGTGCTAAATGCTTTGTCTCATTGAAATTAAACAGTGTGTCTGGCTTACATTCACCTTAGTGTGTTCACCAAGAAGACTGACACAGCGGAGAGGCAACAGCACAGAAATCAGAGGCTGGGAACAGTGGAAGACAATCTTGGCTGTTCTTTCACAGTGTCATTTATCCCCATCAGTTGTCAGGGAAAAGCCCACAGCCATGGGCAGAACCATGTGAAAGTCTGCACAAGAAATTATATGCCAAACTCAGAGGGACTAGGAAGTATTCCTACGGTGCTAGGGCCGCCAAGCATTTTCTTCTTGGCTTTTATTTGGTAACCACCTGTCCCTTCCAATAATCACAGCCCTTTCCCCTCCATTTGTCAACACAGATATAAAGTTAAGGCTAATGAAGAGTAAAATCAATTAAAAGTTCTATTTTTGGATAACTATGTAAAATGTCTTCCACTTCACACTGTTTTGATCAACATAGAACATTCTATTCATCTTGAAATTTGAGAGCAAGATAAGATTGTTACACTTTGTTTTAACTAAATGTACTCTAGAACATTAATAACTTCTAGACCAATTTTTTAAAATTCGTAAAAGGTCATAATTCTGATCTGAGAATTAATGCCTATGCAGAAAAATCGGAGTGATTCAATTTTCAAATATTAATTTATCTAAGCAATTATAACATGAAAAGACAAGCTAATTTCTGTTTGAAATATCTATTCTCTTATCCCACGCATTAAAGAAATAACTGGTGACCATTTGCCAATGTCTTCATTACTTTTGTACACTCAAAATTTTAGGTCTAAAGAATTAATGTGTTGAATTACATATTTCAGATGATTTACCTGATAAATGATAGTGTGTTTTTCCCTCACTTATTCTAATCATGTCTCTCTTACTCTAATATTCCTTCATACCACCTTGAAGCAACATTAAAATAAAAAAGAATGGCCAGTACATTATGCATTTTTGTCAAGTTATTTCCCTACCTCCTATATCTAGGTCATTTGAAAACTATGTTCATATATACAGTATTTATGAGCAGTAGAATTTTGCTATCAATACAGTTATGGAATGGTAAAACCGGAAGGGAAGGGAAGAGGCCACATTCTTCTTTTTCTTACATGTATTGGGTGTGGGCAGCTGCAGGGCTGGTCAGAACTAGGAAATAGCTGAGGGTGGAGAATGCAAATATGAATATTGATCAAAGAAGGAAGCCCATGGAGGTGGAATGCAACTATGTAAGCTGGCCAAGGGGCAGGATGCTATATAAAAGCAAGGAAGGATAGATGGGTACAGGGAGTTCAAACCCAACCGAACCTCGAGGTTCAGGAGTGGAGAGGAACAGTGGACTCACCAGCAATGGCATTTTGCCACGATGTTGTGAGCCCTTGATTCTATGGTACGGAAGTTGCCCAAGGAGTCGTGGGGAGACAAAACCTTGGGCAAATGTATATCATGTACAAAGACAGAGAAGACCAAATTTCTCCATCTAGGAAAGGACAGAAAGTTTAATGAAATACTTTTCTTTTTCTCTAATAGAAGTAAATGTTTGCTATGTAGGTAGTTGGAGATAGTGTTTCAGTCTAAAATCTCTTCCAGATATATTAGATGGTCACGTAAGTGGTTACAAACATGGGCTTTAGAACCACATTCTCTGGGTCCTAGCTCTAATATTTCCCACTTATGAAAATTTTTTGTGCCTTTGCTTCCTGTGAAATGGGAATACTACTACTACTGTATTATGTTAATATGTTAGGTATATTAGTAGCACATTACTTTTTAATAGTATTTTTATTATTAATGGAAGAAAATATAACCAGATTCCCCTCATGTATGCTTAGATCAAACATGTAAGTCTAGGGGGTGGTATTTTCAATAGTGGTGAGAGGGGAGGGCTCCAAGAAACATAGCAAATTAACCTCGATGTCTATGATGCTACATTAGATAACCCCAATCTTATGTAAAATTATAAAGAAAAAAATTGTTATTGCTAGCCCTTTTATTAAGGACAGTCAGGCAATTTCCAAGCGAGCCCTTTTTCCAAAGTGGGAGTATGCCTGCCCTCTACCCCAAGCTTCTCTAGCTTTCTGGAGGTTGTTCTGGGTCAAATTTACCCAAGTGGTAGTGATGGAAACATGGCAATGAAATAGTAGAAGTAAAATAATATAAATTTTTAATAAAAGGAGTCTTGTTAGGTGGAAGGATTAGAAGTAGTCTAAGTAAATTCCCTTTAGGCTAAAGGAGAGGACTACATACCTTGTGGGCCAGAAAACACCTGTATTTCTCGAGTGTTGGGCTAGTTCTCATTTATCTGGGTATGGAGAGTCAGAAGAGAGGAAGTGTAGCTGCCCAGCAAGCCCCAACTAAGAGGAATTCCTTTAGGGGAAGGGCTGCTGTTGGAGGGAGGCAGTGCCGATGAAAAACATGCAACAGACATGTTTTTGCTGTGCTGGAGAATCTTTAGGCCTCAAGTGTGATCTTGGGGGAGCTCCTCACATCTCTAAGCCCCAGGAGTCTCATCAATGAAATAGGGATAAGATTAATACCTTACCCCTGGTTGCTGTGAGAATTAAGTACATGCATGTAAAGCATTTAGCAGTGGTCCAGCAGAGAGCAGATACTAAATAAGTGTTAGCTACTATTACACATAATTAGGTTTCCACACCAAGGTAGTCATTCAGTCATGAGGAAGACCAGAGCATGTCTTCCTTTGCCTGTCGGGTGAGGAAAATAAGTGAATGAGGATTATCCCAACCAACTCTCAGGTTGCTGCTGGTGCCCCTTAATGCAGGGACTAAGACCAAGACTTTTAACAGCTCACCAGATGGTAGACCATGAGGGAATCTGGCACATAAACTATAGCCCTGCAATATTTTCTCCAGGTGGGTTCCTGCCTCCTTACAAATGGCCACAAAATGAAATCCTGCAAAGAACAGTGGCCACTGGGCCTGGAGGTATCTGAGGCACTCTGGAAATGATGTTGATTCAAAGTCTTTCTGTGCGGAATGTGTGAATGTTACATCACCAAAACCCTCACAGCCTAGAGGGTCAGAAGGAAACTTGGAAGAAATAGAACTAGGCAGACTGAGATCACCACTGGAGCGAGTTAGTCACATCATGAAACAATCAGCCTCAAACTGTTACAAAATATGATTCACGACGATGGGACACTGAGACTTAGCATCCTGGGACTACGGTGGTGGGGAGAGAGCAGAGGTCCACAAAGATGACAAGGGTGGTTTCCTAGTCTGGTTTGTGCTGCTATAATAGAGTACAACAGACTGAGGAATTGATGATGAACAGAAATTGATTGGCTTACAGTTCTAGAGGCTGGGAAGTCCAATATCAAGGGGTTGGCTTCTGGAGAGGGCCCAATTGCTGTGTCATTCCACGGTGGAACATTTGAGAGAGGAAGAGAGAGAGAGAGAGAAGAAAGGGGCTAAACTAGTCCCTTTCCATTCCCAAGAGAGCAGCATTAATCCATTCATGAGGGCAGAGTCGTCATGGCCCAGTCACCTCTCAAAGGTTCTATCTCCTAATAGTGTCACAGTGGTAGTCAAATTTTAACATGAGTTTGGGAGAGGACAAACATTTAAACCACAGCATTCCACACTTGGTGGAAAGCTAGACATAATGAGTAGGTGGAGCTGAGCAGGCGGTATGGATGGGGGGCTTTCTCACCAGGGAGTGCAGAATTACCCTGGAGGGATTGAGGGCCTCAGTTACCAGGTTTGCAGACGCCACAGCCGGCTGTTGAATGTTGATAAGCCTTGCAACCTGTGGCTTGCAGCAAGATTTAGGAAGAGTGGTTACCACACTCACCAGAACATCTAGGAATAGTTTCTGGGAGTTTAATACTAACCCCTTTAGCCCCCGCCTTTAGGCCTTAAGACTATGATAATCTTTGCAGACTGTGAATCTAAGATTAGACTTTAGGACCAGTGCTATTGGGTTGGGAGGTTTTAGACTTTCTGCTTTCTTCTCTGAAATATAAACTCTACTATATATTTGTAATTTAGTGTGTTTGCTCTTTGTTTTCCTGTTTTACTCTATAAAGGATCTGGGGCTACAAAGACATTTTAAGATGTACTTTTCTTTCTGTTCCTAAATTCATGGAATATCATTACATTGGAATAATTTCAATAACCTCTGGAACTATGTGTTACTAAAACATCTTCTGTTTGTTTATTATTTTTTGAGACAGAGTCACACGGCATCACCCTGGATAATGTGCTGTGGCATCATCATACCTGACAGCAACCTCAGTCTCTTGGGCTGAAGCGAATCTTTTACCTCAGCCTCCTGAGTAGCTCAGCTTACAGGCTCCTGCCACAATGCCTGGCTAATTTTTCTATTTTTAGTAGAGACAAGCTGACACTCTTGCTAGAGCTGGTCTTAAACTCCTGAGGTCCAACAATCCACGCGTCTCAGCCTCCCAGAGTGTTAGGATTACAGGCGTGAGCCATCGTGCCCAGCCTGAAACATCTTTTATTAATTGTCAGTTACTCATCACAATTTTCTGTTCTCCTTGGTACACTTGGTACCTCGGCCCTCTTTGTGACATTCTTTCAGGCCATCAGCACACTGCTGTACTAGCATACAAAGCTATTAGTACAAAATATTCGAAGCAAAAATCATAAATGGCAAAGACTTGCTGTTAAGAAATAGAGGCAAGCTAGCTAATCAATATTGCTGTAGTTTTATTATCAAGACATGTGGGCTGGCACTCTTCCTTTCTTTTGGGATGCCAGGCCATCTCCATGCTCTGCTTCCTCTCACTCCCTGCTCTCCGCTCCCTTCTCTCTCATCTCTCCCCTGCACTCTCTTCCCTCTCTCTAATATAAAATAAACTTATATATCCTAAAAAAAGATACCAAGACTTTGTTCATCGCATAACATGTGAACTATTCAACTATAAACCTTGTACCTTACTTTCTTTCTTTCTTTTTTACTTGAGAACATTGAAATGCTTATAACTTACATGGCATTGTTCACTGCAGATCTGGAAAGCCAGGTCTTCAGCTTTCAAACTTGCTTTTTGTAAATTGCTTTTTCTAAATTCTTAGAAATAGTGGAAATATTTTACACTATCAGAATAATAATGAACAATACTGCTCAGTGACTTATAACTCTAAGAGCTTTATAATTTGATTTATGAACAGCTCTCAAATTTTCCACTGGCAGTTCACACAACTATGAGTAGATTTTCTGGCCAAATGACTCAGTATTTTGCTGCATGACTAATCCTATATACTCAATGTGGAAACTATATAAATGAATTCTATTTGTTTGCTGACAATAAATGATTACTTTTCAAAAACTATCTGCCAGGCATTATACAGTAGATGAATTCAATTGTATTGATGATTTTATGCTCCCAAACTCAGCAGATTTTTTTGAAAAGTCTGTAATGCTAACGAACAAGAACAATTTTTTTTCCACAGTATTATTGTGGATTCTTCAGCATGGCAACCCATAGAACAACGGATCTTACTTAGACCCTAAAATTTCTAAAATGTTAAAAGAACAATTTCCATTTGAAATGTTTTCTCTTATAATGATACTTTTAGGGTATTTTAAAATAAGTATAAGATTCTTTCCTAGGGAATAATTGCTGAAAAAAACATTTGATATTACTCCAAATTACAATTGTTTTTCCTTCAAAAACTCAAATATTAAAAAGATAATGGTAATGCACCCACATGATGGCTTGCCTGGTTCTGGTGGCTGGAAATCACCTCCAAGTGATTATATTAGATGAGGTAGCTTCTTCCAAATGATATAAATCCTTTGCCTTTTAACATAAGCACATATATACACTTCACCTAGAAACAAGTAGGCTACCAGTTCAAACTTAGTATGATTTATTTCTCGTAACTTATTTATAGAGCCATTCTTACCTGAATTTTAGTTTTCAAGGGGATAATAGTTCATTGTAACGTCCTTGTGTAACTACCAGTTGGGTAATTTACTCACTTGCATGTAAGCTGGTAATAAACACAGACAATATACACTACATTCCAAGACATTGCTTATCTTTCCCTAACAATTGCTGCCCAAGTCTGAATGTTAGCAGCCAAGGTTGGTGGGGAGGAGAACCATGGGCAGAGAGCTAGCATAACTAATCAGGCTCAATTTTAACTCAGCAGAGATAAAAGCAGCCTGAGAGCAGAAAGAACCATGCTGGTGGGTGGGGAAGACGAAAGTATGTTGAAACAACTTGCTAAATCACAAATCCACACCATGCTTTCTTTCTGTCTTCAATTCTTCCTCTCCTACCGCTAGTTCCATCCCCCAAGTTCCCTAGAAACGTATTCAAGGGTAGGCATGGTGGTGCACACCTGTAATCCTAGCACTCCGGGAGGCCAAGGCAGGTGGATTGCTTGAACTCAGGAGTTGGAGACCAGCCTGAGCAAGAGTGAGACTCTGTCTCTACTAAAAAATAGATAAAGTAGCTAGCTAGTTGTGGTGGTGCAGGGCTGTAGTCCCAGCGATGTGGGAGGCTGATGCAAGCAGATTGCTTGAGCCCAGGAGTTTGAGGTTGCTGTCAACTATGATGATGCCATAGCACTCCAGCCTCGGGCAACAGAATGAGTCACTGCCTAAAAGAAAAAAAAAGTAGTTCAAATACCCCTATACTGACAAAAGGATCATTATTGGTCTTTACTCAGTCTTGCATTGATTTTCTACTCATTCCCTTTAGAGTTAAATTTCTTCAAAGAATGTAGATAACAGCTCTCTCCCTCTTCATCTCTCATTCCCTCTTCAACTTATTAAAGTCTGGCTTTAGCCTCTCCCACCATGACGAATCAGCCCTCTGGAAGGTTTCCAGGGGTCTCTGGTCCTCAGTCCTCAGTTCTTACTCTCCTCATCCTCCTGATTGTGCATGTGTCCTATTAAACCACAAACTGGAATATTCCCCACTTGGTTTCTAGATCCTGTCTGCCTTTTGCTATCCTCCAGTCCAGAAATGGAAGCTGTCTCCTAAGTTCCGATTCCAATCCTCTTTCCAGCTTCTCCTCCTTGTTCATTTCCTCCATTTTCCATGACTCCACAATCTGTTCCTGGTTCTGACCTCTCCACCCACAATTCCACGGGTGGGCTTGCTGGATATCTGCACACTACTATTTCTTCACTCTTGCTTAAAATTTGAGGCCATCTTCAATTTCTCCCTTTTACACAATTGGGTGCTACACAACTTAGGGTGAAAAATTTTAAATTCCCACCTCTAGGAAAGCACTATTGAAAATGTTTCTGCCATTTTATTAAAGCTCCTTACTCACTCTTTGGTGGGTGGGAAGACTTAGTGATGAGGAAAATCAGGGAAGGTTGGGCAGCCCACTGCTGGGCAGGGCTGATGTATAAAAGCCCCTTCTCATACACGGTTTGTCCCTTACTCACTCATGCTGTTTGCCTCTTGGATTGTAAAGTGTCAGGCTCTTCTTAGCCTCTGGTCTCTTATGTAGGAGTTTGTACAGGTCAGGTTCCTTCCTGCCCTAGTGTTGGGGAAGGCTTATCGTTCTTCCTTTGTGACTGGGTCGGCATGATGAATTAGTAGAAAAGAAATAAGATATCCCACTTTGGCCTTTAGACTAAGCCACGGTTTTCAATCTGACTTTACCCTGACTAAAGTTAATATAGTATTTTAATCTCCTTTTGGTCCCTCTCATTTAGTCCCACTTTGGTTGAGAAGTTAAAGGGAAGAAGGGCTGTATAATGGATCACTCTGTATTTGTACACTTGCTATCAAACTCTTCTTGCTACCTCCCCCAACTCCTCTTGTCTTTTCTTGGGTGACAATGCTAACTCACTGTCATAAAAAGTCAACAAATTACTTTTCACATACTTTTCCATTATGCATTTTCCATTTTTTGGTATGAAAGTTTTTGGTTATGGTCTTCCTCCTCCATCTCTACCCTCAAACTTTAACTCTTTTTGTGACTTTCACACACCAATTATTCTTTTTTAAATGAAAACCTCATAGGAAGAAAAGATATAAATTCTACTAAATTAACTTCCAAAATGAACTGATTGGCTGATTTAATATTTATTGAATTCCACAATGCATTAGGCACTATTTTGAACACACAAAAAGAAGCAATTAATAATAGGCCATTATTTGAAAAAGGAAATGATAAATTAGCAGCAAACAAATCAAAAATAACAATGGAACCAAATGCTAAATTCTTTCAAGGATTTCGCTGACTTACTATTACTATCCTTAAGATAAGTGATGCAAAGAACAGAAATGAATGCATCTAAAAAAGAAATACCTATAATGCTATTGCATGGCATTCGTCTGCCAAGAGAGATAAATGATGTTCTGTGTGCACTTGAAACTTATAAATGGCTACAGGGAGACTCAGGATGGTAACAACTGTGCTAAAGTAATAGCTCAGAAAATCCTAATTGCTACTTAGTTGCTTTTTGCTATTAAAAACAAAGCGTCTGAGGCAATCTGGTTACAATGCTGTGTCTGTAGTCTTTGACTTTCTGTTCTAGGATATGTAGGCCATTTCAGCTCGCTTACAAATTTTAATCAACGAGAAGCATAAAGTAAAAGATGACCTTCCTAGATTCTATCAGTGATTTCCACCCAATGTCTGCAAAGGGTAAATTCAGTTTAGTCGTGTTAAGTTACTCCACCATGCCATTGTTGAGTCAATGCGGTAGTGAATTCGCCCTTTCCTGACGTGGTACACGTTGCAGGCTTTCAGGATTCTCTTCAGTAACCTCTGCATAATGGCCGGGGATACCGTTTCTCACTGCAGTGGGCTGCGGTAGCAGAAACCTTTAGCCATGTGAATATGATGCAGTCCCACTCTCTGAGGGCCAGGGACCTAGGAAGCCTATCTGGCAGGTAGCGCAGCCTACACACTGACACTCAAGATTCTTACCTTACACACAGTGTGCAAGCAAAGTCCTTTCCATCTTCACCCCAAACAACTGAATCAATGAATGAGATGCAACATGTCAACAATCTGAATGTTTATTTTGTTTTAGGAAACCAGTTGCAATTAAGAAGACATACCCATTGTTTTCCACCTTCATGAAATCTGGGATTAAGAGACTGCATTGAACAAGGGCTTTTAAGGTTTCTTTTAACACTTACACATGGTAGGTAATATGTATGTTACTGGCCTTAAGAACATTAACAGTTAAACTTTTATGCAGAGCTGTATAGCAATTTTTTTATGTAGTTAGAAAACCACTGATTTTGAGATCCCTACAAGCAAATACAACTTAAGTATTCTTACCATTTCTTTACTGCTTTTCAAAATTTTACAAATTATTTTTATGGCACAATTTCCTCAGTGTCTTAAATTTTCCAAACAGGAGTCCAACCTAGTTGTTATCAGAAACTCCACAAATGCGGAAACGTGTTACTTTGTCACTATAATCTCAATTCCCATATGTGAGTAAATGAAACAATAACAAGCATAAAAACAATCCAGCCCCTACCACCGGAAAGCCAGCACTGCCTTGGGGGCAGCAGACCCCGGTAGCCCCGTGCCCAGGCCGCAAGATGCCACAGACCAACTGCTGCTGCAGCGCCTCCCGGCCAGGTGGCTGCGGTCCGCAGGAAGGCACACTGCGGCGCTATCGCCCTACCTTCTGCGTTGGCACTGCACCAGTTAATCCCCTTGGTCGCCAACTACAATATGCTTTTGCTGGTTACGAAGAGATGTGGGGAGGGGGCAAAGGGCAGAAAGGAAGTGTGGACGCGACTGTGAAAGATCACTATTGCCTCATACTCCCTAAAACATTTCTCCCCCAAATATTTACAAGCCAACCCCCAACTTCCTTCATCTGTCAGGTCTCTATATCTGAAATCTCCTCTCCCTTCAAATGCACAATGTGAGTCATGGATACGAGAGGATCTAAAAGTGCTCATTTCTCGGCGGCGAAATGGCATCAAGTTTGGGGATGGAACAGTTCACGTCGGCACCACGGAGCGTTCTACCCTGGAGCGCTCCTGTTTAGAGGGGCTTGGAGAAGCGTGGGCCTCCGGTTCCTGGAGGATCCCAATTCCCAGGGAAGGCCCTTCCCGGTGTTCGCGCTGCAGCGTGCGAGGTACCCCCCACAAGCAATAGCTCACCGGGCTGCATCCTCCAAAGCCCCAGCCTCGGGGCGGGGCGCAGGGAGGTGGGAGGTAGGGGGAGCACCGCCTGGAGGCTCCTGCCAGCACCTCGCCGTTTCCCCCTGGCTCCTTGGCGCCCCCTGACGCCGGGCTCCCCAGCAATTCCTCCTAGGACGGCTGGACAGGCTGAAGCCCCAGGTGTCCAGGAAGCGAAGAGGTGCCTGGCCAGTGCACCTGAGGACAGTGCAGACAGGCCGGCGGCCCCGCGGGAGGGCGCTGGGCGCTCAGGCCCGAGCGCAGCCCGCGGCCGCCGCCGAAGCCGCCGCAGCCATGTCCGCGCGCCCGCGCCGCAGCATCCCGGCCGTGATGTCATCAGCCGAGCCCCCGCCGCGGCGCCCCATTCCCGCCCCCCGCGGGCCGCCGCGGCCGCAGCCCAGGCGCCGCGTCCCCGCCCCGACCCACGTGCGCCCGGCTTTAGGGATGCTGAGGCTGGCGGCGGCCACAAGACGATGCGCTGGGCTCTGGCGGCCGCGATCGCGGCGCCGCTCCTCCCCGCTCGCCGCGTCCCCGGCGGGGCTGCGCCCGGGGGCTGCGCACAGACGGGGGCGGGGGTGCCTGGGGAGGGAGAGGGGAGGCTCCCCGCCGCCTCGTCGCTGCCTCGTCGCCGTCTGCTGAGTCATGGCAAGCGCTCCCCGCAGCCCCGGCTCACTCGCGTAGCGCGGCCGGCGCGGGGTGCGCAGCCATTGGGCCCGGCGCGGGGCCGCGAGCGCAGGGCATGACGCGCTGAGCCGCGCTCGCCCGTGCCCGCCGCCCCGGCGTGCGCCCCGCGCGGTGCCTGTGCCGCCGCCCTCCAGCCCCGCCGCCGAGTCGCCCCCGCCTCGCCCCACCATGATCGCCGCGGCTTTCCTCGTCTTGCTGAGACCCTACAGCATCCAATGCGCCCTCTTCCTCTTGTTGCTTCTTCTGGGCACTATCGCCACCATCGTCTTCTTCTGCTGCTGGCACCGCAAGCTCCAGAAAGGGAGGCATCCGATGAAATCGGTCTTTTCGGGTCGTTCTAGAAGCCGAGGTAAGACACGGCGCGGCGGGTTTCCTCGGGCTGGGAGGAACGTGTAAGCCGATTTGGAGAGCGAAGCGCTGCCTCGTCCCTTCTCCGCTGCCTTCCCGTCCCCATCACTGCCCACTCCCCAAGCTGGGGACCTTTATTTATTTTATGCCCCTTGCCCTTTTCTCCCTCACCCCCGCCCTCCAGTCTCCCAGGTTTGGATACTTGCGGCAAAACCGAGGCAGGGAGCGGAGTCACGAACTTAAATTCTTAGTGTCAGTTCGCCAAAGCCCTCGGGGCAATACGAGGCTGGTCCGGCGCTGCGGCAGCCTCGCCTTCACCCATTCTTGGCTGGAGCTTAGGGGCTAGAAAGTAAGGCATGGAGAGTTCGGGGCTCTCCAACTCCCCCAGAACTTTCCCGGAAACTTCTCGCGAAGAAGTCACCTAGAGAACCAAGGCCCTGCACGCCCCCTCCTCCCCCAAGGATGTTCCCACCAGATCCAGGCGTCTGTGCCTTTCCGACCCTTGTCTCCCAGGTAAGTCATTAGTAATTCGGTGGGTGAAGAACAAGGAGTTAAATAAAGTCTTATTTTTCTCTTTTCTCCCCAGATGCTGTTATGAGATCTCACCACTTTCGTTCTGAGGTAATTTATTTAGCGCGCACGCTCAAGGTCAGAAGAAGTTCTCTTTCCTGAGTTCCAATATTAATCATATGCGTGTTAGGATCCAGTAGGACGTTGAAAGGCGAGCATGCCGTCCCCAAGCCGAAAGGGACATGCTTCTTTTTAAACGATTCCCTATTGGTGCCTAGCGCACGTTTTAGTGAATTAAAATGTAGTGCAGTGGAGCGGCAGGGCGAGAGGGGGAGAGGCAGCCCCTCAGAGCGCTGCAGACCCTAGAAAACGCAGTCACGGGGCGGGTATCGGCTTAGTGCACAGTCTGTGATTTGCCGGTGGAAGCTTTTTCTGGTTGCTGTCCACTGACTGTGGTCGTGTGCACTTGGATGAAGACCAGGCTAGGGCAGAACACTCGGCTCCATGTGCATTTCATTTTAGGTGTCAAGTTTACGTTCCTGTTCTCTCCTAAAGCTGTCCGGGTTTTACTGGGTACTGTGATGGTTTTTGCTGGCGATGGTGTTGTGTGCTTGAACGCTTATGCTTAGTGTCCACTCCTGAAATGTTGACCCTCTGGAGCCAGGGACCCAATCACTGTGCCCAGGTGAAACAGCTCAAAGATCAGCTCCACTGAGGATTGAAGATAACAAAAGACTCAAGCTGTCCCTGACCCACCATTACTTTAGGCGTTTTCAGGCCAACTCCCACTTAGCATACTTAGTGTTAAGATTATTTTTCCTCTTTTTGGAGAAAGTTGTGCACAGCTGGGCTTGGAGGTTGCTGCGTGATACTGTTTACTCATCTTAGCGAAGGCTTCAGAGTTTCACAGCCTGAATTTTACCTGAAGTTATTTCACCCTAGACGTTTTATTGGGTGCTAGTTAAAAGCTTTAACTACATTATTAGAATATCATTACAGTGTTACACAGTGACTAATTGTACAGCATGTAGCCCCTGAGGGGGAAAACTCTGTGCTCAATTTAGGATTCTTGAGAGAATGAGTTAACCAGTCAGATCTCTGTTCCTGGGTTTACCTTAAATATCTGTGTGGTGCTGGAAAACTCCCTTAACTTCTGGGCACCTCAGTTTTCCCATCTGTGAAATAGGGCCATTAGTACTTCACAGGATTAAGGGGAGTGAGGGAGATTACAAGAAATTATGTAAAACAACAACAACAACAAAGACCCACTTAGTTCATAGTAGGTATCCAGTACTTGGTAGCTGTCATTTTATTTTGTAAAATTGAATTTTGAAATGTGCAAAAAAAAAAAGAGATGTTTGCAAATTTTCAAGTCTTTATTAAATTAATTATTCAAGTTTATGGAAAGCAACATAAACCATATCTATTATGAAGCAGTAGTCTTTATTTATTTATTTATTTTTTTGAGACAGAGTCTCACTCTATCACCCTGGGTAGAGTGTGGTGGAGTGATAGCTCGCAGCAATTTCAAACTCCTGGGTTCAATCAATCCTCTTGCCTCAGCCTCCTGAGTAACTGGGACTACAGGTGACCATCACAATGGCCAACTAAATTTTCTATTTTTAGCAGAGTTGGGGTCTCACTTGTGCTCGGGCTAACCTCAAACTCCTGGGCTCAGGCTATCCCAGAGTGCTAGAATCACAGGCATGAGCTACTGCCCAGCTGAAGCAATAGTTTTTGAATATGTGACTAATTCAATAGAATAACCCATTTAGATGTGACGCAAAGTAAATAATGGTCATCATGCAAACATCAAAGTCTAGGTTTTGATTTTAAAGAGTTCCGCACACATAAAATATTTATAGAATCAGAATAATAACCCTGTTATGGATTATTACTCTAGCTGTCAGGCATTTCAGCTAAAGCAAAAACAGGACTATGCCTCTCTCACCTGAATGTGTGTTCTGAGCTGAGCTTTCATTTGGATAGGAGGCCTGGGGGCAGTTGTTTAATGCCCTAACTCATTCATGAGATTTCTGGTACAATTTGACAACTTTGAGTTCATTTGATATTTTGATATTTGCCTTGGCTACTAGACTGTGAGCTCCTTGAGGGCAGGGACTATGTCTCTTGTTTAAGGCTGAATACCCACTGCTTGACCTAGTGCCTTGTATATAATGGGTTATTAATAAGTCTTTACTGAGTAAATGGATGAAAAACATCTCTTGGTGGGCGCTACCTCATGTAACTGGTAAATAGAACTGACAGTTGGGCAGAAAAGAAAGATACATATTCTCAGGACATTGCTTAGAATTCAGCATTTGCTGAATGTCAACTCTTGATTTTTTTAGGCTGACACAAATTGCCCTGGAGTTTCTACTAAAAATGTACATCACTAGTTCAAACAAAATGGAGTTGATTAGAATATTTTTTTTCCTGAGAAAATTAAGCACAGTATTAGCTTAATTTATTGATAGGGTGCCTATCAACAAGTTCCTTTGATAAACTAATCAACGAATGTTATTTGATAAGTAACAATCCTGAGGCTATATTGCACAAGAATGTCCTAGCGATAAAAATAGGACATTAATTTATTGTTAATTAATTTATTTGTTAATGCAAATAAAACATTTTCCCTTAAGGAATACATAGGGGATTTTTTTTCTTTTCCCCTTCTATCAGGATACAAGATTTTCTTCTTTAGAAATACCTTGAATGTTCTTGACATGATGGATATTCTTATTGTTTGTTGGAGTAGATACTGAAAAGTACTTTGATTGACAAGTCAGAATCACATTGAACTAAGAAGTTACCCGTATCAGTGAGGAGATCATTCTCTTTCAGTATTTCTGTAGTGGTCAAATGAGGAAATGGGTTTAGGTTCTGCTGACTCACATGGAAACATGAAAGAGCTTCGGGAAAGCCCTGGAGCAGATGAAGAAGTTCTGTGAGCACTTTGAGGCTTTCCTTGGCAAGAGGGTATTGCTTCTGCCACCTGCACCCCCAGGAAGGAGTCCACTTGGACAGGAAGTTTTAGTGGGTTCCTTCTCAGATAGTTAGAGAACTACTTCTCCAAGAGGAAAAACCATGGAATCAGGGCTCAGTTTGGTTTGGGTAAGTTCTACAGTAAAGAAAACGTCATCTCTCTCACCTGAGGAGCTCCGACTTTTTTCTGCTCACTAAGTGTAAAATAAACACATTTCTTTATTTTCTTTCTCAGGAAGCTCAAAATAAATAATAAAGAGGATTATAAGATGCTTTAGAAACAACGCCCAACGCCCCTTTTTATTTATTTTTTATTTTATTTTATTTTTTTTGAGACAGAGCCTTAAGCTGTCCCCCTGGGTAGAGTGCCGTGGCATCACAGCTCACAGCAACCTCTGACTCCTGGGCTCAAGCTAGTCTCCTGCCTCAGCCTCCCAAGTAGCTGGGACCACAGGCACCCACCATAACACCTGGCTATTTTTTGGTTGTAGCCATCATTGTTGTTTGGCAGACCCAGGCTGGATTCGAACCTGCCACCTTAGGTGTATGTGGCTGGCGCCTTAGCCACTTGAGCCACAGGCGCCGAGCCAACACCCCTTTTTATTTTCACATACTTGCAAACTTTACTGGCTTTTTAGTAGTCCTCTAAATTTTAATCATAGAATATGAGAATGTGTAATTATTAATCCATCTAGCAAGTTGTGAACAGTATAACTCCATTTCACTAATAGATAAAAAGGCCCAATTAGAAATATGTGTTTTGTATATGCATATAGAAAGCTTATACAGTGAGGTTTTTTTGTTCTAAACAGCTAACAAAGAGAAGCGATTGCACATTGATGTAGGATACAGCTTAGAAATCAAGTGTTTATTCTGGTTTCTAGCATTCTGACATGTGAGAAGTGTACTTTTCCTGAGGATTTATGTTTATGCTGTAACTGTTTTGTTTGTTTGTTTTTGAGATAGTCTCACTCTGTCATCCTAGGTAGAATGCTGTGGTGTCATAGCTCCCAGAAACCTCAGTCTTTTGAGTTCAAACAGTCCTCTTGCCTCAGCCTCCCAACTTACTGGGACTACAGCCACCAGCCATGACACCCAGATTACCCAGCTAGTTTTTCTATTTTTAGTAAAAATGACGTCTTACTCTTGCTCAGGCGGTTCTTGGAACTCCAGAGCTCAGGCAATCCACTCACTTTGGCCTCCCAAAGTGCTGGGATTACAGGCTGGAGCCTCCGTACTTGGCCATACTGTAACTTTAAACAGTGGTAAACTGTTACCCTAGATCCTTGTGGTGAAAGTCAGGCAGTGATAATCCTGATTTTGAGGAAATTTCAGAAAGTAATATGGGTAATTGAGGTGCCATTAGATTATAGGAAAGAGTCTTGGGAGTACTTCAGTAAAACGAAGACAATTATAATGCCCTTTTGAGAATACCCAGAGTGAATAGTGGTAAATGATCCCTATTCATCTGCCTAGTGGAATAAGGGCAGCTTTGTTTGATATAAGGAAGGGAAGACTGTGTTTTATTATCTGTCAGGATTTGAGTAAATGTCTTCACTTCCCGTTCCAGGCAAAGGATTCAAAAGAGTTAAGCAGTTCCCTAAGAGTCACATAGCAAGATAAGGACTGAGTAAGACAAGAATTCCCTGGTCACGCTTTGTCTGTCCTTAGAGTTTAACTGTGTCATTTACAGCCCAGAGAATAATATGCCCACAGTTGTCACTGAAAGAGAGAAATTTAGTTGAGTGAGTTTTTAGTGGACATTTCTTATAAAACAAAATAAGTAAATCCCTTAATTTGTTTCCAGTGATTATCCAAATTATCCTAGATGAAATAACAGTCCACCAGGCTCTCTTAGTTCCATCATGTTTTCAGAGTGTCCCTGTATCAAACCACGGGAGAATGGTCAGCAAAATAACTGCGTTTCGCAGCTTCTCATTACATTTGCATCTTTCATTAAGAATTACCTAATTCAGTGGATTAGGGAAAATGATTGTCTATTATGGAGCTGTCCTTCATAATTAGGTTATATTTATAAATAAATTCTTTGTTTAGAGATAACATCTAGGACTAAAGTAATTTATGCTAATTCAGTTATAAGTTGTTTTACATAAAATGCAGCATTTATTTCGTGTCACCTAGTTATTTTCAAGATGAACACATTTATTTTCTCTTTCTGTACCAGATAGAGACACGAGGTCTGAGAGATAGCCACTGCTCTTGATAATTCCTTCTAGGTCACTCCCAATATCAGTGCTGAAATTTTATAGTTACTGGTTTCTTCTGTTACGGTAACTGAACTGTTAGGCTGTCTCTAACTACGAACCACAGATGTGATGACGGCATCAGAGGCTGCAGTACACAAGTGTACAGCTAACACATAGGTAAGAAGGACAAATTCATCCTTTTCACAGAGTCTATTACTCCAGAGTCAACGCTATCATATAATTAACTCTTACTTTAGCTACATGGTGACAAAACAGGATTGCTGAAAAAAGGAAAAACCTTCCACTTTTTTTTTATACAACCAAGTCAATTAAATGCAATTTAGTTTAAAACCGAAACATAAGCTTTTCCAGAGAAATCTGAATCTTTGTCTAACCTTAAGGTTCAAGAATGGTTCTCTTGGCTCAGGGGTGTCTGTAGTTCAGTGGTTAGGGTGCCGACCACATGCACCAGCTCTGGTGGGTTCAAACTGGGCCAGGGCCTGCTAAAACAGCAACAACAACAATAACAACAACAAAAATAGCTGGGCGTTGTAGCAGGTGCCTGTCCCACCTACTTAGGAGGCTGAGGCAAGAGAATAGCTTAAGCCCAAAAGTTTGAGATTGCTGTGAGCTGTGATGCCACAGCACTCTACCAAGGGCAACATAGTGAGACTGTGTCGCTAATAAAAAAAAAAGAATGGCTCTCTTTGAAATTTGGATTGCAAGATAAAATCAGGTTTTTAGCTCTACCATTCACTAACTCATCTTGGTTAAATCTTTCTTATAGTCTCTGAGACTTCTATGTTTTGTGTTCCCACTGGAAACATGAGGATGATCTCTGAAGTTCATTTTAGAAGTAGTAGAACATTTTTCTATGTACAAAGCATCATTCTGAAAAGGGATCATGTAAAACATGATTCCTGCTTTCTAGGGGTTTAAGGCAGGTAAAGAAAAAAATATAACTAGCAAAAATACCAAGTACAAAATTATGTGTGGAAAGGAGATGGTTGGGATAGTTCTAGTGAAATGATCTTCGAGCTATGGTGATGGGAGTCTTCCCAGAGGTGAGGACATTTCTGAGGCAGGATGAAGGTCGTGTAGTAACTACAACAGTCTCCTCCTAGCCAAGATTTTGCTTTCATGATTTTGGTTACCCATGGGCAGCTGTGGTCTGAAAATAGTAAATGGAAAGTTCCAGAAATAAACAGTTCATATGTAAGTTTGCAATTGCATGCCATTCTGAGTAGTGTGATAAAATCTCGAGCTGTCCTACGCCATCCCACTCTGTCATGACCAGGATCTGAATCAGCCCTTTGTCCGGCGTCTCCACCCTTGTCTGCTCTGTGTACCTGCTCCTTAGTCACTTTCAGTAGCTGCCCCAGGTATCAGATTGACTGCTTTGGAATTGCAGTGGCTGTATTCAAGTAACCCTTATTTTACTTAATAATGGTTCCAAAGTGCAAGAGTAGCAGCAACCTGATCCTGGCAGTTCAGATGTGCCAAAGAGAAGCCTAAAAGTGCTTCCTTTAAGGGAAAAGATGAAAGTTCTCCACTTAATAAGGAAAGGAAAAGTTCATATGCTGAAATTGCTAAGTCTTCTATCCATGAAATTGTGAAGAGGAAAAAGGAAATTCTTGCTGGTTTTGCCGTCACACTTCATATTGTTTGTTAAGTGCTTAGTTAAGATGGAAAAGGCAGGCGGCGTCTGTGGCTCAGTGAGTAGGGTGCTGGCCCCATATACTGAGGGTGGTGGGTTCGAACCCGGCTCTGGCCAAACTGTAACAAAAAAAAAAGGATGGAAAAGACATTGGATTTGTGGATGGAAGACATGTACAGAAAACATGTTCTGATTGACAGTGACGTGTTGCACCAGATTCACTTAACCTTAATTAAATTAAATGTTATTGTAGGCATGTGTACATAAGAAACAATAGTATATGCAGAGTTTGGTGCTATCTGTGGTTTCAGGCATCCACTGGGGCCTTGGAATGGATCACCGATGTATAAGTGGGAACTACGGTGCTTCGGTGGATTGAAAAGGAAGGAGAGTAAACCTCCTAGGCTGGTGTAAGGGCATGAGATTGACAAAGGTTTTGGAAAGCACATGCCTATTTTCAGAGCTCAGTGTATACCAGTAACCATAGAGTAAAGAGTTCTTGAGATTGCATAAAGGAATATAGCGTTGGAAGTATTAGTAGGCGCTAGCTACAATAAAAATAATTTTTGTATACTACTTGACAATTGTCAAAAGGCTTTGAAATAACATTATTTTAGCCCAGCACCTTAGGAAGACTAACTGCTATAAGCCCTCTCACGAGAATCAAAAAAGTTACCTTCTGATTTCTTTTCCAGCACCTGTAATAAAACAGTTTGATCACTCTTCTTTTATTCTCTGCTGCAGAGGGCCTGGGAAAATGACCAATGTTAGACCTTCCTGGTCACTCTGAGGCTGAGTTTATGAAGGGAATCATGTTTTTGAAGTCCAAGGACAAAATGTCATTGGGTTATATTTTGACTGAAGATACCCACCCCTTTCAGGGATTTGTGGCTACCTGCTCATGTGTTTAGTGTGGTCATTACAAATTCTAATGCAAAGTATAATAAATTTGCAGGTGATTCATACAAGATCATTTTTATTGGCTATGAAATATATTTAAGATTTTATAAGTATTTGAAATATGTATAATGACTTTTCAACTTCTTCCTTGAAAATTCCTCTCCCATGATAATTATTCTAAATGTTTGCCACCTCTTCAGATCCCTAAGCCTCCTTCCTCATCCTCAGCCAGTGACCTTTGTCTCCTAACGCACACAGAACATTAATGCATCAAGCCTTAATTGCATTAAGCAATAGCTCCTTAAACTTCTTGTCCCTACAAACTGACATCTTAACCTTTCCTCCCAATCCAATGGAATATTCACCTGTCCTCTATATTGGTATTTAATACCTGTGTTGTGAATCCCTTTCTTCCTGTCTCTTGTTGTCCCCTCCTTCTCATTTATTGTAAGTTGCTCCCTCTCTGCTGTCCCTTTCCCTTGCATGTAGATGTCATACTGAAAATAATAACAGCACAAAATTTCCCTGTACCACCAGGGAAGAAAAGTTTGCCGACAAAAGATCCTTTATTTGTTACCCACTGTTCCTCACCTCTCATTTATTCTTTAATGTAGTCTGGCTTCTGATGCTACAACTTAAAATTACTCACACTTAGCTCATCAGTGATTTCCAGATTGCTAAATTGAACATTTCAGCCTTTATCTTTCTTGGCTTATCTAGTATTTGATACCGATGGCCTTTGATTACTTCTTAAAACTATCACCTGGCATATGGACAACACTCCCCTTATCTCTCCCCCTCCTCTTTTCCTGGCTCTGTCTTCCTGCACTGGGTCTTTCCTACTTATAGGTTGATATTCCCTGTCTTGTGCCTACATATCATACAGTTTACCCATATAAAGCATATAATTAAGTCACTGTTACTATATTCACAAGGTTGTGCACCTGTCACCACAGTTTATTTATTTATTTATTTTATTTTATTTTATTTTTTTGAGACAGAGCCTCAAGCTATCCCCCTGGGTAGAGTGCCATCACGCTCACAGCAACCTCCAACTCCTGGGCTCAAGCGAGTCTCCTGCCTCAGCCTCCCAAGTAGCTGGGACTGCAGGCGCCCACCACAACACCTGACCATTTTTTGGTTGCAGCCATCATTGTTGTTTGGTGGGCCCGGGCTGGGGATTCGAACCCGCCACCTTAGGTGTATGTGGCTGGCGCCTTAGCCGCTTGAGCCACAGGCGCCAAGCCCACAATTTATTTTTAGAACATTTTCATCACTGCAAAAAAAAAAACCCATACCTATTATAATAGCAATTACTCCCCATTTCCTCCCCTCCTTCACCTTTCAACTCTAGGCAGCCTCTAACCTACTTCTTGTCTTAATATATTTTCTGGGCCTCATTTTGCCTGGTTAGATTTTTAAAATGTGAAATCTCACTGTGCTTAACAGTTTTGGTTTGGCCCCCCCCTCATGTTACTGTTACTCAGAAATCTGTATCTCAAATTCAGAACTCAAATTTTTTAAATTTTATTTTTTTGTTGAGATGGGGTCTTTCCATATTGCCCGGTCTGGTCTCAAACTCCTGGCCTCAAGCAATCCTCCTGCTTTAGCCTCCCAAGCCACGAGGATTACAGATGTCAAGTCACTTTGCCAAGCCTCAGGCCTTTCTCTTGACCTCTAGATCCAGAGAGTCAACTATTTTTTACTCATTTTCACCTCATAGATGTCCTAGAGGCGTCTCACACGGAACATTTCTAAAACTGCATTCATTAGTCCTTTACCCTGTGCCTCCCTTTTGGAGAACGACACTACCTTCATATCTAGCCCTCCAACCCCCTGCAGTCACTCAAACTAGAAATACGGAAGATGTAACAGACCGTTCCCTCACCCTTGCTGCTCTATTTGTCTTCTCTTTTAAATATCTCTAGGCTCTGTCTTTCTTCCTATCCCCATCACAATTTCCTTCGTTCAAGACCTTTGGCAAGGCTCGGCGCCTGTGGCTCAAGTGGCTAAGGTGCCAGCCACATACACCTAAGGTGGCGGGTTCGAATCCATCCAGGGCCCGCCAAACAACAATGACGGCTGCAACCAAAAAATAGCCGGGCGTTGTGGTGGGCGCCTGTGGTCCCAGCTACTTGGGAGGCAGAGGCAGAAGACTCTCTTGAGCCCAGGAGTTGGAGGTTGCTGTGAGCTGTGATGCCACAACACTCTACCCAGGGGGATAGCTTGAGGCTCGGTCTCAAAAAAAAAAAAAAAAAAAAAGAATTTACCAGGATATGCAGGGAAGAATCTTTTCCCTCTGATGCTCAGCCCAAAGTACTCCATGATGTCTCAAACCTGTTTCATACAGTAGCGGGAATAAAACTGAAGAACTCTCTAATCCAAGAGAATGGAGAAAACTCTTCACTGAAGTCTAGGGTGACTCAGTCGTATGAGAAGCCAGGGTGTTTTAGAGGCTGTCCCTAATTTGGAGGTGATTTCAATGCACCATAACCCACCAAAGGCACCTCTGCTGTCAGGGTTTGTGTTTGGCTGGCCATATTGTTCACTAAAGATGCATTTAGGGGATCTCTCAAAGGCAGGGGATGGTATTGCCCAGTGGGTCTAAACTTAATGTGTATCAGAAATCATCGGCTCGGCGCCTGTGGCTCAACCGGCTAAGGCGCCAGCCACGTACACGTATGGTGGCGGGTTCAAATCCCCAGCCCGGACCCGCCAAAACAACAATGACGGCTGCAACCAAAAAATAGCCGGGCGTTGTGGCGGGCGCCTGTGGTC
>NW_003852430.1:5314421-5318727 GCF_000181295.1 Otolemur garnettii | reverse complement strand
AGGAGTTGGAGGTTGCTGTGAGCTGTAATGCCATGGCACTCTACCCAGGGGGACAGCTTGAGGCTCTATCTCAAAAAAAAAAAAAAAAAAAAAAAGACCTTTGGCAAGTCTCTGGACAAGTCTGTCTGCATCCTCCTCCCCAGTCCATCCACACTAATTTAATAAAGATCATTCCAAAGTACAAATTAATTATTAAAACTTTTATCAGTCATGGAGACCTTTCAGATTCAAGTAACAGAAAACCCAACTTTAAATAGGTTATTAATAAAAAGGGATTTGTAGTCTCTCATAGCAGGAAATCTGGAGATGGCTGCAGATTTTGCTTGAGCAGTTCCACTGTGTCATTGCTGGGATAGTTGAGATAATCTTGGTTTTTTTGTTCATGGTGGCAGGATGACTGGCACAGTTCCAGGAATTAAATCAAAGGGAAAAAGGAGGGACAGGGGCAGAGCTAGCCATGGATATTCATCAGAAAATCAGTATCTTCATCAGAAGCCTTTTCAGTTAGATTTCTACTTACCTGTCACTGGCTGGAACTGTCACAAGGCCATCTCTCGCTTTGTAAAGGACTATATTGCTGAGATCACATAAAGGAATATAGAACTGGAACTATTAGTAGGTCCTAGCTACAATAGAAATAACTTCTGTAGATGGCTTGACAGTTGACAAAAGGCAGTGACATAACATTATTTTATCTGAACATCGTAGGACAATGGTTCTCAACCTTCCTAATGCTGCGGCCCTCTAATACAGTTGAGAACCGCTGATCTTAGGAAGACATCTGCTATTAGTCTTCACAAGAGGAGCAAAAACGTGGGATGGGAACTTTTATCTTTCATTGCCTCTGTAGTAGAGTAGGCAGGCATTGAATAAGCCATATTCCTTAACACTGCCCTACTTACAATCCTTCAGTAGCTTCCCATTTCCCTCAAGGTATCAAAGTTCATCCTTCTTATAGTAACAAAAAGGGATCCTTGTACTCTTGTCCTTGTGATAGGTCTAGTCTGCTATTTGTCCATACTTATTGTAGCTCTCCAAATGGACTGTGACTTTTTAGGATGATTGTTTTTGTCCATGTTATTCCTTTCTTTTCTCGTCTCCCGTGCCCCCCCCCCCAACCAATAATACTCAAGCACAGAGGATTGGTCTTGCTCTTTCTTCAAAACGCAGGTCATGTTATCTCTCTCAGGAAACTTCCCTGACTCTCTCCTCGTAATGACAATTGAATGTTTTGTTATTGTGAGGTTATTAAAAGCATCACGTATTCCCAGTCCTTAGTCTGGTGCTTGGCACATAGTGGAGCTTCGTAAATGATGGATAAATGAATGAATATTTGAAATTTTCTGCAAATCAGTTTAATTCTCAAATCTTATGGATTTTGTGATTTTCTAAATGTCCTATATTTCTCTTAAAAGGGAAGAGGCTAATGCTTTTCATTTTTTATTTTAGACATACAGTTATGCCTTATTTATGCCTTACCCAGTGTTTACTTTAAGATTTAGACACTTTTAAAATGAGTTGAGGCTTGGTGCCTGTAGCTCAGTGAGCAGGGTTCCAGCCACATACACCAAAGCTAGCAGGTTCGAGCTGGCCCAGGCCTACTAAAACAACAAAGACAACTGTAACCAAAAAAAAAATAAAAAAAATAGCCAGGTGTTGTGGCAGGTGTCTGTGGTCCCAGCTACTTGGGAGGCTGAGACAAGACAAATGCTTAACCCCAAGGGTGGGAGATTGCTGTGAGCTGTGATGCCCAGGTACTCTACTGAGGGCAACATAGTGAGACTCTGTCTCTAAAAAAAAAAAAAAAATGAGTTGGAAGTATCTCCTAAAATTTTTTTATTGAAAAGATTTTCATATTTTAATCTGACAGTTTTGAATAGAAATTTAATATTTAATGTTTTTTATTTCAATTTGTAATGTAAAAAATCAGTACAAATATATTCTTAATTATCATAACCAGTTTACCTTATAACCAGGATTGTCATCCTATTCTAATTCCTAAAGTTATGTTTTGTTTATAATCACATTGGATCCAAGTTGAATTGGTTTAACTGTCATAAGCTTGAGAGAAAAGAGGCTGGGCAAATTTCATGTGTAATTTATGCATTCAAGCCAGATAAGGGGGAAATGGTGTGTTTTGGTAATTTGTTAAACTAATTTTGAGAAATGTAGTGGTATATTTGAGCGAATAGCATCAGAAATGGCAAATATCCAGGTAAATATAAAATACCATTTTATTCCTCTTAATTCTTTAAAATACGTATAATTGTTTAAACACAAATAATAATGTTGTCTCTTAGGGTTTATAATGTATATAGATGTTCATCAACTTTAGTGTAAAGAATGGCAAGAGTATAAATGGACTCCCGATGGGATTGTAAAGTTTCTACTTTTTTTTTTTTAAGAGACAAATCCTCACTTTATCACCCTCAGTAGAGTGCTGCGGTGTTACAGCTCACAGCGACTTCCAACTCCTGGGCTTAGGTGATTCTCTTGCCTCAGACTCCAGAGTAGCTGGGACTACACATGCCTGCCAGAACGCCCAGCTATTTTTTCATTGCAGTTTGGCCAGGGCCAGGTTCGAACCCACCCACTTTGGTATGTGGGGCTGGCGCCCTACCCACTGAGCCACAGGCACTGCCCAAAGTTTCTACATTTTATATGAAGTGGAAATCAAGTTAAGTAGAAAGAAGAGTTTGGGATATGTATTTTAATTCTAAGAGCAACCAATAAGAAAATAATACAAAGCAAAGGCAAACCCAAATAGAATTCTAAAAGGTATACAAATGATTTGAAGAAAGCAGGAAAGAGGGAATACGGGAAAAAAAACCCAGAGAAGACAGACTGAAAATAAATAATAAAATTGTAGACATGAATTTAGTCATATCAATAACTACATTAAGTATTACTGGATTAAACATTTCAGTTATGAGACAGAGATTATTCAAATGGGTAAACATCAAGGCCTTGCTATATGCTATTTACAAGAGATGAAAACTTTAAGTATAAGACACAGAGTGAAAGTGAATGGATGCAAAAATATAAATAATCCCAAAAATAAACATAAGAAAATTTAGAGTGGCTATATTAATATCATTTAAAATAGATATCAAGGCAAATGGTATTAACATATGAGTGGAGGGATGTTCCATTTTGACAAAAGGTCATACATTAATGATTATGTCTTACTGAATTATAATAGAGCCTCAATGTATATGGAGTAAACATTTTAAACATAAAGGGAGATTTGGACAAAGCTGTAATAATAGCTGGTGATCAAAAAAGTTTATAAGCATCCCACTCTCAGCAATTGATAGAACATCCACATCCCCCCCCAAAATCGTAAAGATATAGGTAAATATCTAAATAACTACATCAACTATCTTGACCTGATATTTATTAAACACCATACTAATTTACAAAGAGAGACTATTGTGGGCCATAAAGCATGTCAATAAATTTAAAGGATTGAAATAATACAGATTATATAAGAACTAATAATAATATCTAGAGGAAAACCTGAAATATTTGTAAATTAATTAACACATGTCTACATAATTCACATATCAATAAAGAAACTATAAAAGAAATTAGAAAATATTTTTAACTGAGTGATAATGAAAAAAGACTATCTGAAAATTGTGGGTTTAGCCAAAGCACTGCTCAGAGGAAAATATGTATCTGTAACTGCTTATCTCGGTAAAAAAGAAAAGTCTAAAATCAATTAAGACAACTTCAACCTTAAGAAACTAGGGGAAAAGAAAAAGCAACGTAAACACAAAATAAGTTGAAAGAAGGAAATAATAAAGACAAGAGCAGGCATGGATGCAATAGGGACATGACGTAATAGAGAAAATAAAACCAAAATTAGTTCTTTGAAAAGATCAACAAAGTTTATAAACTTCTAGCTAGACTGATCAAATCACTGTTATGACAGATGAAAGACAGGTTATAAGTATGGAAGCCTCAGACATTAAAAGGGTAAGAGAAGATACTGTGTAACTTTATGCCCCCAAACTGATGACGTAGATGAAATGGATTTTTTTATTTTAAGAGATTGTGCAGTGGTACATTCATAGTTCACTACTGGCCTGAAGCCCTGGGCTCAAGCATTCTTCTACTTCAGCCCTTTCAATGTTGAGACTACAGGAGTGTGCCACCATGCTCAGTTAAAAATTTTTTTTTTTTTTTTTTTTTTGTAGAAACAGCATTTCACTGTATTGTCCAGTTTGGTCTCAAACTCATGGCCTTACGTGTTCCTCATGGCCTCTCATGAAGTGGAAAATTCTTTTTTTTTTTTTTTTTT
>NW_003852430.1:5311833-5313862 GCF_000181295.1 Otolemur garnettii | reverse complement strand
AAAAAAAAAAAAAAAAAAAAGGCAGTTTAAACACACATAGACACACACACATACAGGGAGGCCATTAAGGTTGGTGTGCAATTTAAAATAGTGTGCAATTTAAAATTGCATGCAAACTTTTTGGCCGCCCTTTGTATATGTTTATAGTGTACTATGTATATATTAAACATATAATAGGGGAGACTATGGGAATTTTTATTTTCCTTTAAAATGTTTCTGTCACTTTAGGTATATAAAACACTGCATGACAAGCTGTCTAAGAGTATGGCAATTTTTTTGCAGTTTTTTTTTTTTTTTTTGGCCAGGGCTCAGTTTGAACCCATCACCTCTGGCATATGGGGCCAGCGCCCTACTCCTTTGAGCCACAGGTGCCGAGCCGATTATGGCATTTTTGATAGTATGTTTGAAAAAAACTTTTTCATCCCATTTCTGTTAGACTTACTTATATAATTTTTTTTGTTTGTTTAAAAGACAGGGTCTTACTTTGTTGCTCAGGTTAGAATGCAGTGGTGTCATCATAGCTTACAGCAACCTCAGACTCCTGGGCTCAAGTGATCCTCCTGCCTCAGCATCTAGAGTAGCTGGAACTACAGGCACATGCCACCATGCCTGGCTAAATTTTAAATTTTTTTTGTAGAGATAGGGGTCTTGCTGTGTTGCTTAGGCTGGTCTTGAACTCCTGGCCTCCAGGGATCCTGCTTAGGCTAGGAATACAGACATGGGTCACTGCACCCTGCCTTATATATATATATATTTTTAATTGGAAGAGCTATATATATGCATCTATAAAAGTAAAATAAATTTAGAAAATAAATGCAAACAGAATGCAAAAACAATGAAAATGGTTTGACAAATTTGTAAAGAAAGCTGTCCTAGATATAAGGAGAACTTTCTAATCTTTATGTAAATAACTTTCATTATCTATTTATCTATATCTATATATAGCTATTTCTTTATCCATCCCTCTGTTTGTCCGCTCATCCATCCATCCGCGTAATCCTTCCTCCCTTCTTGACTGTATTTCATCTTGCCCAAGAACTGCTCTAACTCCAAGATCTTGAATTCTGAAATATCCTTTTTTGATATTTCACATAGAAATATTCTCACATCCTTCTGTCCCTGCACCTTGCCATGAGCTCTCAGTGAGTTTCCTCCTTTACTTTTATCCCGACCTAAATCTTCCCAGCCTGTCACACCTTCTGGTTTAACTCCACTTGCCGTTCTGTTCGATACAGACCCTTAGATCA
This sequence comes from Otolemur garnettii, assembly GCF_000181295.1. NCBI lineage: Eukaryota > Metazoa > Chordata > Mammalia > Primates > Galagidae > Otolemur > Otolemur garnettii. The sequence continues at coordinate 5,312,615 of NW_003852430.1, read as the reverse complement.
ACTGTATAGAGAAACTTGCACTGTTATTCTTACTTCACTCATAGAGTCAGTTCTGCCACAGTGACTTTGCCAACTCCCGGACTTGGGTGAATGAACCTCATTGAGTCTTTTTTGATTCTTGTGCCTAGGAGGCCTATCCTTATTCGACAGGGTCATAAAACCCATCCTTTTGGTTTATTGTGCTACCCAGAAGTCATCCCTGGTCTTTTGTAGCATATCAATTAGCTTCCTTTTTTGTAACAGACCACTTAAAACTTAGTGGCTTAGACATTAATCATTCGGCTCACAATTCTATGGGTTGGCAGTTGGGGAGTGCCCAGCTGGGCAGTTGTTCTGGACTGAGTCAGGCTTGGCTCATCACAGCTGGAACTCACTCATGTGTCCTTGGTCAGCTTCTGGGTGACTCACAGTTTTCCTGCACGTGGTCTTTCCTCTTCCAGGAGGCCAACTCAGGCTGGTTCCCATGTGGTCAGATTCGAGAAGTGCATGAGGCCTTCTGGGTCTAGATTCTGGGCTTGTACAGAGCCTCGGCCTATGTTGTCCCTGGGAGTGAGGAGAGTCCTGATGGGAGCAGTTACATAGAATTACTGACATTTGTACAAACTACTGTAGGTAACCTGATTTCTTTCTGGTTTGCTGTTACCTAGTATCCCCAAAGCACTCATTGTAAGGCTTTTGTTTTCCCTGGAAAGTCTTTTCCAATTTTTTGGCTTTCCTGTGCATGAGAATTACGTTCACCTGAAATTTCTAGGCCTAACTTAGTTTTTTTTTTTTTTTTTTTT
>NW_003852430.1:5295568-5310436 GCF_000181295.1 Otolemur garnettii | reverse complement strand
TAGAGTGCTGTGGCATCACAGCTCACAGCAACCTCCAACTCCTGGGCTCAAGCGAGTCTCCTGCCTCCGCCTCCCAAGTAGCTGGGACCACAGGCGCTTGCCACAATGCCCGGCTATGTATCAGTTATTTTCCTTTCTGGATTGTTCTTTTGGTGTCATTCCTAGAACTCTTTGCCTCATCCAAGTTAGTTTAGTTCTTATATTTCATCTGTGATCAATTTTAAGATTTTCTCTATTTTCTGAGTTTATGAATTACTGGTGTTAATTATTTTAAAATATTTAGAAGAGCTTACCGGTGAAGCTGTTTGGGGCTGCTAGTGTTTTCTTTATGGCAAGATTTTAAGTTTTCAGTTCAATGTCTTTATGTTACGTTATGCTATGTTGTGTTATTTTTGGTTGCAATATTGCCTGGGCTAGAATGCAGCCATCACTATGCTCACTGCTTCCTCAAACTCTGGGGCTCAAGTGATCATCCTGCTGCCTCATCCTCCCTTGTGACTGGGACTATAGGTGCATGCCATCACACCTGGATAATTTTTCTATCTTTGTAGAGTTGGAGATTTTCTGTGTTTCTCAGGGTGATCTTGAACTCCTGGCCTCAAGCAGTCCTCCTGCCTTGGCCTCCCAATGTGCTAGGATTACAAGCATAAGCCATCACATCTGGTCCAATATCTTTATTTATTTTTTTTTATAGTTGTTCTGATTGTTTTTCTTCTTGAGTCACTTTGGTAATTTGTGTTCTAGGAATTGTTCATTTCATCTAAGTTGTTTAATATGTTGGCCTAACATTGCTTATATCATTCCCTTCTAGTCCTTGGAATTTCTGTAGGGTTGGTAGTACTTTCAGATTCCTGTTCTGTTGCACACTTCTGTGACTGTGCTGGTATCAGGAGACAAGTGGCAGATTACAGATTACTGCTATAATTTCTTGGGATAAGAGAGGAGGTTTTGGTCCCTGTGGGTTTCTTTTGGGACCTCTGATATTGCTGCCTATTGGATTGCTTAGCAGCTTAGATGTTCCTTTCTTGCCCCTCTAACCAGAATCAGGGAGCTTCTTCTAGGGTTTTCTCCATATTTACCTCAATACCCACTTTTGGGTTTCAGGCTGAACTGTTGCATCACATTCAATCTGGGGGGATACTGGAAGTCAAAAATGGCAAAGTTACCCCTGGCTTGATATACTTTGAAGTCTGCCCTTTTAACTTCTATCTGCTTGTTACTGTTTACTTTTCAGAATCCTCAAATGCTACTTAATACATTCTATTCAGTTCTACAGCTGTGTTCAGTGGGAGACATGCCTATTCTATTTTATTGTAACCACAACCAGGGTCTATTTTTAATTGGTCTGTCCTCCTACCACCTCAAGCCCATTGCTTTTCTCTTCTTATTTATTTGCCATTTGGAAAATCCTGTAGCATTCTGGCATCTAGTAGGGTAACGCTGGTGGAGATATGTATTGCTACATGTAACTCGAGAATTACTGATTATTCCATTTGTTCTGTCATTTTACAAAGTTTTTAGGAATCAAATTTCGGCATATTTTCATTAGGAAAAGTTTCTTTTTTTTCTTTTGTCCAGTTTTATTATTCTGTAAATTTTCTGGATTTCCCTCCAATTTTTGGTCTAAAACTCTTGGCCTCATGTGATCCTCCTATCTTGGCCTCCCGAAGTGCTAGGATTACAGGTGTAAGCCACCTGGCCTGTCCTCCCTCTAACTTGTGAAAATGAATAGTTACAATTAAAGAACTACCTGCGTATTTTAGAGAAAACAATATCTCATCGTGTTTACTGATGAACTTACAAAGAGAATTTAACTCTCATATTAAGAAATAATTGCGGGCAGTGCCTGTGGCTCAGTGAGTGGCTCGTATATAAGGTGACCAGATTTTAACATTGGTAAAGTAGGACACCATTGACCAGGGGCAGGGCGAGGGGGTTCTTAATTAAAAATTTGGTCTATATGGAGCAACAAAAATTTTCATAGAACACAAAAATAGTATTGTAATATATATTTTTTAATTTCAACGTAAGTACAATTTACAAATATAATACATTAAAAAATTAAGTATAGTATTATTTTATTCTTTGGCATATTTCTCATTTGAGTGAATTTTTTTAGTAGATTGCTGTCGTTGTTTAAAAGGTCATGAAATTTATCACAAGAATTTGTTAAATTATATTTCACACATAAAATGGCTTTCAAAGTCTCAACACTTAATTGTGATTTTTCTGATGTCCACACTTTATTTACCATAGGAAAAATGTGTTCGGTCGCAGCATTAGTTCCTGGTAAGGACGGTGCGTATCGCACAGTTTTTAGTGCATTATTGTATGGAACATGGTTTGTTTCAAAGTGATGAAATATTTCTAACCATTTGTTCTCTATTGTGATTTTTGCTGATGCCCAAGATTTAACCTTTTCCTTATCAACATATTTTTTGAATAATGATATCTCGTAAATCCTAAGTGTCACTTTCAAGGCCGGCGCTAGACTTTTTGCCACCACTATAAAATATAAATAATACGAGTACTGTCTGCTAAATTCATGAAATAAATAAATTACTTACCTGAATTATCTGAATAGCTGATTTGTTGACATCACTTATTTAACTAGCACTAGCATGCAGTATGATGAGTATTGTCTGAGAGACAGTTACAAAATGTTTTCGTAGTTGCCAATGCCAAAAATGCCATTGTTCATTAAGTCCAAACAATGGTGGTAGAATTCTGACCACTGATCAACAATGCGAACTTTGATAAGGAGTTCTCAATAATCAGTTCTCAATAATTATTTGTTATTATTAAAGTTTAACATTATAAAATTAACAAAAATAATATAAAACTCATATCCTGGTGAAATAGCCACATGGCAGCCGAAAACCATATATTCCCTTCCTGTTCTCCTGCCGTTCCCTAGCTTGTCGTGCATTCTTTCCAAAAATCAGGAGTTTTTTAAAACGCCACAGAACACAGGATGAATTGTTAAAAATCAGGACTGTTCCGCCAAAAGCGGGACATCTGGTCACCTTACATATACCAAGGGTGGTGGGTTCAAACCCAGCCCCAGCCAAATTGCAACAAAAAATAGCTGGGCATTGTAGCAGATGCCTGTAGTCCCAGCTACTCAGGAGGCTGAGGCAAGAGAATCACCTAAGCCCAAGGAGTTGGAGGTTGCTGTGAGCTGTGATGCTACAGCACTCTACCGAGGGTTAATAAGTGAAAATCTGTCTCAAGAAAAAAAAAAAAAGACGTAATTGAGCAGCAGACCATTCATAAGTTTTAAAAAACTGACCACTTCTGGAGAATAATTAAAAAAAACATTCAATAAATACATTCCTGCTACTACCCACTCATGGAGGAGGCAACAGGCATTTGTGAGCATGTCAGGTTGATCTACAGCAGTGTTTTTCAACTTTTTTTTTTTTTTTTAATCTCAGGACTCAAACACCACACACTTAAATTATGTTGATCAAAAAAAAGAATATACCTGATTACTTCTGAGGTTTATCTTACAAGGGTACAAGTGAATCTTTCTAAGAGTAGAATGTGAATGTTTTAAAACAATAACTAAGAAAATGACGTGAAGGCTATGTTAACCAGTTTGATGGAAGTGTTTCGGATTGTGTGTGAAAACCCCACACTGTACCCCAGAAGTGCATTAATGTACATAGTTATCATTCAATAATAATAATAAAAAAAGAATGTACCTGCCGGGAGGCACCTGTGGCTCAAAGTGTAGGGCACTGGCCCCATATACCAGAGGGGCCAAAAAGAATAAAACAATATACCTATTGTGCTTTGAACTTCTTTCAAAAATAATTTAATTAATGTTCTTTAAAAATTTCCATGGCACACCAGTGTGCCGTGGTACACTGGTTGACAATCACTGATCTAGAATGTAACTGTCTCTTATTCTGAAAACTGTTATAGGACATCACACAGTAAATCTCAAATGTTTCCTCCAAATTTGATAAAATTGCCCAGTTTTATTTTAAGAGATTCAGTTACAAAGAGAAACTTTTACAGATTAAGTCATAATGAGATCTAACATCTACTGTTCTTAAGTCCTGTGTGAGATTTTAATTTTGGATGGCATTCTGAGAATCCAATGTAAGCTATGGGCCTGTGGTGATATGCACATAGATACTTTTGCATGTATTTAATTTAATTTACTTTTTATTAAATCATAGCTGTGTATGTTAATGCAGTCCTGGGGTATAATGTGCTGGTTTTATATATAATTTGAAATATTTTCATCAAATTGGTTAACATAGTCTTCATGGCGTTTTCTTAGTTGTTGTGTTTAGACATTTATATTCCACATTTAGTAAATTTCACGTGTACCTTTGTAAGATGCACCGAGGGTGTGGTCCCACAAATTACCCTCCACCCATCCTGCCCCCTCCCCTCCCCTCTCTCTCCCCTTTTCCCTTCTTCCTGGTTTCATAGTAGGGCTGAGTAGATTGGATACTTTTTCTTCTATTCTTGAGATACTTTGCTAAGAAGAATATGTTCCAGCTCCATCCATGTAAACATGTAGGAGGTAAAGTCTCCATCTTTCTTTAAGGCTGCATAATATTCCATGGTACATACATATACCACAATTTATTTGTTTATTTATTTATTTGAGACAGAGCCTCAAGCTGTTCCCCTGGGTCGAGTGCCATGGCATCACAGCTCACAGCAACCTCCAACCCCTAGGCTCAAGCGGGTCTCCTACCTCAGCCTCCCAAGTAGCTGGGACCACAGGCGCCTGCCACAATGCCTGACTATTTTTTGGTTGCAGCCATCATTGTTGTTTGGCAGGCCTGGGCTGGATTCAAACTCGCCACCTTAGGTGTATGTGGCTGGCTCCTTAGCCACTTGAGCCACAGGCGCTGAGCCAATATACCACAATTTATTAATCCATTCATGGGTTGATGGGCACTTGGGCTTCTTTGATGACTTAGCAATTATGAATTGGGCTGCAGTAAACATTCTGGTACAAATATCTTTGTTATAATGTGATTTTTTTGGTCTTCTGGATATATACCTAGTAGAGGAATTTTAGGATTGAATGGCAGGTCTATTTTTAGATCTCTAAGTATTCTCCAAACATCTTTCCAGAAGGAACGTATTAGTTTGCATTCCCACCAGCAGTGTAGAAGTGCTTCCTTTTCTCCACATCTACGCCAATATCTCTGGCTTTGGGATTATGTGATGTGGGCTAATCTTTTGCGTGTATTTTAAAATGCCTCCAGGGGCCTCATAATGCTCATCACTAGATTGATAGGGTGCAGATAGGCTCCAGGTAACAGCTCTTGCAGTGGCAGGGCTCACTCTAATCCTAGCACTCTGAGAGGCCAACGTGGGTGGATTGCCTGAGCTGAGGAGTTCAAGAACAGCCTGAGCAAAAAGTGAGACCCTGTCTCTACTAAAAATAGAAAAACTAGCCAGGCATTGTGGTGGGTGCCTATAGTTCCAGCTCCTCACACCATGGCACTGTACCCAATGTGACAGAGTGAGACTCTGTCTCAAAACAAACAAACAAACAAACAAAACTCTTATAGTAAGATAACATATTCCTATCTAGCTAGGATCAGTATCATTTTTTGTAAATTTTTACCAGCTAAAAATTTGTGCTGAGAAATGCCTTTTTGTTTCATTTGTGATTCAGGTATGGGGTACTGTAGGTAATTTTTTGTAAATTACCTATGATATTTACAGAAATAGTAATTCACAAAGTCATCTCTAATCCACAGTCTACAAATTCCAGCTCAGATCTTTTCTATGAAACATAGCAGTAGGAGGTTCCTTTTAGGGCCCCAGGCTCCAAGTTTGTTTTAATAGTGAACTTGTGGATATTTAGGAAATAAATGGGGCTACAGAAACTCCCTTGGGAGAGGTTTCTTACCCTCCTGTATGCTGCAGTGATTGGACCGTATTAATTGAATTGAAAGATACTATAGGGATCCATACCATAATAGCTATGGCAGAACGGAGGCTTCATGCATTCTCCAGCCATTGTTTCACTAACATATACTCATAATCTTCATAATCTAACATGCACAGAACATCTTCTGTTTCCCTGTGTTCCTGGTCTACCCTCTGTGCCTGGCTGGAAATATGGTCCTTCTGTCTGTCAAATACTTTTTACAATTGTCTTGTATAGCAAAGAGAGAGTAAAAGGAAGTTGAGTGATAGAGAATAAAAAGAAAAATGACTTGTGCAGTATTTAAGTTGGAAAAATCAGTAATTGAATGGTTTATATGAGTTATTAAAATGATAGTGAATGGGAGTAGGATGATTTTAGTCTCCTCTGAAAATAGTGAGATCCCATCCTGCCCCACATTCTGTCCTGGAGATGACCTAGTTATGGGAAAATGATCACAGCTGTCATTTTTGAGGGCTTCCTCTGTCCCAGGCGTCTTTCCATATGTCCTATCTCATTTAATGATCACTTGCCCAAGATCTCTTGGTTCCCAGAGCTGAAACTCAAACTCTGGTCCTCCTGTTTACATGGTCAGTACACTCAGTACCACCTAGAAGCAAAAAGGTGGGGCTGAATTACATCCAGCTGAACTGGCCTTTGCCTTTTCTGTGTGTCCTAGGATCAGTGTTATTCACGTTATTAAATACTTTAATGTTGAAAGCTCAGAATAATCCTTGAGCTTGCTCTTCAGGACTTAGAGGCCTGGCAGTTGCCATCTGGAAGCAGGTGGGATTCAGATGGGATCAAGTTTTAGCTTTAAGAAGTAAGATTCTCTGAGTTTCACTTTTTGATTTTTGAAATCCTTGAAGAAATGAATTTCTATTATTTCATTTGTTTTCTGATGTTCCTTTTTCAAGCATATTCTAGAATTCAGATTTCTGAGTCATCAGAAACTATGAGACATATGATTGTCATAACAGGCAAATAGACTGCATTTTCTCCATTGTTATTAGAAAAACGTGCTGGTGTTTTCCACAGATGAAGTCAGTACCTGTGTGAGGCTGAATCCCCCCCTCGCTCTGATGTCTTTGACTAAGCTGCAGTCTGCTGGTTACATTACTGATGTGGCAGAACGGGAAGAAACAAAACCGAAGGCCAATTTTTAAATAACATTCTTAATTGCTTAGATGCTTTTAAAATATTTAGAACACCTAGCTGTATGTCTGAATCATCCGCTGTGCTGGGTGGGAGATAAAATTGGGAAATTCTGGCTGGCTATTGCTATATCGCAATTTCTCTAGAAACCTCAAGAAAATAATGGACTCAAGTATGCTTTGAGCTGTTCTCTGAGAAACTATGGCAACGGGCCTTTTAATTAAAGCTGAAGTAGGGTGTGTGGCTTAGAAAAACAGAGATACTGCCAATTGATATGGGAATAATCCAGAAAACTAAAAAAAATTTTTTTCTCTTTCGATATATTTGGCAACTCTTTGTTATCTACATTGTTCAAAGCAAACAGTACTAAACTCTTTTTGTGAATATCAATATTTGGCTTTGGAATATGCTATGTTTTTTTCTTTAAGGAAATACATCTCCCTAATTATGTTTTTTAAAGATTAATATTCAGATTATTTTGTGTTTTCAGAGTGCATGTTAATTTACAATTCTAAGGGGTAGCCTAGTGGCATCCTCAGTTTCAGAGGGCAGCCAACCTTTGTTAGTTCACAGAATGAATAATCTCTCCCTTTTGATAATGGCGACATTAGTGTACATTTTCTCTTTCTCTGTGTGTGTGTGTGTGTTTGTGTATGTACGTGTGCAAAGTACACTGGTGGGCTGATGATCAACAAATTAATAAATGGTTCCCTTCTAGCTAGTGTGCCAGGATTTATAAGCTTAGAGTATAACAAAAAGTAATTTAATATATTGCTAGCTTTCCAAATTAAGCCAAAAGTTAAAGGGAAAGGTGAGAATTGTCATTTTTCTCAGATCAAAGTATGTGCTATTGCTAACAACCCTCAGTGATGGGCAGATTGTATTGCCCCTGTGTGTGGTGTATGAGATTTTGAGTTAATGGCTAATGCTTTAGCCATCCTGTCTGATTAGTGCCCTTGTTCAATCTTAAAATATACCTATCTAGAAGATAAACTTGCATAGTCACATAGTGAGGCAACAGCTAGAAAGAATAGTAGCATTTAACGAAATAAAATGCCCTCCTTGGGAGGCTGAGCTGGGAAGATCGCTTGAACCCAAGAGGAGTTTGAGACCAGCCTGGGCAACATAGCAAGACCCTCCTCTCTAAAAAATAAAAACGTAAGAAGTAAAAAGTAATAGTGACAAATATAAAAGACCTTGAACCAGGGACAGTGTAGAAACTGACTCGTCCATTAGCCTGTTTTAGAGTCTCCTTGGCCCTTGCTTTCAGGTCCCCTTCCATTATGCTGTGGGCAGAGCTGGCTGCCTATAATCTGATCTGATCTTCCATTCCTTTTGCTTAATGGCTTTTCTTTTCTGAATCGGTTCCTGTTGCCTACAGGATTAGTACATCCTCTCTCAGTGTCAGCTCCTGCCTGACTCTAATGCCTACCCTGGATGCTGCAGTTTGATGGGCCCTGTCCTTTTCTGTTTTCATGCCATTGCTTGTGCTGAAATTCCTCTACTCCAACCTTTTTGCATGGCAAACTTCTATTTCTACTTCAAAATAAGGATTAAACATCACCTCTTGCCTCCTTTTATTTCACAGTCCTCTCTTAATCTTCTCAAATGTTCTCCCCTCTGGGAATGGATGAGGGCACCAGATATGGGATTTATGCATCTGTCTTGCCAAGACAGGTATACCATGGAATTTTTGTCTTGTATGGCATCTGGCATGAGATAGGTAACTTACTTTTTGTTGTATGTTTGATGTTGGGTTAAGCATTGAGGAATGAATGAATGGAGTGGATAAAATGATTGGAGAATCATTTTGAGAAGACACCGAGTAGGTGAAATTTAGTTCTGTCATTTTCTCTCTTCCCTCTTTCCCACTCTCTTCTCGCCCTCCTAGCACCCGTTGCTGTCACGTCTGTCCTGTGGCTTCCCAAAACACCTTCAAGGCCCGGCTAGGCTTGCCTCTGAAGAACTAAGTCCCCACATTTCTACCCTTAACTCCAATTAAAATACCATTTCTATGCTGAAGAATGCAGCTAGATATAATTAGAGGATTATCACTTCAACTTAATTTATGCCAGGCTATAAATGACTGACAGGGAGGCAGCAGGAAGTGTTTGAATTTTGAATTCTATGGTGAAAGTGGTTGATACTGTGTTCAGATTTCTGACTGTGTACATAACCTTCTCTTTCACAAAGTATATTAATACCATGCTAAACATATTTTCATACCAGCATTTTAGATTATGTCATTTAGTCATGACAAAGGAATTTTTTTTTTTTTTTTTTTGAGACAGAGCCTCAAGCTGTCCCCCTGGGTAAAGTGCGGTGACATCACAGCTCACAGCAACCTCCAACTCCTGGGCTCAAGCTATTCTTCTGCCTCTGCCTTCCATGTAGCTGGGACTACAGGTGCCCACCACAACGCCTGGCTATTTTTTGGTTGCAGCCGTCATTGTTGTTTGGCGAGTCCAGGCTGGATTCGAACCCACCAGCTCAGGTGTATGTGGCTGGCACCTCAGCCGCTTGAGCCACAGGCGCCAAGCCAACAAAGGAATATTTTAAGAGCTGTCTGCCTATAACCAGTTTCAGCAACAGCGGTGCCTTTCTTTAGCAGCGTTTGTGCAGTTATTTGAATATTTTATCACTTTTTTATATTTTTTCATATAAGTGAATGAACATTGGAAAAATTACTGCTAATGCAGATGATGAGGAAATTAGGCTTCATATAGCGATTCACTTTAAAGATATAAGAAATCATTAGGGGAGCTAAAAGGGGAAATTTTTAGCCTCGAGAGTATGCTGTCTGAAGTTAGCCCATCTAGAGACTACTTTATTGGGTGAGAAAAAATGCAAAAGCAAGGGACATGGGTAGAATCCTAGCACTCTGTTATTGGATGCAATTTTTATACAATGAGGACTGTGCACAAAAGTGAAGATATAACTAAGGATTTTTAATTTTATATTTTAGGTCCTGGGCCTTGAGATCCAAGTCGCTTATGAGATTTCTGCACATTTCATTTCTTTTGTGCTTTCAAGAAAACATTTTGTACAGAAGTGGGGTTGGCTATAAGTGAGGAAAGTATGCTGGGTTTCCTTCTGATTGTCCCCTCTTCCATGTTATTAATCTTGCCTCGGACCCTGTACATCTTTCCAACAGCTGGAATCTAGGTAATACCTTTGTTGCCACTACTTTAGTAGCTTCCAAGATTAGGGCTCTGCCAAACCTGGCACATGCCTCTGGGCTGGGCACTGAGATCTATAGGATGAAGCCAGGGGCCCTGAAGACCATCATCACCTTCCTTACCTGTGGACAGTTTTGTCCATCCCAACTGCCAGACCCTGGAGGCCAGCTCACTCTGGGCCATTAGTTCTGGGGGGTGTGGTCATACATACTCAACTGACTGAGAGGAGCTTCTGTCCAGGAACTTAAATGGAATATAGTCAAGTTGGTAAGACTTCTCTCTCTCTCTCTTTGGGGAGCTCTCTCTTTATAACCTTCATCTTGCAGTCATGTGTGATCAGAGAAGAAATTTATCATTCTCTGAATTTAATGTCAGTGCTTCCTTCTCTTCTGTGGCTGTGCTTGCACTTTCTTGAGAGTTTTCTATACATTTTGTGCAGAATTAAAGGGTAAGTTGGGTTTGTTTGTTTTGGTTTGTTTTTCCTCATTCTACATTTCAGGTTGTAGCAGTGGGATTGGGGGATTGAATATCTGGTTTGGCAACATTTGCTGTTGTTGCGTATTTATTTGTTTAATTTCTGGAAAAGTAACACTTTCACCTGACTCAAAAATTAGAACATATGAAGATATATTAGTGAGAAGTCATTATCCCATTCTTGTTCCTCATTTTTGGAGCAAGGATTCTCCTGGGTGATGACTATTAGGTTTTTGTGAAACCTTTCATTATTTTTCCATATATTAAGAAATAAAAACATATTTTATTTTTCTCCAGTGTATATATATAGTAACATACTGTGCACACTGTTTTTTACCGTGTTTTAGTCACTTAATGTATCTTGAAGAGTTTTCCAGAGTATTCTAGTTTTTTTTTGCAGTTTTTGGCCAGGGCCAGGTTTAAACCCTCCACGTCTGGTATATGGGGCCAGCACCCTACTCCTTTGAGCCACAGGCACCACCCTATGTTCTACTTCTTTTTATAGCTGCATAGTATTCCATTGGATGCACGAACATAATTTAGTTAACCATCCCTGTCCCCGTTAATGCATTTGGGATTTTTCTAGTATTTTCCTTTATAAAGAGTGATGAAATCTAAAACCTTAGTCATTTTACATGTGTGCAAATGTTGTCTGTGGATGGACTCCCAGAAGGAGAGTTAAGGCATTAAAGGTTCATATATCTCATGTTTCATAAATACTGTCATATGGCCATTCATAATGGTTTGTTTTAATTACTAAAGCTTAACATTATAATATGTTCTTGTTCTCCTTCATTGGGATACCCTTCTGATTGGCCATTTTTTCCCCTCATATGAATATTAGAATTAGGTCGTATAATTTTAAGGAAAAATAGGTATGCTTTTCTATTTGTTTAACTCTTCTTTTGTAGAAGAGCCTTTTTCTTTTCTTTTCTTTTCTTTTCTTTTCTTTTTTTTTTTTGAGACAGAGTCTCACTTTGTTTCTTTTGGTAGAGTGCCATGGTGTCACAGCTTACAGCAATCTCAAACTCTTGGATTCCAAAGATTCTCTTGCCTTAGTCTCCCAAGTAGCTGGGACTACAGATGCCTGCCACAATGCCTGGCTATTTTTTTTTTTTTTTTTTTAGAGATGAGGTGTCACTCTTATTCATGCTGGTCTTGAAACCCTAAGCTCAGGCAGTCCACCCACCTTAGCCTCCCAGAGTGCTAGGAATACAGGCGTGAGCCCCTGTGCCTGGTGAAGCGTCTTTTTCAGATAGTTCTTCCATATTTCTTGTAAAGATTATTTCTAGTATTTTATCTTGCTGGCTATGATTGAAAATGGGTCTTGTTTTTCATTTCATCTTCAATTTGTATTTTCTGTATGTGAAATTATTAGTTTCATTGTCTTAATCTTATAATCTGCTAACTTAAACATCTACCGCAGTAATCTTTAGTGGAATCTCTTAGAGTTTTCCCAGTATACCAACATATCATTTGCAAATAGTGATTATTGTATATCTTCCCTTCCAACTTTTACATTTCTTATTTATTTTTCTTGTATAATTGTATTGCTTAGGACATCAAACAGAGTGTTAAATGATAGAAATAAGAGTGGATACCCTTTTACTGTTCTTGACTTTATTGGGAATATTTCTGGTGTTTATTCAGCATAAGCTGGCTTTTGTGTTGAGATAGTTGTGTTTTATTGTTTCAGAAGTATCCACTGGTTCTGGTAATTTACTTTTGTTCTCGCCACTTCCCCTCTCTGGCTGGGGTCAGGACTCTGCCAAGTACATTTCTCAGATTCTTTTGACAGCACCTGCTGATAAGTTCCGTCAGTAGAGGGCAGTGGAGGGAGTTTGCAAGGAAGGAGGGAGAAGCACTTCCTGTGTCAGAGGTGCCTCAGTAGAGGGATCTCAGCTCAGCCTTTACCACTCTCTCTTGCAGGTGCCAGTAGCAGGTAGGCAGTGTCTCTACCGCAAAGGAAGGAGTCCCACTTAGAGGTGCTTCTCTCCTCTGAGCTCCTAAGGAAATCAGCCGCTGAGGAGCACCCTCCTCTCCCCCAGGGCTGAGCCCTACCTTCCTGGGGCTCCTCCTACAGCTCCCATAATCTTGTAATGTAATCTGTTTCCTTATGTCTCCCCAACACCAGAGGTGGTAGCTGCTTCCTTCCATTTATTACCTCTCAGTTACCTCAGTGTCCTACTTTTGCTCTTTCAATCTTCTGAAAATAAATCTTATATTTAAATTAGTCCCTTTATTAAATCCCCTCTGTTGAAATACCTGATGGGTTCTCTGCTTTCCTGAAAGGATCCAGTCTTGAATGACTCATCTATTCGTATTTTATTTATTTTATTTTTTATTTTTTATTTTTTGAGACAGAGCCTCAAGCTGTCCCCCTGGGCAGAGTGCCGTGGCATCACAGCTCACAGCAACCTCCAACTCCTGGGCTCAGCGAGTCTCCTGCCTCCGCCTCCCAAGTAGCTGGGACCACAGGTGCCCGCCACAGCGCCCGGCTATTTTTTTTGGTCACGCCATTGTTGTTTTTGGCGGGTCCGGGCTGGGGATTCGAACCCGCCACCTTAGGTGTACATGGCTGGCGCCTTAGCCGGTTGAGCTGTAGGTGCCGAGCCTATTCTTATTTTATTGAAATTTTTTTAATCAAGATCATTTGCTGATTTTTTTTTTCCCAGTGCTTTTTCTGCATCAGTGGGGGTGATCATACGGTTTTTGCCTTTAGACCTATGAAATATAATAACAGCTACTCTAACACTGGACTCTTCTCGAGTTTCTGGCTGCAGATTCTACTTGCTGGGGTTTTTTTGTTTATTTTTTAGATAGGGTCTCACTATCTTGCCCTGGCTAGAGTGCCATGGTGTCCGCCAAGTTCAAAGCAGCTTCAGACTATTGGGCTCAAGTGAGCCTCTTGCATCAACCTCCCCAGAAGCTGGAACTACAGGCGCCCACCACAACGCTGGGCTTATTTTTCTATTTTTAGTAGAGACAGTGTCTCACTCTTACTCAGGCTGGTCTCAAACTCCTGAGCATAAGGATTCTTCCCTTTTTGGTCCCTCAGAGTGCTAGATGGTGCCCTACTTGCTGATATTTTAATTGGATTTTTGCATAAATACTTATACCTGAGATTGGTCTGAAGTTTTCTATTTTGTGTATGTGTGTGTTTTTTGCATTGCATTCTCGTTTTTTTCTTTTTTTAAGTTTTCTATTTTGGATAATCTATGTCAGATTTTTATTCAACGTCATGTTTGCTTTTCAAAAATTTTGGATTTCCTGTGTTTTATCTAAGATCTGCAAATGTTCAAATAGCATTTAACATTGTCAGGCTCTTTTTTTTTTTTTTTTTTTTAATGTTTTGGTAACATTTCTCTTTTTTTTGCAGCTTTTGGCTGGGGCTGGGTTTGAATCTGCCACCTCTGGTATATGGGGCCGGCACCTTACTCCTTTGAGCCACAGGTGCTGCCCGGTAGCATTTCTTTATGAGACTTTGGGATTGGTGCTAGTTTGGTATCATGTAATTGGAGACTGTTTTATTAAATGAATTTAGAAATGACTAACACATAAAATGATATTCTTCTATTCTGCATCAGCTGGGCTAGACGGACGGAGGTTTTGTGGGTACCAGTGTTAGTACAAACCAAATAGTGAAATACACAGTGTGTCTCTGATGCCCTTTTTGTCCCTTAATTATTGTATGTGTGTCTTTAAGTAATTCTCCCTCTTACTTGAGCTTTTTTCCCTCCTGTTTTGTTGCCACTTTCTGTTACCTGCTACTAACTGGTACCATTTTTTGAGAAGGGACTCTGCATAGAAATGTTTGCACTTTCATAGTAGAATTCTGAATATGATCCTAGCAGAATCTTGGGTCCTAGTACTTTATGTTTTGTATCCCCTTTGTCTTCTAAGTTCTTCAAGGACACTTACACCTGAGGTGAAGCATGAACATTCCAGCTTATGGTCTGTCACACAGATGATAAGCTCTTCACTCAGGAACTTAGGGAGTCTCCATTCTTTCTCTTTTAAAAAAATCAAGTCTTGGCTTGGCGCCTGTGGCTCAAGTGGCTAAGGCACCAGCCACATACACCTAAGGTGGCGGGTTCGAATCCAGCCTGGGTCGCCAAACAATGATGGCTGCAACCAAAAAAAATAGCT
>NW_003852430.1:5288596-5295421 GCF_000181295.1 Otolemur garnettii | reverse complement strand
AAATCAAGTCTCCATTCTTTCTATTTTAAAAAAATCAAACCTAACTGCCTTTAGAGTTAGGCAGGAAGAAAAGGTTATTGTGATCTCATCCCTAACCTCCTACTTCGTTATGTATTTTCACACTGTTAAAGGAAAAGAACCTAAACTCTGTAAAATAATTTAGAGAGGTGTATTCTGAGCTGGATATGTGTGACCATGGCCTGGGGAGCCACGCCCAAGAAGCCTTGAGCAAGCAGTCTGGCCGCGGTCTGGGACAGTTTGGTTTTATACATTTTAGGGAGACAGGAATGAAACATAAAGTCATAAATCAACACCTGGAAGGTGGGCTTGGTGCCCGTAGCTCAGTGGTTAGGGCGCCGGCCACATACACCAGGGCTGGTCGGTTTGAACCCAGCCCAGGACTGCTAAACAACAATGACAACTACAACAAAAAATGGCCAGGTGTGTAGCAGACACCTGTAGTCCCAGGCTACTTGGGAGGCTGAGGCAAGAGAATTGCTTAAGTCCAAGAGTTAGAGGTTGCTGTGAGCTGTGACGCCATGGCACTCTACCCAGGGCGACAAAGTGAGACTCTGTCTCAAAAACCAAATTGGTTTGGCCCCCAAAAGCAGGACATCTTGAAGAGGGAAATACAGGTTGTATGTGGGTTTAAATATTCTTTAATTTGTAACTGGTTAAAGAAATGAAACTCTGGCTAAAGGCTTGGATTATTTTCAGTTAAGGAAGTCTGCTAATCATAGACAAGGCATTAGACACCCTTGTGTACTGAGACTCAAGTGATCTGTTAAGTAAATTGGTGAGCTGCAGATGTAGTTTGACTTTTGTCTTACATGGTTTTAGGTTTGTTAATAATTTTGTACCTTATCATTACAAAAAATAATAATACATCAGAAGGGACAAGACATAACTAAGCATGTATGACCTCAGGGCCAGGAGTTAACTTTAAGAGTTTTTTTTTTTTTGTGGGGGGCGGGGGACAGGATGGTCATCTTGGCCAAGAGGAAATCCATTCAGTTGGCTGGAGGGGCTTAAGATTTAATTTTAGTTCACAAATGCCTTCATGAATCTTCCTCTCTCCCACCAGCAGGCCTTTCCTTGACCTTGTGTCTGCTGAATCCTCACTGGTTTTTGAAGCCATGGTCCTGGCTTCCTCACACAGTAGTTCCCCTTTCCCCCCAGGAACTGATTGCCTGGTCAATTCCATCATGTCACCATGGTTGCACTGTTTGCTTGTAAGTCTGATTCCCCTGCTGGACTGGTTGCTCCGAAAGGTGCATCCTCCGTCCGTTCTCTTTTATTTCTAGTCTTAGTGCAGCCCAGGATACCTCAAAAAATATTAGTTGAATTATCAAATAAATGCAGTTCAAAAAAAAAGTGGAGAAGAAGAGAGATGAGTGGTAAATTAACAAATGGACTCTGTAGAGACTTTAGTACCACGCCTTAGATGCTAAAAAGGGTTTTTCAAAAGTCTCTTTGCACTGTACGAGAGTAAACATAATGTTTCCATTCCAAGTGAATTTAATTTATATTTCCTATACACTCCTATTGCAGATGCTGTTTTGGCAACACTTTCTAATTCTGCTGACTCAGAAGACATAGCAGAATAATAGAAATTCAGTTTTCAAGACTATGAAAGTTTAAAATCCGCTGGTGCCTTCGTAGTAATTCAGCTTTTGTATCAGGAAATTTGTGTTTATCCTTCCTGTATCAGGAAATTATGTCCTGCTTCAGGAAATGATGATAGCAGAGATAAGGGAATCAAAGAGATTAATAAGGGATGCTAAAAATAGACCTACTGGAAGGTGAGATGACCTGAAAGCAGAGGATTAAATTGAGGGTTTGAGAGAACTAAAAGCTATTTCCCTGATTCTTCCACTTGGAAAGTATACAAGTAAACAGAGAGAGAGAGCTTGGGATTATGTTTAGCTTGAATGTTTTTCCATATTGAGATGCTGGAAAAATTTTAATTGGCAAGCTGTGCTTGTATGTCAAAGAGAGGATTTTACAGTTCTTCAGAGCCACTTTAGCCATTGCTGTCTGCTTCTTATGGCTCCCCTGATGTCACCTGCCCAAAGTATATATCTTTATTATTTATGTATTCTGCACTCTGTGACTCTAGGCAACATTTTATGTTCTAGTTTTTCTTTCTTAGTGGTGTGTTATGTTTAGTCATGTTGAATCACATAGGAACAGCTTTGGAGATTTGCACACATATCTGTGACAATTATTGAATTGCATTAATGGTTAAAACTACTCTTTTTAAGGAATTTAAAAGAGGTTTCCCCCAAAGAGAAAAAGTTGTTTGATGGTGACAGTATACATTTGCCGATTTTATAACCTTAGTGTAGAAGTGTTTACTCCTTTTGGTAAGACGGTTTCATTTTATTAACTGAGATATAGGAAGGCTAATGCTTACCTGTAAATCAATAAGTGCATCTTAATTTCTTTCCCATTGAGGTCATTTCTTTCTGCCTTTGTGGAGAGGGGAAAATAGATATAGGCTGTCCTTCCAAGATGTTCCTCCCCTCCAAAGGGTGCAGCCTGGAGGCTGCTTTCACTTCCTTATCTTGAAATAAAGGCACATGGATACTGGTAGGAGTTGTCCAGTATAGGGTTTAGCTGAATGCTCTGAAACTGTGGGGGGAGGGACAGGGTTGGGTTGGATCAAGGGACTGTCAAAGGCTAGGCCAGGCCAACTGGCCTAAGTGTTAGATCTCTTGTCTTCTTTAACTTGTCTTTGGTTTTTTTGTGATCTCTACATTCTCAGCGGAGGAAGGGCTTTCTTTTTGCCTCTCTGTCCCAGACTGTGTCCCAGCCCCTCAGCATCAGGCGTTCTCTGAAGGTCAATACCTTTCTCATTTCCCCCATTTCTGCCATCTCTGCCGGGGGTAGGGCAAACTCTGACTCATGACTGCTGGCTTTGCCAGTCTCCTTAGGTCTGAATGAGAAAGTCACACTCTTCCTCTTAATGTTATTTTGAATACGTGTGTGTGTGCATATATATATGTGTGTGTGTGTGTGTGTGTGTGTGTATAAAAAACTTTTTTTTTGAGACAGAGTCTTACTTTGTTGCCCTGTCTAGGGGACCATGGCTTCATCATAGCTCATAGCAACCTCGAACTCTTGGGATTAAGTGATCCTCCTTCCTCAGTTTTTCTATTTTTAGTAGAAATGGGTCTCACTCTTGCTCAGGCTGGTCTCAAACTCCTGAACTAAAGCAGTCCACCCACTTCAGCCTCCCAGAGTGTTAGGATTACAGGTGTGAGCCACCATCCCCATCTACATGTATGTGTTTTTAATAACCTATTGACCATACCATCATTGTGCTAAGAAAGCTTTTTAAATTAACCCAGCATGAAGGTGCCTAAGTCCATGATCCTTAATCCCTATGAAAAAAAGCAGACACTGATGTGATGTTAGCTAATTTGATCTAAGTTTGGCATGAAGTAATATGTCCTGGTCCTCCTCGTCCTTCCTTATTAAATTAAATCTCTCTCTCTCTCTCTCTATATATATATATATATTTCTTCCTTCCTTTCTCTCTTTTTCTTTTCTTTCTTTTTTTTGAGACAGAGTCTCCCTCTGCTGCCCAGCCATGAGCAGGGGCATTATCATAGCTTACTGAAACCTCAAACTCAAGCTATCCTCCTGCCTCAGCCTCCAAACTATAGCTGACAACACAGGCACGTGCCACCACATCTGACTAATTTCTCTACATTTTTGGTAGAGACAAGATCTAACTATGTTTGTCAGGCTGATCTTGAACTCCTGACCTCAAGCTATCCTTCCTCCATCGCCTCCCAAAGAACTAGGACTACAGATGTGAGCCACTATGCCCAGCCAAAGCAATACTATTTTTAAAGTAAGCATTTGTAATATAGACTTTTCTTTAAACTCAAATGGCCAAGTATAGAACTTGGTGTGATCTCACTTCCCAACAGATCTATTTTTAGTCATCCCTTATTAATCCCTTTGATTCACTTATTTTTACTGTCATCCTGCCCCTTACATCTATTTCCTACAATACTTTTGAAAATATATTACACTTTTCACTACTTTGTTGTAGGTGTTCTAACCATAAAAGGGGTGGGCTGAGTTAAGTCCATTTCCATAGTGCAAAAAAGTAGCTTCTCATTTAAGCCTATTCTGATTTTTTTTTTTTTGCTGTGACTAAGAAGTTATTTAGGGACACTTTAGGGTAAATAGATAGGGTGGAATGAGCGACCTCTCCTGCATTGTTGTGGGAACTCATACTTCTTATAATTAAGTTAAAATAAGTGACATGTATGTTTGAAAATTATAAAAGTTGAGTTTGTATATTTTCAGTGCCAAAACAGTCTAGCTCTCTAGATACGTTTAATTTACTGTTTTAGTAAAATTTCATCCATTATAACAGAATATAAGTAGAAACTTAAGATGACCAAAACTGAGAAGAAACCAACATAAATTGTATCAGTAGGACACCATCTTCTCAGATTTTCCTGTTTAAGCATATTAAGAATATCCTCAGGCTATCTTTGAACATGGAAAAACTGACTGTGTGTGTTTATATTTAAACATAAATATAAAAAATATGTAACATCAGTCTCCAACCATTGGTGGTATGGAGGTGGTTTCTATCACCAGTTGGGGAGAGTCATTATAAGAATGTCTTTCCAACTCTAGATTCTATGATCTCATGGCCATTATGGGAGTATTTATATTCTACGTTAGTTAATTTTGTGTCAAGTTGTCTCGCCCATGGAGTGCCCAAATATTATTCTGGATAGTTCTGTGAGGGTGTTTCTGGATGAGATTAACATGTAAATTGCTGGACTTGAGTAAAGCAGACTGCGTTCCATAATGTGGGTGGGGTGCATCGAGTCAGTTGAAGGCTGAATAATACCGAAGACTGACCTTCTCCTGAGTGAGAGAGAATTAGTCACCTGACTATCTTCAGACCTTAGCTGGATCATTGGCTCTTCCTTCCTGTTGGCCTTTGAGTAAAACATTAGCTCTCTCTGGGTCTTCTGCACATGAGTCCACTCTATTTACAGACTTGGATTTACCAGCCTATGACTATGTGAGCCAAATCCTTATAATAAATCTCTGTTCTGTTTCTCTGGAGAACCTGACTGCTAGACCCTACATCCATCTAGGGATGTCCCCATCTAATCTAGGGAAGAGATCAAGGATTCCCAAATAAGCACTTCTTGATCACTATCTCCATCTAACCTAGGGGAAAAAAAATCAAGCATTTCCAAATAAGCACTTTCTGATAGGTAATTTTTTTAATATTCAGGAAGTTTCCTTTTAGTCTCATTTTATTTAGTTTTTAAATAAATAATTGCTCTTGAATTTAATTGAGTTTTAAAAATTTAATTGAATTTTTCATGTCCCTATTGATATAATTATTTTTCCTTTGATTTATAATTGTAGCAAATTATGGTGATGAGGTCCTTATTAAGTCAGCCTTGACTTCTTTTTTTTAAAATCATAGCTGTGTACATTAATGCAGTCATGGGGTACAATGTGTTGGTCATTTATATTCTACATTTAGTAAGTTTCACTTGACTTCTTGGAGTACATTTCTTTTTAGTCTTGGAATATTATTATTCTAACTTACTGCTATAGTTTTGGCAAAATTTTATTTAGAATTTTAAAATTTATATTCATATGTTATATTGGTCTATAGTTGTTTTTTCTCTTGAGTTTATCAAGGTTTAACCAAAGTTTACCAAGGTTTTTTCCTCTTAGTTTATCAATTGTTGGTTTATCAAAACCAACAGTTTTAGGTTGTGTTATTATCTTCAAATGAACCAAAAAATTTTTCATCTTTTTTCTGTTTCTTGGGATAATTTGAATAATATAAAAGAATTATCTATTGCTAGGTTAGAACTTGACTGTGCATATGTAGCCCTTTTTAACATAAGGAAAAAAACTGCTTTTGGAAATGGTGATGCTAATTGAATCAATGTATGGGAGAATGCAGAGATTTTAATAGTTAATGGCAATAGGAACTTACAGATGTATTTTAAAAGGGATATGTATGTATATATAAAACGGATATATATATATGTATTTATTTATTTAAGGAAATTATTTCAGAAACAAACAGCAGTATAATAACTCAGTGCTGTGTAAGATGGCATTTCATGGAAGTTGTGTGTGTAAAATTTGTGCCCAGAACCTTTTTCATGTCAGATCATTCTCTGATCCTTTTTAGGATCTTCTATGAATGTTGGTCCATTTAGATTTTTATTTCTCCTAATATATTAAAGACAAATATACAGAATATGTTAAAGATATGTAATCAATATGTTACGGTATTGATTACATACTCCACCAGGGAAATAAATTTGAACATGCGAACTCAATATGTATATTAATTTTCAAATTATATACACGTACCCCTATTCTAAAATGTTGCATACATAAAAACAAATTTCATTGGGAGAAAAATGCAGTTAAACATGTTTTATTATTTTTTTAAATCCTTGTTTAACACCGTGATTTAGTAATTCAAATGTCTGGTTTTAAGCTCAATTTATTATGATATTTGATTTTAGTAGTCATTATTACTAAAACCAAATTTCTTTAAAAAATTGCCTGAAGGAAAAGATTCAAGTGGAAGAACCGCAATAACTGCTCTTACTAATCAGGGGATTCATTTTTCCAGTTTCATCTTTTGATTATGCAAAGTTCATCTTTCTTTGATGTCAGTTGCTTTTCTTTTTTTTTTTATTGAATAGTAACTATGTACATTAATGCACTTCTGGGGTACAGTGTGGGGTTTTCACATGCAATCTGAAATACTTCCATCAAACTGGTCAACACAGCCTTCAT
>NW_003852430.1:5259923-5287072 GCF_000181295.1 Otolemur garnettii | reverse complement strand
TAAACTCATCTGAAGATGGTAAACAGTGTTCTCTGCTGTGTTTTAAAACCACTCAAATGAAGATTTTCAGTGAATTTTATAGTCTTTTGATAAGAGA
This sequence comes from Otolemur garnettii, assembly GCF_000181295.1. Taxonomy (NCBI): domain Eukaryota; kingdom Metazoa; phylum Chordata; class Mammalia; order Primates; family Galagidae; genus Otolemur; species Otolemur garnettii. The sequence continues at coordinate 5,286,975 of NW_003852430.1, read as the reverse complement.
CTACAGTTAGTTTAGGCCAGCTGCTGTGGAGGTGTTGATTTTTATACTCTTAAATGATTACAAAACTTGCTGGAAAAAAAAAGCTTCATTTAGTGGTTTTAAAACACATTAAAGAACTCTATTTTGAATGTTAAAATCTATAACACTAGAACTTTTCTAGATGACAAACTTACATTTTGGGGGTGGGGGAACAAAATCACATGTTATTATAAATATATTCAAATTTTCATCATTTTTGAAATGTTTTCTATTCCACACATTTAAAAGAGCAGTTATTTTCTCATTCATTGTTCAAACATCACCTCTATTTGTTTGAAATTTGCTGCTGCTGATGGAGTCTTGCTGTCTCTGAAAGTTAGCAATTTTAGAACTCTTGCCTTTCTGTGAAATAAAGATGCATAATTCACTTTTAAATTTGGCAACTCTCTTAAGTACTTTTTATAGATAACCAGCGAAACTCTATGGTATAAAAAATTTTAACAGTCGCTCACTATAGTAGAGACTGTGAATTTTCCCTCAGAATCCATTTTTTATTTTGCCTTTTTTTTTCCCTCCTTTTTGTGATAGAAATACCCTGGTTGTAGCTGGGCACATGGCAGGGCTGCAAGAGACTACATTTTTCTGCTTTTGATGCAGTTATGTGTGACTATGTGGCTTAAGTTCTGGCTTACTGGCTATAAGTAGAAGTGGTGCATGTATATTCTAGGTCAAGTCCTTAAAAGAGAACTCTCTCCCTCTCTCCCTCCCTCTCCCTTCCTTCCTTTTTTGACAGAATCTCACTCCCTTGGCCAGTCTAGAGTGCCCTGGTGTCAGCCTAGGTCACAGCAACCTCAAACTCCTGGGTTCAAGTGATCGTCTTGTCTCAGCCTCCCAAGTAGCTGGGACTATAGGCACCCACCACATGGACTAATTTTTCTATTTTTAGTAGAGATGAGAGTCTCACTCTTGCTCAGGTTAGTCTTGAACTTCTGAGATCAACCAGTCCTCCCATTTCAGCCTCCTCGAGTCCTAGGATTACAGGCATGAGCTACCTCGCCCCACCTTCTTAAAACATGTTTCACTTATCGGTGTATTTAAGTTTCTAATTTGCATTTTCAGACAAATAGGTCTTTAAAATAGAAAAATCAGGCTTGGTGCCTGTTGCTCAGTGTCTAGGGTACCAGCTACATGCACACAAGCTGGCAAGTTTGAACCCAGCTCAGGCCCGCCGAACAACAATAACAACTACAACAAAAATAGCCGCGTGTTGTGGCGGGTGCCTGTAGTCCCAAGCTACTTGGGAGGCTGAGGCAAGAGAATCGCTTAAGCCAGAGAGTTAGAGGTTGCTGTGAGCTGTGATGCTATGGCACTCTACCGAGGGTGACATAGTGAAACTCTATCTCAATAAATAAATAGGAAAAATCAAAACCCAAACATTTTGAGAATCTACTTTGGCCAAACATAAGTAGGAGCAAAGAAGGATCCAAAGAACATGTCTCTTGTCTCTGCCTCAGATTTCATAAGTCAAACGGAGATGAATGCTATAAAAAAGACACATTGAAGTAAACTCCAGTTGAATCATTCTACTGGACAAAGTCAATGGGAATCATACGATCCAGGTTAAAAAGTTCATAACTCTTGCCGGGCTAACTATAAGAGGCAAAAGAAGGAAACAAAATCTCTTCAAAGCTTTTAGCCACTAATCTAGATTCAATAACATCATCTTAGGAAAAGGAGTCAGTACAGGGCGATTTCTAATGCATAATTTATGGGGATGTTGGTGTGATCCCTGCCAAAGGCAGAGCAGATATAAACAGTAAACAGTGCTGTAGCCATCCCCACATGGACTAGCTGCTAACATGTACCCCAAACTTCTGCCTAACCGTCTCTGTTTGGCATCTGGTCCTATTAGCTCTCCTTGCCCCCTTTCTCTCTCTTCTCAGTATAAATTATCAGAAGATTTTAGGTTATAAAAACATGTTTTTCCCCTTCTTCCTGATAAGTGTGTCTTCAGAGTAAGCAGATTTTGAGAGGGAATGTACTGCCAGAAAAGCATTTAAGACTTGAACGCAGACCAAATCCACATTCAATCTCTTCAAGGGCAAAGGTTCAGCCCCCAGACAGTGGGCAGGAGTGGTCAGTCCTTCCTGCGGTGTGCATCCTCGGTGGTGGGTGTTGATGCTTCTGAAACATTTCTCATCAGACCAGTGTCTGCTAGTAAATGCTGCAGCCCTGCTTTCTCGCTTTAGAACTGTAGCTCACCCTTGGGACGTGAAATCCTGCCTTGAACTCTAGCTCAAAAGCCTGAGTAGCTTTTGTTAAACTTCATGCATTGGCAGGGGTGATGCACAAATATTTAAAACCCAGTAGAAAATAGGCACTGACCAGCCAGAGAACAGATGCCATCTGAAGGGCTGAGACGTTTTAGTTGCTGATCCTGGTCAGGGAGGCTCAGGAGCCCAGGACTTGCAAGAGGAACAGAGGTCATAGGGCCTCTACCCCTATGGCTGTCCAGGCCCTGGTCTGCTTGAGCTAACCACCTAGAGTCCTCATGCGGCTGTCTGCCTGGCTTTGAGTATTTGATGCCTGGGCCCCTCCTGGCTGTGCCGACCCATAGGGTCTTGCCTGTTCATTCTCATGACCTTTAATGACCCTCATCACCCCACTGCCACCTGACTCATGAGGCCCCGTCTGCTGATTTTGAGAGAATGTACTGAGCCTGCCTAAGTCATAGTAGGGTTGACTTCAATTTAGGAATTTCTCATGGGCCAGTATCTTTTTAGGATAAAATTGGACCCAAAGACCGAGCTATTACTTGAGAATAGCTTTTGGGGATGCAATTGATACAGCTGTACTTATAAGACTAGTTTACCCACCCATTCTTCCCTGGTGTAAAATGTTAGCAGCTCAATTTGTGTATACATGTAGGTCTTTATTCTTCCCTCTTGGTCTTTTTTTTTTTTTTGCGGCAGAGTCTCAAGCTGTCACCCTGGGTAGAGTACTGTGGAGTCACAGCTCACAGCAACCCCCAACTCTTGGGCTTAAGCGATTCTCTTGCCTCAGCCTCCCAAGTAATTGGGACTACAGGTGCCTGCCACAGTGCCAGGCTGTTTTTTTTGTTGCAGTTGTCATTGTTGGTTTAGCTGGCCCAGGCTGGGTTCCAACCCGCCAGCCTCAGTGTATGTGGCCAGTGCCCTATCCACTGAGCTACGGGCGCCACCTTCCCTCTTGGTCTTAATCCATTGTTCTCTGCTGTGTCTCGAGTTGCATTCTGATGTGCTGTCTCATCAATTCAATTTTGTTTCTGAGAGACTAGTTTTGTAGTGGGTATTGAGAGTTACGCAAGGATGCTCTTGAAAAAGACGCCGTGACCACTTGTTAGGATTTTGCTGTGACTTGTGGCAAATTAGCACAAATGTTTTTCCTGTCTTGTTTTCATGTTTTCTTTCTTTTTTCCCTATCCTCACCCTCCCTCACCCATTCTCAGTTGGATACACAGCCTCCCCTGTCCCAGTGAATTTGCTCCCTGTGCTTCTTCCCTCCGTTTTCCTCCTCACACCCCTCTGGAAGCTGCCTTCTCTCTCCTGACTGGTCTCTGTGTAACTCTTTACACTTCAGAAATCTTGCTGTCTGGATGCCCTTTGACCTCTCAGAATCTGCCACTGGGAAGCTGAAAACCCCCCGTAGAGCAGGTTTCCTCATTTTATATTTCCTAGCTTCTTGTTCTGAAATGGACACGTGTCTTTGATAGACAGGTTTTTAAAACCTGACATACTCACTGGCGATCCTGTCTGTGAGTGGCTATCTCAGGGCTGCATGCAGACAGATTGTGCTCACACTTCAAGAATCATCTATCAGACCCCTCAGTCTGTAATTATGAAGACAGGGTTATGATTTTCTGGTTGCACAGCTATTTATAGAGCCTGTCATTGCGCATGACAGTCTGTGCCCGGGGCTGTGGGCCCGGTGCTAAGAGGAGCCGGGGAGCAGATTGCGCTGCCGGCTGCTCCTGCTTCCCAGGCAGCCTGCCTGCCCTGCCCTCCTCAGCTCTGAATGGGCCTCTGGGGCTTTCTAGAGCTCCTCTACTCCCACTTTGCTTTTGCATATGGCTACTGTCTCTGCATCCTGTTGCTGCGTGTTTTTCATATATAGTGAGCGTGTGTGTGTGTGTGTGTGTGTGTGTGTGTTTTGCTGTTATTCCCATTTTTTGTATTGATGGCTTTGCTGTGCTCCAGAAGCTCTTCGTTGCTGAATCTTTTCCGTCATTGAATGTTGAATGTGGTTTCATAAGTGTTACTGATGGCACTAGTTAGGAAGTCCGACTTCATTTTTGTTTCAGGTCATCTTCCCAGGGAAATAGACGTTGAGACCGAGCGTATGTGCCAGAGCTTTATTGGGGTGTCCCTTCAGCAACACACCCTCAGAGAGCGAGGGAAGCAGGACTGGGCTGAGGGAGAAGGTGAATGGCGATGTGTATCCAAGGTCTGAAGATCCCAAGGGCAGTTTCAGAGTCGTTTGTAATACCTGCAAGTGCTCCCCGTCTCCCTGACCAGCAGCAGCGGCCTGGGGGAGGGAGTGTGACCTGGAGCCTGGTAGCCTCTTAGGCCGAGGTCAATTATCAGATAGAGATTCAGCAGAAAACCAGCTGCCATCACTCAGAGCTGCCGGGCAAATGAGTGTCTGGTTCAAGAAGGGGCGATCTGGGTGGTGCCTCATGGCATCCATTAGAATGTTCTTGGCGTAGTTTTGCATGTGGTGAAATTTGTACTCTACTCTTAACTTGATTTTAATATGGATGCCATGTTGGTTCCATACTCTGAGAGTCTTTCAGGAGCCAAACATATTCATTTTCTTTTAGTGGCTCATTTTGATAAAATGCAAAGTGGATGAATTCAGTCTAAGGAAGGGTTGAGTGTAGGCCAATTTCAGTAAAGTAGATTCTGCCTTACTGGGCAGCCACTGCCCATTAAAAAAAATTCACTTTTGCTCAGTGGCTGATGACTTTATCCCCAAACACCAAAGCTGGAGGTGGAAAGGGTAAAGGATTGGAACCTGTTGTACCAAAAACAGTAAAGTTGGTAGAATTTGTGTCAACTTTTGCTTGGTAGTTACAGTCCAAGTACAAAAAAGTCATCAGATTAGAAAAATAATGCAAGTGCCTTCTTTGGTGGTATCATCTATGTGTTTGATGAAACAACATAACAGATGCTGTTTAATCTGCCTAGAAACTACAGACAGATGGAGTAGTCATGGCTGCCAGAGGGAAATTAGACTGACCTTACATTTCACAGACTAGGCTGTTGTCAGTACAGATTAGCAGACCAAAACACCCAGTCAAAATTACTTTTCAGTCTATGAGCAGGAGTTGGCAACATTTTTCTGTAGAGGACTAACTAGCAAGTTCAGTATTTTTGACTTTGCGGGCTGTATGATCTCTGTTGCAACCTAACCCTGACTTTGTAGCATAGGCAATATGGAAATGAATGGACCTCGGTATGTTCTAATGGGACTTTGCAAAAACAGATTGGTGAGTCAGATTTGGCTTGAGAGCCACAGTTTACTGACCCCTGATGGGGATCACAGATCAGGTGGCTGAAGTGTCAATCCTGGAGCAGTTGCTTAGTATGTCTTAGGCAAACTTCTAAGTGTCCATTTCCCTCCCTCCCTCCCTCCCTTCCTTCTTTCTTTTCTTTCTTTTCTTCTCTCTGTCTCTCTCTCTCCCCTTCTTTCTTTCTATCTCACTTTGTCGCCCTGGGTAGACTGCCGTGGAGTCATAGTTTATAGCAACCTCAAACTTCTGGCTGAAGCGATTCTCTTGCCTCAGCCTCCTAAGTAGCTGGGACTACAGGCGGCTGCCACAGCACCTGGCAATGTTTTTGTTTGTTTGTTTGTTTGGCAGGCCAGGGCCAAGTTTGAACCCACCAGCCCCGGAGCATGTGGCCAGCACCCTAACCACTGAGCTATGGGCAACCCCTTTTCTGTAAAATGGGCTTTAAAGTAGTCTTTGCCTCCTAGGAATATGGCAGGAAATAGTGAGATAATGCATGCACAGTGTTTGGCACAAAGGCTTGATAACTAGAAATTATATTATTTATGGAGCTGTAAAGAATTAGAGAAAGATAAAGTTGACAACTGAACAGTGCATGAAAGTGTTAGATAAATGCGGCTTATATTTGGCTTTATAATAAGATGTGAAAATAGAACTCTTTGTCTTAGTTTTGTTTGAGGCCCCCAGAGTTTGAGTCTGAAGGGCCAGTGTTGCCAGAGGAAGGAATAGATCTCGATATAGGACTTGCAAAAGAGGTGGCTGTGAAATTGGTTTTGCCACCAGCTCTGCTGCTGCTCACCAGTATCTGTGAGCACCTCTCCTTCTGGGCGTATAGCCTAACTTATTTGTTAGTTTCCCTTGCAAGGAGATGATGACCAGGTAACTGAGCTCTAGTTAGTGAAACTAGAAGTGATACGTCCCATTTACAGGCCTGGTCCACTGAAAACATCCAAACACAATCTTGGCTCCTTTTCCCATAAACCAACAAAGTGGAGAGGACATTGAGGACCTAAGGAGTCACACATGGGAGGTGCTTGGTGCCCTGAGTGACTGTGTGAAGCATAGCACCTCTCCCACTTGCTGATCTCTATATGTGGATGTGTGATGAGTGAGGCATAAACTTCTATTGTGTTAAGTTACTGAGATTTTGGTGGTGTTACGGAAGTCAGCTTACACAGACGGTTATACTCAGCCATCGCCAGTTTTAGGTGTATGGTTTTGTCTTTAAGGATTCAGCTTTCAGAGCTTAGAGAAGTATTGTTCAGTAGAACTTTCTGTAAGAATGGAAAATTTTTTTTTAATTACTCATACTTTTTTTTTTTGTTTGTTTGAGACGGAGTCCTACTTTGTCACCCTGGGTAGAGTGCCATGGCATCATAGCTCACAGCAACCTCCAACTCTTAAGTGATCCTCTTGCCTCAGCCTCCTGAGTAGCTGGTACTACATGCGCCCACCACAATGCCTGGCCATTTTTAGAGATGGGGTCTTGCTCTTGCTCAGGCTGGTCTCAAACTCCTGAGCTCAGGCAATCCACCTGCCTCAGCCTTCCAAAATGCTAGGATTATAGGCATGAGCCACTGCACCCAGGCTGAGAATGGAAATGTTTTATCTGCATCATCTAATAGGGTCACCTGTAGCCACATGCCACTGAGCACTTAGAAGATGGCTAGTACACCGAAGAACTGAATTTTTAATTAATTAAAATATGAATGAAAATAGTCACATAGGGTTAGTAGCCTCCCTATTGGACAGGTCAGGGTTAGAGACTGGAAAATTTCTTGGAAGTGTCCTGAGCTGTCACCCTGAGACTTCTTCAGCCTAGTGAGAGTGATATTAAGGAGATTGCTGGGAAAGCTTGATTTATATCCATAGAACCTGTGTGCCAAAGCTGATGCCAGACCATATATGCTAATTCCAGAGGGCCAGAGGCTGTGGCTGGATGGCTGTTCTGAGGTGGAGAAGCAGAAATGGCTGCATTGGGAGCAGCCTCCTCTCCCAGCTTTGTGGGGGCAAAAGGATGCAAGGGTGTTTCTTACGGATCTCTGGGGATGAAGAACCTGGAGTCACTTTGGATGTGGTCTAAGAGGGAACCAGAAGGAATGACGTGACCTCATTGCAATGATACCATTTTTTGTGATTAGAAGTGGTTGGAAGACTTTTTAATGATCTGAGACCAACCAGAAAAATTATAGGATCTACATAGAATTTTATGTAGGGTTGAAAGAAAACTAAGTCCTCATTGTGGGTTTGAAAGGACAATCAGGAGGGAGAGTATAGTTGTTTTCTGAATGTACCCTATGATCCCTGCTTGGGCTAATCTAACATTTATAATTAAAAAGCACTTGAAGGCTCGGCGCCTATAGCTCAACCGGCTAAGGCGCCAGCCACGTACACCTAAGGTGGCGGGTTCGAATCCCCAGCCCGGACCCGCCAAACAACAATGATGGCTGCAACCAAAAAATAGCCGGGCGTTGTGGTGGGCGCCTGTGGTCCCAGCTACTTGGGAGGCAGAGGCAGGAGACTCGCTTGAGCCCAGGAGTTGGAGGTTGCTGTGAGCTGTAATGCCATGGCACTCTACCCAGGGGGACAGCTTGAGGCTCTGTCTCAAAAAAAAAAAAAAAAAAAAAGCACTTGAAGCTCTTTAGAGGAGAAGATGCTGTATCTCAGGGAGTTTTAAGCTCCAAGTTTCCTTTTACACTTTTTCATCCCTACCCATCAAGGCTTTGTTTTGCATCTTTAGGCTCATTTGGGTTCAGACCCCGAGACTGTGTTTTAGGGCATATGGTACATGTAATTTAATGGCAGGCCAAGGAAAAGATCCATGCTGGTGTCTGGCTTCACAGAGGTAAGACTTGGGTGTTGGTTGTGGATTCCTTGCAGTAGTGAGAGGTCATGGGGTGGGTGATTCAGTTCTGCTCCATCAGCTGCTGCTTTCACTTTTTCTCTCTTCGCTTAAGATTTCTGTACCCTAATAACCTCAGCCTAAACAAAGGCCATACAGCTCCCATCAACCCTTCTAAAGTGTTTCTTCTTCTTCTTCTTCTTTTTTTTTTAATGGCGACAGAGTCTTGCTCTGTCACCTAGGCTAGAGTGCCATGTCTAACTCACAGCCACCTCCTGGGTTCAAGCGATCCTCCTGCCTCACCCTCCTGAGTAGCTAGGACTACAGGTACTCACCACTTTGCCTGGTTAATTTTTTCTGCTTTTAGTAGAGATGGGGTCTTGTTCTTTCTTTTTCTGGCTGGTCTTAAACTCTTGACCTCAAATGATCTTCCCCACTCGACTGCCCAGAGTGCTTGGATTACAGACAAAAGTTACTGCTCTGGGCCAGTCCTACATCCTTGTTACTTAAAGTCAGGTCTGGAATCCAGCAATACCAGCATCCACCCCTGCCCCAGCCTTTTAGAAATTCAGAATCTCAGGCCCCACCCAGACCCACTGTATTAGGATCTAAATTTTAATAAGACTCCCAGATGAGGTATATAAATATTAAGGTTTGAGAAGCACTGATTTATAGAATTCCCTCCCTTCTTTCCTTCCTGCCCTTCCTCCCTCTATGCTAAGCAGACTGAGCTCTCAGTATTTCTCAAACTCTCAGGGGAGGGACCCTGATAGACACAGCCCAAGTGTTGTCAACAACCAGCAACCCTTCCTAGAGGGGTGGGGCGCCATGGTACATAACATGCTCCCTCTGGCTCCCTGAGGTTGGGGCATTCTGTCCAAGGAGGGAATGATTGACATCACTGAGAGATTTTTAAAAGGTTTCCATTTACAAAACTGCCTTTAAGTTGTAATTCATTTGCAGTTTAAAAAATCATCTAGGTTCTCTGATTGTAAGTCAGAGCTTCTGATCAGCAGGAGCTAATAATCAGTTGCTATAATATCAGTCAATATGACAGAAACATGGCATTATTAATCTGTGAAACTCTATTTAAAACAAATGCATAATTCTTTAGATTGTTCCAAAACAGACTTTTTCTCTGTCATCATACCTTTAGGAACTAATGCTCTATACCAAAGAATGATTAATTGTTAGAAAAGACTTTAAAAAGGTAATATTTTGCCCCATTATCCCTTGTTTGCTAGAAAATGCATTCTTTCTGAAAACAGAAAAGTAGTGCTAGAATTTAGGGACATTATTTTCCTTCTTCAGTGGACTGAGCAGCTTCCAGTACCAATCTTTTGATGTAGGGTTATTCCAACCACAAAGGGCTAAATTGCTCCAATTCTGAGAGTCCCCTTGCACACAGCATGATGGGATACAGTGTTATTATGGCCCAAATTACCCACCACGCAGTAAGGGGCAGGACTGAGGATTAGTCAGGATGGGGTTTCTCAGATGGTGGTTATATGATGTGGTAGCAGCAGTGTCACTGGAGGGCTCGTTAGAAATGAGTATTCTCAGCCCCACCCAAACTTACTTCATCAGAAACCCCAACGGTGCGGCCTAGGCCTAGCAATCTGTATTTTATTTTATTTTTTTTTATTTTAGCAATCTATATTTTAGTGAGCCTTCCAGATGATTCTGATGCTTGATAAAAATTGAGAGCCACTGAGTCAGGGTACTGCAAACTCATACAGCCAATATACACTCATTGGCTCAAACAAAATAGAAATATATTTGTTACTCACTTAAAGGTACAGGGGTGTGAACAGGTTGACAGAGTGGCCCCCTTCATGTCGTTATTGAGGGACCCAGGATACTGGAGGCACTGCCATCTTTAACACGTGACCTTCACAGTTGCTCTGCAGGTCATCCCAGCCAAAAGAGGGAAGAGCAAGGAGAAGGGGCCATGGGAACTGTTCATATGCTAGATCCAGAAGTGGTTCACACATGGCCCCATTTCACTGGCTAGAACCCAGTCACATGGTCTTACCTAACTGCAGGGGTAATGTAGTCTAGCTTGTGACCCACTCTGGGAGGCTGAGGCGAGTGGATTGCTTGAGCTCAGGAGTGCGAGACCAGCCTGAACAAGAGTGAGACCCTGTCTCTATAAATAGCTGGGCATTGTGGTAGGCAGCTGTAGTCCCAGCTACCCGGGGGGCAGAGGCAAGAGGATCATTTGAGCCCAAGAGTATGAGGTTACTATGAGCTGTGGCACCCTAGCACTCGACTGAGGGGGACAAAGTGAGACTCTGTCTCAAATAAAGAAAAGAAAAAGAAGCAAACATGAATTTTGGTGAGAAATTAGCTATCCCTATCACAAACCCCTTATAGAAATTTCTGAGGTTTTCTATATTCTGTCGTATACTATTTTATGATGTTTATACTATTCTATGTTAGATCAACTCCCTTGGAAGTCTGGTAAAGCTCATAGACTCATTCGCAGAATGTTTTTGAATGCCTAAAATAAAATACATAGAATTCTATAGGACATCAATTGTATTGAAATATAAATTATTGAAAATATCTTTGACAGAGTCATATGTACTTTTTCTTTTTTTTTTGGCTGGGGCTGGGTTTGAACCCGCCACCTCCGGCATATGGGACTGGTGCCCCACTCCTTTGAGCCACAGGCACTGCCCCATATGTACTTCTTTACTGCTGCATTCAATAACAAGATCTAGTGGCAGGTTTACTAACTGCTGTGATTTGAAGTAACGAGTATATGTGGCATTTCCAGATATCCATGCCACTGTAATTTAATATTTAAATATCTGTGATTACTGTTGGTAGCCAAACCTACTAATGTTATCAGGTTTCTGGCCTGAATTCATAGTTGAACCATATACTAAATTTACATTAAAGATTCATGAAAATAAAGGCGATTTTCTCCCATTCAGGTATGTTGGCTGCCCTCCTCATCTCCCTCACATTTTATCCATGGACCCAAGGACTTCCGCTATCCACACATCTAGCCTAGGATGAGGGGAATCATCGCATTCTTGCGGGGTCTTATACGCTTTACACACAGCAGCTTACTGAGGTTCATAACATTTGTATATAGTAAACTTATATCTTATTTACCTATATACCTCAGTTTTTCAGTTATAGTAATAACAAAGTAATTCTTTATATGGCTGATCTGAGTGCAGTGGTGTTTACAACTAATTGATCACAACCAGTTACATATTTCTATGTTCCTTTTTTATTCCCACTGCTTCATGTGACTAGCCTTAAAAATATCCCACAAACAGGGGTGGTGCCTGTGGCTCAAGGAGTAGGGTGCTGGCCCCATATACTGGGGGTGGCAGGTTCAAGCCTGGCCCTGGCCAAAACTCCTAAATAAATAAATTAAATTAAATAAATAAAAATTAAAAAAAATACCCCACAAACAACAGTAATTCTTCATAAATGCTCAGTGAGTCAATGTGTTAAGTTTCCATCTGTTCAGATGCTTTATCAGTAAACTTGATGGTAGTTTGACCTTACATAATCATAATGCTTACCTAAAAATGTTAATTTTCCCCCCCATTTCTGTCTGATTTATCTACATGTTTTATAGACATTTCTTATTTTAATATTCATATTTTACTTTTTTTATTTTGTAGTGACAGAATCTCATTTTATTGCCCTCAGTAGAGTGCCGTGGTGTCACACAGCTCACAGCAACCTCCAACTCCTGGGCTTAGGCAATTCTCTTACCTCAGCCTCCTGAGTAGCTGTGGCACCTGCCACAACGCCTGGCTATTTTTTTTTGTTGTTGTTGCAGTTTGGCAGGGGCCAGGTTTGAACCCGCCACCCTCGGTATGTGGGGCTGGTGCCCTACCCACTGAGCCACAGGCCCTGCCCCTTATTTTACTTTCTTTTCTTTTTGTATTTTAATATTCCTGAGTACTTCCCAGGCCTGGGACTATGTGTCAGTTCATTCTGGATGCATTACTGCCTTATAATCCCTCTGCAGGGGAGCAGAGTGATGAGGGGCCCTGGGTGGAGCTAGATAAACCCAGGTTCTGATTGGGGCTTTTCGAATTGCAAGTCTCTACTTAATCTTAAAAAGTCTCAAGTTTGCTTGTTTTTGCGGTGGGTATTACAAGCTTAGCGCTAAAATGGAGCTTAGTAAATTATTGCTATTAATATTTTCTCCCTTTTCATGCCCGTCAAACAGCCTAGGTAGGTCTGAGTATTTAACTTCGAAGGAAAACAGATAGCCATCCGGAAGCGTAACAGAAAGCGTATGCATTGGAGGTTTTTATTTGCAGCAACAGAATCTGACTGTGACTTAAACCCAAAGAGAATCTATTATGTGTAGATGGGAAGACCCACAGTCAAGACTCTTTCTGGTTAGAACAGAAGAAACTAGGCAGCTTCAGAAGGTCTTTGGTGTAGCTGCTGGAACTAATGAGTTCCTGTTGATTTTTTCAGTCTTTGACATGTCTCCGTATAATATCCAGAGCTCAAGCAAAGAGATTTGAATTTGTTGAGCCTTTGCCATGGGCATGAGATGGTCTGGGTTAAGAAGTGATAAGATCTAGAGTGGGCCATGGAGTACCTTGACTTGACTCTGTGTCCAACCATCAGTAATCACCAGGAAAATGCAGATCAAAGCCGCAATGAGATATCCACGTATCAAGATGGCCATCACCCAGCGATAGCCCCCCAAAGATAGCAAGTATTGGTGAGGACGTGGGGAAATTAACCCTTGTGCATGATTGGTGGGAATGTAAGAGGCTATAGCCACTGTGGGAAGTAGTATGGTGATTTCTCAAAAAATTAAAAAATGGAATTACCCTGTGATCCAGCATTCCCACTTGGGATACACAACCAAGAATAGGAATCAGGATCCTTAAGAGATAAACACATTCCCACGGGTATTGCAGAATTTCTCACAATAGCCAGGACAAGGGAACAACCTAAATGTCTGTTGAAGGGTAAATGGATAAAGAAACTGCAGAGTATACAGAAAGTGGAATATTAGCCTTAAAAAAAGAAGCGATCCTGCCATATGCTCTACCATGGATGAACCTGGAGGGCATTGTGCTCAGTGAAGTAACCCAGCCACGGAAATCCAGATATGCGTGATTCCGCTGATGTATCTAGAGTGGTAAACGTCAGACTCACAAAGTGGAATGGTGGTTGCTAGGGGCTGGAAAGTGGGGGGATGTGAATCTGTGGTACAGTGTTGTGCCTATAGTTAATAATACTGTGCTGTGCACTTAAAAAATTAAGAGAGCAGATCTTAGGGTGTTATTAACATATATACATATGCAAAACTGCACATCTTGAGAAATTACTACCCAAAGTAGAAAGATAGATCGGGGTGGCTTGAAACAGCAGAAGCCCACTACTAAAAGGCATCTGAATGCCCATCACCTAATGGTTAAATGGAGTGGTGTCTAGGTAAGATCAACTTAATAGAAAGAGAAATGGACTTTATACTGACACCATCAAGTCTTATCAACACCTGGAAGAGCTTTTAGCACCACCTACTGTTTTAAAGTAAGATTTGCTTCTGTTAAAAGTCGTGGTTAATTTTTTTAGTAGTATTTGGGACAACCAAATGTCATAAACCAAAGAGCTGTAATAGACCTGGTTTTTGAACCCAGATAGTTTGACTCACTGGACAGTAAATGTCTGGGATTCTCTTGAGCAAAGGAAGTACAAGTGTATTTGGATGTAACAAATCACTGAGGCCTGCATGGTGGTTCTCAGATCTGGAAAAAATGTGAAAGTGGAATGAGAACAACTAAAGGTTAGGAAAGACTGATTTGTCTCACAATGTTATTATCATAAATAATTCTGCATGGATTATTTTCCTGGGCACTGTCGGTACAGTTTCTCTAGGGTGGATACAGGGATGTGGATTCACTCTACTAACATGTTTTAAACTTTTTTTGTTACTTTAATAGTTTGATGCAGTTTTTCTCCCTTAGTTTCTAGAATTTGTGGGCCCCTGAGGATTATTAATAATGATACACGTTAAGCAAATTTGATTGTTTATTACTCATAAGAGAAGGGGAATCTATGTTCTTAACAAGGCAATGTGTTTGACTTACTGTGCTATTGCAGAAGCTACTACATTACCGAGTGATTTGTTCACTCTTCTGCACACGTTTCTGAACGAGGAAGAATTCAAGGGTGTGGGAGGTAGTGCCATCTAGTGGTCAATGACGCTCCTGCTCCTAGAGGTTCTCAGTCTTGAAAATGTAGAAAAAATTACCAGAGAAACTTGTAAATACATTAATGTACACAGTTATGATTTAATAAAGAAATAAAAAAAATGAGGCACAGAACATCCCCTACAGTGGGTCTAATTCAGAAGGAAGGAAGGAGGCTCGGTGCCTGTGGCTCAAGTGGCTAAGGCGCCAGCCACATATACCTAAGGTGGTGGGTTCAAATCCAGCCTGGGCCCGCCAAATAACAATGATGGCTGCAACCAAAAAATAGCCAGGCGTTGTGGCGGGTGCCTGTGGTCCCAGCTACTTGGGAGGCTGAGGCAGGAGACTCGCTTGAGCCCAGGAGTTCGAGGTTACTGTGAGCTGTGATATCACGGGACTCTACCCGGGGGGGACAGCTTGAGGCTCTGTCTCAAACAAACAAACAAACAAACAAACAAAAAACCCCAGAAGGATGGAAAGTGTTTGTGTGTTTGTGTGTGTGTGTGTGTGTCTGTGTGTGTGGTGGGGGGTGTCCAGGCACATGTATATCTAAAAAGCAGCCTGTGTGTTTGTGGGTTCTGATATGTTTGGTCCCAACTCTGCTGGAGAATGCCATTTAGCAGTTGGTTGAGCTCATTCTCCTCCATAATCCTCTTCCCCAGCAGCTGTTGTAGGACCTCCTCAGTTATGTGGGAGTGGTGGGGATCTTCTAGGTCTATTCTGAGTTGAGGAAGACCAGCTGAGCTTGCACACAGGGGAGAGATGGAAACAGACTAATGCATTTGGGGATGAGAAGGGCCCAGACTGACCTCAGCTTTTTCGAATCCATTTGCATTTCTTCCTTGCTAATTTGTTTTGACCTCAGCGCTACTTGTGACTCTGTGGGTCACCCTCTCCATCTGTTTTGTCTTCCCTTCTCATCCTTCATCCTGATGTACAGGGGTCTCCATAATCAGTCTAGCCCATTTCCCGGGTCCCTCGCTGAAAATCCCCCCCTTCACATTAATCTTTTCTCAGAATGCTTCTCCCCATGAAATGCTTTTTTTTTTTTTTTTTTTTTTTTGAGACAGGGTCTCACTCGGGTACCCTGACTAGAGTGCCAAGCTCTTGGGCTCAAGCCATCACCTTGCCTCAGTTTTTCCGTTTTTATTAGAGAAGGGGACCTTGCTCTTGCTCAGGCTGGTCTCAAACTCCTGAGCTCAATCAATCCACCCGCTTCAGCCTCCCAGAGTGCTAGGATTACAGGCATGAGCCACGACGCCCAGCCTCCCCCTGAAATCCTTAATCCTCATTCTTTACGCCTTTATTGCAACCTTTAAGCTTTTTATATATCTTTTAAAATTCAGATGGCCCACAGCTTCAAAGTAGCCCTCCTTGGAGTGCTTTCTGCTTACCCAGCTCTCATTTTCCATCATTCTTAGCTCGTGGCCTCATGCTGGCACATCACCAAAGACTATCTCTTACTGTTATATAAATATGCCACCCATCTGTAAATTATTTTACTTATTCCTTCATGTCTTATGTTGTTCCCTTGCACGTAACATAAATTCTATTCATACCTTAACTGCCACCCACTCAACTAAGTCAAACACAGGCTATTCTCAGCTTCATTCATTGATTTCCTTTTCTGAGATCTGCTAGCACTGAGAGTCCTGACCTGCCCACTTGAACCCCTAATTACACATTCCTGTGTGTTCATGGGCTCTATGTCAGATTTCTTCTTCTGATCATCAGTAAATTACAAGCCCCAAGGCCAGGTGCCATGACACACCTGTAATCCTAGCACTGTGGGAGGCTGAGGTAGGAAGATTACTGGAGCTTTGAGTTTGAGACCAGCCTGAGCAAGAGTGAGATCCTATCTCTACTAAAATTAGAAAAATTAGCTTGGTGTTGTGGCATGTGCCTATAGTCCCAGCTAGTGGGGAGGCTGAGGGAGAAGGATTGCCTGAGCCCAGAGTTTGAGGTTGCTGTGAACTAGGCTGATGCCACAGCACTCTACCCTGGGCAACTGAATGAGACTCTTGTCTCAAAAGTAAACATTATAAGCCGTGATGACAGGGACCATTTTATGTAATTCTTTGGTATTTTTCAACTGCATATTCTCAAATGCGTACTGTGGCTTAGCTAGTCTCACCTTACTGTAAGAGGGAAGGAAAATAACAATTTTATCGTGGGCCGCCTATTTGCCGGACACCATGCTTGGAATTAATTTTACAAGATATTATTTCAAAGCCCTGTGAGTGGGCTTTTATGTATAATGTTATGCATTTCATAGATTAGAACAGTTGGACTCGGAAATGTTTAATAAATTGTGCAGCTATAATGCACAAGTCAGCCTTTGGACCCAGGCCGATCTGATGCCGAAGCCCACATCTTTCATCCCCTGCGTTGCCCCATGCTTAGTTTTGGATCTTCACTTTATGGTGTTGTAGAATGATATTTCACGTTCCTGCTTTTCTTCCTGCTCTCAGGAAGGTGGAGTGGCACGCTACCCTGGCATGATAGTCTCTGTTGCTCCTTGCACCCTGCTTCATCTGAAGTGGAAATACCCCTTGTTCACACAATCTGCTTGATGTTTAAGTAAAGCAGCGTGCCCATCTGCCCCCCTCCCCCCTTTCCTTTTGGACTGGCTTTACTGGATTAAAGACATTTCTTTCTTTCTTTTTTTACCTTTAACAGAGTTTATTTAAGTAAAGAGTGAATCATGAATCAGGCAGTGCTCAGAACCAGAGTTTTGGAGAGCTCCACCCAGCCCTGTGAGCAGGATCTTTTTTCTTTTTTTTTTTTTAAATTAAATCATAGCTATGTACATTAATGCAGTCATGGGGTACAGTGTGCTAGTTTGATATACAATTTGAAATATTTTCATCAAACTGGTTAACATAGCCTTCATGGCATTTTCTTAGTTATTGTGTTAAGACATTTATTCTACATTTAGAAAGATTCACAGGTACCCTTATAAGATGCACCATAGGCGTGGTCCCACCAATCACCCTGCCTCCACTCATCCTCCCTCCTTCCCACCCCTCCCTCTCCCCTTTCCCCGTATTCTTGGGCTATAATTGGCTTATAGCTTTCATATGAACCCAAGTGCCCATCAATCCACGAATGGATCAATAAACTATGGTATATGTACACCATGGAATACTATGCAGCCCTAAAGAAAAACGAAGACTTTACCTCCTTCATGTTTACATGGATGGAACTGGAAAATGTTCTTCTTAGCAAAGTATCACAGGAATGGAAGAAAAAGTATCCAATGTACACAGCCCTTCTATGAAACTAATATATACTTCTCAAATGAAGGAAACAACTTAATTCTAGCCCAAGAATATGGGGAGGGGGTGGGGAAGGGGAGGGAAGAAGGGTGGCTGGGTGGTGGGAGGTTAACCGGAAAGATCACCTATATTTCTGTCTAATAAGGGTACAAGTGAACTTTTCTAGAAATAGAATGTAAATGTTTTGACACAATGACTATGCAAATTACATGAAATTTATGTGAACCAGCTTGATGAAAGTATTTCAAAATGTATATGAAAACACTACACTGTACCCCCTGTTTGCATTAATGTATAGAGCTATCATTTAATAAAAAAAAAAAGGAAGAAAGAAAAAGTATCCAATGTAAGAAAAAAAAAAAGAAAGAAAGCTATAAATTAGTTTCATAGTAGGGCTGAGTACATTGGATACTTTTTCTTCCATTCTTGAGATACTTTGCTAAGAAGAATGTGTTCCAGCACCATCCATGTAAACGTGAAAGAGGTAAAGTTGCCATTTAGTGCCCATCGACCCACGAATGGATCGATAAATTGTGGTATATATACACCATGGAATATTATGCAACCTTAAAGAAAGATGGAGACTACCTCTTTCAAAAACATTTCTTAGTGTAGAGTAACTCGGGGCCTTGAACACTAGGGTGCTTTGCAGAACACATGTGGATAAAACTGCTTGTGTGTTGAGCCTCCTTCACGCTCACTTTGGGAGGTAAAATTATCTCATTGGACATAGTGGGTTTTGGAGCTCTTTGTAGAACCAGCACCAGAGAACTTCCAAACTAACCAGATACAAATCTGTCTTTTTTGGGTTGTGTTTCCTACCACAGGGATTCAGAGCAAGCCCTCGGCATATCAGAAGACGAGTTGCAGCGGCTGCAGCTGCCCGTCTAGAAGAAGTGAAGCCCGTGGTGGAGGTTCACCATCCCAGTGAGCAAGAGTCTTCGGGGAGGAAACGAAGAATCAAGAAAAACAGCCGAGTCCAGCCAGAATTTTATCACTCTGTGCAGGGTGCTTCAACCAGGAGGCCTGTAAGTAGAGATTCGTCTTCTTAGGAATATTAAATACACTGTCAAATAGAGGGGTGGTTCTCTTAGTTTTGAAAAATTATAATTAACTTTTAGTAGTAAAGGTTGTCCTGTTACTCTCAACAAGTGGCGGTGTATGCACGTGAGTGCTTGGAAGGTGCTAGGGCAGGTAGATGTCAGAAAGGCAAGAGGTAGTTACTGTCCAGCAAACTGATCTAAAAACTAGTGAATTCCTGGCCCCATTGGGATGGGGGTCTAGATGAGGAGAGGGGTCATAGATTCATTGAGGTGAAGCATAGTAGTTTAAAGATCAGAGCTGGTGAACAGGTAACGTGAAAGCCAGTGGTGGGACAGGAGATCAGTGACGGGAAGGTGGGGCTGGAGTGTGGGCCGTGGCTGAACCCCTTCTAGAGGCTCTTCATCCGTGAGGCCTTTGATTCCCTGTGCAGCCAGCCCGGGTGGCCGGCTGGGCAGGTCTTGGCTTTCTCAGGTGTGGCCTTTATATCGTTCTAAGGCAAAACCATTGTTCTCTCCTAACCAAGTGCCGGTGTCTCTGTAGGCTACAGTGCTTACCTTTCTTGGGAAATCTGGGGTTCAGCCGGGAGCTTATCTTCATCTCCTTCTCACTTCTGAGCACATTGTCCTGCGCACTCTGGTTCTGTTTTCTTGGTTGGGGTTCTAACAAAAAACAGGAATTTGGTGCTTAGAAAATGACATATTAAAACTTTATTTCATGACCATAATAATTTTCCATTGCATTAGCATTAAAAAAAAGTCTGTGTCAGGCGTGGCTCGAGGAGTAGGGCACCGGCCCCATATGCCGGGGGTGGTGGGTTCAAACCCAGCCCCGGCCAAAAAACTGCCAAAAAAAAAAAAAACAACAAGTGTCTGTGTCATTCATCCCTATGCTGTAGGGAGCATATTATTGTTGTTTCTCATGCCAACCTGGGGAGACATCAAGTCTTTGTCTGTCATTGAAACAGAACTGCCCTTCTGTAGGGGCTTAATGGTGTGGCAGACACACCTGGAGATTGTTAGAAGGCCAGGAGTGTAACTAGACCATCGGCAGATGGTAAGAAGCTAAATTCTTTTATAGAGAAGGACCTGTTTATCTCTAACCAATTGCAAAATAAGCGTTCAGTTGTCCCTCAGTTTACATGGGAGATTGGTTCCCGCCCCTGCCCCCCAAATCCTCACTCCAGTCCCTCAGTTGGCTTTCCATATATTAGACATGGGTTTTGCATCCCATGAATACTGTATTTTCAGCCTATGTTTGACTGAAAAAGTTTGGGAAAAAAATCTGCATATAAGTGGATCTCCTCTGTTCATGCTCATGTTGTTTCAGGGTTCATTATGCATCTTTAGAGGTGAGAGTCTTCATGATTTAATAAAACAAAGGCTATCTAAGTAGAATTTGGCATCTATACAGAGAAATATGAAATAGGACGATTTATTCATTTGGCAAACATATGGTTTTTATACAAGAGATAAAGGACATACACACAGGTATTATGTTGATAAGTAGCAGTTACCAAGAACTTAGTGTGTAACAGGTGTTATTCTGTGTCACTCCCTTAACAATCCTGTAAGATAGATGTCTTTATTCATATTTTTATGAGCAATAAAACGGAGGCCAGAGAGGCTAAATAACTTGCCTTAAGCTACCACCGAGTTGTTTGGGGCAGAGTATAGGATCTGGCTGTCAGCAGCTCTAGAGCCCAAATGTTACCCCGTACTCTGGTACCTTCCTGTACGACCAGGTTGCTATGAACTCACAGCTGGGTCAATTGATAGACAGGCAAATAAGTAAACCTAATGCGTGTTCTGTACTTTGGGAGTCCTATCGTAGAGTTATACACAAGGCATTATGGAATTATCTTGGATGTCCAGAAATATTTACGAATAAGCAACACCTGAGATGAGTCATGAAGGATAAGAAGGGGTTACTGAGTACAAAGTAGAAATGGGCAGCCCAGATGAGAGGAGGACATGAAAACACAGAGGATGAGAGAGCGTGGCTTCGTCAGTGCAGCCCCGGAGGTGGTGCTGTGAGACGAGACCGGGCGGGTTAGGGAGAGGCCAGATTATAGAGGATTGGTATATTATGCTAAATCAGCGGTTCTCAATCTGTGGGTTGCGACCCACAGGAACTGTATTAAAGGGTAGCGGCATTAGGAAGGTTGAGAACCACTGTGCTAAATAGTTGGACTTATCAGCTTGGTGGCTCATGCCTATAATCCTAGCACTTTGGGAGGCTGAGGTGAGTGGATGGCTTGAGTTCAAGACCAGCCTGAGCAAGAGTGAGACCCCTGTCTTTACTAAAAATAGAAAAACTAAGACAAGAGTTGGGATTAAGTTGGGCTTTAAAATATGGGTAGAGGGCAGGGAGTGGTTAGGGAGCAGGTGTCAGGGCTGGGAAGTAGAGTAAGCAACAGCAGTGGGAACGGACTGGTTGTGGGGATTTATATGAAAGAACTACAGGCTGAAATACTCTAGCCTGGGCAACAGAGTGAGGTTTTGTTTAAAAAAAAAAAAAGATAGTTCCTTCCATTTTCTCCTCCCCAAGACTCTTGAGTTCTTTTTGAGGGCCGTATCATATGATCTTAGAATATCCCCTGGCGGCTGAATGTATTTTATTAAGTAAATGATAATTTGTGTATGAAATAAAGTTTATGAAATGAGTGGTTAGGTAGTAATTCTGGGAACAGAAAGGGGTCCATCCCTCAGTGAGGGGGTTTACTGTAAAACCCCTTCATTGTAGTTATGGTGAGGATCTAATTACTTTATTGAAGAGTTGGGATTCAGTTGGGCTTTAAAATATGGGTAGAGGGCAGGGAGTGGCTAGGGAGCAGCTGTCGGGGCTGGGAAGTAGAGTAAGCAACAGTAGTGAGAACAGACTGGTTGTGGGGATTTATATGAAAGAAAGAATTACAGGCTAAAGCTAGAAAAATAGACTGGGGCCAAAGTACATTTCAGATGACCGCTAGTTTCAACTTTATTTTCTGTGCCTCTTGGAGACACTGGAACAGGTGAGTAGCATGATCAAAGCATAATTTAGGAAGATTTTAAGCATGTGCCAGATGAGTCGGGGGAAGGACAGGGGACAGTTAAGTAGCTACTGCAGTAGTCCAGGAATGAGGTGATTAGGGACAGAGTTTGGGACCAGCCCCTGGTGCTTTCTACGGGTGTCTGATGACTATGGTGGGGAATCTGAAAATGGCCTCAACTTCTCCCTTGAAGGGTCAATTGGAAAAGAGACAGGTGAGAGAGTGGCATGGAGGCTACTCAGTTGCTTGGAGAGTATTCTTTAGGGCAGGTAAAGCTTAGTCCCACCATCTTATCGCATCTCCTATCAGTTGTCTTGGAAACTGGAAATTGTCCGAGTTGGAAGTGAGGGAGCAGGGGCTCCATGTCTCAGGAGATTTCTGTGCAGTCTTGTGAAACCTTACAGCAGCCTCTGCTGACACTCCCCTGTTTTCAGGCCATATGTGGATTTGAATTGAGGCTGTGCCCTGTCCCGGATTTGGTCAGATGCAGTCAGTAGTACCAACTGGGGTTACCTTATTCAATATGTGCCCAAAGCCTTTGTCTTCTCTAACTTACCCATTTGGAGAAAATCAGTGTTAATACTGCATTGTGCTGCAAAAGCAACTATGATCGTGGTTAGGAGGTGGAATTAAAATTAATCAGCTGTGGGGCGGCGCCTGTGGCTCAAAGGAGTAGGGCACCAGCCCCATATGCTGACGGTGGTGGTTTCAAACCCAGCCCCGGCCAAAAACTGCAAAAAATAATCAGCTATGGCAATTCAGTATTATTGGAATGAGTTTCTGTGAAGCCCTCCAGGCATTTCCAGTGGCAAGCTGGATAAGGAATAGGCTCATGAGTAAGAAAGGCTGAAACACAAGTAGCTGCAAAGATGAATCAGAACATGTGACTGTGCAGTTTCTGCCACTTTCAGTGGGACTGTCCTTTTGATGAAGTGTCACGTGGAATGCATCCGCTTCAGCACCTTGGACTGCTCTGCTTATTCTGATTTTATAAGTTAATCTCAAATGTGTCTATAAGAGTTTGTAATGGAGATCAGTAATACAACCTTTTATTTCACTCGTTTGGAAAATTAGGTGCTTTTAAAGGTGAGTAAACTAAAAATTTATCCTGATTTTTTCTCAGTACATACTTCTTGGCGTTTATACTGTGTATTAGATGTGTTGGCTGGGCTTGGTGACTCACACATGTAATCCTAGCACTTTGGGAGGCTGAAGTGGGAGGATTGCTTGAGGTCAGGGGTTTGAGATCAGTCCAAGAGCAAGATCCCATCTCTATAAAAAATTAAAAATAAAAAATTAGGCCTGGGTGTGGTGTCTTACTCCTGTAATCCTAGCATTCTGGGAGGCTGAGGTGGGTGGACTGCCTGAGCTCAGAAGTTCAAGACCCGCCTGAGCAAGAGCAAGAGCCTATCTCTACTAAACATAGAAAAACTAGCCAGGCATGTGGTAGGCATGTGTATTCCCAGCTACTTGGGAGGTTGAGGCAAGAGTATTGCTTGATCCTAAGAGTTTGAGGTTGCTGTGAGCTATGATACCACGGCACTCCACCCAGAGTGACAGTGAGATTGTCTTAAAAAAAAATTAAAAATAATTAGCCAGACATGGTGGAGTGTTCCCATAATCCCCACTACTCAGTAGGCTGAGGGAGGAGGATCACAGGAGGACCACTTAGCCCAGGAGTTGGAGGTTGCAGTGAGGTATGATGAGGCCCCTTCATTGTAGCTTGGGTAACAGAGCAAGGCTCTGTCTCGAAAAAAAAGAAAAAAAAAGTCACTAGGATGCTTGGGAACATTTTACTCCCCTGGAGAGGAACGATAATTAGATTCACATTTCTATTTGTTCTTCAGTATTTTAACATTGCAAAACACATTTTGTTTCTGAATATTAGAATTTTAAAAAGTCATCATCATCACAAGAGCTCTTGCCCTTAATCTTCCTGGTAATTTTCTGGGGTAGATGCTCACTTTCCAGGGGAGGAAACTGTTAAGGTCCCACAGCTGGTAGATAATGGAGCCAGCATTTAAACCCAGGCGCTCTTGACTTGAGCAGTTTGAGAATGGAGAATTCCAACTGACCACAATTTTAGTGCAAGAGGTGTAATTGAATCACCCTCATGAAGGATTGGAATTACTTTCAGTCTCAGTTTTCCTAACTCTAGATGGTAGTTATAGTTGAGATCTTTGTGTTTTTTAAGCTATTAATCAATTAGGACCTATTTTAAGATGGTATTGAAAAACCATAGATAAACCTGATAGCTCATTTTTTTGCTATGCATTTTATTGGGTTTGTTTGTCTGTGGCACAGCACCTAGGAAGCAGCCAAAGTCATTTTGCCCTATTGCCTACTCACATGAACCAGTTAATGTGTAACTCTCAGGCCCAAGAGGTATTTGTGCGGTTTGAGGTCGAGGGTGGTGTATAGGGAAATAAGAGTTTTAGAGCACTAGGAAACAGTCAAACGCACTGATTCCTGTTACATTTCACTGATTCCAGGTTTTCACACTTCAACAGAATTGCCTACATTTGCATGTGACTTGCCATTGCTGAGACCCCCTCAGAGCTGAAAGAAATTTCATGAAAATCAGTGCTCCTAGGTTATTGCTTCCCTGCTGGGAAAATTTTGCCTGTGAGCTTCTGTTTTCTCACTTTTGGGCCTCAAACCCAAGCAGGCAACTGGATTATTGAGCCTGAAAATTTTGATTCAGGTATTGAAGGACAGGTAGGCCTGGTACAGCGATTGATCCTGTTTTCTGAAGTAGTAAATTTGAAGGCAGAAGCAGGTTTGGGTTGAAGGGCAAAAAAAAAAAATTCTTTTGTATTTACCTTGATGGATCTGGAGAACATCTTCCTAAATAAACTATCACAAGAACGAAAAACACAAGCATCCAGTGGACTCAATGCTGATATGAAACGAGTAGATGAACAAGGAAAAAAATCACAATTAAACTCAAGTGGGGGAGGAGGAGGAGGGGAGGGGGTTTGGTAAGCTCTCACCTGCTGGGTGCAATGTCGGGGTATATGGCTTAGCCTCTGGATGAAGGGCTTAACTACAGCTTGGACCTTTACCTAACAAACGCAAACAGTGTATCATGATCATTTGTACCCACACATTAATCTGAAATTCAAAACTATTTCCAACCTGGATATGTTAAGTTTGAAATAGCGATTGGATATATTTGTGTCTGGATTTCATGGAAGGTGTGGGTTTGGACTCGGTAGTTATTAGTACGTAAGACTGGATGGGATGACGTAGGAAGTGAAAACTGATGAAGAGAAGAGAAGACAGTTGAGGACTGAACCTTGAAGTCCTCAGTGTTGAGATTTGGGGGAGGACTGAGCTTCCCTTATAACGTCCAACTCTTCCCTCAGAAATAGAGATGCCTTAAAGAGAGATGAGTCCAGGGCTCTTGACTTTCATTGAAAGATACTCATCTTCAGCCAAGAAAAGGCCATTCAGGTAGAGAAGGCCGTTTTCTAGTCTGTACTGGAGACAATAGCAGAAAGGGATTTCCGGATCGTTCAGAGCTCTGTTCCTCCCCTGCGTTCTGCCCCACTAAACCACTTCCTTGACCTCCCCATTCTTTGCCTTCTGTTGTTGGTTACTGTTTTTGAGTCTTGGGGAAATTTTCTGCTTTTCTAATCAGCTTAGATTGATGTGAGGCTACATGATATTTTGGAAGATTGCATAGTTTTAATTTTTTAAAATTAATATTAACAAGATTTTAGATCATCTTTATAGCTGGGAAATGGTTGCAGTATAGAAACGGCTTGACATATATCCTTGATCTCATTGAAAATATGGCAGGGTGTTTCTCTGTTCCTTTCCTGCTCAGATTATTAAATGGGCTTCCCTTTCCCTTTCCTTTTCAAATGTTTTGGTGGAGGCAGCATTATTTGCATAACCTCAGGACACTTCCCCTTCTGTGGAAGGGTGGACTTCACAGCTCATACCTTGCTTTGGCTGATTAGTGGGCATATCCAAAGCTCTTAAAGGAAATGTTTGTCTCCTTTTCCTCTTTGGAATTCTAGAGAATGAGTTGAATTAATGCAGTCAAATTTCTTTTGCCAACTACCTGAAAAGGATTTCATTGAATGACACCCATTCAATTTACAGAATCTTTGCTACACATTGCTGTACTCCTATAACATCCCTTTTTAGGCTCTTAATTAATGGAATCTTATAAAAGATTTCATTTATTTTAAATCTACCATCAAAAGATTTGAGATTAATTGGTATGCAGGAGCATGCAACATAGCTCAACTATACTGAATGAACAGTGTTAATATAGGGTTTAGCCTCTTAAACAACTTATGAAACCGGAGTGAACTTGATAAAGGGATTCATATGCTCTACTTGGAGAACAATAAACCTATCTTTGTAACTTTGTAAATGATTCTTTCTGAGGTTAGTATTTTGACTGCAGCCAGGTCTCTTGCCATTCTTTTTCTGTCTTGTGTTGTACTGAGAGTCACCTGTTGTCTTTCAAAAAACCCTTAAATCCTTTCAGCTCCAAGCAAAGGAAACATAAAGAAAACCTTTTTCTTTTTTTTCTTTTTTTTTTTTTTTAAGAGAGAGAGTCACACTTTGTCATCCTTGGTAGAGTGCTATAGCGTCACACCACTCACAGCAACCTCCAGCTCCTGGGCTTAGGAGATTCTCCTGCCTCAGTCTCCTGAGCAGCTGGGACCACAGGCACCCGCCACAACACCTGGCTATTTTTTGTTGCAGTGTGGCCAGGCTGGGTTTGAACCTGCCACCCTCAGTATGTGGGGCCGGTGCCCTACTCACTGAGCCACAAGTGCCACCTGAAAACATTTTTCTTTTCTTTTCTTTTTTTTTTTTTATTGAATGGTAACTATGTACATTAATGCACTTCTAGGGTACAGTGTGGAGTTTTCACATGCTATCCGAAACACTTCCATCAAACTGGTTAACATAGCCTTCATGTCATTTTCTTAGTTATTATTTTAAAACATTCACATTCTACTCTTAGAAAGATTCACTTGTACCCTTGAAACATTTTTCTTTTTAAGAAAAACATTTAGGGCTCGGCGCCTATAGCTCAACTGGCTAAGGCGCCAGCCACGTACACCTAAGGTGGCGGGTTCAAATCCCCAGCCCGGACCCGCCAAACAA
>NW_003852430.1:5242715-5257485 GCF_000181295.1 Otolemur garnettii | reverse complement strand
CACCTGTGGTCCCAGCTACTTGGGAGGCTGAGGCAGGAGACTCGCTTGAGCCCAGGAGTTGGAGGTTGCAGTGAGCTGAGATGCTACGGTACTCTGCCCAGGGGGACAGCTTGAGGCTCTGTCTCAAAAAAAAAAAAAAAAAAAAATTCAATATGAAAATTGAACATATTCAAACAAAATTTAGTTTGTACCTTGGGAGAGGGGAGTCAGTTCTGGAAGTGACAGAGATGTTTCAGAGACCAGCCTGACCAAGAGCAAGACCTCGTTTCTCCTAAAAATAGAAAAATTAGCTCAGCATGGTGGCCCGTGCCTATAGTCCCAGCTACTCAGGAGGCTGAGGCAAGAGGATTGCCTGGAGCCCAAGAGTTTGAGGCTACTATGAGCTATCATGACACCATGGGGCTCTCTCTACCAGGGGCATACAATGAGACTCCATCTCAAAACGAAAAAACTATAAATAGTGTACTTTAGGTTGATAATGATATGTTGATTTTGTTTAAAGTAGTTGTTATCTTTTAGAGATGGATACTGAAATATTTAATAATGAAATAAGATCCCTGAAATTGGCTTTTAAATAATCCAGTGGAGTGGGGGAGAAAATGTGGGTAGGGATACAGTTGAAATTATACTGAGCGGGAGATGGTGATAGTTGGAGCTGTGTATTATGTACTTGGCAGCCCTTTATACTTTCTTTTTGCTGTCTGTATAAGCTTGAAATTTTCCACAATGAAAGGTTTAAGACATTAGAAAAAGGAAACAACCCTTTATCTGAAGTTTATGTCCTCCATACTTTGCTTCACC
Source organism: Otolemur garnettii (assembly GCF_000181295.1). Classification (NCBI taxonomy): domain Eukaryota; kingdom Metazoa; phylum Chordata; class Mammalia; order Primates; family Galagidae; genus Otolemur; species Otolemur garnettii. Next base: position 5,256,684 of record NW_003852430.1, on the reverse strand, counting down.
AAATCCCTCTTCTGGCTTTTGTTTTCCATAGATGAAGCCTAAATTTTTGTCAGTAACACTTCCAGAGTTTAGATATTTATTATTAAAAGGTTTCTAGAAAAGCCTAAGGGGGCAATATTCCCATCGCCATCTTCTGATTTCTTTTTAAAATTTATTTCTTTTAACAAAGAACTGTTTGCTAACTTGATGGTTTTTTGCGGACAACCTTTAAAAAACCATCTTGGTGAATTGTGCCTAAAATGTGCATCGTATTTAAAATTTAGATAATGTAATATAGATACAGAATTATATAGACACAGTCTTCTCTTTTAATATCTAACAGCTGGCTTTTCTCCCCAAATTGCCATTTTTGTTCTTTGCAGACCAACTTGTAAGAGACTAGAATCATTACTGGAACAAAACTGACCCCAAAAGGCGACATGCTCTTATCTTACTTGACTTTATCTTGCTGAAATTCAAATGACACTTGGTCTAACAATTTTTCATAATAATATTGGTGTAGGGGGAGGGGACGGGCTATTCCAGCCACACTTGTTCTAGCCATATTACACTTGCATCTTCTTACAGAGCTCATGAAATTTTGATGATGGCTAAAATGCAAGATATTGAGTTGCCTAATCGATTGGAGTTAATCTTTGATATTGACATCACATTCCATTATGCGACTCTCGACTCAGGAGATGGTTTTCCAGTGCTAGACTATTTGCTTTCATCTTGCTGCTCATAATTCTACTTTTCTGTTGCTAAAAAGGGAGGTGAACCAATGATTTAAGCATTTTCAGCTCTGTTGAAAGCTTCGAGTTCGAAACTGTCATTAGGTTAGAATGCTTTAGAATTATCTGTGCATTTTCTTATATGTTAGTCCTATTACAAATAAGCATGAATAATTGAGAACAGAGTATAATTTTTAGCTGCTTTTTGCCAAATGCAGTAAAATCCACCATTGACCTTCTCTAAAACTGGATAGCTGGATGCGGATACCTTCCAGAAGCAGTGGGGTCCTTACAGGACATGTGCTCTCATGCTATTGATTTTCACCACTTTGCAGCCACAGAAAAATACTTATTTCTAAGTGGCCAGCATCAGTGTTGAAAATGAGCCCATTTTTCTTGCCTATCAGAATAACCGTTTCCCTTGGACTGTGATAATCACTTGTGACGTGTTACACTCAGCCTTTTCTCCTCCTTCTGCATTTCAAGAAGGTTAAACATCATTGAACATAAACCTTCGTCCCAGGAGTTCAGAAGGGCAAAGATTACACATTCAACTTGAATACACACTTTAAAGTGGAGTTCCGTGCTCATTTAGCCCTTTGGAGTTTTTAGCAAGAGGTGTCTGAAAAATCATCAGCTGAGATTTTTGGCACCTTCACCCACCTCCCCCCCTTTTGTGTTTGGTGCTTTTTAAATCTGTGAAACAGAAGGTTAGCCACCCATTTAATACAGTGTGAACTTGAGTTAGTCAGACTAGATTTCTTCCTCTGGTGACAAATTATAGACATTGTGGTTTTTACCAATAGAGAGAAATCACTTAGATTAAATACCAGATTGTTATTTTTTTGAATTGTATGATTGCCTCTTCTTAGGAGGCAATCTGAGTATGGTTGGAGGGTTTTAGAATTCTGTGGCCCACAGTCTACTCTTAAAAACCTGGATTTTTTTTTTTTTTAATATAAAAATGCACTGTTGGGCCTGAAGGTGGAGTAAGATCAGCTAATTGGATGTTAGGCATTGTCTGATTCTTTTTGTAGTTACTTATTGTTTGTTTAATAGTCTTAGTTATTTTCACTTTTTAAAATTTCTTCAGGTGTATACAACTTTGATATAGAGTATTTTTTATATTATCATGTACTGTGTATACGTATTTCATTAATCGATAATTAAAAGTATCTTCTTATTTAATCATGGAATTAGGTGAGTTGAAAAACAAATAGTAGTTCTGCTTTCAAAGAAATATATTATCACTAAAATTATTTTTCCAAATTAATTTCTTCACTGTTCTTCTGTCTCTTATTCTGACTTTAATAGTGAGAAGAATTATGTCCCCAGAGGAAAGAGATTGTGCTTTGTGTTCAAAACCTTAGCTCCCGGAAGCTGTAGGATTTCAATAAATTTTTAATAATGAACCTCTAGTCTACTTTTTTTTTCTAAAGAGTTATTGCTTAGTTTTCAAAGAGTAAGCGAAAGTTGTAAAGTGAGAAGGGATAGAAAAAAGGAGAATGGTGGACTCGGTTGTCGTGACTAGTAGCACGGTAGGTGGTGTTTTATACACCCAAAGGGGCCTTCTTGATACTATTTAGTAATGGGCTGGGCCTGGTTTAGTTTTGCTGGAGCCAAGACTTCACAGAAAAGCTTAAGGGAACATAAGCAGTATAAAGAAGTGGCTAAGAGTGTGCATTCTGGGGCCACACAGCCTAACGTGAACTTAAATTCTGGCTTTAACATTTACCAGCTCACTGTCTTTGGGCAAGTGAGTTATTTTTTTCTCTGTGGCTCAGATTCCTCAACTTTAGAAGGGGGGTGTTCATAATAGTACTGTGTGGCATGATCTTTATAGATTTGAATGAGCAAGAAAATTTAATCATAGTGTGCTCTTTAATTCAGCAGTGAATAATATTAACATGGAATTACCCATGACATCCCTGAATATGGATTTATGCAAACATTTTGTAAAAAAGTTGTAATTCTTGTTTATCATAATAGGGACTCAATAGATAATATTGAAAATTAATGAATCAAATGCCATAGGGAAACAAAAGGAATTAAAAGTAGTTGTATGTGGGAAGTAGAGCCAGAAGACCACAATCTTTGTGTGTAATATATTTATTGATTAGGATGCAAAGAGAAATTGAATTTGTTCTTTCTTACTAGTCATCATTCACCTACTCAGAACAGGCTTTGTACCTTTACTGGTCATTCTCACATACTGGAAAGTCCCTGGGTCAGTTTTTAGCCCACTCGATAATAACGTCCCGCCAGCGTGGCTTTTTGAATTATTACAACTTTGTGTTCTAAGTTAGTATTTTCCCCTTACCTCAGCTTGAGCCAGATTCAGGCTGAAGTGGCAAAGGGTCTGGCTGGCTTCTTCTCCTTTCTTCCCTTATTTTTTCTCGGCCCCTCCAGTTGTTGCTTCTGACTGTTCTAGGATTGGTCCCAGGAGAGAGGATGATCAAGGGACAGGGGCCTCGTTTTGCACAACCCATGTAGTCGTGATCTGGCATCGGTGCCCCGAATGTGTTTTAGTTCCTTCCATCTGAGAAAGTCTTTTTCTGCTTGTGTATTCCTGCCTGGGGCCCCCGAGCTTCTGATGGTTCCCCCCCTCTGTCAGCTCCTCCTGCCATCCACAAACTCCTCCTAGATGGGAGCTTAAACCTCCTCCCTTTGAAAAGGAGCTTAAACCTTTTTTCTTGTGTCTTTGCTGCCACAAAGGGGCAGCTCAGTGCCAGGCGGACCGTTTACTCCAGCCACTGTCTTCACCTGGAGATTCTTTCGTGAGAGTCATAGTCCAACCATATGTTCCCTGACTCCAGGGGAGTCATGCTTTGCCCTTCAGCGGTCTCTTTGACCTCTTGGTCTCTTTAAGGTACAGGGTAAACACCCCAACTCCTCCTCTAGTAAGGACTGCTCAAGGCATCAATAGCTGTCTCCAGACAATCTCCTCTGGGTTTCTGGTTCTGTTTCTCTCTCTCAGTGTGGTGATGGGCTCAGCTCACATGGCTCTGCTTGGTGTCACCCTCACTTAACAGTGCTTTTTGTATATTTGTGGAGAAGATTTTTTTTTTGATTTCTAATCTATTGCAGGTCAACCCATGGCCCTTTAATGCATGACTGGTGTTCAGCTCACATCACAGGTGACTTACCACGTGAGGTCAGCTGCCCTTGAAATGATCTGTTCAACACAGCAAGTCTCCGACCAGTTGCATTTCCAAGGCAATGTCAAATTATTCTAAAAGTTCCTAAATACTTCTGATTTCTACAGTTATCATGTAGCAAACCAGTAAAAATCATTCTCAGACTGATACCAGTCCTTGGGCAAGATTTAAATTGTTCTAACATTTTCTTTCAGGATAGGGGGATAGTGGCATTTATTGTATCATTCCTGGCCTTTGGGATATCAGCTGAAGTGGATCAAAAAAGTTCTAATTTAATATTCTGTATCTTTATTAATTCCATATATGTTTGCTTTGTGCTACAGATCCTATAAAAATAAAACATGTATGCTGGATATGGTGGCACAGGCATTTAGAGCCAGCTATTTGGGAGTCTGAGGCAGGAGGAGCACTTGCGCTCAGAAGTTTGTGTCCAGCCTGGGCAACATAGCAAGACCCTGCTTCTAAAATCAATCAATCAATCCATTAATCAATAATCTTCCACTCTAGAAAGGGGAGAGAGATGATAAACAAATAACTAAATATACATTATGTTGGGAGGTGGCAAAGCGGTATGAAGGAAAAGGCTTCAAGTGAGGGGGAGGATCACGCAGGGGGTGGCTGGCAAGCTGCAGGGTCACATTGCACAGTCAGGGAACATCTTTGATAAGGTGACATTTGATCAGTAACCTGCCTATTCGGTGACAGAGCCAACTCTCTGGGTAAGAGCCTTTTAGGCCAAGTGCTCTTTAGAGTTATTTGCATCTTAATTTATGGGCATATTTTACTTTGATAAAAATAAAAGTCAATTTTAAAATGAATGGGGGTAGGGAAAGGAATGGGTGACGAGGACTTGGAGCGAGCATTTGCAGATTACTGTTTAAAGAAGGTTGCCCAACGTGAGTCTGAAGAATTTAGGCAGTAAGCTGGTGGGGTATAGGATTCAGGAAGGTCTCTCTTTCTGAATCTCATTTGAGATGTTTTAGGAAGAAGAAAGGGGCCTATCCTGGGCCTGGACAGAATGGAGGTGAGGGTAACTGTAGGAATAGACACATTCTGGGACAGCCAGAGGTCGTTACATAGTTACCGTGGTGAGGGCACCTGGTATTAGGTCAAGCTGCCTGGTTGAGTAGTTTTCAAAGCTAGTCTCAGCAGTGTAGGATGAGGAGTTGAGGGGAATATTTCAGCTGATTTATTAAGATGGAGGGTGGGCTGGGATATTGATGTCAAGGAAATGCTTGAAATGATGCATCACAAGGCCGGACGAGGAAGAACAGGAAATCTTCACAGCAGTAATGGATCTGACCAGGAACAAAAAGGATTGGAGGTCTGGATTAGCTTGAAGAGGAGTGAGAATTGGAGAGCCAGAAATTGGAGGTCACGTTGTTGGATTAGGATGAGAGGTTTTCAGAGTTGGTTGAGTTCCAGGTGATGTCATCATCCAGAATGAGGACAAAGGGGTGGCTGGCAGAAGAGGAGAGCCGGCGATGACAATTCGAGTTCAGGAGGCCAGGAACCTTTGTTCTGAGGTGCTGGATGGCTCACCACACGAATGTGCGAATCTTCCCAGATGATAACAGCACTCAGAGCCAGAGAAGAAACGATGAATCAGGCTCCAGAGTCCTCGTGAGGGGGTGGGGCCAGACCTCAGACAGTGACAATTCAGGGAGGGGAAGAAAGTGGCATTGGATAATGGCTCAGGTCTCAGAGAGGGGCAGGATTTTGGTGGGACCTGCCAGAGGGAGGCAGAGGTACAGAGGGCAGGCTCTTCACAAGGTAAGACAAGCGGTGGAGATGGCACCTTCTGTGATGAGGTAGAGCTTGTTGACAATGAAATGAAGACAGTTCCAGAGAGGGCATACGGAGAGTTGGCAGGGAGGCCAGCAGTGCAGGACGCACAGACCAGCAGAAGGACGACAGTCTCTGAGAAGAGAGCTGCCCCCAGGGTTGGATTGGGGGCAGTATTGGAATACCGCAGGCAGTTGGTGAGTTCACCAGCAGCTCTAGGGGAATGGCCCCAGGGGCAGGCAGAGATAGCACTCTGCCAGCCACACTGACAGTCTTGCCGCCTTGGCTCCTGGCCAGCGGCGTGTCCACTGGACCCTCTAGCCTGTGCTTATGGGGATCACAGAGACCTAAAATAAGAATTTTGGAATATGAGCTTTAAAAAGTTTATTTTTATTATTTATTTATTTTTTGTAGAGACAGAGTCTCACTCTGTTGCCCTTGGTAGAGGGCCATGGCATTACAGCTCACAGCAACCTCCAACTCCTGGGCTTAGGTGATTCTCTTGCCTCAGCCTCCCAAGTAGCTGGGACTACAGGCACCTGCCACAATGCCCAGCTATTTTTCGTTGCAGTTCAGCTAGGGCTGGGTTTGAACCCATCACCCTCAGTATATGGGGTGGCACCCTACTCACTGAGCCACAGGTGCTGTCCTTTAAAGCTATTTTAATGACTACAAAATGTATCATTTTTTCAATGGTTCAGTTGAGGTTCAACGTTTCTATAATGGTGCATAAATGAAGTTTAAAAATACAGAAAAATGATTTTTAACAAAACTTAGATTTTGTTTATTTATTGACAAAGTCTTACTTTGTAACCCTTGGAGAGCTGTGGCCTCATAGCTCACAGCAACCTCAAACTCTTGGGCTCAAGTGATCCTCTTGCCTCAGCCTCCCAAGTAGCTGGGACTATAAGAGTTCGCCACAACACTTAGCTATTTTTAGAGATGGGGTCTTGCTCTTGCTTAGGCTGGTCTCAAACCCCTGAGCTCAGGCAATACATCTGCCTCAGCCTCCCAGAGTGCGAAACTTAAATTTTAAATAATAGAAGACCTTCTAAAGCTAGGCACTATGGCTCCTGCCTATAATCCTAGCACTTTGGGAGGTTGAGATCTATAGTTGGAGACTAGCCTGAGCAAAGCAAGACTCCATTTCTACTAAAAATAGGAAAAATAAGCCAGGTATTGTGAAGGGGAGGGGGGCAAACCTGTAACCCCAGCTACTTAGGAGGCCAAGGCAGGAAGATCTTTTTAGCCCAATAGTTTGAGGTTGCTGTGAGCTAGTATGATGCCATGGCACACTAGCCTGGGGCAACAGAGGGAGACGTCTACTTCAAAAAGGAAAAATAAAAAACCTTTCAAACATTTAATGTAAGAATATGTTGAATTTGTCTGATCCTATGTCTGACGTGATATGGATGGAGCCTGTAAAAGCATATGTAGGGCCCTGTGAAGATCTTAAAACATCTTTCGCTCAGTCAGGAGTTGTACAGAAGGTTGTGTTTGTGTGCAATTAAAGATGGCATTAGTTAAAGATAACCAGGCCTCTAATACGAACCTTTCTGTGTGGCTGGGAGGGGCTCCACTCACTATTCAATGAATCTCACCTCCCAAGGGAATTTGTTTTGACGGCTACCTTGGTGATTTGGAGGCCTAGTTTTATTATTTCTTTGAAATCTCTTAAATATAGAGAAAGAATATAGATTTTGAAGTTTTAAGGCCTGGATTTATTATTTTTTTAATTTTTTTTGAGACCGAGTCTTAAGCTGTTGCCCTGGGTAGAGTGCCATGGCGTCATGCTGACAGCAACCTCAAACTCTTGGGCATAAGGGATCCTCTTGCCTCAGCCTCCCAAGTAGCTGGGATTATAGGCGCCTGCCACAACGCCCGGCTATTTTTTTTGTTATAGTTGTCGTTGTTTGGCGGGCCTGGGTTGGATTTGGACCTGCCAGCTCTGGTGTATGTGACTGGTGCCTTAACTGCTTGAGCTGCAGACACAGTGCCGAAGGCCTGGATTTAAACTGGAACAATCACTTCATCTTTGAGCCATGGTTTATTGTAATGTACAATGAGAATGATAGCAATATTATCCCCAGAAGATTGTTGCAGGATTAAGTGAGATTATATTTTTGACAAGGTTTCATGGGCTATACAACACGCTATGAACATAGTTGTTCTTTACAGGGGTTTTAGATAGCATGGTGGTGTTTAAAAGGGAAGAAATGAAGGAAGAAGGTAGATTCATACCTCATCATTAGCTCATGTACTGCTTGTTTGGACTTACTATCTATCAATCAATCAATCAATCATCTGCCCTTCTATCTGATATGTACCCACAGCCCCCCATTCAAAACAAAAGCTAGAATCTCTGCAGTAGCCTATGTCTAAGGCCACAGTCTTACTCTTCCCATTGGCCTGAGTCTTCCTGCTCAAGGTATCCATTATTGCAAAACATTCCATCATTTTCTTGTCTCACTTTTAACTTAATAAAAAAGATCATCATACTTTGTCATATTTGGAGCTCACTTTTTTTCACTTGATACTCTGTTGCTAACATTCATCCATATAGTTGACTGTTGCTGTAGCTTGTGCATTATAATTTTTGTGTGAACGTATCACAGTTTGTTCATTCACTCTCTTGTGAGTTGCCATTTGTTTCCAGGCCTTTACTGTTGGGATACTAATCTACGTTTCCTTGTATCTGCCTCTTATTGTTCATGTGCAAGAGTTTTTCTTGGGTATATTTTTAATGGGATTGCTGGATTGTAGAATCTGCATGAAAGTTTAGGTTAAGGAGATAAAGCCAGACTGTTCTTCAGAATGCTTACATAGATTCGTACTTTTACCCACCATGTCTTTTTTTTCTTTTTTTTAATTGAGACAGAGTCTCACTTTGTTGTCCTCAGTAGTGTTGTGGCATCACAGCTCACAGCAACCTCAAACTCTTGGGCTCAAGAGATTCTGCTGCCTCAGCTTCCCTAGTAGCTGGGACTACACGCATCTACCACAATGCTTGGCTATTTTTTGTTTGTTTGTTTAGCAGGCCTGGGCTGGGTTTGAACCCTCCAGCCCTGGAGTATGTGGCCGGAGCCCTGATCACTGAGCTATGGGCGCCAGCCTCCCAACCACGTCTTAGTGGGCACGAGGAGGACCATGCTCTTTTTGACACATTGTTATATTGGACTTTAAAAATTATTTCCAATTAAATTCCTGTCATGTTAATCTCACTGTGGGCTTAGTTTGCTTTGTCCTGCTCACCATGATGTCGAATATCTTTTCATATGTTTGCTAGCCGTGTGTGTTTCCTCTTCTGCAGAATGTCCACTTCATTTGCCTTTTTCTTATTTGATTGTTGGTGCTTTTCTTACTGATTTGAATGAGTTCTTTATTTATTCTTTGTTCACTGAGCTTTAATTTATATTATTATGTTGTTCGTTGTTTGGTTATTTTTGATCGTCTCTTTTTCCTAACTCCTGTTTTTTGATACCCTTTTTTCTTTCTTTAAACATATAAAATGCATTTATTTTATATTAACGTAGCTAAAGTTTTTATCTGTGGGTTTAGCGTCTGTTGTTTCCTGGGGTTTCACCAGAGAGGCCTTGTTTCAGGATACTTTGTGACTTTTTATTATGAGCTATGTTTGACTGAACTTTATCTGTGATAATTTTGGAGGCTTGGACTGAAGGTGCATTTCTCTAGGCAGGATCTTGTTTTATTTTGGCCAGGCTTCTATTAATCCAGGGAAACCTAAAAATGCATTCTAAGTCTCAGAGTTTTTCATACTGCATGGGTGGTGTGAACTTGGGCCACTAAATGCACGTGAGATCCAGCTTATGGTTATGGATATTTTTTTTCCCTACTTCAGCCTTGAGACAGGTGAGTGTCCTTGGTCTCTCAGGGTGTTTTGTTTTGATTTTCCGTTCATGCTTTCTGGGCTTTACTTACGGTTTTTCTAGTCAGACTCCTTTGACTTTGTCTTCTGTCCCCTGAGCAAGTCCTTGGCCATCAAGTGACATGTTAGGCCAGAAGGGTCAGCAGAACATTTCTGTATTTGGGCTTTTGTTTTTCTATCTCTCTTAAGGATTTTTTTTTTTTTAACTTTCCTGCTCCTTCACTAATGCATTTGAAAGTAGTAATCAGTTTGATTTAAGTATTCCACATTGTATATCGAATCATCACATTGTACTCTATAAATATATGCAGTTATGATTTAATAAAAAAAATTTAAAAAACATATGATTGTTATTTTATCCAGCATTTTTAGATACTGTGCAGTAAGAAGGCTTGTTAGGATGTCATGTTTATAATACATCTGAGAAACCCTTGCTTTGTTTCTATATGACTCAAAGGTTTCCCAAAATAGGTCCTCTAGATCAGAACCACGTGGACCTCAAAGTTCTAGCATTCATCCCTACAGCCACCAAAAGTTAAAAAATCTGTAGTGTCATCGTCTAAGTATACTAGCCGTTGTCTGCTAAGACACTGATTTTCATTCTCATTTCTAGTATAATTTCATTTCCATCCAGGGCTGTGCAACACGTTTAGGCAATGGCACCTCATCTCTCAGTGTTGAAGCAGATGACACAGCACCTTCATGTCCCGCAGAGGGTAGAAATCACGTTCCCACCGGGTCTGGAGAGGCGCTGTTGTGACTCATTTATTTTCAAGTCTGAAATTTCAGTACCTATTTATCATTTCAGTTAAGTCAAACCAGCTCTTAATGCCTTGTAAAAATTTGGAGTTGAACATAAAACAGAAAATATTCGTATAATATTTGTATTATATATGTCAGATAAGTTATGAAATAGAAATTGTGATTGTCAAGTTATTTTATTGTCAATTTATTTGATTCACTGTTTTTTATTTATTGTTTTTGGTAATTAACAAATTTCTAAAAAATGTTGTAGTCCATAATATACTTTTTTTTAGAGGGGAGGGTGAGATAAGGGATTAGAAGAGGATTTTTTTCGTTTTTTCCCCCTTTCTGTGTGCCATTCAATACATAATATCTAAAATTCATTAGCTTTTAAACTTAGTTCAGGGTAACTATATAAATAGGCTCTGTATAAGTTTCAGTTCGACACAGTAAAAATATTGGAATTTGGATATCAAAAGTGCTGTAGAGATGATGGATTTTTGGACAATTTAAAAACCTCAGAAAATCATCTATCCTTGGTTGTCACTTTGAGGAAACAAGACCCAGAAAAGTGAACTGAGGTGCCAGACACTATGTACCTAGTAACTTTAGAGCTATAATCGGAAATAAGACCTCTTAGTTGAACACATTGTCCCCATTCTACATGTTTCCCTATTTATGTCATATTTAGCTAAGCATTTAGGTTTTTGTATATCTATACATTAAAAAACTTATTTCTATTTATATGTTTTGTAAGATGAAGTGACCTCCCCCTCATGTTTAATGCTATTTTAGAAAACCCAGGCATTTAGTGTTTTTTGACAAAACTATCTAATCATCTTTGGAATTTATGGGAGTACTAACAGGCAATATAAATTTCTTAAGTTTATTTCTAGAACACGGGTAATCACCATGACTCCAGGCAAACTCCTCTGTTTATTAGAATCAGGAAGTCTGATATGTAGACATTTCAGGATACTGGGGAAGTGAAAAGAGCTTTTTCTGAAACAAGAATGCCGCTTTTTATAAACAAATGACTATCATTATTTCCTGTTTTGTAATCTTACTGAAAACTTTTGGAACCTCATCAGCAGTCTGTAGCTCCAGAGATAACTGTGAATGAGATGGTAAAAGAAATGAATTACAAAGACTCAGAGGCATTTCACATCAGCAGCATTTTTACTGATGCTAATTGATAATAGTAATGGTAGCTGGCGTTTCTTAAGCACTTCCTGTGAGTCAAGCACTGTGCTAGGCAGTGGGCATTAGCTCGTTTAATCCTAACAGGAACCCTAAGACAAGCTAACTGCTTTCCAGCTTGCTTGCTGAGAGCAGTCTCCTTTCTGAGTTTAATGGTGGGTCACAACACTATTCGGTGCTTTAATCCTCGTTTGTTCTAGAACAAGCTTCATCGCAAGCACAGCAGGCAGCGATGGAGCCGGGGTGATAAGTAGGAAAAAACCTAATATTCATTGCAGGAAATTGGTACTTATTGAGTGCATATTTACTGGGTGCTAGGTAGTACGGGTGCTTTTGCAAAATTCATTTACTATTCATTTTTTCATTCCTCAAATATTTTCCGAGCTCCTGCTGTGGCTTTGTCATCATGCTAGGAACTGGGCATCCAGCAGTTCTGGAGTTTATTTTGCAGTCAGGGAGGGAGCCAACAAGCAGACTAACACTACATCTATAACATGTCAGGTGGTGGTAAGTCCAGTGGGGGAGACTGAGGCAGGTTACGGGGATAGTGATTGGAGGGAGGGTAAAGTTACACAGGGTTGTCAGGGAAGCACTTTCAGTATAAAGTGGAGTTTGAGCAGAGCTCTCACCACACATAGTGAGGCCGTGAAGGTCCTGGCACAGGCTTTCATTTTACCCTGAGTGAAGTGGGAAGCCACAGAGGGTTTGAGCCCAGTGTTTCTGAAGACTCCGTCTAGCTTCTGTGTGGGAACAGATTATTGAGAACCAGGAGAAAAGCAAGGAAGACATTGTACAATCATCATTCAGGCAAGAGGTGGATGTAACTTGGAATAAGAGCGGCATAGCTCTTATTTATTGAATGCCCACTGTGTCCGTCGAGTATATCATTGCCAATCATTTCAGTAATCTGATTGAATTTAGTGATCCTTGTGAGGCAGATAATAGGACTGAAAAGCTCACAGCAGCTTAGAAATTTGCCTCAAGCTACCCAGCTGGGATGTGGCAGCTTTCCATCAAACTGACAGTTTGGGCACAGTTCTTTTAAAATGACAGCTATCATTTAAGGCGCTTACCTCTAAGGTAGATTTACTATTAAATGGTTTGAATATATTACTCTTAACTATGAACAACTCTGACAAGTAGGTATAATTCTTTTTTTGTTTTGTTTTGGAGACAGAGTCTTACTCTGTCACCCTGAGTAGAGTGCCATGGCATCATCATCATAGCTCATAGTAACCTCAAACTCCTGGACTCCAGCGATCCTCCTGCTTCAGCCTTCCGAGTAGCTGGGACTGCAGGCACCCACCACAATGCCCAGTTAATTTTTTTTCCTATGTTTTTTAGTAGAGACAGGGTCTCACTGTTGCTCTGGCTGGTCTCGAACTGAACTCTTCAGTCAACTAATAGGCCTCCCAGAATGCTAGGATTACAGGTGCGAGCCACCACAGGGCCTATTCTCATTTTTAAATGAGGAAACCAAGGGTCACAAAAGATGTGACTTACAACAAAGCCATTCAAAGGCAGAATTTAGAAGCCCTGTTCATTTGACATTAAAACCCTTGTTCTTCTTATTACACCTGACACTTCCCAGAAGTACTCCTATAATCCCCATTCTGACATGAAGAGAGGTTTATCTCTGGGCCCCCCACTTAATTGTGGGAAGTCACAGCATTTAAAAATTGTGAATATTTTAGTCTACTTCCCCCTTTTGCTTCTTCCCCCCTTGGCTTTGATTGCTTTGAGATGATCCACATCATCCTTTTTGCAGGAAATTGTCTGATAAGTTACTAATTGCTTAAAATGCCTTTGCATATTAAATTGTCTCTTCTATAAGTCCTTGCATTTTACAAGCCCAGTCACAGGGAGAGAAACCTGGAAGAGTGACTCTGTCATGGGAGCATTTCAGACACTGTGGCACCAGTTTTTGGTCGCAGATCTTCTGACTTTGTCAGATCACATCAAAGATTATATTCTCCCTGGAGAATCAGGAAGGCAGGTGAGATAAGGCCATCTGTCTCTGTGACACAACAGAGCAGGAATGATGAGCTCTCACTCTGGACCAGGGAAGCAGACGGGTGGATTGGACAGTTAAATTAAAAGCCCACGTTTCAGGTCTTATTTCTCTTGAGTAGTATTCTGAATTGGGCCAGTCCGTGTTTCTGTTAGGACAGACTAATTTACTCCTTGAACCTCTCTCTCCCTCAGTAATGGTCACAAATGGCTCCAAGAAAAATTGTGAAGTAGGCAGAGTTTATCTTTCGTTACCTCTAAGAGTCTCAGTGTGCCCTTTTTGTGTTATCAAAACATTTTTATAAGGCATAGTCTGAATTATAAATGATTAATAATGTACCACTTAATGTTTTTTCATCCCTAGAAAGATTGATTAGATGACTCTTTCTTTTTTTTTTTGAGACAGAGCCTCAAGCTATCCCCCTGGGTAGAGTGCCGTGGCATTACAGCTTACAGCAACCTCCAATTCCTGG
>NW_003852430.1:5208410-5242601 GCF_000181295.1 Otolemur garnettii | reverse complement strand
GAACCCGCCACCTTAGGTGTACGTGGCTGGCGCCTTAGCCGGTTGAGCTATAGGCGCCGAGCCAGATGACTCTTTCTTAATGGAATTTTAGGCGATGGTGTGCAGGTATGTGAAGGGAGGTAGAAATTTTTTTCTAAGTTATCATAATGAGACACTCTTTGGTAGTATAATTACAATTACTGCTACCTAAGTACTTTATACCTGGTTTTCATTTTATCTCTTTGTCTTAGAATGAAAGGCTGTGAAAATGTGTTGGGTAGCACATGTTAGGTAGGCATCATATTGGAGGATTTGCATGCATTGTTTCATTATAGTCTAATATCTAGCAAAACAGGTATTTTATCCATAGTTAGAATATGAACACGTCAGAGAGGTTAAATAAGCTTCTTGTATCGTAGTATGGGTAGTTAATGATGGAGCTGGAGGAAGCATTGTGGTTTTCTCACTCACTCGGGAAACAGTGTTGCATACTTTTCTTCCTATAAAATTGTAAAGTGTGAGTTGTAGCTGGTATTTCTACTTCCCTGAAATGTAGTAAAGCTTAGTCATAAATCTCTTCTAAAATAATATGGTAGCCACTTGTGTGTAGTTAGGGTTCTCCAGAGAAACAGAACCAATAAGATATACTGGTTATCAGACACACACACACACACACACACACACACACGTATTTATTTTTTTTTTTAATTAGCTCAGGTAGTTGAGGGACTAGCAGATCTGAAAGTGTAGGGCAAACAAGCAGGCTGGAAATTCAGGGAAGAGTTAATATTGCAGTGTTGATTCTAAATTCTGCGAGGCATCATGCTGGAAACTTAGGGTCTCTTCTGTCTTCTTCTTACTCTGTTGCCCTGGGTAGAGTGTCATGGCATCGTAGCTCACAGCAACCTCAAACTCTTGGGGTCAAGTTATCTTCTTGCTTCAGCCTCCCAAGTACCTGGGATTATATATAGGTCCCTGCCACAAAGCCCAGCTGGTTTTTCCATTTTTGGTAGAGACAGGGTCTTGCTCTTGCTTAGGTCTTGGTCTCTTGAGCTCAAGCAATCCACCCACCTTGGTCTCCCAGAGTACAAGGATTATAGGTGGGAGCCATTGCCCCTGACCAGGTTTCTATGTTTCAGTCTTGAGGAAAATTCCTTCTTTGGGAAACCTTACTCTCTGCTCCTAAGGCCTTATGGTAACCAGATGAGTAACACCTACACTATGGAGGGCTATCTGCCTTACTGGAAGCTTACTGATTTAAATGTTAATATGCCTAAAAAATCGCTTCAGATAATATTTATACAGCTGTCTTACCAAAAACTGGGTACCATAACCTACCAAGTTGACACGTAAAATTAATCTTCACATCAATTAACAGTGATTTTCGTTGAATAGACTTTTGAAAGTACCCGATTCTTTACCTGCCAGCTCTCCAGTGTTTGGACACAAACCCGGGGTCAGTTCAGGAGAATGAAGCATGGTGCAAGGGAACAGCTGTTCATATATTGTATGATGTGTATGTTTGTGTTTCTGATAGAATTCACCATATCGTTTTCTGGACGCAGACGTACATTTTTCCAAAAATTCCTGTTTGTTTTATATCATTGTCGGAGGAGGCTATTACGCTATCTGAGAAAGCCCTTGTTGAGAGAAGGAGGAGAAAAAATCCTTAAGCAATATTTCAGGGTCAGGAGGGCAGCTGGGAAGGGAGAAAGGTCAGGGATTGGAATTCACACAGATCCTAAGTACACATCATGACTAACTAAGGAGGAGTCGGGTGTGGGGCTGTGCAGCTGGAGCACAGGATCCTAACAGGAAGAGGGCCCTGGGTGGCCCTGTGAAAGAGGGAGTGCACACACTTTATAAGTGCAGTGGGAACACTTGACCTAGTGCTTGTAGACAATTAGAAGTCAGATGATATATGGGTATTGTCATTTTTGTGTTTTTAAGTGGAATAATATCCTGGCTCATAAAATATTACAGGAAATATGTGTAAGCGGCAAGTTTGTTATCTTCTCCAATACAACAGTGGGGGACAAGTAAGATGCTTTGTGCACTCTTGGCTCTCTGTGTACGAGAAAAGGACAACTAGAGGGTTGAGTGGCTGGGTAATGCTTTGTTTCCAGCGTGCTCAGCTCTCATCAGATCTGTGCATGAAGCCGCCAACTACAGCTTCTCTCAGGAGCAGGTTTCCAGGGGTCTCTCCTTGCAGTGAGGGTCCAGGGCTGTATTGGGAAGCGCAGGTTTTTGCAGGTCATGACCTAGCCGGCCTCCTACCTTAAATCAATCTGAGTCATCAGGCACTAGGTGGCTTATCAGAAAGAGCCTCAACCTTGCACGTCCTCCTTGTATGACTTGCCTGGGACCCACTCTTCTTCCTACTGTTCTTCTCTGGCTTCCTACTCTGTGGGTCACTATGAAAGTTTAGAGACAGACCATTAGGTTTATTATTTCACTTCTAAGAAACAGTCAGTCAGGCTCGGTGCCTATAGCTCAACCGGCTAAGGCGCCAGCCACATACACCTAAGGTGGCCGGTTCGAATCCCCAGCCCGGACCCGCCAAACAACAATGACGGCTGCAACCAAAAAATGGCCGGGCGTTGTGGCGGGCGCCTGTGGTCCCAGCTACTTGGGAGGCGGAGGCAAGATACTCGCTTAAGCCCAGGAGTTGGAGGTTGCTGTGAACTGTAATGCCACAGCACTCTACCCAGGGGGACAGCTTGAGGCTCTGTCTCAAAAAAAAAAAAAAAAAAAAAAAGAAACAGTCAGTCAACAGCCTCCTTTCTGAGTCACCCATGCAAGTTTCAATTTGCTCAGCTTATCAGTGTTGCTGGAAGGGCTTTGTTTATTTCTCTCTGCACAGATTTTATGTTTCTTTTTTTTTCTTTCTTTCTTTCTTTCTTTTTTTTTTTTTTTGAGAGTCTCACTTCGTCTCCCTCATAGAGTGTTGTGGCATCATAGCTCACAGCAACCTCCAACTCCTGGGCTTAAGCGATTCTCTTACCTCATCCTCCTGAGTAGCTGGGACTACAGGTGCCCGCCACAACACCCGGCTATTTTTAGATACAGTGGTCTCTCTCTGGCTCAGGCTGGTCTGGAACCTGTGAGCTCAGGCAATCCACCCGCCTCAGCCTCCCAGAGGGCTGGGATTACTGGCATGAGCCACCGCTCCCAGACTGGATTTTAGGTTTCTTGATTTTTGTATATTTGAAACTTTTGTAATGACGCATGTGTTACAGTTCTGCCTGACCTACCTTCTCCTCACTCTTTTTGGTAAGCTACCATCTTACCCTAACAGCCACAGACCAGCCTTTCTTTCGGCTTGTCTTTTTTTAGCCTCTAAATATTTCTTAAATCCACCCTCTCCTTGCCAACCCCAATTTCAGTGATTTCCTTCAGGCGCTCATCATTTATGGCTGGACTCTTGCAGTAGCTGCCAGCTAGTCTTGGCTGCTGAGGTTGACCCCTGTCCAGTCCATGAGTCACCCAGCTGTCGCAGCAAATGACTTATAACCCATCAGGTACAATCCAGCTCCTGCAAGATCAAATCTAGGCCCTAGCATTTTGTGCAAGACCCGACATGATCTCCATCTCCCACCTGCTTCCCCAGCCTCATCTATGCCACTTCCACTTTACGCTTTGTAAGCACCTTATGCTTCTCCCACTCCTTATTCCGGGGTGCTGGTTGGATAGCTCAGAGGTCTCACCATCTCCTCACTCTCCCGGCTGTCTCTTAGTAGTTACTGCATTACCTGTTTTGGAATAAGGTGGCAATAAGCAAGCAAGCAAATACATTGCTTTCTTAACTGCTCTAGAGTAATTTGCAGCAGCCTGAGAATGGAAAGTGATGCTGGGGGAAGCGGGAGCTGGAAGAGGAGGGAGCTGCTTTGGGGATCTTGCTGGTGGGTTTTCTCTGTCTCTCTCTCACACACACACTGTCACACTCAGGGCGTTTTTAGCCCTAGTTGTGGCAGAGCTTCCTCTCTGAATCTCTTCTCGAGTGGGACCCAGCTTCTGAGGCCAATCAGTTCATTCAACAGATGTTCACCGGGGGGTCCTGAAGTAGATCAGCAACACTCACTGCCCACACAGGGAATCTGTGTCTCAGTCTATAAACTCCGGTGGAACATATATCACATTTTTTCTTTTTCCAACTTAACTCAGGTCCTGACTCTCAGATTTCCATCACCCTGGGCTTGGTGCTCCCTTTATCCTCCCCCTGAGAGTTGTTGTAGGGTTCTAGGATCCTATAAAGTGAATGCCCAGGTGTCAGTGAATTGGAGGGAACATTCGCGCCTCCAGGTTGTGTTGTCAGCCCCCTGTGACTTCCTCATGGGCCCTGCAGACTGCATCCAGGTTGTTCTCAGGACAGAGGCATCCTCTGAAAGGTTAACCCTGTGCTCTCTCCTCTTAGACATACCAGGCAGCCATCTCTAAGTCCTCTTGGGGTTTAGGAAATTCTCTGCTTCAGGGCAACAGATTCTTTCTTTAGCCCCAGGGGGTCTTTTTAAAGGCTGAGAAAGTGTTTTTCTCCAGGCCTCTGTCTCTTTCTGCAACCTAGCCTCAACAGATTTGGGCTTGTGGAAGATAAAAGTCAGATCTCCTCGAAGGCTGCTTGTGCTTCCTGCCTGCTACATAGCTTCCCTTAGGGATAAAGCAAGGAAGGCCCAGATCACCTTGGGAAAGGGAGATCTAGTGCAAAAGACAAAATGAAACTTGCAGTGGCCCTTAGTGCAAACTGGGGACTTTGAGCCACATAGTTATTCTGGGTGGATCGCAGGTGTTCTAAGAGTGGTACATGCAGCAGATCTTAGGGAAAACCCAAATATTATTAAGGGCATTTGGAATAAACTTAGCATTTATTCCCCAGAGGGGAGGCTGCAGTTTAGTTTGCTGCTGTGCAATATGAAGCTTCCCCGCTGAGCAGAGTTTTCCACCAAGCCAGCCCAGAGGCAGTGGACCTCTGTGGGTGCCGGCACCGGTCTCTAGTTGCAATCAGGTGTGGCTTAAGGGAGAACAATTGTTTTCACTTAATGCACATGGAACAGCCCTCCTTTCCTCAGTAGAGGGAAGTGGGAATGCCAGGTACTAAAAGTTTCATAGACTCTGCTTCTGGGCGATAATAAAGCCTTTTGTTTTAATGAAAAAGTAATTCTTGCATGTCATTTAAGTAGTAACTGGAGTGAAAGAATCACTATGTAGAAGCTGTTATCAAAAGGCAATTTTCTGAAGTCTCCTGAATGAAGATGGATAATGAAAGTGGAAGCACAAGGAAAATGTAAAGATAGAACCTTGCTTGTGTGGTAATAGGGAAGAATCGAATATCTGTAATTGCTTTTTTAATGCTAATGTGCTTGTCTGAGTTTTTGTTGTCTTTAGCAGTGGTGACAATGAACGTAAAAGAAAAAAGTCCACTGCATTTAAGATTAAAAAAAGAGGAAAGTATTGGAAAGATACATGGGCATCCCAACCAAATTTAGGCAGATAAATATGGAAACTTCACAGACTTTGTCTCCTGAGAGCTATTATTAAGGTGATCTGGTTCCAGTAACTTCTGGTCTCTGTTGTTTCATATTTCTTGGAGTGACAGTCATAATGGCTCAGCTGTATCAGTTATCGACCTCTGGAACAAACAAGTGTGAATAGGTAACATCCTCTAATTGCTAAAGTTTACTAATGCTTCCTGTGTGTTGGGCATTGCTCTACCCTAAGCATTTTTTTTTTTTTTTTTTAGAGACAGAGTCTCACTTTATTGCTCTCGGTAGAGTGCTGTGGCATCACAGCTCACAGCAACCTCCAGCGCTTGGGCTTAGCCAATTCCCTTGCCTCAACCTTCTGCATAGCTGGAACTACAGGTGCCTGCCGCAGTGCCTGGCTATTTTTGTTGTTGTTGTTGTTGTTGCAGTTTGGCAGGGGCTGAGTTTGAACCCGCCACCCTTGGTGTATGGGGCTGGTGCCCTACTCACTCACTGAGCCACAGGCACTGCCCTACGCTAAGCATTTTTTGGTGGATTATTTATTATTCTACTAAAACCCTATGTGTTAGGTACTATTATGTTTCTTGTTTCTTAGATGAGAAAACTAAAGCCCAGAGAAGCCAAGCAATTTTCCCAAGGTCACATAGCTTTCACCCAACATTTAATCTTTGGCATAACATACACAAAGATATCTTTAACTTTCTGACTAGACAGCATAGATGGCAGGTGGGGTTTGGTCTCTACAAAGATGCTGTCTTCTATAGCTGAGGGTCCACATTTTCCTTACAACAGAAGTCATAATGATATCCTGGCCATGAAATGCTTTGAATCCGAGCCTCTCCCATGATAGAGGAAGAAGGAGAGAGAGGTGTAGAAACAGGGTGATGACAGGCAGGGTGGGGGAAGGCCCAGCAGGGAGTCAGCAGAAGTCACGTCAGGATGTGTGTATGGGTCCACTAGGTGCACGCGCATCTGAGGTAGCATTTACATGAGTCATCAGTTCTTTTCCATTTTTCTGGCCATTTGAAACATTAATCAGGGTTCTTGGGGGTGGAGCAAAATGAGATCAGCTCTCCAACATCAGAGGAAGCATGACGTTACCTATTCTTGTTTCACATCCATGTAACTGAAACAGTGTGATAGTGACCTTTTTGTTTTGTTTTGTCCTCTCTTGTCTCATTTTCATCCTATTTTTAAAAATTTCTTCCCCTTTCTATTGATAATCATGACCCCCATTCCCCCCCACCTCTATCACTCCTTTACTCTTTGAATGCAACAGTGTCACTCATCCTTTACTTTATCCCATGGGTCCCAAGCTCACATGGTTGCAGGGGACAGGTATGGTAAGTGAATACAGTAGGCCACGTAAGTCTCTGTCGGCCTGGAAGGCACAAGTCCTTTATGTGGGGAGACCACTTGTAGGCCAGTGTTCCACATCTGAGTTTTCATATGAGATTTCCCAATTTTTAAGTGTTTGACATTAATTTGTTTTTTAAAATGGGTAGGCCAGCCATGGTGCGTCCACATGCATTTTTAGGCAGGGTACTCTTGGAAGAATGAGGTGGGTAGGGGACTGCATCTCCGCCCTGGCTTCTGAAGGAACTGTGGATGTTTTAGACTGACTCAGCGTCTCTCTGCTAATTGATTTTACACTCTGAATCATATTTTTATGAGTATACTGCATATTTATATTATTCCACTGTAAGGCATATTATTAAGTATGATACATGAAGATTAGATTTATGAAGATTGCTATTTTCTCACCTCTGCCTTCCCAGTTACATTTTAGGTCCCTCCAAAGAAGCAGCTTGTGTGTGCTGAAGACATTTTTTTCATTGACTGACATAAAGAAATACCCATTTAAATTATAAGGTTAAATATTCTCTAGTTAAAAGTATGATCATTTGAGTTCCTAATGTATTTCTGTTTGAGGGGCTATTTTCAGAGATAGGTTTGCTTTCCTTTGTTTAGAAAGACTATTTGTAGATACTCAAGCTAGTCCTTGATGTCTCGATCTATAAAATTTTAATATGACTGGATTTAGATGGACTTACAAAAGAATTTGTGAAACTTTTGAAAGATTTTTAGAAAAATTTGGTATTTTGACACTTTGCATGGTTTTCTTATTATTTGTAACCTAGTTGGGGAGATTTGTGGAAGTGTGGAGCACATAGGATCAGAGAATCTTAGATTTGGAAGGAGAGTATAGAGCAGGTGAAGGCCTGGGGCCTTGGGATAAGAGGATGCTCACCGCACATGCAGCCGTCCTTGTGTGTACTGTAGTCATATATTTTTGGATGTTTCTTTTTATTTTAAACTGACACCTGTCTCCTGATCATTTCTATGCTTTGGACCTAGTACTGAACCCGATCAAGTCTGATTCTTTTGGTCTCTGCAAAGCAATTATAAGATCTTTGGGGGCTGTGAGCGTGTTATATGTTCCTGTAGTGCCTGGACTGCATTTCATGTGGTCAAGAGCATAGGCTTCGGAGTCAAAATGACCTGGGTGAGAATGTTGCCTCCACCTTGTCCTGACAGAATGACTGTGGATAAGTTACTTAACCTCCCTAAATTTCTGTTTCCTTATTGGATTTCAGTGAGTATTAAATGAGATAGTAAGTGAGAAAGCTTAGTGTAGGCCCTGATTACAGTTACTTAATAAATGATATGTCCAGTTAGAGTACACTTGTTAACTGAAAGGGTCTTGCACAATGTCCTAGAGCTAAGCCATGATTGCCTAGAATTTAAAGCCATGCTACTACTAGGAACTGAGATTAATAGTTTGAAGAGATAATTGCATTCCCCTTGTCATTGCACCGTTATTCACAGTAGCCAAGATGAAAAGAATCACCCTAAGTGTTCATCAGCATTGAAGGGATAAAGAAAATGTGCTATATACACACAATGGAACACTACTCAGCTTTAAAAAAGGAAGGAAACAAATCTTTGATACTTCACCTCACATAGCGGTGAGCGAGACTACTCAGCTAGGAGAAAATGAAGATGGAAAATTTCTCTCTCCTGTGTCCCCTTGGCAAGCTCAGTTTTCCTAGAAATACAGTATTAAGGGCACTTCAACCAGTGGATAATTACAGGAGTACCCTAGAAAGGGTTTGTGTCCTGAATTCCAGTGTTCTCTACTAGGCTGTTGAACTGGAGCTCTCCACCTTGAAAGAAACCTTTGACTTTTTTAACTCTTTGCCTAAAGGAGCAGTTCTCAACCTGTGGATTGTGATCCCTTTTTTAACAATGAAAATACATTGCGGCATTAGGAAGGTTGAGAACCACTGGCCTAAAGCTCCTCTCTTGGGTCAGAACCTAGCAGTAACCTTCTTGTTCCATCTGCCTCCGAACTTTCCTTCCTCTCCAGCTGTACCCGGGCTCCTCTCCTCTCAAGAGTTAAGAGCACCTGTAAATCTTCTCCCAAAGGAGAGCCAGTGGAGGACTAACCAAATCAGATACCCCCATCTCCACTTACTATTAAGGTGGTTTCCCCCTGAGAAACTAAGAGCTGTTTATTTGACTTTTTTTTTTTTTTGGAGACAGGGTCTGCTTCTTTTGACCAGGCTCTGGGCTCACTGCAGTCTCGAACTCCCATGCTCAGGTGATCCTCCTGCCTCAGCCTCCCAAATAACTGGGACTGTGGGCCCACACCACCACATCTAGCTAATTTTTGTATTTTTTCTGTACAGACAGCGTCTTGCTGTGTTGCCCAGGCTGGTCTTGAACTCCTGGCTTTAAGCAGTCCTCCTGCCTTGGCCTTCCAAAGTGCTAGGATTATAGGTATGAGCCACCATTCCCTGCCCGAAAAGTATTTTTTAACTAAAGCAAACATGAGATCCCCCAAAGTTTACTATATTTCATTTCGTCTTCAAGGGTTAAGCACATTTTCTCCTATTTTCTTTTACTGTTTTCTTCTGTGTCCTTCTCTATGTGGTAGAGGTTGTTTTTCTTGGGACCTCTAAAATCAAGTATTATACTCTTGCTTATTGACTTATCTCTAAATAAATAGCCTTTGGCCATACAGTGTATTCTTATTATTTTATTTTATTTTTTAATTAAAGCATAGCTATGTACATTGATGCAGTTATGGGGTACAATGTGCTGGGTTTTTTTTTTTTTTTTTTGACCAGGGCTGGGTTTGAACCGCCACCCTCTGGTATATGGGGCTGGCACCCTACTCCTTTGAGCCACAGGTGCTGCCACCCCAATGTGCTGGTTTTATATACAATTTGAAATACTTCCATCAAACTAGTTAACACAGCCTTCACTGCATTTTCTTAGTTATTGTGTTAAGACATTTATATTCTACACTTAGTAGATTTAACTTGGACCCTTGTAAAATGAACCACAGATGTGGTCTCATCAGTTAACCTCCCTCCACCCATCCTACCCCTTCCCCTCCCTTTCCCCTCTCCATATAGTGTATTTTTATATAACATGTAGGAAGTTAGTATTTTTACTTACCTAATTTAGGGTATTTTAAGAAAAATTAGGGCTGAGTGTGGTGGTTTACACCTATAATCATAGCACTCTGGGAGGCCGAAGCCAGAGGATCCCTTGAGCTTGGGAGTTTAAATCAGCCTGAGCAAGAGCAAGACTCCATCTCTACTAAAATTAGAAAAAATTAGCTGGGCATTTTTTAAATGGTGGACACCTGTAGTCCCAGGTACTCAGGAGGCTGATGCAGGATCCCTTGAGCCTGGGAGTTTGAGGTTGCTGTGATCTAGGCTGATGCTAGGACATTCTAGCCAGGGCGAAAGAATGAGACTCTTTCTCAAAAGAAAAAAACAAAAAAATTGGATCTTTGAATTTTCTAAATCTTGAAGAAAAAATAAAACTTATTTTTGCGTATATTAAATACCAAAAATTATGTGATATTGAACTCACTTTATGTTCACAGGAATATATATTAAATAAATGGCAGAGGAACTTTTTTATATCTTTAAATCTAAAATTATGCTTAGGATTGAGGAAAGCAGATCATCTTTCTACGGTGGCTCGTTAACTTAGGCCACTACTTCTGGTGCGTCTGTGTTTATGAAAAAGTGTTATAAGGAATTTCTTAGATCACAACTAAAATCTCTGTGTTTTTGTAACCTGAACATATTGATCTACAGAACAGGCCTAGAGCAAGCAACACTTTAAAAAACTGACAAAGACCTCAATTTCCCCTCAATTTTAAATTACGAAAATATTCCGATTTACAGAAAAGTTGAAAGAGTAAGGCACGCTTACTGTCAGCCTGTTGTTACATTTAATAATTCCTTTGGTTTTTATTGAAACAAATCATGAGTTTCCTCAGTCTCTATCTCCTGTGGATAGGGATACGTTCCTGCATAATCATAATACCGTTGGTTGTTACACTTTAGAAAATTAACAAATGTTTCCTAATACCATGTCATAAATAGTCTATGTTCCATGTTCAGATTTTCCCAATTGTCCCTGAAAAGTTCTTTTTAGCCTAAAAGAAAAATTAACCAAATGTAGAATGCAACCAAGGTTCCTGCATTTATTGTTGTGCCACTTTTGTCTTTTTAAACCTAGAAAAGTCTGTCCTTTATGGGTGTGTCTATTGGATGTCATTGACCTTTTTAAAGTCTCTAGGACACTTATCTTGTGGAATCTGGGATTTGTCTAATTGTTTCTTTCTGTGCATTTAACAATTTTTTGTAAATATTTTGAAATATACATACAGAAAGGTGCATAAGTCTGTGAGTTTGTGAAAGGTTTCTTCCCGGGCTGGGCCGTGGGGTTCTCAAAGTCTGGCTGTTTCACAAACCCTTATCTCTGCACTTGTTTCTCCATTGCCTGTGGAGAATGCCTAGTGCTGAGACAATTTCCTGGCACTTTCCTACAGATCAGGGTGCTAAGGCTGGGCGGCTTCCAATGTAGGCAATACTATTGTACTTATCTCTGACCCCCCACCGGGGTTTCAATTAAAGAAGTTATTGTTCAGTTCCCCGTCTAAAAATGTTGTATTATGTAATTATCCTGGCTTTAGGAGATTTGAGTTTTTATACCAAGAGAATGAATTGGCTATTAGGAAAGTCAGTTTAAACCTTCTGGTGATCTAATTCAGTTGTTAAAACTGCCTTAATAACTGTAGAAGACTCAAGACAGCAGGCCCTTGAGTAACTTTGTTTCGTTATAAGGTTAATTAGAAAAAAAAATTTATTCCTGGCCGGGCAGCTGCCTGTATGGAATCTGCGTGTTGTCCCCATGTCTGTGAGGGTTTTCTGTGGATACTCCAGGACCTTCCCACATCCAGAGATGTGTGTGGGTTACTCACTCATCACTGTCCCAGAATGAGTGAGTGAGTGTGTGTGTGTGTGTCTGTACGAGTGTGCATTGCTCCTGTGATGGAGTGGCGTTGGTCCAGGGTGGGTTCTCACCTTACGTCCTGAGTTGCCAGGACAGACTCTGGCTACTCTTGACCCTGAACTTGAATAAGCAGGTTGAAAAGGAATGAATGAATAAAGAAATTATTGTAGAATACAACTTTCTGAAGTCTACAATAATTAAACAAATGCATGGCAATAAACGATGCGAGGAGAAAGCATCAGAGAGCCTGCCATATTTGGGACCATTTTTTGAAGTGTGTGGTGAGAGGAGGTGCTGCTTACAATTTTCACTTTGCGGACGTTTGTTCCTTGATTTAACTCACTACCACAAGGTTGTCACTCACTAATTCATCAAAAACTGAGTAATTATCTTACTTGCTTAATTTTCTTTCAGTGTAAGTATAGCTCGCATTTATTTTCATGTTCAATAATAGAAATATTTTGGTTATTTTTAAGTTTGGTGATGTAGTTGTGATAGAGATGTGATATAATTAACTCTTGTTTAGATCAGGGAGCCTGTGGTAAAACTGGTTTCCTCATTCATTGTTTCATGGTTTTGCTTAAAGTAGCAGTTTTCAAGAATCTATGGACAATGTTAAGTGAGGACTTACTGTACAAGATTTTTTTGTTTGTTAAAACCTACTGTTTTTCTTGTTGTAGAGATTTAACATCTGTCCAGAGGTGGCTCGTGGACATTTATAAAAAGGGTCCAACTGTTAAAAATATTATGACCTAGGCCAACCTTTTCTTCCCTTCTGTAATTTCTCTGTCTCCTTTTTGGTGTACTCACAATTTTTTTCAGTTTTTTCTTATGTCTCTTCCACAGTTTTTTCTTATGTCTCTTGCTCTCAACATACGTGCCAAATGGTGATGACAAATGATGGTGCAAATTGGGGTCAGTGGGTCAGTGAATACCATAAAATGATTTGGAGAGTTCGTGTGTATTTGCTTATGGAGAGAGGTTTCCAAAGATTTCATTGACCTTTCAGGGGTGTCCATGAGCCCAAAACAGTTAAAAGCACTGGCTTACATAGTTACTTCTTTATAGAGTCTTTGATATTTCTTGACCTTTGACATAGTATTATTTTGTTTTTGGCAATCATTTTTTGCATTTGTGTTGGATTAAAAAATTATATGGAATAGAATTAAATCTATTCATAATCCTGGTCATCACTCAAAGATAATCACTGTTTATGTATTGGTTTAGCTGTCTGCCTATCTATTTATCCATCATCCATCCATTTACATATACACAGGCAAAGGTTTTAAGGAATCATTCTATAAGAATTCTTCCTTCTTTGTTCAATGTAGACCAACAACATTTTTGTTTAATTATTACAGAGTAGCCCACGGTATTGGGGTACTAAATATATATAATTTATTTAACCAATTTCTTATTGATGGACATAGTATATTTGTATTTTAACAGGAAGCACATGTTAGGTTATAAGAGTAGAATGATAGGAAGCTCGGGCTTTTGTTGGTCATAGAAGCCATCTTTCTTTGTCCTACCTTTCCAAGCCCCACATCAAAGGTTAGGCTTTGGACTTTGGGTCAGAGAATATGTTTGCTTTTCCCAAGACAAAAGAACTCTCATGTTCTTCTTTAACCCCTAACCTAGTGACAGCTTTGGCAAATCATTTCCGATCCATAATGAACATAGTATTTTTTTTTTTTTTTAAATAGGATTGATTCATTTCAAAGCAGCTTCTTCATTAAATCCATTCTCAATTTTCTGGGTTCAATGGGGACTCATTTTGTATGGTTTACATACCTTATATTTTTAAAAAGTATTTATGGAAATGTTTGTGGAAACAATGTAATCATTTAAAATTCTTGAGTCATGTAGCCTGGGAGAGACTTTACCATATGTAAACGTGTAAGATTTCTCTCACTGTGTGTCTGTGGGTGCACGTGTGTGGTCTGTATTTTCCTGTGGTTTATTGCTAACAGAGGTGTTACTGATTGCCTTTTCTTCCTTTTGTCTCTTATCTGTTTACCAATGACACTACCAGATTAGAGGCTGCACCAGTCAACACCCTTGGGCCCTGGGTGGTAACTGTTCCCATCTGGCTGCTCAGTGATTAATGGTGTTTATGTCATGGCATAAATCACATTTTGTTATTCAATCAGCTGAGACTCTGGCCATTAAAAAAATTTACTCTACAAAAATCAATAACCAGTAATTTTGGGAAAAGAGCACTTCTTTAACACTTCTTCCACAAGTCGATCTGCAAAGATAAATAATCAAATTACTATACTCAACAAAAATAGTGCAGGCAACAAGAAATATAATCTCACAGATAAAGAATGACCTTAAGTAAGGACAGGTAGGAAGCCATTTTCAGGAAGCACAGAGCAACCAAAGAAACCCAATACCCCTTTAAAAGTCGTTAAGAATGTCACCCTTTTTCACAGAGCCGGCCAACAACAAAACCTCACAGAGGGCACGATGAATTTTTGGAAAAGCATGGAAAATAAATGGGGTTGATAATCGCATACTGTGACTGAGTCAGTGCCACTGACAACTCTCTGTGGCCTTCAGCTACAGAAGATCAATGTTATGTACTTATTTGCTTCAGGTTTGCCTGATAACCTTATTGCCACTAGGAAAATGTACAAAATCTAATAAATAAGTTAGCCAAGTTGGTGAAATTTTCTGTAAAATAAAACGGAAAACTGCTTTTTGGGGAAGGGATGAGGCTCAGTCTTCCATGCCTCACTTTGCGGTAAATATTACATGAGCCTTTGAAATGGTGGTGTGGACAATGTGTAGTCACAGTCCTAAACAGACTGAGGTAAGGTCAGAAGTCCTGATTCAATGATAGCTTATTTCACGTGCCTTGGGATGTGGCTCACACGGGCCTGTTGGAGCTGCAGTTCCCACTGCTTTTGTGAACAGCCTAGTGGTTTTTTTTTGCTCCAATTGGAGCACGCCTCACTGATTCCTGCCTGCAACTTGCCTCTTAGGAATCCGAGGCTGCAACTTACATTTCAGGAATTCAAGTTATACCAGTTTTGCATCTTCCACCAAGAGCCTCAGCAAAGTGGAACTCTCAGTGGGAAAATGAAGAGTTCCCTTTGATACTTTATAAATAACCCTGTCCATGGCAGGGACAGTCAGCCTTCTTGTTTCATTAGTAAGTCAGGGGGTTTCTAAATAACCACGATCACAACCCCCCAAAGAAGGAAGGAATAACATCCTGTAACCCTTTTGTGATTTGGTCCCGCTACGCTACCTGCAGTGAGGACTATCCTTCAGGCGGAGAGCTTTGGTAAAAGCGTCGTGTTCCTCATGTCACTGTGTATGACCAGGAGCCCAGAAGAGCTCTGTTTCCTGTCACTGCGCCGCATCATTCGCATTTACATTATTGGCAGCTGTGACTTTGCTAGAAGTTTAAATTATCTCGGGAACTCTAAACTGAGTTCAGATGTTTGTTTATTGGCGCTGCCCTGGGCTTCTGAAAACAGTCTTTTGTGTTCGCTCAGTCTTAAGAAAAGGCTCTTCTCAGAATCAGCCCTTCCTCCCTCCTTGCTCTTTTCTGGGAACCTGCTTCAGTCTTAGGAAGAAAATTAAATAAAGCGGACAAGGGGCTCCAAACCAGCCAGAAAGGAGCCTCCAGCGGTGAGGCGGCTTGGAACGGAAAGGAGTTGGGACCCAACATCCTGCGTTTGTGCTTTGTTTTTGAAACTTCAAGTTAGTTGCATTAATGAATTAACCAGCAGTCTAGTAATGGGAAATGTTTCTCCTGTCCTGGTGGGGGAGCCAGATACTATAGATTTGAAACAGGAAGGCTGTTGATTCTGGCTTCATTGTTGGGCCAGTCATTTGTGAGCTGGTGGCCGGACCGCAGGCCACACACTTCTTCCGTGCAAATCTTCATGTACTGGACCTGCCTGGATATTGTTTCTATTATCAGAGATTTGGCCAAGAAAAGATGGTGAGCCCCGGGTTTCATAATTTTTGTTTCTGCCTATCTCCTCATCTCTGAGGATGGTGCAGGATCCCAGAGTCGGTTTTGGGGGGGGGTGAGAGCGAGAAGGGTGTGGGGTTGTTTAAACCGAAGAGCATCTGTGAGTGTTTTGCTGTTAATGTTTTTTTTTCTGTGTCATCCTCTGTAGAGTTCCGGGAACGCATCCTATCGCTGCTCTATGTCTTCCTCTGCGGATTTTTCTGACGAAGATGATTTCAGCCAGAAATCTGGCTCGGCATCCCCAGCTCCGGGAGACACCTTACCCTGGAATCTGCCTAAACATGAGAGATCGAAAAGAAAGATTCAAGGGGGCTCGGTGCTGGACCCCGCCGAGAGGGCAGTGCTTAGGATAGCAGGTAAGAGCATCGGGGGAGAGGATGGCGCTGGGGACAGGAGTCGCGGAAATTCACCCTTCTGCTCCCTGGGGGCCATATCGGGAGCTGATGCTCTGGCTCCAGTGGGGGAGGAGGATGACCGTGTTTACTTTATGCCTTGTTTTACCGCTGTAGCGATTTGCCCTGCCTGCTGGTGACTAAGCTGTTTGGCCCTGCCTTCTGGTTGGATGAATCGATTGCTTTGAAATGCAAGGAAATATTTACAGACATCTACATTAAACTTTCCTATTTACATGCAGTAGCTACCACACCAATTTGAAAGTACTAACTCCAGTGATTCCCGGTTTATTTGCTGGAGTCTGTTAGAAAGCAGTGATCTTCGTTTTCATTTTTGCTCAGGGACACTGAGCGAGGCAGATTTAACTCTAGTAGATTCATGGTTCTTTGGTACCCAGAATTGCAGAGCAACTTGGGAATGTGCTCTGTCATTTTTTTTGAAATGTAGCATCTTTGTCAGCGCCGTGGCTATAGCAGCTTTCTGTACCTTGTTTAGCCATCATGCGTCCCTGATTAATTCATTTATGGGAGGTGCTAATGTTTCTGTTCTGTGTTACCCGGTGTTCTCTTGCATTGGCTGTAAAGCTGAACCAGAAGTGATGGCTTGTTTTACCCGGCTGAAAGATGAGAACACTGTGGAAATCAACCCTCCAACCCTGCAGTGCCGTGTGGTCTGTGTGTATGTGTGTTGTGTATGAGTTACTTCCTGGGGCGGTGGTTCTTACCTTCTCTAGTAATTATGTTTTCCTTTTGGAAGTGGTAACAGGGCAGGATGGAGTATGTTCTGGAGAACTCACTTGTAAAGGCCAAAGGCCAGGTGTTTTTTGAGTTGGTTTTTGCAGCCAGCAGTTCAGACCTCCTTTCCTTCCCCCTCCCCCACTCCTAACTTTTGGGGTCCCACTTTTGCTTTCTTTTGCTTCCCACTATTATGCAGAGTTGCCACTTTTTCTTCCTTCTAGGGGGCTGGAGGGAATCAGCCTAGATTCTAGCCACCGAGGCAGCTGAGATCCCTGCTCGTGTCCCCCTAGCAGGATTTTCTGATTAAGGGAAAAACAAGCAGGGCCTAGCCAGCCATTCTCCAGTCAGGGTTTCTAGGGCAACAGCCTTGAACTTTTATGGCTTCTGTTGTGAGATGCTGGCTAGTCTCACCCAGGCCTTGGAGGGAGGAGGCTTGGATCAAGAAAGGGGAGGAGGGAGAATAGAGACTGTTTCAGAGCCAAGTGAGACAAGGGTAGCCTTGGACAGCCAGGCAGACCTGGCACCGACCACCCTCCCTGCCCTCCTCGAGTACCGGAAAGTGTTTAGTCACTGAGGCCTGCCTCCTTGCTCTGTTGAGAACCCTCCCTCAGGCCTGAGGCTAAAGGAAGAGGAGGTGACACTGCCTATACCCAGATGGTTGACTCACCAGCAAGGGGAAGATAGGTGAAAGAAGGTGCATGTTATTGGGGCCTGGGACATCAAATAGGATGCCTGTGCTACCTATGCAAGGTGGAAGGTCTTCTGCCCTCAGAGTTTTCATACTGGCTATTCTGCTTTTGGTAGTGAAGGGTAGGCGAGGACAGAGTAGGTTTTCGTTAGGGGGAATGATATCTAAATTGGGAAAGACTTTGCCAGGCAGAAAGTCTTAAGAAGCTGGTGGTATGAACCATCAGTTTATGGTACAGGTGGGGAAGGTCCAGGGGTTCTGACAGGATGTCCTATACCCACAGGTGCTGATGACATTAGTGCACTGTGGGCTCCTTGAGAGCAGGGGCCACGTCCTGTTTATTCCTATTTATTATAGGTGTTCACTAGTCTTGTGGGGATAGCTATAAGGTTGGTGGCAGTTGATGCACTCAAGACCCCAAAGTTACATATTTTTAAAATTACGCTAATTTCTTCAAAAATGAAACAAAATGAAATAAAACAGTATGGAAGTATACTATTGTGTTTTAAATAAATAAGGGTAAATAGGTTATTTGCTACAAAAATCATAAACAGTAAACATTCATGGAGGAAAGACTTGACTTGGGGGCTAGTTCACAAATAATCCATTTTATTTATAATGAAGCTAAATTATGAGATTCAGATAGATTATATATTAACTTGACCACTTGACTATAGTGTGGTGATAAAAGTATAGGTTAACTGGCTCGGCACCAGCGCTCAGTGGTTAGGGCATTGGCCACATACACCAAGGCAGGTGGGTTCGAACCCAGGCCTGCTAAACAATAATGACAACTGCAACAACAAGAACAATAACAAAATAGCCAGGTGTTGTGGCGGGCACCTGTAGTCCTAGCTACTTGGGACGCTGAGGCAAGAGAATTGCTTAAGCCGAACAGTTTGAGTTGCTGTGAGCTGTGATGTACTCTTACCTACAGTGACATAGTGACACTCTGTCTCAAAAAAAAAAAAAAAGAGTTACATGTTAATATCTAAGAGAATTTAGTGCTATGGATAGTTTGACAGCATACTATTAAAATTTTGACTTTAATTTTATTATACATTTTCAACTCTCCCTGAAACTCACCCCATCTTTGCAACTCATCTCTTGTAAAAGATGGGGTGAGGTTCAGAAAAAGTGTGAGGGTGTCTGTGGTGTGCTTTACTTATTAATAAAAGAGCTGAAAGCTTACTATTTTTGTTTGCGTTTAAGATCATAAAAATAGAATTGATTGCACGAAAATGTCCATGGAGTCAAAAAGACTGCATGGTCTGTGGGATAATTATCTGCATTTATCAAGTACTTATTGAGCACCTACAATCAGATAAAGACTAGCACAGAGTTCTTCTTTAAAAAGTCATAGTCTATTGTGATAAATGCATGTGTTGTTAGACAGTCACAATGTGGTGTGAGAGATTAATCATAATGGCAATAAGCACTTACTTAATAATATTAAAAGAACCCAGAGGAGAGTCCAATTAATGTGGGGGGATAAAGAAGGGTTGGGAAGGTCCTGATAGCCTTCTGAGAGAGGTGCCATTTGGGCCACTTCAGAGGGATGGCACTCTAAGAACAAAGGTAGGGAGACTTGTTAAAATCGGACCTGCTGGTATTGTCTGTAGCTCAGCGTGGGGTTTGGGAGGGAATCAGAAACTGTAAAGGTGCTTGTGCACAATACTGAGGCAGTTAGACTATTTATGCTCTAAGTGGTGGAAAACCACTGAAAGATTTTTAAGCTGTTCAGTGATGTAATTAGGTTTGCTTTCAGAAAGTCATGTTAGTGCTGGTGTCACACATCTGACACTTCGTGTTTTAAAAAGTGCTTTTGCATTTACTGTAGTTTCATCATATTAAAATATGAGACTAGTATGTTCACTCCCTGTCTCTCAGGGTCAGTCTGAGAACACAAAGACAGAAGGTAAGGACCAGGGGTTTTGTAACATCCGTTGGATAAATGGCTTTTATGTACACACCATACGGATCTGCTGTTCCAAGCTACAGGATGTTGAAAGTTGGGTTTTTAATCATAAATTACCTTGGTTTGTCAGTGATAATGCTATTTTGAAATAAGGGTTTTTGTCTTATCTCCATTCTTTGAAGTTGGAACTGAAGGATCAAAGCAGAGTCAGGCTTTGAACTCAGGCAAACTTGGATTTTCATTCTTGCTGTGTCGCTAACTAGTTGTGTTTACTTGGAAAATTTACTGAATTTTCTTAGCTCCAGCGTCTTTATCAAAGAATCATGGTTGTGAATGCAAAACATTTTGCAAACTGGTCGGTGCATGGTTGCTCTTTTCTAAACATTAATATGGTATCTGATTTAGGTCTTCCAAGAACCCCGTGAAGTAGATACCATGATTTTCTCCATTTTTCAGTTCAGAATTTGCAGCTAGAGGAAGAGAAACTTACCACATAGGACTAGGAAGTAGTAGAGCTCCGATCTTAAATTCAGGCATTCTTAACTCCAAAGGGTAAGGCTGCTGGGCTTTTCCTGCTTCTCTGTAGAACACACTATATAGCATGTTGACACAGTATTACCATTCCAAGAAATCATGAGGCAAAGGCTGTTTTTACAAACAACCTCCAATGCTGCCTGTGCTCATTGGACTGGCTCCTTAAACAGATAAAAATCAACAAATGTGTGCTGACTATATTTGTAAAACTGGGTGCTGCTATTGGGTGTCAGTGTCTGATGAAGATTCAGACTTGCCCTCAATGACCTTACTTATTGCCAGGGAGACAAGGCAGTTTTGAAAGACCTATATACCTTTATACCCATGTGGTCTATAAATGGAATGACTCTTAGGGATCTCCTTGCTAACCCTTTCATTTCAGGTGTCCCATATGATACCTGTTTGCTACTTCTGGAACTGATGGGCACATAAATGCAAGAAACGCTAGTGATATTAAAAACTTAGGGGGACAAGGATCAAACTCAGATTATAAATCAGTGGTCAGAATAGAAGAGACAGATGATCTGAAGAGGAGGTAAGTGTTCCAATTCCAACTCAAGTCAGTTTTTTTCAAAAGAAGCTCATCCTCCTCTAAACATTAATGAAAAAGTAGTTTAGATTTCACAACACCCAATGCTAAAAAAGAAAAAAAATCATTGGGCAAAAGTTCAGTATATATGAAAAGAGGAAATAGGGAGGGAGGATTTGGACAAGAGGTGAAGTTGACCCAGGTCATGATAGTAGCAATAGCAGCTAACAAATAGCCCTTACTACTGCAGTTTATGAATTAGACACTGTTATCTCTATTGATGAAGAGAGTCTCAGAGAGGATCATTAACTTGTTCATGCCACCGAGTTAGGGAAGAGCCAGGATTATATCCGAGGCGGCCTGACTTCTGTCATTATTCTTAAACATCCATTTACGTGCCTGGGTACCACTTGGTTCCTCCAATGGGCCCTTACATTCACTCACTTTAGTATGTAAAACACGTACACCAAATTTAAGGAACTACCTATTTTACTCAATTTAATGGTTGCTAGTACTGTGTGCAATGAATGATAGAGAGAAGGAGGGAATTGACAGAGTAATATGGGGCTGTTGTGAACTGACAGGCCCGCCCAGGAGCAGAGCAGCAGATGCTCAGGCCGGCTCTTGGGGGCAGCAGGGAGGGACCGCGGGCTGGTCCTCCGGCAGCCACGGGAGGCCGGGTGCGCAGGCGCAGGCGTGGCCCGGCTGTCAGGCCCTGATGCGCGAGGCCACCTGCAGAGGCCGCTCCGCCCGGTCCCCGGGTTGTCCCCTGGGCGAAGACCCCATGCCCTCCCCGCCGTGTTCTGCCACAGAGTGACCTGAGTCGTCCTATGTTATAAGATGGGTTGAAAAAAGTATTTACAACACTCCACTGGATCACCCCTTCCCCGGGGAAAGCCGCGGTCCCCTAAGCAGGGGCCGCGCACATCGGTGGCCACAATCTGCGGCTTTGTTTCCCAGGCACCTGTTGTGGGTCCCAAATAGAAACCTCGCCCATGGGGATCCGGGGCCGGGCTGCCAGTGTCCGGGGGTGGGCGTCCTTGGCCGAGCGATCCACCGGGTGGGCGGGCCCGGGGAGGGGGCCCGGAGGGGGGGCCCGGGGAGCGGCGGCTCGGCCTGGAAGGGAGGGGCCGGGCGGCGCCGAGGCCGGAGCCGCGCCAGCCGGGGCGCTGACCGCGCGCTCCTCCTCCCTCCGTCCTCCCTCCGCCTCCCTCCCTCTCTCCGGGGGCGCGGGCGAGTGTCTGCAGCGCGGCGGCCAGGAAATGCCGCAGATGCGCCGCGCAGCATCTCGGGCGGAGGCAGCGCGCCGGTCCTCCCGCACCGCCGTCGCCGCGGCCTCAGCCGGGCCCCGATCAGGCGCCCTGTGCGGGGCCGGGACAGCGGCGACGCCGGCCGCAGAGGGTCCGGACGCCCGCCGGCCCCCGCCCGCCCCCGCCGCGCTGCCAGCTTCTCCGCGTGGCGCGGCGCTGCTTGTCGCCGCCCCGGCTCTTGCCGAGATTTGCCGCTGCTGAAACCCGAGAGGGACTCGGGCTCCGGGGAGCCGGGCGCCCACCGCGGCCCGCCAGGGGGCCTGGGCGTTTCCTCCGCCGGCCCCGCGCCCGCCGCCCCCTCGCGCCCCTGCTCTGCGTCTCCAGCTCCAGCGCTCTTCCCCAGCCGCCTGCTCCTTCCTCTTTTCAGTTTCCAAGGCTGCGTCTTGCTGACTACGATACTGTCCTGGGGTTACGGGGGAGAGGGGAATTGGCCAGTCATCGTTTAGATAAACTTCGGCATGGCGGGCTACCTCTCCCCTGCCGCTTACCTGTATGTGGAGGAACAGGAATACCTCCAGGCCTACGAGGATGTCCTGGAGAGGTACAAAGGTATGTCTCCTCGCCGGGGCTTGGCTCCGCACCAACCGGAGCCAACCGTTACCTTTTCTTAATCAGAGGCATCACTGCTTGGGCACAAGTAAGCAGGTGTCTGGACCAATCTTGGGAATGGATCACGTTCTTTCTGGATGGGATTCAGTACCCCTAACACAGAAAGGGTGGTGGGGTGGGTGACAGTCCAGAGATGCCCTTGGATGGGCAGTAGGGGGGGGGTGTGGTTTCCAAGAAGTACATTGCGTTTTCTATGCCTTGTAAAAGCTTTTAAGCACTAGCATAATCATAATTCTTCCTGGGAGGGTGGATACCGATTAATTCTTCATGGGATTACTAAGGCATTGCTGCTCCTGCTTGGCACAGAGTATTGGTTAACCCTATAAAAAGATTCTTAGATGGACTGTGTCGACGCCGAAAGCACTAAATCATTTTTCTTAAGATGATCGATCTTGTATGTGAAAAAAGTTTGTGACTTTTTTTTACAATTCTGATGTATTGTAGACATTATTTTATAGCATGATGGATGAAAGACTCTAGTGAGTTTATTATAAATTTAAACATAGAGAAATATATTTTGTGATGTTTTTCTGCCTATCCTTTATGTTCAGGGAATTCTTTGCCAGCTTGATGTTAACATTTAATATTTACATTGACTTTATAGTTAAACACAATGTTAAATGAAGTAGAAATCTGAAAAATAATAAAATGAAATAGAGATTGCATTTTTCCATCTTAAGAGTCTTTTGGTCTTGTGAAATATGTTTTAAGTGTATGCAGTCTCTTTATTGTGGCTCCTAAAACACTTGACACCCAAGGGTAGCTCCACTATTATATTATTTTCCACTATTATACTACTATAATAGTGAATAGGGGCCTATATTCATAGGTTGGATTCAGATGGTTTTGGAGAGAGCTCTTTAAATTTTTGCTTTGGGTTCAGTAAATCAGTTTCTGTATATTGAACATGATTATATGGTTAAAAATACATGTAGTTTTCTATAAGAAGAAAGTAGAAATATAAAATCTTGAACTAAATAATAAAATTCTGAATCTCCCCAAAGCTCAAAATCCATCCACAATTGTGCTTTATCTTTTTCTAGAATATGTTTTATAACTCCTTGCAATCTGTGTAAGAATTTTGTAAACAGCACATTAGAATTCCTTTGTGCCAAGGCTCTATTGTGTATAATGCTGCCACTGAGCAAGTGCAATGATATTTTAGGTTAAAGCACATTTGTAAGATGTGTGTGTGTAATATACTCATGTTTACCTCCATCTTTCCATTTCCAGAATAAGGTTCTTAATTCATTGTCTCCCACACTTTAAACATGAGAAATATTGCAATATGGACGAGTAACCCTTATTGAAGAAGTAACATCTGTGCTCTATAAAGTTGGAAAGTAAAAGGTGTGAAAATTCTAATGTGTATGTTTTATACTTTTGAAAAACTCATAGCTGTATGAATATCTGTCACATCAAGTTTTACCTAAGTAACGTGATTTCAGGTGACTGAAAATAGATAAGTGCTGATTTGATTTGTCTTGAGAGAGCAGACATTGTTTAAAGCTTGTCTTTATTCGCTGTTGGAAATAAAAGAAAATTAAAGATCTGAAGGTCATTGTGCTTCTCACCTCACTTTAATCCTAACTGAATTATGATTATTGCTCTTAAAAATATACTTCTTCAAACATACTGTCCAGATTTCACTGAAAAAGTGAGGGGAATTTCCCTTATTTCCTTTGTGATTTTGAAATGCTTAGTTCATCAATTTGTGCTGGGTTTTATAGATGTTATACGTTTCATTTAGTCTTGGAAAGGAAAGTAAGAGTGTTGGGCAGTGTATTACGTGAAGAGCTGGAGAACTGGAAAACTCATTGTTTTCCGATGTGTTTTGAAGCTAGTTATGATTTCCCATCAGTATCCAATACGATGACTTCACTCCAGTGCTTATTATCCTGATGACTTGCTGTGGGGACTGATCTAATCAGAAAAGAATTGTAGGCTTTGAATAGGGAGTGTCAGTTTGCTAAACTTTCAAAGTACCATTGCTCATTTTCTGAAATCATGCATTGTTCAGAACATCGTATGTTCTCATTTGAACTTAAGAGAGGCTGTTTCGATATTTATTTCTGACAAAGTTCCTTGGTTACGGTGTGAGTTTGCATTTATCTAGAATATTATCAGGTTGCCAAGTTATCATATATCCCAGCTGTTGAGTAGAGTAAGTGGTGGAGTCAGCTGGAACAAATTCAAAATCTGCCTGTTGTCAGAAATATGAAATAATTGGAGTCTATAATATGCGGGATTATGAATATTAGATTTAGAGTTTGAGAGTTTGTTAGACCTACTCTTCGGACAGACTTGGAAGAACTGCAAACCAGGCTGTCTGTGAAAAAGCAAGGACAGTGGCAGGTGAGCCCTAATTATGCGCGGTGTGGTCTATTCTTGTGTCTTGCTCTGGTCTTTTACATCTGAGCAAAAATAGGCAACTGTTTGCAGAATTAGAATAACACAAAGCTGTTTTCTACAGAGGAGGGTGCCCTGTTCTGATTCATATTCTTGTCTTGTTACTTATGAAATGTGAATATGTTCAGGGCTGTCTGATGAAAAAGCATATTCAGCTGATACCAAAATCAGGGTGAATACATTTGTTTTTGAATAAAACATAATTCTGTATTATTGTTTATGCTAGAAATTGTCTGTCTCTATGGCTTTCTTTTACATTTGTAGTAAGTTAGCCTGTTTATTTACCATGTAATGCAAAACATTTTTAGTAGCCGACCTTAAAAGATACAGAATGATTTCTCTTGTCTTTCTTCTGAAGTCTAAGGAAATTAACCCATATACTGTTACTGTAAATGATTAAGTTAATAAGCTGTCAGTTTAATCTATGAATTTCTGCGGTTTGATTGTCACTGGAAGATTTTATTTTCCCAACCTGTGTTACATTTTTATGTGGTAAGTGAGAAAATGGGATGATTAATGAGAACTCAATACATTTTATTCTGTACAATTTAGATTATTTTCAAATGTTAAATTATTTTGATCCAACAAAATGGTGATTTTTTATTGATCTGGGAATTAACCTGTTGTCCCCAGACAACTATAATGAGTGTTGCATTATTAGTCTCTAAGAAAGCTAAATGGACAATTTTGTTACTTATCTATACTATGACTTAAAAACTATTATTAGATAATAGGGAGTTTTCTCTGCTTTTCATATATGCTTTGAGTAATTGCCTTAGTCCTTCCTCTCATTAGGGTTACGTAATTCTGCTTACATGCACAGTGACAAAAGAACTAAGACTACCATAGCTTTAATTTTCAGTTAAGTTTTATGGCCTTTTATAGATACGTGATTGGTAAAAATCCTGTCATTTACCCTGTAAACTAACTCTGATACTCAGTTGAATTGGGGAGTTGAGTATAAAGGTTTCAGGGAATTTCTTCCTCTTGATGTGATAATTTTACTCATTGGTTTTTCTTTTTTTTTTTTTTTTTTTGAGACAGAGCCTCAAGCTGTCCCCCTGGGCAGAGTGCCGTGGCATTACAGCTCACAGCAACCTCCAACTCCTGGGCTCAAGCGAGTCTCCTGCCTCCGCCTCCCAAGTAGCTGGGACCACAGGCGCCCGCCACAACCAACGCCCGGCCATTTTTTGGTTGCAGCCGTCGTTGTTTGGCGGGTCCGGGCTGGGGACTCGAACCCGCCACCTTAGGTGTACGTGGCTGGCGCCTCAGCCGGTTGAGCCATAGGCGCCGAGCCTACTCATTGGTTTTTCAGTTGGCTTCCTGGATTCTGCAAAACCTTGATTTCAGATTTCATCTGCTCATGCTCTATTCATGGCTTAATAGTTACGTAGTAAGTGAACTTCAGCTGTGCTGAGTCATGATCATATTATAGTGTAGCTAGTTATAACAGCATTTGTCTGGTCCTTTCAAAATTTAATTAATTAATTAATTTTTTATCTTTTGAGACAGAGTCTCATTCTGTTGCCATGGGTAGAGTGCCATGGCATCATGACGTACCCTCAAACTCTCGGGCTTGAGTGATCCTCCTGCCTCAGTCTCCTGAAGGAGCTGGGGCTACAGGCGTGTGCCACTATGTCCCGCTAGTTTTTCTATTTTTTTAGTGGATGGGGTCTCGCTCTTGCTCAGTCTGGTATTGAACTCCTGATCTCAAGCGATCTACCCACCTTGGCCTCCTAGAGTGCTAGGATTACGATGTGAGCCACCATGCCTGGCCCTCAGCCTTTTTCAACAAAAATGAAACAAGCTTAATCTGGAGAGTGTTAGTTAAGATTGTGTTTAGCTGTTTGTCACAGAAAACAGGTGATCAGGCTTAAGCAAATGACTCTTTACTTTTCTCAGGTACTGAGAAGTTCATGGTAGCCAGACCAGGGTTATGGGGGAATCCTGTTTGCCAGTGGGGAACCAGACTCCTATCTTTCTGCTTAACCACTTACAGTGTGTCATGTGGTTGTTTTGTGATCACAACATGGCTGTTCCTTTTCCAGCCATTGTGTCTCATTTCTAAGCAATGACTGTTCTAGGGGCCACCCCTATCTCCAAACAGAGTAGGAAATGTGGATTTTTAAGATGGCTCCATTAGGTGCCCTGAACAAAATAAAAGTTCTGTTTGTAAAAAATAAGGAAAGAATGACTACTCATTTTATAACCAGCAGTGTCTGGCACATGGAGGGAAAAGGATCTGAGCTGAAATTGGAAACTTAAAGTTTAGACACATGTTAAAAACCATAGCACAATATATTTGCCTTCACTAAGGTTTAAGGGAACATCTCAGAGCTCCTTGAAGTTTCTGAGGATTTTCAGAATGACATAATTGAATGGTTCGCCTGCCCGCCCTCCCTCCCTCCCTTCCTTCCTCTTTCTTCTTTCTTTTTTTTTTCTTTCTCTCCCTCTCTCTCTTTCTCCTCCTTCCTTCCTTCCTTTCCTTTCCTTCCTTCCTCCCTCCCCTTTCTTCTCTCTCTCTTTCTTCTTATTTTTTGATAGTCTCACTCTGTTTTCCAGTCTGGAGTGCCTTCATAGCTCTCCGCAACCTCAAACTCCTGGAGTCAAGCTATCCTCTTGCCTTGGCCTCCCTGGGAGTTGGGCCTACAGACGTACACTACTCCATTCAGCTAATTTTTTTTTTTTTGGGTAGGGATAGGGTCTAGCTGTGTTGCCCAAGCTGGTCTTGAATTCCTGGCCTTGAGCAGTCCTCTCTCCTTGGCCTTCCACACCACTAGGGTTATAGGTGTGAGCCACTTCACCCAGCCTCAATATTTTATAACGTTACAACATAAGTTTGAAAAGTAATTTCCACACATAATTAGGATTTAACTTGACTGACGAGCTTATTTATTGCCTCATAGCATAAAGTATCAGCTCAAGAACGTGAACAATTATTGGATATTGTTAGTGAATTTAACTTTCTATTTCCAATATACTGATGTTCTTTTTAGTTTCTTTGATCCGACTTAGAGTTATCTCAATATTTATTTAGTCGATTTAGTCAGGGACTTAAAAAAAAGCTTTATACTTTTTAAAAACTAATTTTTTTTTATTGGGCAATTTGGAGATGCATATTTTCTGTATCAACAACAGTTTTAGGTAATGAATGTAAGAACAGGTGGTGACAACAATTTATTATCTTATGTTATTTTGTAATCTGGCAAAGAAGTGGGTGTTTTTCTGCCTTTGGGTCATGTATGCCTCGGGATCCTGGCTGCGTGAGGATCTGGAGTGTTCAACAAAAGTGACATTATGAAATTGGAGATTATGAAAACATTCAAACATATAGAGGTGACAAAAAGATGGAATATCATGTGTTCATTTCTGTTTTAGTACCACAGCTGTGTACAAAAATGTGTAAAATGTACCCACATCACCTGACTCTCTGAACCCAATGACCAAATTGAGAGACGATGATTTACAGTTTAGAATGTTTATTAGTTCATATTAATTAATAAGAAACTCAGAAGCTTCTGTTACATGTCTGGGATGCTTTGAGAAAAAACAGGGAAGACTTCTGTGTCTATTTCTCAGCTCTTAGCAATTTAGAGATCACATTCTACCTACTTCCAAAGAGGAATTTCTGGCAGCTATTTGAATGCCATTGTTTCTGTTGGTCATCAAACAGATCTTTTTTCTTACCCTCTAATGCAATTTTATTCGCTATTATTTTTGACCCTACTTTCATCTCTCCCAAAAGAGGAAGCAAATAATTCTGCTTGGCTTGAGAGTTGGGGAAAGCTTGTATTTGGAATCAAATGGGATTTTACCCTGTGAGGAGGTAAAAAGTACCAGGGAGGAAAACTCAGCGAGGAGAAACTAGCCTGCCTATTCTGTTTCCCTGGCAGAAACACAGAATCCATTTTGAATATTTAGCTGAAGTGCACAGTAACTTTTTAGGGATAAGAATGGACAGATTATAGGTTATAGGAAGATGGAAATGGATGAATGTTGAACCAGATTGAAAAGGTCTTAAATGCCATACCTAAGACCCATTTTGAGCTTTATTTGATAGGCAGGCAGGGGGACTCCTGGTGATCTTAAGCAGGATGTCAGATTTTAAAGAGAGAACTGTGGCAGCAGTGTGGAGGATTGGGTGGAAGGGAAGACTTTGGAGGCAGGGATACAGTTAGGGCGCTACTGCAAAATCATGGTGGTTGAAATTTCAGAAATTGTCCGGATGGCTGACTGGTTGGTTCTGTATGTGGGAACAGGAAGGAATGCACCAAATTTGTTGTAGAAGTTATGTTCAAAGAAGGCTTGGGGTGTTATCTTGTTAAAAAAATTGTGTTACATATTTATTAAAAAGGATGTTTTAAAAATAAGTATATATTAATCATTATTAGATCTTCCTTGATAGTTAAATAGAATAAGTGATATTTTGTTTGACTTTGGAGTACAGCCGGTAATGTGCCCTAGAAAACTAGATTGCTGTATTTAATGTTCAAATGTCAAGATTCTGACTTTCTTTTGCGCTCTGTGATACCTTATCAGTCCTCTTGTTGGGAATCCTCCCAGCGTGATTACTAGCATCTTAGAGCAGTGGATCTGTTTTCTATAAGCAAATGAAATAATCGATTTCATGTTTGTAAAAGTAAAAATGTGCACAATGCAAGGGCATATTTCTAAACAACTAAGAGTAAACTGTAAATGTCTTATCACAAAATAATAAGTGAGGTGATGGTTATATTAAGAGGTTTGATTTAAGCATTCCATATTGTATATTAAATCATCACATTGTACCCCATAAAGGAATACAATTATGATTTAATAATAATAATAAAAAAGTAAAATAGAATAACTGACCTTGCGTTATGGAGGTAATGCCTCCTGCCAAGCTCTCCCCTCTCCACCCGGTGACCCCTGATAGTGGAAAGTACGATAAAAGTACAAACTATTTAAAAAAAAAACAACTAAGAATAAGTGGTGCCTGTAACTCAGTGATAAGGGCGCTGGCCACATACACCTAGGCTGGCGGGTTTGAACCTGCCCTCCTAAACAACAATGACAACTGCAGTAACAACAACAATAACAACAAAATAGCCAGGCATTGTGGTGGGTGCCTGTAGTCCCAGCTACTTGGGAGGCTGAGGCAAGAGAATAGCTTAAGCCCAAGAGTTTGAGGTTGCTGTGAGCTGTGATGCTACGGCACTCTACCCAGGGCAATAGCTTGAGACTGTCTCAGAAAAAAAAAAGTAAGAATAAATGATGAAAAAATATCAGTCTATTTCAATAATTTTTAAAATTTGATTTTATTTCATAAAGCCTCTTAATTTATTCATTTTTTCCTACACAAACTTCAACAAACATGTAGCTGTTTATCCAAGAAGTTTAGTGTTTGTATTTTCATTTAATATAAGTTCTCAGCCATCTTAGAATTTATGCATTAAGTCTTTAATTTTTAACTTAAAATTATAAAAATAGTAACTGCCATTTATATGCCTCAGGCATAGTGCTAGTATTGCATGTGAAAAAATGTG
Organism: Otolemur garnettii; assembly: GCF_000181295.1. Taxonomy (NCBI): domain Eukaryota; kingdom Metazoa; phylum Chordata; class Mammalia; order Primates; family Galagidae; genus Otolemur; species Otolemur garnettii. The sequence goes on along the minus strand of NW_003852430.1, from coordinate 5,212,175 downwards.
TATGTATTACATATATCTACACATACATATATATAAAATACATATAACATTCTAATTTGCATAACTCTCTCTACAACTATTACCCTTTAACAAAAGAGGAAATTGAGGATTAGAGAAGTTAATGTTTTAAAAAATTGGATTGCTGTAAATGGCAGCAATGGCATTTGAACTATTAAGTGTATGTTTGGCATAAACTATATGAGTGTCATTATATTGACTGGGAAATGCTGCAGAAATAGTTTTTATGAGAAAATGTTTATGAGGATTATGATTTTGATTAATGTAAGAACTTTCTGAGGTATGTTAAACGGATGCATTAAATCTGAGTCAATAGCTTAAACATTTGTAGAGATTATCACAATTCAGATATTAGATTTTGGATGTAGAGCTGTCAGCTGTATTATAGATTCTAATGATCAGCTCTGAAAGGAAATAGAATTTTAATACGAGCATTTTTAGGGTCTATTTAAGTTGAGGAAATTTGGAAAAGAATGAGGTTTTTATAAATGTCACCAGTGAATGTGGCTGCTTTGATACATGCCTGAAATGTTTCCTGGAAAGAATTGTCAAAGGGAGCTGACAAAGTCCTGATTTTCCTCTAGTGGGTGAAAGTATTTCCCAGTGAATCCTGGTATTAAAGATATCATACAAATATACTGTTGTCCCAGGGAATTAAAAACATGCCCTCATGTGCAGTGTTAGAGTTCTCTGAGCTGTCCATGCCAGTGTGACTATTTGTATTCTTGATTTTTGGCATGAAATACGACTACTTTGTGTTTGTTTTACCCCTCTGTTATTAACCTGGTGTGGTAGATACCAAGTTAATAAAAGTGGGATGAGATAGAGCATATGAAATATTCTGAGGGAGACCCAAGGACTCAAGTGCTTTGGCTCTTCTAAGGCAGTAGCCTTTTCCTTTTTTTTAAGGTTCTCTCTGTTGGCAGTTCTGAGTTTTGACTAAGGCATAGTGCCATGTGCCTACCATTACAGTATCATTTCCCCCGCCCCAACCCTTGGATCTTTTTGTTCTCTCAAAAGTTTTGTGTTTTCCAGACTGTTTCTTACTGTACGGAGACGTTTCACACTGCCTTTGACTTAGCAATCTACATTTAGGACTTCTCCATGTGTTTTCATGGCATCATAGCTCACCTGTTCTTATTGCTGAGTAATCGACTGCTATCTGAAGGTACCCAGGTTCTTTTATCCATTCACCTGCTGAAGGACGTCTTGGTTGCTCCTAAGTTTTGGTGCTTATGAGTAAAGCTGCTGTAAATAGCTATGTGCAGGTTTATGCGTGGACATAAATTTTTAAGTCATTTGGGTAAAGGAGTGTGACACTGGATCGTACGGTATGTTCAGCTTTGTAAGAAACTGCCAAATGTCTTCCAAAGTGCTTGTGCTATTTTTCATTTCCGCCGGCAAAGAGTGAGAGTTCCTGTTGCTCCACATCCTTTTCAGCATTTGATAGTGTCCCTGGTTTGTATTTTACCCTTTTAGTTGGTGTGCAGGCCTACTGAGTTATAATTTCCCTAGTCACGAGGGATGTTGAGCATATTTTTATATGCTTATTTGCCATCTGTATATCTCCTTTGATGAGGTACCTGTTCACATCTTTTGCCTACTTTTAAATCAGGTTGTTTTCTTACTGTTGAATAGAGGTCTTTGGATGTCAGTCCTTTATCAGATATGTTTTGCAAATGCTCGGTAGCAGCCTTTTTATCCCAGCACCTCCTTTTGACACCTTTGATCCACTGCCTATTTTATGTATTAATTAAGTGGATAAGGGCCTCATTATTTCCTTTCATATGGAAGTGTTCTTTTTTGGTTTGGATAAGTATATCGTGTGTGCCTATTTGGGAGAGTCGTGTGTGGTGGCTCAGAGTTCAGCAATCTGACAGTTTGCTTTGGTGTATCTGCATGTGCTACTGCAGCTGTAATTCAGGTATCCGGTTAGTTGCCAGCTATGCTGCTTTACAACACTTGAGTCTAAAATTAGTTGAACTGTTCTATTTTAAGGATAGACTGAAATTCGTAGTCCATGTCCTGTAAAATATCTGAAAGTTAAACTCATAGCCTATTGAATTGCTTCTTTTGATATGTAATCAGAAGTGGAGTTGGATAGAAGGTAGTTGGTTCTAGTTCTTTAGAAAGCTTTTGTCATAGTTTGGTTCTACTCTGGGTGTGATGCTGTATGTACATAATATTAAGAACCTAAGGTTTTGGGCAGTGCCTGTGGCTCAAAGTAGTAAGGCGCCGGCCCCATATGCCGGAGGTGGTGGGTTCAAACCCAGCCCCGGCCAAAAACTGCCAAAAACAAAAATAATAATAAATAAAGATAAAGTGTATATATTAAAAAAAGAACTTTTTTTTTTTTTTTTTTTGGGACGGAGCCTCAAGCTATCCCCCCAGATAGAGTGCCATGGCATCATGCTCACAGCAACCTCCAACTCCTGGGCTCAAGCGAGTCTCCTGCCTCAGTCTCCCAAGTAGCTGGGACTACAGGCGCCTGCCACAACGCCTGGCCATTTTTTGGTTGCAGCCATCATTGTTGTTTGGTGGGCCTGGGCTAGGGATTCGAACCCGCCACCTTAGGTGTATGTGGCTGGCACCTTAGCCGCTTGAGCCACAGGCGCCGAGCCTAAAAAAAAGAACTTAAGGTTTTACATTGTTGCCTCTTACAATAATGAGTGCTTTTATATGGTTATGTGTGATTTTTAAAGTGAGTTGAGTTAAAGAAAGATTATTTGAATTTGCTTTTCCCATATTTTAGAAGAGCCACAGCCTCTAAAGAAATATTTATGAATGCTGGGATACTAGAAAAAGTGAGTGGTGGAAAGAGTATTTGGTTGTTCCTTTTTCGATCTTTGTGATAACCTTATCTATGTGACAGAAGCTGGAGAATATTGAAAATATTTAGTAGGTAAAAAGCCGAGTGATTGAAATTCAGACGTTGATTTTGCATGTGAATTTTATACCTCTGTAAGCGAGGGCTTATACAGGCATATATATGAAGGCATTTCGCAATGTTATCTGAATGTGACCTTCAAGCAAGCTCAGAAGCTGTAACAATTTAACTACTGTAGGTAATTAGTATCTTTATCCTTTTTCTTTGAACATCTTTGGAGGGTCTAAAATAGAATTGAAGGATTTAAAATTATAGAAAGCAAGATGCAGGAATACTTGAGTTTTCTTGTGGAAAGACGAAAATATATTTATTATCTACTCCTTTGCATTTAGAAAACTATATAGACATCTGAATTTGTGCTCAGTCTAATTAAAGTGGTATGTAGAATGAAATGTTTGTATTAGCATTCCTTTGGAAGCATTCAAACAACATCATTTCCAACCTTTCTCGTATTTCTAGCCAGAAATTAATTGATTATATGCTCAATTAATTGATTAATTACAATTTGTAATAATGCCTTTTACCCTCCCCACACCCCCCATCATGCTTTGTACTCAACTTTTCCCTAGAAAAACTAAGAAAGAGATGAGACAGGAGAAGTAGATTTTCACCATATTGGAACATGTGGTTTAATTCTAAGTACTGGCTCAGTGCCACTGGCTCAGTGCCTCTGGCTCAGGTGGCTAAGGCGCCAGCCACATACACCTAAGGTGGTGGGTTCGAATCCAGCCTGGGCCTGCCAAACAACAATGATGGCTGCAACCAAAAAAAATAGCTGGGCGTTGTGGCAGGTGCCTGTGGTCCCAGCTATTTGGGAGGCGGAGGCAGGAGACTCGCTTGAGCTCAGGAGTTGGAGGTTG